>NC_082685.1:156799467-157442513 GCF_949987515.2 Delphinus delphis | reverse complement strand
TTCCTGTGACAAACTCTTCCCCCATATCCTCTGCCGTAGATCCCCTCTGAAGTACCTGAATAATAGTATCCGCTGCACCTTTCCTGAATTGTTATACAGATGCTAAAATTCCCACCAAATGCAAGAAATTGACTGCTTGATCACCATGAGCACATAGCCCCCATTCCTACTGGAGCCTGAGGACTGATAATGTTAACATCTGTGACACTGCCCTGTTGCCTATCAACCAATCAGAAAATTGTGCACAAGCTGATCACATACCCTGGGATGCCTCACCCTCACCTAGCCTTTAAAAATGCTTTCCTGAAACCCATCAGAGGAGATTGGGCTTTTTGAGCATTTGCTGTCCAGGGCTGTTTGTATGGTGCCTTACAATAAACGCTCAACTTTCCTTCACCACAACCCAGTGTCAGTAGATTGGCACGGTGGTGAGTGGACCCAAGTGTTGGTTTAGTAACAGGTTCACCAAAATGTTGATGGATTAAAGAAAATAGTAAGGCATAATAGTAAAATAAGAGTGCAGCCCTAGGAGAGAATGGCATGGATTTTATTTTTAGCTCCACACTTGAGAGCAGTGTAGCTTTGAACACGTCTATTTCTCTACATGTAAAGTATAATAGTTACCTCAAGTGAATAAGATTTTTGTAAGGATTAAGTCAATCAAAAATGCAAAGCAATTAGCTCATTTATTGATAAAAATTTCTCGTTAACTTTTAACACCAATTATGAATATTATTTCTGTTGTAGTTATTATTAAATTATTATTGTTCCTAAATATGAAAATAATTTAGATTCTTTGTGTTTCTCCTTTTATTTATTTATTTATTATGGCTGCATTGGGTCTTAGTTGATGCATGCAGGCTTTCTGTAGTTGCGGCGAGTGGGGGTTACTCTTAGTTGTGGAGCATGGGCTCTAGGCACGTGGGCTTCAGTAGTTGTGGCATATGGGCTCAGTAATTGTGGCTCACAGTCTCTAGAGCGCAGGCTCAGTAGTTGTGGCAACATGGGCTTAGTTGCTCCATGGCATGTGGGATCTTCCTGGACCAGGGCTCAAACCCATGTCCCCTGCATTGGCAGGCAGATTCTTAACCACTGTGCCACCAGGGAAATCCCTGTCCTTTTGTTTTTCAGACAGTAATTGGAAAGTTTAGATGAGTCAAATCAACAAACCACAGGGTTGTTTCTGTAATAGGAAGCTTGGAGATAATATATAATTTACATTGATTAGGTAATTTCAAAGAAGAAAAATTATAAAAGATACAATAATATTAGCGGGCTAAGTTGTATTTTTTGCAGTATTGTCCTTTCTTATTCATTCCAGTAAAAAAAAAAGTGTGAGATTTAGTGCTAAATAACATGATCAGACAATTTCCTCTGGGTATGCTCTCTATGAACTCTTAATCTTCCAATGCCGAGAAACCTTAATTAAAAAGGAGACTATTAGCAGTGTGCAATGTATTTAATGAGTGGACAACTGACATCTCAATATGAAACGGGGCAATTGCATTTAAATAGAGAATAGATGGTTATGGGAACTTCTCTTAGAGTTCACTAAAAGTTCTTATATTATAAAGGTCTCATCTTTATTAACATTGAATTTTTGATACACACTTCTTTTAAATGGCCCACCTGAATGCCAGTGGGAGGTCTTTTTAGTTCATCATTCAAAGCAATGTTTCAAATTAGTAGAATTAAGTTCAGCTCTGTGACATTATATACTACTTTTACTATTTATTTGAATGTCTTTAATCTTCCCATTTGATGTCTTACCACCATTTTAGTGATAAAATTAGTATTACATAATTTCTCTTGATAATTTTTCTAGTCTCTCCTATATGATCTGAATGCATCTAATCAGAATTCATTTTTCATATTGCTCTTGTAAACTAAGTATGCAGAAAAAGCCAAATGGACTAGTGAATGATTTGTTACAGAAAATACTACATATTGATATTTGGATATTTTTTCTTTAATTATCTTTCACTGGTTTTTAAAAACACACGTGTAGTTACATGGGGAATCACCACAGTACCTGTGCTATTCTGAGCACTCAAGAAAGATCGATTGAATATGTGTATGCTTGAATCTCTTTTTCTCCATCTATGTGAAACTATTATAAATAAAAAGAAAATCCGGGAAAGGGAGAAAAGTGATATGTAGAATCTAGATCAAGTTGGTAACCAATTGAAATGAGTTTTACAAGGAGTGTACAGCAGCCATGGCTCACGGGCCCAGCCTCTCCATGGCATGTGGGATCTTCCCGGACCAGAGAACGAACCCATTTCCCTGCATTGGCAGGCGGACTCTCAACCACTGCGCCACCAGGGAAGCCCTATTTTTAATGATGAGAACACAAGGTTTACAGTCAGCAAATTTCAAGTACAAAACACAGTATTATTAAGTATAGTTATTGTGCTGAACATTAGATTCCCAGAACTTATTCATCTTATAGCTGAAGGCTTGAAATCTTTGACCAGACTTTCCTGTCTCCCTATCCTCCACCCTCACCTCCAACCCCTGGTAACCACTATTCTATCATCCATTTCTGTGAGTTCACTTTTTTTTTTTTAAGATTGATGGAAGCCTAGGACACATGAGATGTCAACATTGGATATTCTTGCATCTGTCTTGCTTTAGAATACTGTTTTTATTTTTTGTTACATTCCTACCTCTCTCCATGCTATTTAATTTACTACATAGATAAAATATATTATAATGAATTTAAATGGAATTATAGGTGAGGATAATAAACTTGGGCCATCCCCAGTTATGTTACAACAGACTTATTCAATTATTTACCTTCTATTCTTGGTCGCTGAAAACATTGATTTTTTTACAACTGGTAAAGAGTAAGAAAATGTACATTAAAATATGACAATGAGAAACTCTCGTATACAATGGGAAATATCTTTTAAATATCCACTTAGATTAATTTCATAGACTTTTGGATTTATTCAAAAGAAGAAAATATAACAACATCTGTGAAGTACTTTAAGATTTATTTGTTTCTTTTAGGTGAATATCATTATGTACTTTATGTTCTGTGGTATATCCTGAACAAGGGAGCATATTAGTTTAAATAGAGAGTTCTGAGTTTATATATAATTTCAATATCTAACACTCTGTTATGAAATTTCTCTGAAAGCTGTTCCTCAGAATTCACTTTGAAATGAATCACTAACATCCAAGTACTTTCCAGGTTTAACCACTCTTTGTCTTCTAAGAAGCCATGTTTTTACCATGTGACTCTATTTACCCAGCTATAGCTGACTGGATAAGAGATAAACATTGACCAACAAAACAAAACAACAAGGAAAAAAAACAACCCAAACCAAACAAAAACAGCAACAACAAAAACCCTCTTGTTTTGGATATTTGCAACTATATTGGTCTTTGTTGATTCCTTGAATTGGGGATGTTTGAAACCAAGATGAGTGACGTATATCCTCCAATATGTGCTTAGCAAAGTAGAAAAAGTTGGTGTCATGGAAAAGAGAAAAGTAAAACTAAAGGGAAGAGAAAAAACATAAATGAGAAGTCAGGCAGTGAAAATGAGAAAAAGATACTCTATAACTTGAATGCTGCTTTTATTTTCTGTTCTCAGCCTGAAGACTCTTGCTTGTAATTTATGTCCTTGTGTTTCTCAGAATAAAATGCTATTATTCAGTCAGCCTGAATAAGTTTCATTAATTGTATCCAAATGATCCTACATTGCAACACTCACTATTAGATTTCTCAGTATCATCAGGGGTAAAAAAATGTCTCTTTATTTTAGCTAATCCAAACAAAATGAGATATTTGTGTTTAAGTCATTGACAGGAACATAGGAGTTAGTGTGTCATCTTTGAGGTTTTCCATAGTGGCACGTGGCTATTCAGTAAAGTGAAAACAAAGCTCTCATGTGAATGTCTATTTAAATTTCCTAAATAAAATTGTTAGCTTTAATAAAATATTTCCATAAATACTTTAATCTTTTCAGTATTATTAATATTTTGCTTGAAAAATAATTACTGTTAAGATAAGGTTGAAAAGCAGAACCTCTGGAACTCAGACCATGTGGCTTTGAAATCCTGGTTCTGTCTCTCATTAGCTTGTAGTCTTGGGAAAGTTACTTAAAATGGGAATATGATTGCAGTCACTTTATAAAAATACTATAAAAGGTAAAGGAGTTTATAAACTTAAAATCCTTGAAGCCATGATTCTTAGTGTTTAAGCATTTTTTAAATTAATTGTTTTGTAATTGTTTTTCAGTAGCATATCTTTAGGGAAAATATTTTTAAGAAGGTGTAAAGATAACATTACTGGGAAGTGAATACTACATGGATAATGGATTTTGTTGCATGGTAAAAGCACTGAGGAACAGCCAGCAAACATTTATTTCAAAAAGAAACAGTTGTATCCAGGTGCTTCATAATTGTACCTTCCTTCATTCTCTCAAGTTCCTTGGAGACCCATTGACCAGGGGACTTTGATAACATAACCACAACCTGCATTCAGTCTTGCTAGGTGAGGGGGTAATTTGGTTACTAAGTTGTACAGTTGAATGCTACTTAATGCTATGTGGAAAATAAACCTTCTCCAACTAATTTTCCTCCATGAGTAGTTGAAACTATATGAAATCCATTCCTTGCTAATAATCTTACACAGTTGCCTTTGAATCTTATATCTACACTGCTGTCCCTATTCTTAAAGACATTAACCCTAAAGACTGTATTCAGTTTTGGATACTGGAAGTGTAATAAGTCCTGGAGGCTCTGGAAGTTGAGTTGATAGAAGCAGCAGGCTATTTTGACTTTTAGAAGTTTGAAGACCTCAATACCTAATGATTTGCCATTTCTTTACTAAAACTCCTTTGCTGTAAGTTGTTCATATAATCAGCAATGTGTGAAGTTTAGGTGTCTGACTCTGCTGTCTTCAGGGGACTCCTTTAATTTGGTATTTGTCCTCACACTTAAATTCAGCCTCCATAGAAGTCCATGCTTTGATTATTGTGACAAAACACTGGAAGAATCACATTATCTTTAGTAGCTTCCATTCACTTTCTCATCCATTTCATAATTGACCAGTTCTAGCTACTAATACTCAGTTAACAGCAACATCAACTCGTGCCAAATGCTTCTTTTCTTTTCCCCTTAATGGTTTTTTCTACTTACCCATCACCTATTACTTTTTAATGTGCCATGAATCCTGCATTTCTGGTTTATTTTATTTTATTTTATTTTAATTTATTTTATTTTAGGACGAGAGATGCATTTTAGAATTATAGAGTCATGGTGTACATTCCAGAATCTGCTTCTTACTAGTCATAAGTTTTCAGCTAATGACTTGACTTCTTTGACTCAAACTTTCTTTATTTTCAAAGTGAATTTTAAGGTATTAAAAAAAAGAAACTTTAATTCAAAACAAGTATGTACTACTACACTTTCTATATTCCCTTTGTACTCATTAAACACCTCTGCTTGTGTGGTTCTTGCCTGGTAGGATGACCCAAACCTTCATTCCTGAGATGGCTGAGTCATTAGCAATCCTGACTAAATGGGATTATTGTAGTTTTCCATAGACTTTAATCACAGGACATGGTAGTACCAAGAGCTGTCCTAAGGTATGCCCTTTATTCAGACATGCTCTTCTTTCCTTCCGCTGTGTCTCCATTGCAGCCTGATTTGCTCCCGGTAACCTCTCCAGCCAGTACGGTAACACTCTTTGACTTTTCATTCCGAAGTCTGAAGAGCCCAAGTGGCCAGGCAACTGTCTTAATTTCCAGTTCAATATAATCATTGTTGTATCTCCTAGTGGAAGCAAAAATTTTGCTAGTGAACCATTAGGAATAACAGTGGGTGGTACCACTTACACAGGTGAAGTGATAATAGTATACTGCCCATCTATTGTACTTTAATGGAAACCATGCTCAACCAGCCAGTCATAGGTCTCTGAGTTAGGCTACTCTGATTACTGCTTTGGCTCCATTGCCCTTTCTGGTAACAGTGCTCACCTTGTCTTCGGCAATTAAGTGACACCACTTGAACCTTGCAACCCTGGTTTCCTATTATTCTCATTGCATTTAAGGATTCAATTTGATGGTAGAATTTTCCATGTAATAGCTGACCTAGTGAGAACAGCAACCATAAACCCTTCTAAGGATACAGGGCCTCTCCTGAGAAATTTTTTTCTCATAGCCATAGTTAAATTGTGTTTTGTCTTCTGGAACTTTCCAGGGTGGGTAAAGAAATCTTACATGAAAAATGATCTTTAACACTCCAATTTCACCAAGGCTTTAGATCCCTTTCTCTGCAGTATCCAAGGCAGTTTGGGCATTTCAACTTTTTTTAGTTACAGGCTTCCTTTGGGCCCATGTTTCTGCCAACCAGTTAAACATCTAGAATCTATTCTTAATGGGCACATTCAATACTTTTGGCCTGATTCAACTTTATATTCCTATCACCGTGATACCACACCATTAATACCCATTACTACATGTACTCCTCCTATTTCTATACGAAAAAGTTATAAAAATCAGGCAGTTTTGGTGCAATATACAGCAAGCTCTTCATAAGTTACCCTTTGTACCTCACTTTTTGGAACCTGCGAGAACTTGAACTTATTTATATGTTTAGAAGCAAAGAGGAATGGTAGGGATAGGCCCTAAAGAGAATCAGCAGCCCCGTGAAAGGAAAATACCTCAGTGGAAGCCATTACAAACATTTTAGGCAAAGGTGGGCTAAACCTCATCAGGTGAAAGAACTACTTCTACTGGCTAAGAAGACTGATCAGAATTTGAAGATTCAATGTTTCCAGCTTCAGTGGGACCTGCCCATACATACCCATTTCAAATGTCAGGACCCCATTCCTTCCTGGTCTACATCATGACTTGGATAGAACACACTCTGTAAAGTTGGGAATTCAATTTGTGTTGTAATTCAGTCACTCACAGGATGAGACTCTTTTTTTTGTTTGTTACAGAAATCCCCATGACCCCCTTTAGCTACAAGAGAAAAAGCTTTCTTTCAGGGCAGGAATATAAACTTTTAGGTGATTTATATATGACTTGAAATGAGAATTTAAGCCCTGAGCTCATCATTTTCTTTCCTTACATTCTGCAGCATAGTTAGGAACAATCAGCCAATCCTACGATACTCCTCAATCTGATTAAAATGTTCTAAGGTGGTAAATACATGGTTACCCAGAACCTCACTTTCTATGGATATTTGGTTAGACATATCCACGCGGCAGTATTTTCTGTGTCTCTATTACCACATCATGATGTGCACTACTAGTGCCCTCTTAATCACTGGCAATAAAGTCTTTAGTACCTGTAAATTTTTTTTTTTTTTTTTTTTTTGCGGTACGTGGGCCTCTCACTGTTGTGGCCTCTCCCGTTGCGGAGCACAGGCTCCGGACACGCAGGCTCAGTGGCCATGGTTCACGGGCCCAGCCACCCCGCAGCATGTGGGATCTTCCCGGACTGGGGAACGAACCCGTTTCCCCTGCATCGGCAGGCGGACTCTCAACCACTGCGCCACCAGGGAAACCCAGTACCTGTAAATTTAATCTCTAAGATTAGAGAACCAACTCTGGAAAACCAGGAACCAAATCAGGAAACTCGTCTTTAAGATTCTGTTTCTTCCATGAATAAAAAAGAATGTTTTCTTCTCAGGAAGCCTTGGCTCTGCTCTTGAGGCTTTTCAACTGATTGAATCAAGTCCATGCAAATTATCTAGGATAATATTCTTAAAGTCAGCAGGTTATGAATTTTAATCAAATCAACAAAATACCTTGACAGCAATACCTAGATGAGGGTTTGACTGGATACCTGGAGACTATAGCCTAGCAAAGTTGATTTGTCAAAAAAAATCACAATTATCATAAGCCCCATGACGTGTTATAAGAATAAAAATTCTAGCATATAAAGCATTTCTCATTCTGTCTGGCACATATTAAGTGCTATGAAAAGTGTTCACTATTGTTTAAGTCATTCTGTGTTGAATTTCTACTTCTTGAAGAAAAATGTTCCCTAACATTTTTCATAATTAACAGGGAAATAAGGAGTCTCCTAGCTGCTAGAAAATTATTTGTAGGAGCTTGCAAATCATTTTATGGATTTGGTCCAGCCGATCACAGCTACCTTCTCTTTTGTTCAGGGAAGCAAAAATGTTGCTAGAAAAAGGTGAGAAGGAAGTAGGCAGATACCAACAATAGCTATAATTTTCTACTTTCTAACACACACACACACACACACACACTTTTTAATACACACAATTCTAAATTTTCCCTATGTGATACTATCATCCACATGCAACTCAACACACACTCACAAAAGGAGAAATCCCTAAGTCAGATCCAGCTCTTTTCATTCCCATCCTAGTCCAGGGGGCCTATATCATTGGCATTCTTTTTCTTTAGGCCTAGATTTGTCACTATATAATCATGAAATTTATGGACTATATGGTAAACCTAATTACCTTTTATATAGCCAATGTTTAATTATGGATGGAAAACTGGGTAACTCTCAAAAAACAACCAACCAGAAAAGAATAGAAGTGAAAACAGCACATAACAGTCACCAACTAAAACTTTCATCCTCCAACAGGCTGGGTATAAAAGGAACTAAAGCACTACTTTACAGTGAATGGAATGAATAAATGAATTATCTATTCTAAACTGCCCCAGATTCTACTACCTGAAAATATTCCCTTTCTTCCTTGTCTTCTGCCCATCAAAGAGGACCACTGGGGCTGGGGAGAATGGCAGTAAACCAGTAGGCCTTGGATGCATTTCCCTTCTGGTTAAACATTCCTGAAGCAGAGGGATGCTCACGTTGAAGGAAATAAAGTAGTTAACCCATTTTAATCCCTCTGGAAACATTTACCTTTTGGTGATTAGACTGATGACATTTATAGTAGGAGGTTCCTTATCTATAAAATGCTGCCAGCAGAATGTCTTTGATTTAAGATTGGTTATGATAAACTATGCTAGAATCTATAGATTGGTGGTACGTGGCTCCAGAAAATTATCACACAAGCTAAGTGATTATCTGGGTATAAAATAACTTTTTCATAACATAAATGTTCCCTGCTAGGTGAGGAAATAACCTTCACACATTTGTAGAGATTACATACATGATTCTGGATCAAAGGATGTTTGTCTAACGTGAAAAGGAAGGACCTGGGAATCATGTACAATGTCCTAGACCTCCCCCTTCTTGACCTGATAATTTCCATTACTTGTATACCTTGAATTATTATCAAGATTGATTCTGGGTAAGATTTTTGATCCATAGGAGTCCAGCTAAAAAACCTGATCCCTATGTTAGTTCAAAGAAAATGGCCCTACTAGACTGACAACCTTTGGCCTCATCTCTATGACTGTGTAGGTAAAGTGTCTGAGAATTTCTTCAGCTGTTGAGGAATCCCAAGATATTTCTTTGGAAATCTAAGAATCTCAAAATATTAATTGACTGAATGTAAACTTCAACAACTAACAGTGCCAGAAAATGTCTAAAGTCAACAGCTTCAAATCAAAGCCTATCCAGTATTTGTAGATGTTGGTGTCATTAGTAACTGACCATAGTATTTTGCTATTCCTCCTTGACTCAGCATATTACAGAAAGAAATGACCTGCCTCAACAGTGCTCTAGATCTGTCTTGCACTGTCTTCTTACTTTCTAGACAGGCTACATTTTATTTCGATGTTTTTCTAGCTTGTAGCACTTTTTACTCAAAACAGAAAGAAGTGAGAAATTCTCTTTAATTTCCTATTTTTTTTTCCTCCAAGTTAGCTAGAGACTCAGCTTGTACAATGTCCAAGTACTAGGATATCACAGAGGTATTTTAATAGCTGGTAACTGCTTATGATCTTGGGTTGCTACCATCTGTATTTGTTTGCCAGGGCTGCTATAATAAAATACCACAAATTGTGGCTTAAACAATAAAAATGTAATGTCTCACAGTTCTGAAAGCTAGAAGTCTGAAGTCAAGGTGTCAGCAGGATATGTTCCTTTTGAGGGCTGTGAGAAAGGATCTGTCCCAGCCCTCTCTCCTTGGCTTGTAGATGACCATCTTCTCCCTGTGTCTCTGTACAGTATCTTCCCTTTATGAATGTCTGTATCTAAATTTTCCCTTCTTATAAGAATACCAATCATGTTGGATTAGGGTCCACCCTAATGACCTCACATTAAGTTAAAAACTTTATTACATCTGCAATGACCTTATTTCCAAATAAGCTCACATTCTGAAGTTAGGGGGATTAGGACATCAACGTATGAATTTTTGGGAGAAAAATTCACCCCATAACACCATATTGGCTTGTGTGAAAGGGACTCTATTTCCCAGCCCCTTGATATAGCCAATTTCCCATTTTATGTTCTGCCTTTTGCAACACTCCCTCTTCCTCCTTGTATTAATCAAGGTTCCAATGGACAGAAACCCTACCTGTGAATATAAGGAATGCTGGGATTTGTATTGATTTTTTTCTATTGAATTATGGAGAGGATGAAACTGGCTTTGAGGGTCATAAAACACTTGAATATTGTTGAGACTTTCTCTTTCTTTTGTTTATTTCTCCTTGTCTGTTGGCTTGATTCTGTCAAACCAGCTGTTCAGGCTAGATTGAACCCACAGCTACAAATAGTTCTAGGCTCATGTGCATGGAGCCTCAGGCATCCAAGACCCAAAAGCAGGCATTTCACTGTCAGCTCCTGAAAGAACAAACCCAAGGAAGGCTTTTTGTAGTTCTTGCTTTATGAATATGTTCACCTCTGGATCAATCGCTGTGACTAAAGACAGGTGGATTTTACCATGGCTTACCTGCTCACACCTAATGACCTGGGATTGAGGTCTGTAAGCAGGGGTAAAGTGATGTGAAAGAAAAACATAGACAATAAACAAAATTTTATGCTGCTAGCACATCCTCCACTTCAATCATCTTAGAAAATAATGCTTAATGTCTTAAGAACTTTCATCAATGGAGAAAATGGAAAACAGAAGATACTTATAATTTGTTTCAGTTACTTTTAGCGATCATTCTGATATTTACTATGTTCTTTATTGCCTTCTTTTGTGCTATAGTTTGTGTCTTATCTTTTACTGTTCAGAATATTGTCCTAGATATTCATTGTTGTGTGTGTGTATGTGTGTGTGTATGTGTGTATGTTCATGTTTGAGGTATGTGTTTCTTTAATTCTAAAAAACCCACAAAACTGTGGTTGAATTACTTTTCTCTCTCCCTCATTGCTCAACTGGTTATGGTTAGGAAAAAATCATCCTATGGGGTGTATGTTGTGAACTGATTTAAGACAATTTAGTCATTTAACATTCATTAGGTACTGTTATTAAATATTGATGCCTTTGAAAATTAGAGGCAGATGAGGAGTGCATTTCTCCATGATTTCACAATTAGGTTATATGTTCCCATGGTAGTCAGTCTTTTTTAGACCAAATTCTTCAAAACACAATGTATTGGAAAACAGGTAAAAATGATTCAAGGAGCATTTATTTCTAGGCTCAGGGAACTCTTATTCTTTCTTAAGGAATTCCAACAAGTATCTTACATGAAAGACAATTCCAATACAGCCTTAGTACCACACTGGCTAAAAATTAAGCTGGATCAGCAGATGGAGGACACAGAAACCAATGGAGCTCTATTTTGGGAGTACAAATTCAAAAGCAGTAGTTGCTGATCTTGTTAGATGTTTTTTCATCTTTCATGCAAGGACTTTCTACGAGATCATATATTTTGAGTAACACTTATTTCTCTAAATTTTCTCTAACACCTCTCATACTAGTTAACAAACAGTATGATGGAAATATTGATAATGATATTTGAAGTGCTTAAGAGGCCAGGTCTGGGGCATGCTTCAGTGACTGAGTTGCTTCAAAGCATAACCCTCCTCTACTACATTGCAGATTAGAGTCCACTTATGCACATTTATATAAAACTGTTTATACTGAAGGGTATTTCAAATGAATTACTCTACAGACAGTATAACACTAGGTTAGATGGATGGATTATGCAACATGTATTTCCAGTTCAAGGTCAAGACATCTTGGGTGAGATTCTGAGGAATTAGAAAATTAGATCTGCATAAAATATTTTATCTGGGTTAATTAAATGACTCAGCTTGAAACTAGCTTTCTATATTTACTTTTAATTTTCATACCACCTTCCTCTTCAGGTACCAATATGAGTAGGCTTGACATCTTTTTGTTTCAACAACCCATTGGGTCAAGAAAGTGAGTTACTGGTTTATGAAGCCAGCTATTGAAAATCTGCACAAAAAATTCAACTGTTCTACAAAGGTTTTGTTTGGAGTGGCTGCACTTCTTTTTTTTTTCTTTAGGAACAGCATCATGCATGTTTAGAAAGACTAAGTCATTCTGAGTTTATTAAATATCTTGGGTAATTGCTGAGCTGCCCTTTTTTTTTTCTCTCTCACTCCTGGAAACTAGGGGGCTGGGTGAGTTCTTCCAGATTCTCCTCCTCTTATCTCAAATCCCACAAAGTCACTTTCACAGGACTGAGAACTCTAACACTGATCCTCTGTCCTTTTCCAGACTGTCCTAATGTACTAAGTCTACAATAATCCATCTCAATTTAGGACTCTGGGTAGTACTTTCCCTAGTTACTGCAATATAGTGGGATTATGTTTGTTTGTTTGTTTCTCTTATACATATTGTTTTGATAACTCCAGTTGCTATCAAGTCTAGAAAATGAGAATTGTCCATTTGCCTTCACTACGTCATGTTTCTCAGGGGTCTTCTTAATAATCATTTGTTGCTGTTTCTGACTTTATTTCCATTCAGCATATAATATTTTCTCAGGCTCAATTTCTGACTTATACTGATATCCACCTAAAGAGAATTAGCCTGAGACTTTATATATATAACATATATTTTAGAATTGTTTTATCTGGAATACTATTACTGGATATGAAAACATTACTGGCTAATAACAATAATAGCTTTTTTATTAGAGAAAGAATATACTTCCTTTCCTATAGAAAGTGAATCAGTTACATATTTTAAGGAGTAATTACTCCTTAAAAGACATTAAATTTTATTTCCTCAGAATATAAATGAATTGAGATTTCAAATGAATTAATTATTGTTAAGTTTATTTGATTATATCCTTATTCACATTTGTTCAACATTGTTTTGCTAATTTAAGGATATTTACCTATATTCCCTATGGTATTAATTAAACAATTTGCAGCCATTCCAAATGTTGATACTATAATGGAAAGAATACGAAACTAGTCTTAAGATATTTTCCTTACATAAGTGAAAGGGGCATAATATTAAAGTTAGGGCAAGTATTTATATAATAGTATTTCATGTTTTGAAAGACAGAACTTAAATTTCTGAAAAATGATCATTTCTTTATAACCTTCAAAATGATATTCTGTTTTAATTGGATAATAGTTTAGGTCACCTCTGGTGTTAGAACTCTGATATTCATCATAATAAATAGATACAGACAATTTCTAAATTATCCTTATCCATCATATATTACAGAAAATGCTTACACACAGGACACAGTCACCTTTTAAAATTTCACAAATCCTTTTGTAAAATAACTATTTTATATATATTTCCATTCACAATGTAAAATAAAAATTGGTGATTTATAAAAATTTGGCAATTTGAAAAAAATTAGTGAATTTAAACAGTGAATATTTTATACTTTGATCTTCTAAAGTGTTACAACCAAATTTCTTGATGGTTTTGTCCATATGTCAGCATTTCTAAATTTTAGACATTTATATGTAAAATGAGGAAAATTTTACTTTCACTCTGCACATCCCACATAATTCCTCACTTCTTAGCATGGACAGTGAGTAGTAGGGGATCGAGGTTATAATTATTCTACTGGTTCCAGAGGTCAGTTTGTTTTAAGAAACACTCTTACTCTACCAGATGAGGGAAAAATGTGCAAGGGAAAGACACTAGGTGGGCTTTCTACCATAAATTTCAGCAAATAGATGTTTTCTTGTTTCTGGATTATTAACAGCTTTTCTGTAAAGCCATTATCATTATACCTTAACAATTAACATATGCTAGAAATATGAGTCAAACTTAAACAAGTATGAATATAATAAATAAAGTATATTATAAATGACACTATGTCATAGACCCAAATTAAACCCTATAACCAAGACATTTAACACCTCTTCTTTCCCCCCACTCTTAGCACACCATTGAGAAATCAAAATATTCACATATTCCATAAAGAAATCAATTTATAAAACATTTAAAAGGAAACAAAATATTATAGAGAACCCACCAAGCGTTTCAAATATATTAACAGAGTAAAATGTGTTAAATCTCAGACTATCAATTTATATCTCTACAAGAAGTCCAACTGTGCACTACTTGAGATGTACACCTCAAACAAATATGACTCATATAAGGAAAACTTAAAAATCAAACTTCCTTCAGGCAAATTCAAACAAAATTCAAGTAAGGGCATGACATTATTAATCCAAACTATAATTTAGGATAAAAACATTTATCAAAATAAGAGAGATAAATGTTAACAATGAATTTGTAATAGCAATAAAATTCAAATTGAAACATGAAGATATCTTCAGGCACTTGTTCTATCTTTCTCTCTTCTACCTGCTATTTGATATTGATGTATATGTACATACCAAAATGTGTATACAATTATTTTCCATTTTTCTTAATCTCTACAATGTCTTATTTCTTAATCAAATGCAGTCTGGGATGTTAATAGATAATAATTTTACTTATTTCCCTTTATAGTATATTTGCATTTCAGTTGAGGCTTTTAGTAGCTCAAAACAGGAGAGAGAAAAAAATGAACATTTCAAGCATCAGTTTGAAACTCTAGTGAAGTCAGAGAATGTAGCTGAAATACAACTATTTGTACATACCAAGTTACATGGATCAATTAATTTATTTTGGTTTTCCCAACAAGTTTAGGCTATCATATAGATTGATCTATGGTATATAATTAATGCAAAAAGGAAATTGTGGAAGCAAAAGGAGAAAAATGATACATTTAACCTAGTCCAGCAGAATGATGGACACTTCTACACTGCAGCTTTTGGAAAGGTTAAACTGCACTCCCATGTATTTTTAGAACTATGCTGACAAAGTTTATAATTAGAGGTGATAGAACTGGATCAGATCAACCTATGCTCCAAAGTGCACTAGCTCAACAATCCCAGGGGGCCACTTAAAGTTTATAATCCTTCTTACTGTAGTGGGAATTTGAGAAATAATGGCTGACATGGGAGGAATTTCTTGTTTTTTGCCAAGTTAAGTAGATTAAATCAAGGTTACCTCGTTTTTTTCTATCTAAACCGACAAAAATATTCAGAATCTCTGTAATGGCAGTAGAACCTTGAAGGCAGAAATACCTGACAGTTCCATTTTTTATTGTTAAACTGAACATATGTTTATATGTAACACTCATTTCAAAGGTCTATGCAAGGGAATATAACCAATTATATTATGGAATTCAAATTCAATTATATAATTGAATATAATATAATTGAATATTTGAATTTTAATGAAATATAAAAGCCTAAGTCATATATTATGATTAATATGTCACATCGAATATGTTAAGTCTAATGCTTAGAAAATGTAGAATGCACTTGTTTGATACATCAATATATTTATGTCAAAATCATTATAATATATTTAGACCAAACCTGATTGCTAATAGCCAAATTACGAATATGTATGTATTTTCAAAATACATTTGAAGTAAATATGTTTTTGATAATTTCTGTTTCTCCCACTTTTTAAAACTCTCATATTGTCCCATATGAGACAACTCTCATATCACATTCAGGTAGCAAATCATTTTTCTCTGAATAACAGAAACATCATTTTGAAAGCTTGATGAAAATGTTGTGTTAGGATTATTAAAACATTTTAAAACAACAAATAGCTTTAAAAAGTAATGTTTGAGAATGACAAATATTTTTCTTTTATAAAGTTATAACATTAAAATTTGATGCAGGAGAAAATGAAGCTGTGTAAATGAGTTTTCTTTGTTATAAATATCACCTTAAAATTTCTGAAACTCAGAGAATATGGCCTTTCTAGTCAACTTACACCTTCAAAATCAACAGCGAATATTTAAATATTAAGATATACTTAAAAGACTTTACAAGTCAGTTTAGTCATCCATGGTTAACAAAATAGAGAAAAATAATAGAAATCCAAACGTTCAATTTTTATAGTACTTCAGTTTTCAGAACTGGTTCACAGTCATTATTTCATTTAATTCCTTCAAACATAAGGAAATAATATTAATACCAGAATGGAGTTTAGTCTTATTTTATGGTGGATTGTTTCAGTCATCTAACTTGTCAGTAAAGCGGCCATGAGGATGAGAGCACAGATCAGAACACACAATTTATTCTTGACAAATAATATCACTATTGAAGTTTTCTCTGAGATTTCAAAATATTTTCTCAAGCATACTCAATTCTACAATCCTTCTAGCTCCTGTACAGGCTAGCCAAATCTCACTTCTGTATATTTTTCCTGTGAAACTCATTCCTCTCTTTTTGTTCCTAGAGCAACCTTGTATTATAATTGTTAGCTTACATATCTACTGATTCTTTGAAAGAAGAATATGTCTGTTAAGTCCATCTGGTCTAACATGTCATTTCAAAAAATGTTTCCTTATTGATTTTCTGTTGGGATGATCTATCCATTGATGAAAGTGGATATTAAAGTCCCCTACTATTATAGTATTGCTGTCTACTTCTCCCTCTAGGGAAATCTGAGGACATTTCTTATTCAACTCTATATATTAAATGTAGAACATAGTGACTGAGAGGCATGAAGTATTTAATAAATAAGTGAAATAAATAAAATAAAAAATGCAGTGAAATCAAAGCATGTTAAGGAATATCTCTTTTTCTGAGTAGAGATTTTAACACCCATAAATTCTGTCTATATTTACAAGCCTTATCCATTATTGAATTTCTACAGAGTACTATGGATATGTGCATTGAAATTTTATGAAACATGACATTAAAACAATAAATTTACTACCATAGAATTAAAAAATAAGTTTCATATGTACAGGCTAGATGCTATATTCTATCAGAGGGAAAAATATGGTAACAGATATATTTTAGAGTATTTTTTTCTAAGAATACTTTAGAGTCTCTTTTTAAACATAGGTTATGACACTTTTTTCCCAGATGGTATCTGTTACCTCAAGGAATCGACATTTCAGTTTTTACTTTTGAAAAGATAATTAATGGATGACACTTCAATGCTTTTGAAAGGACCTTGCATCCTTTATTGCTGCATAACAAAGCACCAAAACATTTAATGTCTTAAAAGAAATGCACTCTTTCTCACAATTCTGTGAAATTCCTGATCAGTATACTTCTGGAATCACCTGGCATCATTAGGTCTTACTCAGGCAGCTATAGTCAGCTGGCAGATGTGCTAGAGGTTTATTTCAGCTGGGACAGTTGGGATGGTGGGAGCTTTAATCTTGGGATTCTCCACAGCCTGGTAGTCTTATGGCAACATTTATGAGGGCAAATCCCAATGCCTTACATTAGCCAAAGTCTTGAAGTTGATGTGGATGTGACCTCCAAGGAATAAGGACTAAAGGGAGGCATATTTTATTCGGGACCATTAATGTAAAACTCTAAGGGTGACCCAATACTAATATTTAAAACCTCAAACACATACATATGGTTAATTAAATAAATCATAATAATTCCATGTCAATAAGATATTTATAACTTAAGTCTAAAACCATGCTCTTAGCAGAATGGAAAATAGTTTAAATTTTGAAATTATCAGAAGAAGCAAATTACCCTTTTCATGTTGGATCACAAACTAAACTGTTTGACTTTCAAGTATTCATTTTCTGAAAACTACGCCAAAATAAATCTTTCTAATAATTTTAGTTTGAAAATGCTATTCCCCTTATTAATTCTATGTTCTTATCATCACATCTTGAGGCAGCCCTGAACATATGCCAGTCCGATGTCCCTTCAAGGATGTCATTACCGTGCAGATGCAAGGGTACAGATAGTTGACAGCCTCCAGCTGCAGCACCTGCTGGAACTGAGTCTTGAGCTGAGGCCATGTTCTTCCTGAACAGCTTCCCTCCAAGAATGCACAACGGTGGAGGGACTAGGAAAATTCATCTAATATTGATGAGTAGGATAGCCATATAAGCTGGTGGTAGAGCATCTCACAGAAGCCTAAATAAAGCAATGTCCTATGCTGAGTTAAGTTGAAATGCTTGAATTGTTGTGACAGACAATAGAAGAAGAAACAAAAAGTCTCAGGAAAGTGGTCATGCTGGAATTGGTATATTATATGAGGCCAAAGTATCACTAGAGGATTATGTTCCAAGGGAAGGCTCAGAAGACACAACATTGTGAAGACTATTGGGAACATTCTCATGAGAGATAGCTCCAATCTCTAGATAGCTCCAATTCTGGAGTAGAAATACTCTATTAGCCAATAGGAATTTTAAATAATGTGGAACTTGCACAGAAGGCTGCTCAAGTGCCTTACTTTTTTAAAGGGGTTTATTGTATTCATTTGAATATGCAGAGTAAGCAATAAAGCACATGTGCCCTTAAAAAAAAAAAAAAAAAGAGAGCTTCCCTGGTGGCCCAGTGGTTAAGAATCTGCCTGCCAATGCAGGGGATAGGGTTCAATCCCTGGTCCAGGAAGATCCCACATGACGTGGAGCAACTAAGTCTATGCACCACAACTACTGAGCCTGCACTCTAGAGACGGCAAGCCACAACAACTGAGCCTAAATGCCACAACTACTGAAGCCCGTGTGCCTAGAGCCCGTGCTTCACAACAAGAGATGCCACCGCAATGAGAAGCCACACACCACAACTAAGAGCAGCTCCCACTCTTTGTAACTAGAAAAGCCCTTGTGCAGCAACGAAGACCCAATGCAGCAAAAAATAAATAAATTTATTTAAAAAAAATGCTGGGGTCCCTCATGAGAGGGACCCCAGCAACACTCAGAAGTCCTGGCCAGGGGTCACTGCAGGAGAACGTTCCACTATGCTCAGCATATTGATAGCAATGGGGACAGTGATGTCTCAAAGCAATAGAAGCCCAGTGGCAACTCTTAATAGCCCAAAGGAGGGGTGGCTGGTGATCACAATTACTATACTAAGTGGGGAGATCAGAGTGACATTTAAGCAGGATTGACACATAGAGAAGATGGCTAACAGCATATAGCATGTCTGAGAATAAAATATGTGATGTCAACAACATTCTACTAAATATACATAAACAAAAGAAAGCAAGGTTGAATGAGCAGGAGGCTAAGGGAAGCCACTCCAACAGAGTAATAATCCTTTACTCAATTTCCAGAACTTAAGTCAGTTCTTGAACCCAGAATGCATTGATTGAAGTAGAAAAATCCACAATAATTAAACAGGGAATAGATTCCTCCAGCCTTTCCCCAGAGGGACATGCAGGTGTTTACTCAGATGATACATCAGGAAATGGGATTCCCCCAGCATTTCAAGAACAATTGGACACAGGATCTGTCTTAGCTTTGATGCTTGAAGAAAAGAAATATCATCATGGTTTCACTATTAAAGTAGGGGCAGACAGGAGGCAGGTAATTATTGAAGTTATGGTCAAAGTCTGGTTGTGGAACCAAGAGTTATATCCCTCAGGTTCTGAATGTATAATTGAAGATGAAGTCCTTGGAAGCTGAAATATATCTGATACTAAGTCCTTGATCTGTGGGATAAGATCTATTATGATTATGGTGGAGTCAAGCCTCTGAAATTGCCCATACCTTCACCTTGATAGTGAATCAAAACCAGGATTGTATCTCCAGAGAGGCAGTAAGTGGCAGAAATTTGTTTCACCTGTAAAGATCTAAATAATGCATAGCGGTAATTCTTAAAATATGTCTGTTTAATTTGCCACTGTGGCCTTTGTAGAAATTTGAGGGATCCTGGAGAATGAATGCATAACACCAGAGTTTCAATCAAGTGGTAGTCTCAATCACAGATGCCATGGCAAACAGGCTTGAGTGGATAAATACATCTGCATGTACATCGTATGTGACCATCAATTTGGCAAATACGTGTTTAATCTAGAATGTTCAGAAAGTGTTCTTATTAACACAAAATAAACTAAAATACACATATTTGGTTTGTCCCCAGGTCCCAAGGGTCTACTAACTGTCATCCCTTCTGTCATAATACAGCTTTAAAAATATCTGAATCATATGGATATACCAGAGAACATCACATTGATCAACATCATCCATATATTTTAACCATATTACCTTGAGTGAGGTATGATGAGGCCAGATGAAGAAAGGCAAGAGAGAGAGAGACTGGAAAGAGTTTTACAGTTTTGTTTTTGTTTTTTGGTTTTTGTTTATACTTATAGTCCTCTGGAGAGAGTACAGCGTGCCATGTAGGACCACTCAGGGGAAATACTAGGGTCTGTCACAAAAGAGAAGGTGAGGGGGAGCTGTGGGAAAGAGCCTTTATTGTGGTTTCTATGGGAAGAAAATGTTATGGTAGGGAAAACAGGCTTAGGATTAGATAATGCACAGAATTGTTGTGGACTCTAGGGCATAATAGCTGTCTCTTGTTGGCAGGTACCTGGTCCTGAGACAATTGCAGAGGTGTATAATTGCTCAAAGTATGAGAACCAGAGAGAAAATTGATCAGAGGTATGGGCTTAATGGACTGCTCAAGAAGGGGAACTAATGGGCTGCTAGCCAGAGCTCAAAACTGAGTCAGCGTAGCACATGCACACACACACACACACACACACACACACACACACACACACACACACATTACACCAGGACATGATTATCAGGCAGGATAAATACAATGTATATTTACTGAGGGGCAATAGCAAATGATGTGGCCAACTGCACAATGCCCTGGAACAGAAAGGACTGGTAGATCAGAGACAAGGAGGTCTGTGACAGAACCATGTGTGTGAATATCCAGGAGAGAGCACAAAGTGTACAGATCACCCATCATGGAAGAGACATTGAATAACCAAGTAGACTAAATGACTGCCAATTGATATTTTCCTTCCTTTGTTTTCACCCACTTAGGAAATTGCATGATATGGACATTAATGGAGTGGCCACAATGATAGCATGGAGACAACATGTGGGCCCAAGAGTATGGACTACAAATGTCGAGGTCAATCTAGCTACTCTCTCTTCTGAACCTCTAATCTGTCAGCAATTAGAAATGAACTCTGAACCAGTATTATGACATTATTCCTTGAGGAGTCCAATCAGCCATATTGGAATGACCAATAATTTAATGGTCATTAAATTATTCTCACAAGAATAAACAATTATTCTGAGTATAGGTTATCTTTTCCTGCCCATAGATCCTCAGCCAACACCAACATCCAGAGTAATCGAATGCTTAATCACAAATATGATATCCCACACAAAATAGTGTCCAACCAAAGAATATACTTTATAGCAAAGGATGTATAGGTAAGGGCCCATGACAATGGGATCTATTAGTTCTGTCTCATAATGTTCCAACCAGATGCAGCTGGCTTGTTAGAGCATTGACATGGCCTTAAGGCACACCTGAGGCACCAGCATGAGGCGTCCCTGAAGATGAGGTATCATTCCCCAGAATTCAGTGTAAATACTAAATCAGAGACTTACACGTGGAGCTGTGTTCCAAATAGGAAGGACATAGGAGACTGGTAACTAATGGTTGGTAGCAGGAGTGGCCTTGCTTGCTGTCATTCCCATATCTGCAAATGTGGGCTCTTCGTGGTTAGAAAGTTTGGTCCCTAAGGATTATGCACTCTTGCTAGATGACACATCAAGGGTTACATTGGACTACAAACAAGTGCTGCCAGTTCGGCACATTGTACTCCTTGTGTTCAAAAAATCAGGCAAGAGGAGGAGCTTGTCTTGGTTGGGGTAATTGACCCTGATCAACCGGAGGAGGTATGGCTGCTGTTATTCACTAAGAGCAGGGAAGAAAATGTCTGGGACTCAGGTCATATACTGGGGAGCATCTTGTTACTCCATTAACCAATTAGGACTGTGAATGGATGAGTGAAGCAAAACATACTAAGAAAGGAATGTTTATCAGAGGCTCTGCTCCTTCAGGAAGGCGAATTTGGATCTTACCACCAAGTAAGCCAGTGGATCCAATAGATGTTCTAGCTGAGGCCAACAGACTTGGAATGAGTACCAGTGTGAAACCGAGAACTGGAGCTGAATTTATTCTATTAAATTTCCTCTTCTACATTTTCTTCAAAAGGAAAAGTCCACTAGAACTCTGGAAAAATTGTTCCTTCAACATATTTGTAGAAGTTAGTCCACATGGCACAAGAGAGAGACTGTGGCAACCATGAAGATGCACCACTTGGATCCTCATCAAAGTAGTACAGTTAACTGCCAGCCTGAAGCCTCAGTGTCTTCAGGATCTGCTTTAGGTTTTGAAAAGAGACCATGCTCTTTCAGAAAGCCTGAGCCAATAAGTGACAATGTAAGTATACTATGGACTAGCTATTTCTGTCCAATGCAGGACTCATTTGACAGACAATCTTTCCTCTACACCTCCCCATTGGAATAACTGTCAGATCTAGATGGCAGTCTGATATTCTATCTGCCCAATCTTTCTTACTTCACTCTTTCTCACGTGTCAGATATGTATCTTGGTTGGAAGGATTTCCCTGCCAAGTTCTCCTTCCTTCTTTTATCTCTCACTGAAATTAACCCCTGATAAACTGTGTGGACTCTTAACTCCATTTCTAGATCTGCTTTCCAAAGCATCCAGATGACACACACATTCACCAAACATTAATTAAAACTTACAGGAAATAAAGATCTTAAGCTTTGACTTAATAAATTACTAAAATGTTGATATTGTGTGTTATGGGCTGAATGTTTGTGTTCCTCAAATATTCATATGTTGAACTCTTAACCTCCAGTGTGATAGTATTTGGAGATGGAGACTTTTAAATGTACTGAGGGTTACATGAGGTCATGAGGTTAGTGCCCTCGTCCTATGCGATTAGTGTCTTTATAAGAAAAGACACCAAAGAGCTTTTTCTTGCCTCCCACATGAAGAAGAAGAGGTTATGTGATCACAGAGCAAGCTGGTACCTGCCTGCAAGCCAAGAGAAGAGGCTTAAAAATAAAAGCTACCTTGTCAGCACCTTGACCTTGAACTTCCCAGCATTCAGAACTGTGAGAAAAGAATTTCTGTTGTTTAAGCTACCCAGTCTGTTATATTTTATTATGGCATCCTGAGCAGATGCATATTGTATATTATGATTTAGAAATTATTATATCTACAAATATATTGTAAGTTTCTCTGTTAAGCAGAGCTACTTTCTCACAAATCATATGAATTACAAACTTCTAATTTATACCAACTCTATCATTTTTTTCTCCCATCACAAAATATAAAATGAGGATGCATTACAGACATTATACACAGAAAAGACTGCCTTATATGATCTCAAGGATCTGAGCATTTATTGAATGCTGGTAACAGAAATCATATGAAAGACAGAAAAGAGCCCTTGTGCAAATGCGCATCAGAGCATATTTCAATCTAAAAGAATTTTAGAGGCAGATATATGAGAAAGTAATTGAGAGAGTTACTCCAGTATTAACCTTTACTTCTGCTAAAATTCCATCTCAAGTAACACTAATTATGAGGAAGTATCTTGCAAACAACATATCAAAACTTTAATAGTTTAAAATCAAACTGATTTATCTCTGCTCAGAGCACACAGACTTTCTGAGAAAAATAATTTTAAAAATGGAACTTCTAGTAAGGATAAGATAAATGAAAGCCACTGAATTTTCTATTCTGAGTAGAAGAAAATATTTCACTCCTTTTCTATTTATTTTTGTAAATTGGACAAAATCTATAACGGAAGAGTGTTTTGCACAGTAAAACAAAATCTATCCAAATGAGGTAAAACAAAGTTCTGTGAAGCATATCAGAGCACCACATTCTTCCTCTATATCCAAATTGCCCTCCTGCTATGACTTGAAGTTTTAGAATCTCTAATGGACGAAAACATAGAAATATATTTACCTGCAAAAAAGCACTATGGAAAATGTTGGAAGAAGGAGGCTTGGTAACCACCTTAAATATAGTGGCATTTACTTTGAAAACAATCTACAAAATATTCAGTACCTCTCTTTTCATGCTTCTGTGAAAAGCAAGATTTTTTTTTAAGGAGTTGTTATTAAATACATAGAGAGGAAAACCTTGCAAGATTTACCTTTCTCCTAGGTAGAAATAGTAAAGTTTTATGATTAGCACAAACATGGAATTTTCTGGAGAAACTCTATCAGAAACTAGAATGTTATAGAACAACACCAGAGTCTTAATTGAGAGGAATAAGCACTGATTGTGCTCAGATATGAAGTGAGACATTTTATAGGAAAGAGGGCCTGTAGATTGCTCAGCTGAAAGTCATTTAACTGTCTGGCATATGACTTGTAGAAGCAAACCAAGAGAGGACAATATTTTGAGTAGAGCCAGACCTCATAACATGTACAGATGGCCCAGTCATTCAATTCCTGGTTTAAGACCACCATCCACTATTAAAAATGCAGCTTAATCTGATCTGGAAAATCATTATTTTGTTCAGACTGGATGAGAAGTCGGCCAGGTTCATGAAATAGAATGGTTGAAGTTTCTGCTAGAACTTTCTAAACTGGCACTGGCAAAGAAGAAAGGAGGAAAAAAAGACCAAAAAGCAAAAACAGTTTCTTTTAATTTTGAAATATTACCAATAAGAAAATTTGGTCAGAAAGCATTCTTAATCATTTTTCTTAGTATACATTATGTAATAGGAAGCTTCTGACTTATTATAACTGTAGATTTTATTATTCAGACATATGATATAACTGTACATATTAGCAGAAAAGGAGGCATAGAAAATAAAATAGACTTTTCTCTATAAGTTAGCTTTGGATAGTGCGAAATATGGTTTTAAATACTGAATCAGATACAATATAGTAGTAGTTTAGAATATAAAAATAAAGAAAACAGAGAAACATTAGGTAATGAATTCTCCATGAAACACTCATTTTTTTAAGATTGATTCATTAATGTCAATATTTGCTATAGAAAAACAAATTCCTAAATATTGGTGATAAAGCAAAAAAGCTCAACAGGTAATGTTCTGCTCTTGTAGAATTTAGAGTAGTGAGAAAGATTGCTAAACTAAAAGAAAAGTAACAATAAGTTGATAACTACTACAATGAATAATGAAGCCAGGACAAGTCAGAACAAAATCCCTGAGGTAGGACAAGATAACGTTTTAGGGGGAAACAAACAAATAAATAAACACACAAAATCTCCTGCTGTGAAAAATATTTGTAAATTCTAGATTAAGCAACATTACATTGGTTTCTTCACGGTAAGATCTATTAAAACTACTGCTATTCTAATACATGTCATGATTCCGCATAAGATGCGAGGCATAGGGTATAGCACTCATCTGGGACTGAACACAAATTCCCCAAGCATCTTACAACTCCCAGAAAAGATGTCTTTTCTTATTAGGAGGAGAATCTCCCTAGTGACGCTCAGCTGGTAATTACTCTCTCACCAAAAGCAATGAGGTGAATGAGCTTCTCATAGAGAGGACAGAAGAAACAGATCATAAAATGTAAGTATAGTTAAATGAAAGTGAATTCAGGAGGTAGAGTGTATGGTAGGAAGTGATTAAAAAGGAAAAAAAAAAAAGACGATTTTCTAACCCTGGTCTGATAAGCACTGGCTTAATGTATGTTGTATGAGAAGTAGGACAAACTTAATAACAATTGAAAATAAAGGAAAAAGCCTGACTTGTTAGATGATTGATACTGAGTTCTAGATTAATAACATTCATACACTTTCTTCCCCTTCTGTGTTCAGAACCAACTAAGAGATAAGTCACAGAAATCAAAATGTTAGAGGAAAATACCAACTGTTCTGCCAGAGAATGCTAGATTGGGGACTATTGCTGAAATAGACAGCCACGATGGGGTTCCTCTGACTTCATCCAAAAGTAACTTACTGACCCAGTCGCAGAAACTTTCAAAAATGTTAAAACTCAACTCTCATGTTTATGTAGGCTGAATATGTGTCCAGAATGTATTTTACTCATAAATGAGGCAATTAGGAGGATGGTACAGTTGCATTCCAAAGCACTGGAGGACTAGAGATTTATACATTCACTTGTGTTATGGGCTGCATTGTATCCCCTCAAAATTCATAGGTTGAAGTGCTGACTCCTTGGATCTCAGAATGTGAACTCAGTTGGAAATTTGATCTCTGCAGATATAATTAGTTAAGCTGAGGTCATTAAGGTAGGTCCTAATCCAACGTCATTAGTACCTTTACAAAAAGGGAAAATTTGGACACAGAGGCAGACATGCATAAAGGAAGTTGATGTGAAGACACAGGGAGAAGGCATCTGTCCCAAACCAAGGAGAGAGGCCTGGAACAGAATCTTCCCTCATAGCTCTCAGAAGAAAGCAACACAACCAATACCTCAGTTTTTTTTTTTTTTTTGAACTTTTAAACTCCTGAACTCTGAGACCAAAAACTTATGCTGTTTAAGTCACCAAGTTTGTGGTGCTTTGTTACAGCACCTCTAGAAACCTAGCACACATGGTACCAACCCTGGTTCTGAGGCAGTAACCAGTCAAGGAAACAACAATAACATTGACAAAAAGAGAATCTTCAAATCATAACACTGAGGGTAGACTTTCCCTTAACAAAGAGTAGGATCAAAACCTAAGTGGAAACAAAGTTTCTTTGCTTAAAAGATCTTGCCATTGTTTTACTCTAATGACTTTTATGATTAAACAAGTTCACCTGTGAGAATTTTACATTTCTATAAGTTATGTTTTACTGAATATAATTTATTAAATGATTAACTAGATCCCTCACAAAACAAAACTTTAACCTTGGTTCATGTCAGCTCATTTTATGGTTTTCTAGATGCTAATTTTAAAAATCATTTCTGGTAGAGCAAAGCCAGACCCAAGTGAATTGATTTGGCCCTAAGCGACAAATGTTAAAATCTTAATAACTGATAAAGGCTCCTTTATGAATCTATAGAAACATCAGTTCACAGAACTCTCTGATAGTACTGTAGAGTCAGGAAGGTGTCACATCAGTAGCTGGACAACTCATATTTGGGATAGTAAAGCATGAAGAATTAATTCAACAGATATTTATTGAACACTTTCTAAATACCTGTTAAACATTGAGTAATGGGCTCTCTTTTGTTCTTCACGGTGAACACCAGAGAATGAATCAATATCCAAGGTTTCTTGGAGTCACCCAGGGATCAGGGACAGTGTCAAGTAGACAGTAGCAATTTGCACACTCTACCTGGCTGCACATTCTTCCCCTAGGCACACTGTCAACAGAATCTATATTCACTGTCAAACCTGAATCTTCAGGTGGACTTGTAAACATTTTCCATAGTTTCTATCTTTGTTCATCTACTTCCCATCATTGTATATGGACAGATAACAAAGATGGACAAATACTAAAGAAATACTTGAATAAAGTAAAAGACAAAAAACAAACAAAAAAACAAACACTACACTGCAAGCAGAAAAGTAAATCCAGAGAAATAATGAGGTAATATGCAAAACAGAAGCACACTTATGATCAGTATAATTCATATGAACAGAGAAATTTGAAAGCATACTATGTCGATACTAATGAAAAGCAGTCATGAGAAATAGAATTCTAGGAACCTAACAATGTCATTTTGTATATTTAATCATGAAACAAACAATGATAGAAAAATGTTATCAAAAGAGCTATACCTGATGACCAAAGTAGTGAACTAAAGGCCAAAAAGATAAACTTGGAACATAATGCAAAGGAAATGCAGGAGAAAAGTTGACTCATAGAGGAAAGACATAAAAGTTTCAATGTTTCTTCATTCATTCAACAGGTATTTATGAAGCGCCTGCTAGGTGCCAGAAATTGTTCCAATGCATCTAAAAACAATGGACCTTATTCTGAAAGAGCTTATGAAATAATGTGAGTAGTCAGACAACAATAGACACACTAAAGCAGTAAACCATATAAAAAGTTAGAGGGTGAAGAAGCAGTAGTACAGCTGAAAGAGGTTTGAGCATAAGAAGAGAGAGGGCAGTTTTTCTTTTAAATAACAGGATATGGTATGTTTCATTAAATAGGTAACAAAGGTGATATTTGGGTAATGTTCTGGGTGTTGAGAAACCTAAGAGGGGAGGTCAACAGGCTCCATGAAGAGAGATTTGCCAGTTCAAGTAAAAGAATGAAATCAAACTAATAATAAAAATAAATGTCATTGAGCTGAAGAGGTGAGTATTCTTCCTAAAAGAGCCAATCTCATACCAAATAGGATTATGAGAGAAAGAAAAGCACCGACACCCAGTTACACATTGATGATATAAAAAGTAAATATTAAGGTTTCCCTGGTGGCGCAGTGGTTGCGAGTCCGCCTGCCGATGCAGGGGACACGGGTTTGTGCCCCGGTCCGGGAAGATCCCACATGCCGCGGAGCGGCTGGGCCCGTGAGCCATGGCCGCTGAGCCTGCGCGTCTGGAGCCTGTGCTCCGCAACGGGAGAGGCCACAGCAGTGAGAGGCCCGCATACCACACACACACACACACACACACACACAAAGTAAATATTAAACATCTCAGTTAAAAAAAAACTCAGTAGATGACTAGATATAATTTTATTTACTTCAACATTGTCCATGAGTGCATATATGTTTATTATGACCATGAGTGTATAATTATGCAGACTTGGGATTGTCTACCAAACATTAAAATTAATAATTGATTTAATAAGTTGATCATCTGTAAGACTGAAAGTATCAAGTTCTTTCACTACCCTTCCTTTAACTCAGAAGTACCCCCAAAAGAGGACATAAACTATACTATTAAAAACATGAATACAATATATTGACAGATAAATAAGGATGGGATAGATCGATAGATACCAGATTTACTCCTGATAAACCTTTCACCCTACCTGTTAAATCAGTATATTTTCTATGAATATTTTTTTTCTATTCAGTGGAGAATGTCAGTAAGTTATACTTGTTAAGAGAAGACTATTTTCTTTCATACTTCCTTTACTTAGCCTCCATTTTTACAAATTGGGTAGAGAATTTTTTTAAAAATAATGGTTAAATTGTATTCTCTATTTGAGAGCTTGCTCTTTATGCCATGCATTTATGATATATTTCTGAATGTCCAAAACTCCCATGTCAATTAAGGTAAAATTGATACACTTACAGCATCAACTCTGTAGAAGTTATTTTTATGTAATCTAATGGGGTTGAACTAAGATATCGAAAAGGAAGCCTCTGCTAATTTTATGGCTGTGACCTGAAAAACTGCATGTGGGAAGCAAGAAAATTTTTCTTAAAATATATTTCTGGGTTTTCCAATACTTATGACTCAGCCATAAGCACCATAAGAAATCCCTGTCCCTGTCCCGTAAGATGATCAGTGTAGAAAAATAAATGATTAGCTGATAGTACCTGGGAAATCTCATGAACATTTATTTGTTTGATCTGAGGGATACCACTCCATAATCATGTCTTAAGAGAACACGGCCTGTAGGTTAAGAGAACGTGAGTTGAGAATTCACTGACGAGTCTGTTCTGTGCACATATGTCTGCTTGGTGCTGTTGACGGCATTTGAGGACTGACTGAATGAAAAATGAATGCAATTTCAGATTAGAAAAAACATAATATGACGCTGTAAATGCATATGATAAGAATGAAGATCGAAAGTGTTAGATACAATCTTTAATCAACTCAAAGACACTTGATGTATTTTATAGACCAAAAGGTGTACCCATGTGATAAAGAATCAGAAAACTGATTTTCCATTAGATTCACTTTTGAGATATTTACAAAGTTAAAACATTCATTCTTGCTCTAGTTCTATTTTTCTCTCTCCCACCCACACACAATGCAAAACAGGTCTAGGAAATAAAGCACACCTGACTATAGATCGAAGTCTCAGAAAACTGCAGCATTGGGTCAACGTTGGCCTTAGACAGGGTGAGTTGCACAAATATGTTTCTTACATAGGAAGAGACAGGCCTGATGAATTTCAGCTCCAGGTTTTCTATATTCAGAGCTCCTCTGCTTAGGATTCCAGTAGGGTTCTGCCAGAATGTGAGCTTCAGAAACTAGGTGAGAGGGAAGAAGCTTCTCTCCATCTGTGTAAGAAAGAACTACTTCTTAAAATGACTACTATTTTTTTTTTTTTAATATGGAAACTCTATGGCAGATTGTGGGGTCTTGACATGGACTTTTGCAGAGCTATCACCAGATATCTGATATAAGAGTGTACAATGTGTTTCTTAACAGAGATTTGGTTTGTGGGAAAAAAACCAAGAGTACATGAGGGTTAAAAACATGCATGTGTAGTAGTGAGTAACAGCACCCTCTCAAGACATGTGTCCACTTGCGTAGGACAGTGGAGATGATTCCCTTTTTCCCTAGCCCTGCCAGCAAAAACAGTCCTCAACTACCATTGGTATAGACAAGCAATGAAACTTCCAACCAGACTGTTGAGAATAAAATGTAATCAAATTTGAGAATGTGTATTTCTTTCCTTTTTTTTTTTCCAGTTTGATACCTGAGGAAGTATGTTTACTAGTCTCATTCAGAATGAACTCTCTCATGACATGAGGAAAACTAAAAATAAAAATTCAGAACTGTGTGGTTGGAGTGTGCAGTGTAGAAAGTCGTCTTTAGCCAGTCAGCTCACTATTTTCATGACAAACTGAATTTCAAGGTGCAGGATCAAAAGGTAGGTTCTAAAACTGAAACTCCACATTGTAAAACTAAGATAAATATTTGCAAAGGTAATTCTATAAAGCATTGTTCTAAAAAAATTATAAGATCCTTATAACTTTGGCAATAGGCAGAACTTGAGACGACTGAAGTATGATTTTATTGCAAGAGAATAAACCATATAAGTATTCCTATCATGTTATTAAAGGATCCATAACTTTAAAAATTCTTCCTTTTCAGAAAAACCCAGGTGGAAGGAGATTCTTATGTGTTCATCATATGTGATGAATTTTCTATTTTGATTTGTATCTCCTTTTCTCTGTAGTTAGATTATGCATGTAAGAGAATAAATTATACATATACACATTTTATAGCTATTTATTGATATATGTTTTTCTCACAAGTCACACTTATAAAAATCATGTGTGGTAAGCATGACCACATAATTTTGGATCATGGTTTGCCAATCTGCTTTATTTGTGATTAATTTCATAAAATATACTGACTTCATCATTTATACTATTAAAACAAAACACTATATTTTTTGCATGGATAATTCCTTTTGAAGTTAAACAAATGAAATGGTGACCTGCCACAGATAGATAATTATTGTATTGGTTGAAGAACTAGATAGATGGTTATTAATTTTCTGTCTAACACATGAAGATTATATGATTATGCAGAAGATAACTCACGATTATATAAAAAATTATCAATTAATTTTGCATAATCACAACATGTAAAGTGTGGACTAATGCAGCTAATCCATTGCATAAAACAAATTTTAGCATAATAACTTAATCCTTTCAGGAAATGATTGTTGTTTAGAGAATCCTGGGTGTCAATGGTAAAGCAATCTCTCTCTTCAATAATTTTAAAATAAATTTCTTGATCTTATAATTTTAAAGCTTTAATTTGTAAATATTAATATGTACATATATATGTTTATAGTTGTGCTCAAATTGCCTTTTCAAACGTAAGAATGTAAGAAAAATCCATGTCTTATTTTAAGAATTTTAATGTCTCACTATTTTTACCTGAAGTGATGATTTACTATAAATCCACTTTGTAAGCATTGACTTATAGATCCAGATGTCTACCCATTTTTGCTAACAACACTTATTTGAAATGCATTCTAACTTTTGTAGTCACTGTTATCAAATTCTATGGTTTAAAATTTTAAAAGAAATCACCTGAGCAGAGCTTTAAATGACTGATGCCTAAGCTCTATCTCAGGATAATTAATTCAGAATCTTAGAGGGTAAGATAAAAATATCAGTCGTGTTTTAAGCCTAGGTAATCTAACATATAAACAAATTTGAGAGTCAGTGCTGAGAACTGCCTGTAAACACTGTGTATTTATTTTGGACACTATGAGCTGAATACCACCTGAAAAAGATGACTATAACAGCACTTTCCCACAAATTTCCTTTTTCCTTCCTCAATTTAATGATTTTTCTTGGACATATTGTTGTTTTGCACGTTGCAAAAGTCTCTAACTGTATGTTACTTTCTGCATATCCCCATAGATGCTGAAAGTTTTTAGCAGTTCTCAATTTTTGCTGCAGATTGGAATTTTCTAAGGACCTTTTTAAAACTCAGATACTCAGGTGATTCTGAAGCACTGCAAGATGGAAAACCTTTCATTTGATATATATGCATGCTTAACGCTACACCTGTGCTTTGTCATTTTTTTAATCCATTCAGAATACTTATTTTATCTCTTTATTGACTGGATTTAGATAGTTCTGAGTATAAAGAAAAATAGTGCTTGATTGTAAGTTTTGTATATTTTGGCTCTGGAAAAGTTAATAGAATTGGCAAAAATAATAAGAAAATGTCTGTGGTAAATCAAAAATGAAAATCTCGATTTCAAAATTCTTCTTCCTCTAATGAATTCTTTAAGGACATAGAATCCACAACCTCTAAAATAAGTATGGCTGAAAATAGCTAGTTAGCTCTATGAATAAAGTTCTATTATCTCTTTTACATTCATCTCTATCCATAGGAACTGGAGCCATGTCTTGCAAATAGTAGACACTCAAGTATTCATTAAATTAACAAGTTAATAAATGAAATAAAGGAGTAAACTCAAGAGGCACTTACGTAAAATGATAGTGCGCAAATGAATTCTGTACCTTGCCACCCCTCCTTCACCCCCTGCCACACACACACAAAGGAAATTTGTTTCATTATATCTAGAATTGATAAACAACAAGTTCCTACTGTATTGCACAGGGAAATATCGATATAGTCAATATCCTGTGGTAAACCATAATGGAAAAGAATATGAAAAAGAATATATATGTGTGTATAACTGAGTCATTTTGCTGTACAGCAGAAATTAACACATCATTGTAAATCAACTGTACTCCAGTAAATAAATTTTTTAAAAAAGGAAATTTATTTCATTTTGGAATTTGAATAAAATTGAATAAATTTAGAGGATTAGAAGAGAAGCTCAATCAGGACTCAAGATTCACACTGAGTTGCACACTAGTTTCTAAGATGTGCACACAATCCTGGATCATGGGATGAAGGGTAGACAGCTTTCCTTAATGACCGTTTCATCCTGACAGGCATTCAGATAAAGAAACGTGATTGTTTTTGTACATTTCTGGCAGACAGATGTCACTACCTCAGTTGGAAGTAATTGGGAAGCTGTTTGGCAGCCTAAATGTCGAGGCCAAAAAGAACATTTTTCTGGGTTTGGAAGTTGCTTTTATTCCTCCTGTTTAACACCATTAAAGAAGACATATATTCCTCTGAGCAACTGACTTTCCTCATATTAACCCTGACCTCCATTTTCTCTTTTCTTAAATAATCAAATGCTCATATATTATAAATCTATTCATTTGACATTATTTCTCAGAAGTAGAAATTCTCTTGAATAAAGGCAAATAAATACATTTGCTAAATAAATCAAATCAATAATACAAATTGTATTGATGTCACATTAATTGTGTCCCTCTGGATGTTTACAAAAACACAGGAGAGTTTGAGTTTCAAATGGTCTGCCCAATTGCCTCCCTTGACCTACCCCTCCATTTAAGCATGCCTGATCTAGTCATGGATTTATAGGAAAATTATTGCTGATATTTTTAAGATATTAGAGGGGAAACCAAAAAACCCTGCATTAGAGTGGAGTAAATGCTTACAGCCTATTGTTGATGATATTCGATGTGAAAGTTTAATTGTGGGACTTCTTAGAAAAATAATTTCTGTGAATTTTCTGGAACCAGTCAAATATTCTTTCTTACAGGGTAGCCTCTGTTGAGACTGTTGTCATTTTCTTCCCTGCTGAAGAAAAAGTAGGTTAAGCCACTATTTTCCTTCTCTATACACTGAGATGGAAATAACACCAATAGTGCCCTGAGATTACATCTATTGTGAAAAAATATTTAGATCAGAGGCAAAAAAGTTGTTTGCATCTTTAAGGAAAAAACTTAATAATAATTTTTATGGGATCATTTGAACTTACTTGCTCAGAAAATGACTACTTTCATTCTCTTCCTAGACACACCGGGATGAGATTTATAATTCTCTTTAAGTCTTAAAACAGAAGTTACATGATACTGATTGTGATGTCTTCTTGTAGAAAACAACCAGATTCACATGCTCTGAACTTGGAAAATGAATTGAATACATGACCTTTGCAACAGAATATTCTCAGTGCTGCATAAACAGGGAGGCTTTGGATGTATTCCCAACACTTTATACTTTATTTATTAAATTTTATTTTCCATAATTTAACGTATGAAATGGAAGTGAGGCAGGAGATAGATTGGCTCCAGTCTAGGCATTTACAACTGGCCTCCTGTTTACATTTCTTGGGGCAAGAAAAAGATGGGCTTCAGGCCGGACACTTACAACTAGCCACCTGTTTGCATTTCCTGAGACAGGAGATAGGTAGGCTCCAGGTTAGACATTTACAACCTACCTCCTGTTTGCTCTTCGAAATAGAAGTTACAACAGAAACAGGGTAAATAGACAGGCTTTGTCTCCTGAGGACACTTTAGGATAACAGTCATGGCAGGGGGCTAAACCCTGTTGGAGTAAAAGATCAAGAGGTCACATATTTCCCATCCTTGGGGCAAGGGAGACATTGCACACGAGCAGAAAGGCTCCTTGGGGGTCAAAAAGGAGGGGATACCAGCCCATAATAGGTGATGCCAAGGCCACTTATAGGCCTCTGGGCTGGAATCCATCTTGGAAAAAAGTTGCACTTGCATGTTGGGAGCGTCCTAGGGCAGGTCAGGCGTGGAAAAAGAAACCAGATAATTGGTCAAAGGTAAACAAAGACCTGGAATAACGGCCCTATATAAATGATTTAACCACCTATTTACCGTGCTCCTCTTCATTAGGGAGGATGCCCACACCCTTTCTCTCTGGGTGTGCATCTCTGCCTTGCTTCTGTCTTAACTAAACAAACTGTTTCTCTGTGTACTCTCCCACTTATTGTGCTGTGTCTCTAATGATAAACTTGGTACCTGTTTTTACAGTTTTTGCCTCCTTGAGAAATGCATTTTTCAGTGGGGGCAAGGGCCAGAGGAATTGTTCTTCTATCCTCTAGCCCCTGGTGGACTAGTGGCTAGGATTCCTGGTTTTCATTCAGGCTACCCAGGTCCAATTCCTGGGCAGAGAACTAAGATCTCACCTCAAGCCACCGTTAAGTGCTGCCTCTGTAAGATCAGAAGGAATTTCAGCCAGTGAACAAGACAAAGGATTCTAGAGAAAATCCTGTGTTTTAATGTGACTATGCAGAAAATGACCTACTCTATGACTATATGACTCAGTTTGCTTATTTTTTTAAATCAGGATATTAATTTGACATTAAATAGAGTAGTTTGAGAAATTAATTGATCTTAATGTGTGAAGTTTGCTGAGCATTATGTGTTCAAAAATATAATATCCAAAATCTATAATATTTCAATAATCAAGTTATATTTATCAGGGTTATTTTATTCACAAGTAATTCAAACCTATCTCAGAGTAGTTTAAACAAACAAATGATACACTTTTATTAAATGTATAGATTTGGTGAATATGATTATAGGAGTTCAAATCATGACACCTGAGTTCTAACCTCTTCATCTCTGAGCCAGATCTTCCTATTTGTTAGCTTCTTTCTCAGTAAGGCTGTCTCTATCTTACAGCAAATTTCTTGCCTCTTTGTTCAGACACACATATTTATCACAGATTCTGGAACACAGACCTTTCCAACCGCTGTAGCAAAATTCTGATAAAAGGCTTTGGTAGGCCTAACTTGAGTCAGATCCCAAACTTAAACCATTGTGTGGTCAGGAATCGGCTGCTCTCTGATCTGCTAGGCAGGGCCAAATGCTCCACTTTATGGCAGGAGAGTATGAGGTATTGTAATAAGGAAGAACAAATCTCACTCCATATTGTATCTGTGTCTTTTACTTTAATCTTTGTATTCTATTGCTTTTGCTACAAATTAATCACTAAAATGATGCTGCCTGTAGCTGAAAGTACACATAATGGTTCATGTCCGGGAACCCTGCTTCCCATGCCTGAGCCTTAAGCTAAAATACCTTTGTTTAGCTCACAGGAAACATCCTGACCAGATCCACCTATGAATGGCTACAGGAAACGAGAAATGAACACATCCTCTCCAGAACCAAGGAAATATTTGCAATGACTTATGGCCTTTTTATACTTTGCCTCCTCACCTTCCCCACTTCATTCTATAAAAGAAACTAGCATTGAAACCCAGGCAAGATGGTTCCTTGGGACACTAGTCCACCATCTTCTCGGTCTGCTGACTTTCCAAATAAAGTCTCTTTTCCTTGCCTCAACACCTCTTTTCTTGATTTATTGGCCTGTTGTGCATTGTGAGCTTGGACTTGGTGACAGTATGCCTATTTAAACTACAGGCTAGAGTTTCTGTTACCAGAAGATGGGATGGCGATGCATATAGGGAAGAAAAATAATTCTATCTATGTGTCTATCTATCCCTATTTCTTTATCTACTGGTCTAGCAATTACAATCTTCTATTCTTATTGTTCTCAATTATTTTGGAGTCCTCCATATTTTAATATAAGAAAAGGAGTACTGAGAACAAAATTGATGCTAGATCAGTAGATAACATAATATATATTAAAACATAAAACATTTAAATACAAAAAAATACCCAAGTACACATTCTACTACCTGTCAGAGTGATAATGTCAACCCATGTAATGTAGTCTCTGGGAAACTCAGTGGATAACATAAGAGTCAAATGGACAAAGTAACAGCATTTTGAATTAGTTTTGACCCAACAGAATACCTGAACTTGTTTAGTAGAACTCCCAAAATCTGCAGGCAACTTTTTGAAAACCCTACTCTATCCCACCATCTTATCATAAAGGAGAGACTTATAAGAAACCTATCTCTTTCCTTTCTACATAGGAATCTACAGCTGTGGATGAGGTTTAAAACTACTTAACTCCACTGTAGCCAACCATTACAATTCTAATTGTTACATGCCACCAGGAAGAACTTTACAGCATTAAAGTCTAAAAGCTGTAGACTTGTTCAGCATATTGAATTATTTTCTATTTCAGCACTTAAAGGAAAAAAAAAAACTACTGTGTAGGGTGTAGAAATTCTTCATGATCTGAATATCGCCTCTTCTTTCATCTCTTATTCATTGTATTCCATACTTTAGCAATTCTAAAGAACATGATCACAAAATACTCTCAAGTCTTTTACCTTTGATAATGTTCTACCATTTTCTAGAATTCATTTTATTATCCTTCATTATGAGGTTTACCTTAACAAAACTTTCCAATTTACGGTATTTTATTTGCTTCCAGGAGACAGGTTTACTCACAATTTCCATATACCCCTTGATACTTTCGACATGGGTTGAAACTACTAATTAAGCTTAAAAAACACTAGGGAGGAACGAAGTCAAAAGGTACTTATCTTAAAGGATTGCCCTAGAACTCAGAAAATGATGATGCAATCTGTAAAGTCGGATCATTAATTAAACATGACATACATGTATAGCTATTTGAAGGATCAGGATTGTCACTTCAGGATGGCACTTGTTAATCCAATTCTGCAGTTGTTTTTGTTTTTTTTTTTTAATTTCATGTTAGGAGAAATAATTCCATTTCTGTATGTGTATCACAATACCTTAATAGTTTTATTATTAAATTTTTGTAGAAGTTTTTATGATTATATTTGTGTGCACAAAAAATATCTGAGCTTGTAAATTGTGATATAGATTGTTAATGTGATGTAGAATTCACATTATAAATGTATAAAATTTTGCATATGTCCAATATAGGCAAAGTGCTTCATAATAAGTTGTATGTGTAGATGTGCCAGTGAAATTTTTGCAAGTTTGTTAATGCTAATTTTTTAACGCTATATATTTTCTGAAGAGAGGATCACATTTATTGCAGTATTTTATATGCTTTGCTTATTGTGTTTTATGTTTTTATGTCATTTTCTATTATAATTTAAGCTCCCTGAGAGCAGATCATTGTCTGAAATATCCCAAGCACACAGAAGAGAGAAAGCATAAAACAGGTATTTCTGGAATTACTAAATTCAGCAAACAGCAACAGACAAAATGCCAGGTCATATCATTATAAGGGAGGTTACTCACATTTTGAATTTTTAATAAATACAGAGATCCTCAAAGGCTCATTTCTAGTCATGTTAAAAAAGGCATCTGTATGCATGTTTTAAAATTTCTCCAGGGGATTTAATGCATATCATATTGCCTATATCACCACTAGAAAATATAAACATTAATTGTTGTCATTAAGAAGTCATCCTTAATATGGAAGCATGTTATTTTAATAGCAGGCCTAAAGGCAACAACAAAGAAGAAAAAGAAAAAAAAAATATGCTGTTACCTGGGAAATCAAATTGTTATTTTGGAACAGAAGAAAATTTGTGAGACACTAATGATAGCTTAAAAACATCTTAGCTTGCAGCATAGGTATTCTTGAAAGGTCTTCTTTCAGTAGAAGTAATGTTTCATCAAACCGAAAGAATATAAGGTAATAATAAAACCTCCTAAGATGTGATGACACAGACATTCATTAATGAGCTGTAGAAAATTCTGCTTATGACAGTGCTCATGATGGTGATCATAAATGAATGTCATCAAGTGGCACCTAATTAGTGTGATTAACCAACTTTAGAGCTCACCAGAGGAGGTATTGAATCAGTGCCGCATTTTATGCATGGAAAATGTTTTACATTTGGGATCAATGCTTGTATCTAAAACATCTGTTAGAGCTCTTTTCGTGTTTTCATTCTCATATATCTGATTGGTCTGTTGTCAGGAAGCATGCCTGTTAGATAAGCATGAATGACCTTGAAAATAATGAGGCACACTGTGAATAATTTGGTAGGACTCTTCCTAGTAGATTTGATGAGACTGTCAGGAATCCTAGCACGGGATTTGAAACCCAAGCCTTATTTGCTTTCACTTAAATAACCTTAAACAAATTATGTGAACTTGATCATCTAGGTAATTTTCAAGAGTGAATACATATACCATATCACTGGGAAAATTTCCACGTGGAAGAAATCCACATGACAAATAAAATAATAGTAATTGTAAATGATGACTTAGGCTACATATTCATTAGTAGGGACAAGAGCATTCTGAATCCTGTTATATAGTTCTACGCTGGCACTTACAGGAGCAACTTTGCATAATAGATTGGGGAAATTTATGTGAATCAAATTTAATAAAATTATAAGATCGGGAGTTTGTACACACAGCTATATTTAAAATAGATAGCCAGCAAAGACCTACTATAAAAAAAAATTCTAAGATAGTATTCTGAAAATGATGATAGTATTCTGAAAATGAAGAGTTATACAGTCATATGTGTCTCCATAGTTTATCTTAAACACAATATCAAATATTTCTGCACCCAAATTTCAGAAAAGCATGTAATTTTTAAAAAAAAATTGCATCTCCTAAACCACAGCATCTTCACACAACAAAATAAAATAAATCTTTTGTAAAGTTATCACATTATTTATTTAACATAGAAGTATACATTTTAAATAAAATTTAAGAATTAAGTTAGAATCTGTAAATATTAGCACAAGTTGAATCTCAAAGAAGAAAAAGAAAATGATCCTCATCTTACAGAAGTCACTCACTGCCTAAGTCCACTTTCTTTATCTAGAAAGTCAGACCTTAAGAACTTTTGTTGTCAGGGTTATTGCAAGAATCAATTCAGGTCATGGATACACACTTTCTTTTTAACTGTGTGAAGTATAATACATTTATTTATCAGGTGAGATAAAAAATAACTTTAAATGTCTGTACTATACTGAGCTCAGTGTTGGGCATATAAAGGTAAATTATATGTAGTCCCTATGCTTGTATAACCTTTATTTTTGTTTTCTGAATTTAAATTTTATTTGTTTTCAGCAATTACATATGTTCTAAAAGATTGGGACTATGTTCTCCCAAATTTTGATATTATTTTCCCCTAAGGAGATAGCATATCTGAATGAAAAAAGCCATAGAATTAGGGCAAAGCAGTAAATTGACTTCACAACTTGCTTGCTCTATGCAATATGACACTCAATTTCTCAATCTATAAATTAAAGATAATAATGCCTACACCAAAAATTTTATTTTAGATATCAGAAAAATCAACAATTACAAATCTAATTTGTTAAACGTCTGTAAATCATAAAATATTTGTAAAATGCATTCACTGAAAATATAATTGGAAAATGAGAAAGAGAGCTAATGTCAGTCTTCATAAGAAATTAGATGCTACCATCTTCCTTACTTATGAGGAAGACTGGAATAAATTTCAAACTGGTCCAATCACTTAACTGACTCCACACGAACAATTGCTTTAATGATTATGCTATGATAACTATATCTATGTACTTAATATATTTCATAGTATCAAAGTAGAAAACACTGATTTTAAATGTGTCCTCAAAAATTGCCTGATAAATAGAAGAACATTTTAAGTGGCTTTTCTCTATTCAGTTAAGTCATTCCCACATGACCTAACTTTCTGCTCAGTATTTGAAGGAAAGCATTAAAAACTGGTGTGGATGGGCTTCCCTGGTGGCGCAGTGGTTGAGAGTCCGCCTGCCAGTGCAGGGAACACGGGTTCGTGCCCCGGTCCGGGAAGATCCCACATGCTGTGGAGCGGCTGGGCTCGTGAGCCATGGCCACTGAGCCTGCGCGTCCGGAGCCTGTGCTCCGCAACGGGAGAGGCCACAACAGTGAGAGGCCCGCGTACCGCAAATAACAAACAAACAAACAAAATCTGGTGTGGCCTTTGGGGATGTCTGAATATTTGCCTTGGTCAATTCTTCTTGTAACATATAATTCAAGATATTGTAGTCTAACTAATAACTTAAAATCTGGCTGAAGTGTAGGTATCAGACCGAGCACTGGAACTTCCTGCTCAGGACTGTTTATTAGTAAAAAGCAACGGATATTGATGGGATTCATAGGAACCAGGAAAATCAGTGTTGGTTATGCATGGCTATAAAATCTGATGGATTTTCTGAATTGAGGTTTTCCTCAAACATACAGCCTAGTCTTTATGTCTACGTAGATGTCAAGGGCAGAGTTACTCAGACATAGGATACTGTACTTATGATGGTGTACACACTATGGTTTCTGGGTCTGAAAAATTTTGGCTTTTTTTTTTAAAACGAAATGAACTTTATTACTTATAGACTGAAGATGCCTATGTTATGTGATAAGTTTGATTGTCATTCTGGAAGCAAGACTGTGAATCATTGATGCTACTTAGAACAGAGTGGTCATTTTAGTGCTATATCAGTCCTCCCAATTTTCCAAGCAACTTAGGTATTCGTGCATATATGCATATAGATAGGTATATAGATTTTTTCCTCTTATATAGCTTTTTAAAGTATCATCAATTTATTTCAGGCCACGATGTTTCTAAACATTATTATTAAATGGTACTGTATCAAGTTTTAGTCAAAATGGGTTGCCTTTTACTATACTTTTTAACTCTTGGCATTCAGAGTAGAGAAGTTTAAGTTAAAACATGCAGAAATACTGTGTTATTTATACATTATAAATATATTAAGGCACTCAAAAAGTTAATTCACTCATTCATATACTCCACCTGGCTTGAAGGTAATGCCAGCATGTATCAGGTATTTCAAATATCTTGATAACTGACATAGTGGAATTTGAGATACAAGATATTGAGTTGAGAAGATGAGAAGAAAGATGTTTCAAGGCTTAAAATCTATATAAAGCCATTAATTCTGTCTCATTTAACTCCTTTAATTTTGCAGTCAGGAGATCAGGATTTATCAGAATATCTCTAGTAGCTTTGAAATAATAAAGTGCAAGTCTCAATTCTCACTGTCAAATCTGAAGTTATCAAATATACTCAGCGGTCTAAAGGGGGTGGCTGACACTGAAATGCTTGGTTTTACCATGAGATTTCATGTCTGTAAGTCAATTCAAATCAGTTAAAATAATGATCCCTAATCATAACCTTCTAAAATTTTCAGTTGAATCAACTTAATTTGTCACTACTAATATTACTTTAATATATCTTCTACATTTTTTTTCCTGGGGAAACATTTCATCAACAAGACTGTAAACATCCATGATGGATACCTATCTGAAAAGCATTTCCAAAAAGAGTCACTTTTTGGACATCATCTCAATGCTCAAATGTGTGATCATTTCATTTAACAAATAAATCCAAAGTTAACTAGTTTTGTACCTACAATGTGCCAGGCACTCTTTTTTGAGGTGATTTTTAAAGTGGCTGGAACATCTGTAGATTCTTACTGCTTCTCCAGCACAGTCCTGTGTCTTATTTCTAACTGGGCCAATATAACATAGCTGCTTCCCCATTGATCATATTACTGCTAAAATGAACTGGCTTCTTTAATAAAAAAAAAAAAAGTTTTAATTGAATATTAAATTAAATTATATATAAAGAGAACTTAATATAAGTTACCTGTCTTATAAGTGATCCGTAAGCCTAATTTCTCTCTCTTTATAAATACAAATATACACACGTACATACATCTGGTTATTTGTAGCAGAAATATATTAGTTGAACTCTCCAGATTAGACTCTACTTCCTGAGCTATTGCTTTAAAATAGTTATAAACACAATGAGAAAACTTATTTGTTGAAATCAACAGATGATTGATTCTAAAGCTCAAGAATGTTATCTACATAGTTACATCTGGCAAAGCTACCAATGTTCTCATTCGCTATCTAGTCTAGTTCTTTATCATTCTTTTTTGAAAGTGGACCATTGGCTTGCAGAGTAGCCCTGTTATTCCTTTTCTGCTAGCTCCCTCTAGTTATCTAGATGGAACTCCAACTTTTGCAGTGATAAAGTTTCTTTAGAATTACCCCAACATTTGAGACTAATACTTTGTAAAAAAAAAAAAAACAGATTAATAAGGTGATACTTTAGGCACATTGTCCAATATGTGTGATCTGCATATGTAAATTTTCTAGTATTCATATTTAAAAAAATAAAAAGAAATATGATATTGATAATATATTTTATTTAACTCTTTATATCAAAATTATTAAACTATATAATCAATATTAAAACTATTAAAAGGATATTTTATATTTTATTTCATAGTATTGCTCAAAATCTACTATGTGCTTTAAATTTACAATATATGTCAATTGAGACTAGCTACAGTTATAGCACTGAAAAGCCCCATGTAGTAGAGGCCTCCATAGTGCTTATTTATTGCAGATGGAATAATATCTGAGATTCTATCTTTCTATTTAATTTGATCTATCTTATGTTATTTTATTTATTTTAATGGGAGTTCATTGGAAGGTGTGTGTTTACACGGCATGATCATATTTCCAGAACTTCTCTGGGGCATAGCTAGGATTCATTACTATTTGGTATCCTGAAGAAATATTTAAATACCCCTATTTAGATATGCCAACTGTATAGTTCATTATTTTACGTTTTGAATTATTGAGCTTAACTGGAATCAGAGAAGCATAAAAAAAATCATGAGATAATTGGAAGAAATGTGGTTGTTTTCACATTTCCTCCAACGACTGTGGCCATCTGGGACCCCAGGACAAGTATTAGGCAAAAGAAGAAACTTTTTTCTATAATCTTAGTTTTTAACATACACAAGGTCATAGTTACCATGACCTTATACCAGCTTGGATCAAACATCATCTTATAAAACCATATGTTATATTAGATCTTTTAGTCTTCTCCAATTTTATCACCTCTCAAATGTTCAACTATTTTCAATTCATAAGTGAATTGAGGGGCAGTGCCTGGTGTTAATTTTTACTTCATATTTTCCCTGGAAATCCTTGGCTCATAACGAAATATACAGATTCTGGTATCCTCAGGTTTAACGTTGTGCTTTGAAAAAATCCTGGTTATTTAACTTTCAAAAATTGGAGTGAACATGTGCATAGGTTCTTCTTTAAAAACCATAAACCATAGTAGAGTAATAATGGCCAACAGCCTTACTACATTCCATAGGCAGTGTTCACTGCCTTTGCCCACATGAACTGTTTCAAACATACCTAGGTTTCACAATAGAGCAATCCTTCTTTCTCACCATCCCTTTTCTCGGTGATGTTGTCTCACAAGCCACAAAGGAAGTAGAAGCCATAAATTGAGAATGTTCTCAACCTCTAGCCATCCAACTTGAGAACAAAGATTTCTTTATGCTCAGTTATTCCTGCATTTCTACTTTTTCACTGGGTCAAGTGACTGTAAAATCTCCAAGGTGATTTAATTTGTCTTGTATTCCTGATCTAGTAGGCATCAGGCTATCAGAAACTGCACTCTCTCAATCATCTTCCCAATCCTTATTTCCAAGTGGTTATTCATTTCATTTTTAAAGTTGCTCAAGTGTCTGATATCCTCCTCTAAATTCATTTGATACTTATCCTCTGCATCTAGTAACTTTAGCTTCTAAGCTGCAAAGCTATTCTTCCTGAATGAGTTTACCACAAACTATTTCTTCACTTTTTACATCCACTCTGCAGTTTATTAATCTCTGACTTACCCACTATTGAACTAAAGCTCCTTTAAATGACATAAATTCTTCATAGTTAAATTCTTCATATTTAAAGTTAATTGACTCATCATTTTTATCCTACTATATTTATTGAAAATATGGATACCCTTGGCCACTCTATTCTTCATGAAACACTCCCCTTGGCTTCCATGACACTATATTGCTTTTCCTTTTATATCTTTGTCATTTCTTTATTATCTTATATACATGTCCCTATTTGCTGTCCTTAAGCATTAATATTTTCTTTATCCTCATTTATGTCTCATTTTAAATTTACTTTTGTGTAATTTGATTGATTTTTCAGGCTTCAGCAGTAGCAATATCTAATTTCCAATTAAAGATCTTCTTAAATACATACTCATATAACCAAATGCCTAATGAGCATCTTCTTAAATGCCTTGCACGTTCTTCAATATGAACATGATTAAAACTATCTCCAGTGTTCCTTATTTCAGTGAATAACATGAACTTTACCTTGTGGGTTGCTCATGCCAGGAACCTGAAACTTATTTTTGAGTTTTACCTTACATTCATAAGCTCAGTAAAATCAGCCACTGAGTCTTGTGAATATCATTTATATTCACCAGATTTCTCCATCCATCTTGCTATAATAGCCTTGCTACATTCCCTAAGCAGTCTTTTCTCCCTTTCTCCACATAAACTATTACAAATATGCATTACTGTATGACCCTTCACTTCTGACTTTCCTAAATGATCTTTCTTCTACTTTGATATGCACCTATCTATTCTCTACAGTGCAGATGTAGTTAGCCGGTTAAAAGCAAACATGACTATGACATCCCCTTCACCTGCATAACACCAATAGTTGGGACTCCAATTCAGTGTCACTTCCTCCAATAATTGGAGTTCCTGAGCTTCATTCAGTATCATTTGGCTAAAGCATTAGGGTCAGTGTGATTTTTTTTACATTTTCTGTTTATAGAAAGCAGGAAGGTAAATCAAGGTTTTGTCACTATTGCTCCCCAAAGATCAGGCTTTGATAACACTTTACTCAGTCAGCAAATTCCCTTGTCCCATTCACTGGTGAATCCCTAGCCAACATGCTCGTTCTCAAATACCAACTTGGATCTCTTGAGAGAAGAATAAGACTTTTAAAAGATCTCTTCTGTTAGAACGGATAAGTTTGACTCTGTGGCAGTAGTAATATGCATGAGGGTTAACTGTTTCATGCACCCTCTCTGTGTATTAAGTTAACCATTGAACAATGAAGAGCTTAGGGGAATTGTCTGTGAAACTGAGAATCTGCTTATAACTTATACTTGGTCCTCAGTATACATTAGTTCTCCAAATCTTAGTTCCATCATGTCTGTAGTTCTGCATCCACAGATTCAATCAACTTCGGATAGGGTAGTACTACAAAATGCATTTAATGAAAAAAATCTGCATACAAGTGGACCCATACAGTTCAAAGGTCAAAGGTCTGCTGAATACAGCACATTGTCATTTCACCCCATGGTGACACAGAGACACTCAATAAAACAACTTTCTACCAGAGCTCCAAGTGGAAAGTGGAACACCAATAACTTTCTCTTTATGTTTAACAACAATATAATTGAATAAAAATTTTCACAAATTATTTTCAACTACTTTAAATGTTTTTCTTTCCAGGTACAAGACATTCTTCTTTTTCACTTTCTGAAAAGTGTAAAGAAGAAGGCCTTATATCATGTCTTCTTTCTTACTGGTGGAATATTTATTTACATCATATTCTGTGACTCTTCTGAATCCACCATCAAAGCAAAAGTAGCAAACAAAGTTAAAGAGTCAAGGAACACTTTATTCAAGGCTATTGCAATAGGATTGAGAGGCCATAACTCAGTCTGAGCTCAGTCTGAAACAAAGGGCTGGAGAGATTTTTAAGTGCTGGGATGGCAAAGGATCAAAGGCCATCTGTGTCTGCTAATTTGCTAATTGCCAGCTCCTCCAAAAAAAGGGAAAAATAAAACTTTCTTCTTGACAGGAAGTAGTTTTACAACTTGGAGAAAGATACCCAGAGAAGTTGGCTCCTACCTTCCCATAGAACCTGGGAGACAGGGGCACCATCTTCTTGATGATTACATTTCAAAGGGATAGTTCCCTTGAGAGAGATGCTCCTGGACAGAAATCTGACAAGAAGGTTTTTACCAAGATTTACATCTCAAAGGGCAGAAAAAGAATTCATAGTTACAAATTTTCTGAAGTAAATGCTCTAAGAGAAGGCAATTCAGAGACCTAGAGTCAGGAAGAAGCCCGTCTATAGTTTAGTCTGACTGAGGCGAACAGGAAGGCCTTCTTGATCACCATCAGTCATCCTTCTAATACATAAGGAAAAAGGGAAATTTAGAAAAAGTAAGTCTGTCTTTCTCTGAACAAACATTTCCTTTCATATCTTGTAGTGAATTAAGTAAAAAAAAGAAAGGTGTCTTTCCTTTTTGTTGTTGTCCTATATTACTAATGTAATTTCAAAGACAATTGGCAGATGGAGGGAGAGAAATCATACAAAAAGGAATAACAACAACAATAAGAAATGAGAGCAGAATTTTATGTTTTAAAAGAATCATCTATTTACAAAAGTCAAGTTGTTTCTACACTATTTATTGTAATTACTTGTTCAGTAAGCTCTCTTCTAATTCTGATGATAAACTCTATAAGGACCAGGACTATGTTGTCCATTATTTTTTAATTAACCTAGTGTCTGAAATACAGTAGCTGCCTCAGTAGCTGTTTCAGAAACATTAATGAATAGATGAATGAATCAATGAACTAGTAGAGAACTCCTGTGGGAGAATTCAATGTTAGATACCTATTTTAAACATATATTAGGACACAAAAGTTTGATTGCCTCTCAGCTTACTTTTTCCCAATGCTGTTAGAATACTAGGCTTCATTTTGATTAATATTTTGTGTCTGAAACACCAGAACTCTGACAGCTTCATCCATTTATTTTCAAATTGTAATTTTGTCTTAGTCCCCATTTCACGACAGATTGTTTGACAATATTTCTGACAAAGTAGAAGAACCTAGTAATCTCACAGCTCTAAACACCTATTCTCATCAGAATAGTCTCTTTCTTATTTCTGAATTTTATATGTCTCATAGCACATTTGTAAAATTACAACAGAAGAAAACCTAACTTGTTCTACCTTGAGTGGCTGAATCTGAGACAGCATCTTAAGAAAAAAATCTTAACAGGTATACTAAGGCAAGCATGGACTATTCTAATCAGACATGATGAAGAGATTATATTTTATCTTCAGAGAAAGGTCCCTGCAAATACCTATCAATTCTATACATTCTTTTAGGATTAGGACAGTAGATTTAACAAATATCAATATGTGACACCTAGTTATGCTTATTTTTCAGACCAACAACAAATAATATGTCAATCTAAGTACATTCCGTGCAATATTTGGGATACTTATACTTTTCACATTGTTCCTTTTTTGTTGTTTAATCTGAAATTCAAATTTACCTGGATGTCTTGTATTTTATCTGGCAACAATTCTTATGATGAATATCCAGATAATCAGTCTTCTTTGAAATGATTCAAGGAGGAGAGTAAAATTTTGAGCGTCAGACTAATAAAGGATACTTTGATCCAGTAAATGGAAAAGAATCAGTTTGCTGATTTAAACAAGAAAGATAAGCATTTTCAAAAATATCTTTTATTTTTCTGATCATAAACTTTTCTAGGAATGCTGGTTATTCATCATTCTTCTGTTTGTATTGAATTCAATTAGAATGTTCTAGAGAGTATTGGATTATACAGCATAGTCTTGAAATTGCTGCTGTTTTATTCTGATTCATGTAACATACAATTGATCAACATTCTACAAGAGATTAATTTCCCAATAACTATTTTTATCCTCTTTCCATTGTATCCAATATATTCTTGAGATAAGTAAGATTTCATGGCAAAAATTATTTATTTCATATAAATGTCTATATTTTCATTAACTGTAGAAGAGTTAAGATACATTACAACTATTAAAAATAAACTTCTGGTAATTTACTATGGGTTTTTCTTTATTTTTCACTCATTTAATTCAAACACTTCATGTTAATAACTGAGTACATCAGAGATATAATGACATTTAATATTAAAGATAATGATTATATTCATTCAAATGTTGAGATATGTGTATGTATGTGTATGTGTGTGTCATATGAACCTAACACAGTAGATTAAATGACAGAATGGTTTAATACTATCCACATATACAGAAAATAAACTCCTTTAATACTTGCACCCAAGAAAAGTAATAAATTTTTTTGGTGCTGAATATATCAAGTATCTTTTAAAAAATAGACCTTTTAAATATTCTTAGATTATGCAGCTTGGACAGATGAGGTTTAATAATATCATGCAACACAGTAGATTAACCAATCCTTTAAAATAAAGTTAGCTAATTTTACTTCCTTATGCTCTTGAGAGCAAATAACCTTTAGATTTTCCTTCAAACTCAGGAAAGTATAAGCTACAATGCTCTCCAGGATTAGAAGGCAGCCCATCCTTCCCCTTACTGTTTCCCATAGTGTGAGATAATGAACATTTCACACTTTCTCAATGAAGTGACATGCTTCCATGTATTGCCAGGTCCAATAATGCACAAGGCAATGGCATGGTCCCCTGAAATTAATGTACAGTTATACATATTCACTTAAGCATTGTTTCCTCAGTGGTACCAGAAAAATCTGTCTTCCATAAAAGACTTTTCTGTTGTCTAGTATATCACCGTTAATTCCTTTGTGCTAAAAATGACTCTGTAGTGAAAATCATGTTTCAGAATACCGTACCTTCTAAGCATAACACTCAATGTTCCAAATGCTTGCCAAGACCTATGAATTCTTACATCTTTGGAGAATTTGAGATAATTTATACAGTTAGGATCCTCAAGATTTTCTAAAGAAAAAGAACGAAGGACACAAGAGTAACTCCAGGAGTTATGTTTTAAGCAAATATGCCATGTTAATGGCATTTGAGATAAGAAGACCCAGGAGAAAGCATATTTAAAGACAAGTAGCATCAGGTATTTTGTTTTAGCAACATTACTTTTGAGATATATATTAAACATCTGGTATGATTTATTCTTGCATTTTTGCTTGACCTCAACCAAGAGCTTAATTATGTTTTCCTCCCACCCACAATGAAGTACTTCTTCGAATTTTTCAGCTGCTCTTTACCGGAGATATTTTGTAGTATTGTTTGTTACCCTCACTGAATAATTTAGGTTTTCGTAGATGTGTTATTTACAAGGTATTCCTACAGAGGGCAAGATTCCAGACAGATTTTTCCAATCTATCTGGTTTCCACAACACGAAGATTTTCTTCTTTTCAGCTGACTCAAAGAGAAAACTCATTTCAAGTGTCTTTTATCTGTGAATAACAACATATGCTTGTCTTCTCTTTCTTTGCCAATTTAATCAAGGGGTTGAGAGCAAAAATAACTTTTACTATAACTTTCTAACACTGGACTCTCAACACTGAAATTTCCCTGAGGCTTCTCTCCTTTTTCACATGATTCCTATGCAAATGCTATTGCTTTTTACAATTATAATACATATTCTATAGCACATTTCTTAATTTTGTCCACAATGGAGTTTCTAGTTGGTTCTCCATTCTCCTGTAAACTTCGGGTTGCTTTTTGGGAGAAAAGGTAAAATGTTTTGGTTCAGAGTTTGCTCATAGTGAAAGTATGCATAATCACCTCTGAGTGTATAATATTGTGAACAAAAAAATGCAGCCTACAAACATATTTTAATAATCAATATGGTCTAAGTACAATTTAATGTTTAAATATATATATAGATACATATATAAAGCACATGATATGGGTTTTTGAAAGCTACAACAATAAAATTATACATTGACAAAGACAATAAAGTGTAAAAATCTTTCAACCTTTCTCTCTTGAGGTCATAATCCTCTGCCCAGATTTGACATACCCTTTCTCTTTACAAGTCATAGTGGATTTCTCTTGATAGCAACTCAGATTTTCATGTAATTCAAGAAGAGGTGATGGCACAGTAAATAAATACTTTCAATGAAGAAACTGTAAAAAAATACATATGCATATATACACAAAATAAAAATATTAATAGTAAGATATTATGTCAGCAACATGGCTTGTATTCTGGCTTGTAATTTGAACAGTTGTTTGACATTGAGCATGTAACTTAGACTGAAATGTTAGAATGGTCTTAGTACTACTCATGTTTTATAATAGATAAAATGATGGATTTAAATGTAGGATAACGTCACATATTATTAAATATGTAGAAAAATGATATCTATGTGAAATAAAAGCATTGTCTATCTAAGATTTAAAAGTATATTCCTTCATGGAATCTTCCCAAGAGAAACAACCAAAGACAAAGCATGTGATGGTAGTATTAATGGTAATGGTACATATGAAGCAAACTGTCAATAAGGCAATGACTAAATTATCTACCATACTATGGAATATCATGCAGTTATGAAAAAGACACTAAAATGATGTATATAATATATATATATATAAATATTTTCATGTATAAGTATGTGTGTGTATCAATGTCAATGTAAAGCAAATTGTTTAGTATTGATAAAGCTTTAAAAAAAATATGTTTCAAAATGTTTATGAAAATATCACAGGGAACTATATTCAATATGCTGTGATAAACCATAATAGAAAAGAATAGAAAAAAAATAATGTCTATATGTGTATAACTGAGTCACTTTGCTGTATAGCAGAGATTGGTACAGCATTGTAAATCAACTAGACTTCAATAAAAAAATGTTTATGAAAATAAAAATAAATCTAAGTACCATTTTATGTTTTTTATGGGTATACTTGTATGTTTATAGAAACATAGAAAATGTCTGGAAATACATGCTTTAAAATAATCATTGTTTCTGCTAATGAGTTTGAATGGTCACAGTCAATGGGGAAGTTTGTCTTATCTTGAATAGTAGGCTTATTTCAAGACGATGACATATGTATTGCCTGCACAATTAAAAACTATTTTTAATAAAGGGGAAAAGTAATTATTTGAAGATCATATTTTATTGAATATAGGTGAAGGGCGATATTATTTTGAATGCAAACCAACACATAAAAACAGTATAGTTATTTAAATATATCTGATTTAAAGCTAAGCTCTTTGGTGTCAAATATCCTCTATATCTGTAACATGGTCTTTTGATTTAATAGGAAACTAATTAATGTCTTCAAAGTGCAAGCAAAAGAAAAACAGTTATTTGAGTTGAAAAGAAAGCTCATAGTCGATATTACTTTTATGAAGGATATTTAATAGTAGTTTTCAGCCTTAATTACCAGAATTTTTTGTCTTTATCATTTCAATAAATTTAATCATTATATAATGAAGAATGACATCTAATATTCTAAGGCTTTATGAGAGTTAATTTTCAGTAATGGACTAATAATTTGTTTTCTATTTGGGGAGAAAAATGTCACATAATTATTTCAATGTATTTTCCTTGTTTTCTGTTTTAGAAAAATCTCCCTAAGCAAACTGTTTCTGACTTCAGGTAAAATTATATTCACAGTTAACCATCAGCCTGTGAGACAGACCACCAAGAGAAGAGTGTCATCAATGTGGATCTTGTCTTTGTCCTGATGGGTATTGGGTATACCCCACCTGAGTTATGCTGCTATTTAACCATTACCTCAGGTATGCATTCAGTAGGTTCTACATCATCACCGTTTTTTGTTGTTTTCCTTAGACTTTTCAGATTTATTATTTAATTACTACCATTCTACACACTTTTTAAAATATTGTTATTAAAAACATCTAAAATGTTATGGGGAATTTCTGGGAGAACTTCAGTTGAGGTATGTTCAGAGTGGTTGCAAACAGAGCTCTGTAAGGGGATAGAGCTTCCCACTTGTCTACTCTAAGGAGTAACAATTCATAATGTGGTGTCAATACACCCTTGTGAAACTCTGAGACTTATCAGGCAGACTGTGTGTTAAAATTATTTTTAAAATAATGGTAAGATATTCTTTTGCCTTTTTTTACTGAATTGATATTTGCACTGATAGTACAAAAGTAATTGTGGGTAAAATGACTGGTGCCTTAGCATGAATCACACTGCTGACACCATAATGAGTTAGTAGTCACTGTATTCTTCCCTTTACACACCTGCACATAAGAAGAAGAAGGGGAAGGAGAGGATGCAGCAGCAGCAGTGGTGCAGCTGGTTTCAACTGGGGATTCTTTTTTGTAGCAGGAAAACCCCCCTCAACTATTGGGTAGGCATACTTTTAATGTATTGAGTGATGAAATGGAATGCTCTTATTAAGCATTTCCACTGTATACCACAGTACAGTTGTCTCTCAAGAAAAATACACTTCTGTGATTGTTTGGACTGCAAACTGAAATAGCTGCTTTTTTTTTAATGAAATACTTGTTTATTTGAAAGAATGACTGCCAGACAAACTATGTTTATTCAGATTTTGTATTTGGTTACAGGTTCTTGAAAATAAACCAAGTGAGCATGTCAATTGTAGGCAAACAACAGACAATACTTGTTGTCAATGATAAAATTTGAGATTTCAAATAAAAATAAATTTTGCAAACCTTATATTTGCCACTATGTGTTTGACAGATTACCAAAACAAAGAATTTTCTGATCAAATCAGCAGAGAGAAGAATTTGACGTTTTTAAAAATATTATCTAACAAAATAAATCAACATTTGGAAGATCTGTAGAATTCACTGAAGCATTACTTTTAAAATGACCCATATATGATTTAAAGATCCATTAAAAATGCAAGACAGAATAATGTTTTTAAAATTATAATCTGGGAAGTCTGTTGACCTGTTTTCAGATCCCACATTAAAACAAAACTTTAATAAATTAACACTTGCTGAATTTGGGTATAGTGTCAAAATAATTCTCCATAATTATCTTATAAGGTTTTTAAAATCCTCCTACATTTTCCAGCTGCATATCTGTGTGAGGCTGGATTGTCTTCGTGTACTACAAATTAAATAAGATATGCTGTGTATTAGAACAAAAGTAGGCATGAAACTCTAGCTGTCATATATTAAGCCAGACATAAAAGAGATTTGAGGCAAATTAAAGAGTTACCCAGAGATTTGACACAGACAGTCAATTCTAACTGCTAGTTATAAATATTAGGTTCAGAACCAGTTCCTTAGCTATTTCTGCAAACCTAAAATCCCTGGACTGAAATGCATGAATTTTGTAGGGCTACTTCTGTGAGTCATACATTTCCCGTTGTTCCTATCTTATATGAACTAATTATATTACAGAAACATGTACTATAACTGTAAAGACTTTATTTTAATACTGCATGTTGATCAGTAGTACAATGAAAAATAAAGCAAGGCGAAGGAATAGAGATTGAAAGGTATGCTCCTTTAAGCTAGATGAAAGAAACTGCTTCTCTGAAAAGGTGACAATTGTGTGAATAAGCTATGAAAACACCTGGGAAAGAACTTACCTGGAAGGTAAAGGCAAGTACATGTTTAGCATGTTTGATGAAGAACAATAAGGCTCAATTTCATAGGCCAAAGTTAATTAGACAGAAAATTATAAGGGATAGGTTAGTAGAGGTTGTCAGGCAAAAGATCATCAAAATCCCCCTATGGGCATGAAGAAATATGTATATGGAAAGGTGATTAAAGGTTAAGACTGAAGCCAACTTTCATTGGTTCAAATCCTAGCTACTTTATGGAGTGTTCAGGTGATGTTTAAGCAGAAAATGGAATTAAGCATGGTAACAATGATGTACATGAAGGAGGAGGAAGCTAGTGCAAAGGTTTTAGTGTTAGACATATGATGTGTGCAAGAGAAAGCAAGGGAACTAGTCTGGCTTAAAGGAAAAACTCAGAGAGGGGAAGAAAGAGATTAAATAAAATGATTAATTGAGAAGCAGATCTTTTAGGCTCTACTAAGAAATTGAAACACTTTTGGATTTTAATTGGAAGGAAATGGAAGGTATTTGGAGAGTTTTAAGCAGAAGACTGATCTGTGGTATACATATCTGAGGTCTCATTCCAGGTTTTACATGAAATATAAATTTTATGACCAAGAATGTATATAGGGAAACAAATTAGAAGTAGTTAAGTCAAGCCTAAATTGGTATAGACAAAGATTTCATTAAAATGATGGCCACTAGACTATACAAAATGGACATGAAAATAAATAAAGAAAGGTAAGCATAGGGCTTAAAAGTGGTGACTCAAAAGATTCCCTAGGTAGAAATCTCAGCTTTGGAGATACATAGTTGCTGTGGAAACGTTTATACTTTCTGTCTCAGTTGTTCATATGTAAAGTGGGGTCAGTAAGTATATAACCTTATATTATGTTCTGAAAACTAAATGGATTATTACCTGTGAAACATGTTGAACAGTAGTTGGCAGATAATAAGTATTTAGTATATGTTTTATGTCTATTAATATGTATTTGTATTATTATGAGAAGGAAGAATGGTTAATTGGGCGGTCCTGAGGAGATCAAACACTGGGTGAAATGTGGATGATTATAAAAGCGACCTTGACGGAAGAGCAAGGTTGCTGTTAGAAAGTGGGATACTGTGTGAGTTAATGATTTTGCATTGTAGAGGTTTGGGATGGGAGCTTGCTCTCAATGGTAGAAACATGGTGCTGTTACTGGTTCTAGCTACTGGCTTCTTTCCACATTCCCATGTACAGTTTCTTGCACCCTTTCAGGGTTAACAACACTAGCCTAATCACATGCCCTACTCAGAGGTCAGAGTGCCAAGCCTTTGGAGCACCCTCCTCTAAGTTTCTAGGATACTTTAAGTACCATTTTATCCCCCAGCATTAGTAGTGGTGGTTGCTTCCTGCAGTTACTATCTCTGGATGATCTCAATGTTCCTTTTGTGTTATTTAGCCCTTCAATTTCTGTTAAGCAATTCCCCATATTAAAATTTTCCTGTGAAATACTATTGCTCTCTCTATTTTCCTGATTAGGCTCTACTTGGTATATGATAGCATGTTTTCTTTCTCATTTATTAATACATGTTCATAGATATCTATGTGACTAAAACTTTATGTACATGAAATCATGTCATAATGCTGGAACTTTTTGTGCAGTTTTGATTTTCTTTTTATTTTTTCTTGAAAATTCAATTCAGTTTACATTCTCTCTTCCTTCCAAATCACCTTCCCAATCCTAATACATATATGCAAAATAACTTATGATAATATCTTAGAATTCATTCTTCCACAATATCCTATGTTCATGAAATCATATTGTCTAGAGATCACTAATATGTATACATTTGGTCAAGTTTCCAGGGCTAATTAGGGAAGCAGTATTGCTTATTGCATACTAAGAATTACAAGGTATTTGGAATTCAGGTTAGTGAATTTCAATAGGCTTTCAGTCACTTGTTTTCATCCCTCAGGGAAGAAGACAGAATACTTTCTTCTATTAGGGAATATAAATATTAGTAGAAGATGTTCATTCAAGTCAATGTTCTATCCCTCTTATAAGTGTTCATAAGGACAATATCTGAGCTTCAAGTACCTAATTAAAAAACTGAACAAGGGCTTCCCTGGTGGCGCAGTGGTTAAGAGTCCGCCTGCCGATTCAGGGCGCACGGGTTCATGCCCTGGTCCGGGAAGATCCCACAGGCCACGGAGCATCTGGGCCCGTGAGCCATGGACGCTGAGCCTGTGCGTCCGGAGCCTGTGCTCCGCAATGGGAGAGGCCACAACAGTGACAGGCCTGCGTACCACAAAATAAAAAAGAACTGAACAAGAAATTTCTTTAATGGGAATGAGAAACTACAATCTTATAGTAAATATAATTTCTATGAATACTGATAAATTGTTACTATATTATAATAAAACACTAGTGATGATGAAATAATTCATATAATTTGACGTATACTGCATCAACTTGAAAGAAGTAAGATGTTTAATCAACACATTGGAATCATTATGCTACTATCATCATTCTCACATTGATTTCCTAATAGCTTGAGTTTGCCTTATTATTCTTGCATGAGCACATCTAAAACAAGATGAAAGAACAGAGAATACTATACAAAGTAGAATAAATCTTGAAGGATGAGTGATATCCTTGGTAAGGAGGAGAATGTGTAAATTTGAGAGGTGACAGAGTGGTGGTTAAAATAAATTTATAAGAATCAGATTCCAAGTTGTTAGGATATATTATACTGTTTCGAGCGGAAGTTCTATATCTGCCCTTGGTAAAATGTTTGCTAATTGGACATGAACATATAAAGTATCATAAGGAAGCATTAGTATTACAAAGTTCATAATGATGTACTGTTATGATTGATATAAAATAGTGCTATAAAAGTTATAAGGTAAAAGCATTTAAAGCAATATACTTTTCATAAATTAACCATGATATTTTCTTAGAATGAAGGCTCAATGATAATGTATGTAATCAAGATTAAATCACCATGTTGAAATATTATGGAGTTAATCATTGGGCAGCATGCCTGAAAATATAATAATTTATAAAATGGAAGACTATGAGTATATATATATATATATATATATATATATATATATATATATATATATATATATATAATTATATATAATTTAATAGATCATTGAAGAATTGCGGTACCCCACAATTGATTCAAAGCATTTATTATTTCACAGTAAGTATACATATCCATAGTCTCTTCCCAAAATCAAACTACAAATAAGGGTCAACCAGCACTTTATTATAAAATTTGTAATTATCTCTTTCATTTCTTCCTTTTTAGCAAATACTCTCGTAATTCTTTCAGATGCTTATAAACTTTAAAATTACTGCTACTTTAGAAGGTTTCTGTGTCATTTTGTGACTCTTTGTTTTTCTACTATGCCTTTATTTTTATTTTTTTCACTTCATCCCTTTCCATTATTTATCCAGAGCCTGTTCTTTAGACCTTTTTACCAAGGTTCACTAGCGATACACCTGCATAAATCTTGTCAATGTCTTTGGTATATTTCACTGTGGGGCATTTTAAAGATTAGAGGGTACTCTGTGTTTTACATATCATAGCTTATTATACTGAGATGATAGGTAGAGAGATAGACAGATAATAGGAATATAACCTTAGGTTGTTTTCTTACATATTCTTACCTCTTTAATCTCTTTGGAATAAATTCAACACCAACTTCATAAATTTCTTTTTATATTTTTAATATTTTTGAAAACTTTTAGTGTATAATTCAATGTTAGATTTTTATAACTTCATCATTTCTCTTTCACCGGTAAATAAAATATTTTGGTCATTTTAGGATTAATATTTCCTTCATCTAAACAGTTCTATTCACAGAGAAATTAGTTCTCATCTTTGAAGTGGAGAGATAATGGAAGCATATCACTGTAAGTGAACTCTATCTGATGAAAGAGATTCCAAACTCATATTAGTCATGATAAATTGAATTTCTTTGTCTTTTTAGATTGTTGGCAAAATCATGAACCCCGTGATACAACAGATTGTTAATATTCACATCTCCAGCAGACTCCTAAACACATAAGTTCTATCTCTCATTCACATCCTTTCTGTTTTTTACCTTTTCATTTTTGTATATCTCTATTATGTTTCTTTATTATGGATATTACCAAAGAGACACAGAAATCTCAACCATTACTCAGTTTCAGTAATTACCAATACATAACCAATCATGTTTCAGTTATGCCATCTCCAACATTCTGGATTATTTTTAAGCAAACTTCAGATTCACAGGATTTTATGTGTACATACACCAATATAACAACTCTAAAATCTAAATCTTTTAACTATAGCATATGCTACTGTCATACTTTAAATTTAACAATAATTTCTTATAATTATCTAATGTTAAGCTGATGTAAAAATTTGTCTTGTGAAAGTCTTTTATAAAATAGTTTTAAATAAAATTCTGGAGACTAGCAGAGTCCATACATTGTTTTTGGTTTTGTTTTCGATTGATATGTCACTTAAATGCCATCCTTCCCCCATTTATTTGTTAAAGTTGGGGGTCAGTTGTTCTGTAGATATTTCCATATTCGGATTTTTGCTGATTAATTTACATAATGTTTTTAACACTTTTCAATATTTGCCCAGAATACTATACAGATAGTGTTGCTTACTTGCTCTCACATTACATTGAGACATAAAGTTTGATGATCTTTTTTCTGTGATGTGAATGAAACTCCATCATTAAGCTCTGTTGTCCACCTGATCCATCTTACTAAACTGTCCTCCATCAGTTTTTCATCTAATGGTTTTAGCAGACATTTATGGTCATTACCTAAATCCAGTGTTTCATTAGGAATTGCAAAATGGTGATATTCTATGTTGATCATGTTTTACTTATTAGAACTTTACAAACAAACATTTTTCCTCATGAACTATTTAGTTTCTCCGAGTTACCATTCTTAAGGGCAAAGGAGTGTAGAAGCTGGCTGTGCTCACTTTATAAAACAGGTTGTTACTGGTAACCTCTAGAATTAAATAATATGATTTTTGTTGCAGTGGTTAGGTTTTTGCTTTACATTTTTGTTTGTTTGTTTTAGTTTTACTGTCTTTTTGAACCCCTAGATTATATAGTATTTTATGTTTCAGTCTGTCCCAGACATTATTATTGTTGATTCTTGTACAGTCCCATTTTGGGCCACTGGGGTTTCCTTCAAGTTGACTCTTGTGTATTTTTTTGACATGAACCCATGTTTTTTGAGAATTTTCTTGCTTTCTAGTGTAAAAAATATTACAGAATCATCTTTTACATTTCCTGCCCTCAACCTGGAATCAGCCCTTTCTAAAATAGCCCTGGTTCTTTTATTGAAAATGGCATACAAAGACCACATTCTGTGGGCTAGTGTTATTTACTGCTAATGGTTAATCAATCTTTCTAAGTTAATAGACCTGATCAAGCTAGGAAAAAATGCATATTAATTTTGAAAATTAAACATGGATTATAAATTCATACTGCTGTTTTCAATTCAAATACGATTATAGATTTTTACATAACTTTCTTAATTTTATATTTGTCCCTATTTTTAAATTGATATTTCTTGTTTTTTAGTGTAACATAATACTTTGTTTAATCCTACAAAAATATCTAATAGTTTCAAAGTAACAATAATATAATTTATACAAACAATGTAAATACTTAATAAACAGTTTAAGATTTATTTGCAGTTTTATTTTGTGCTTAGGATATATCACATTGACAACAATACTATTGATTTCTGGGTAGATCTTACAGAAAATAGAAGTAACAGACAATAAACAAGTGAACAAATAAATACTTTTAGACAATGTTAAGTGTTGTGATGGAAAGATAGTGAGTGAGAAATATTTTTTGGTAGGGTAAGTTACAGAAAGTCTCACTGAGAAAGTGCTATTTGAAGAGAGATCTGAAAATGAGGGAAAACTACTCAAAATTAGGTGGAAAAAAGCTTCTAGGTGGAGGGAACAGAAAAAGTATAATCCTGATAAAGCACTGGGCTTGGTATGTTTTAGTGAAAGGAAGAAGGCTAGTCTGGTCAGTCTAGTGAATCATGAATCTAGTCTCAACTATTAGTCAGAATTGTAGACAAGGTCTACAAGGTATATATATTTGTATGTCTGCATGCATATATGTGTATTAAGTAGGCTGTAGATATCTTTCTACATTTCTCTAAATGCATTTGAAGGAAAGATATTAGGGGAAAAGAATTTTTGAATTTTATATGGGTTATTTGAGATTATTTTGGTTTGTTTGTCTGGCTATTGAGTTGTAGGAGTTTTTGGTATGTTTTGTATATTAAGCCCATTTGATAGGTCTGCTCTTAGGCATTTCTTTTATTGGGAGGTTTATGATTACAGTTTCATGTCATTACTTGGTATTGTACCGTTCAGTTTCCTATTTCATCATGATTCAGTCTTCGTAAGTGGTATGTTTCTAGGAATTTTATTTTTTTCTACTTATTCAATTTGTTAGCGTATAATTTTTCATAGCAGCCTCTTACAATCCTATTTATTTCTGTGGCATCAGTTGCAATATCTACTCTTTGATTATTGGTTCTATTTATTTAGTCATTGAGTCTTTGCTCTTTTTTTCTTAGTCTAGCTAAAAATTTATCAATTTTGTTGATCTTGTCAAAAAGCTACTCTCATTTTCAATGGAGGATCTTTTGTAGTTTTTCCTATTTTCTTTTTTAAAAGTTCTGCTCTAATCTTTAGTGTTTTCTTTCTTCTGCTAACATAGGAATGTGTTTGTTCTACTTTTTTTAGCTCCTAGAAGTGTAAAGTTAGGTTATCTGTGATCTTTTTTAATGCACTATCACTATAATCTTTCCTCTTAGTACTGCTTTTGTAAAAATATTGCTATTTCCCATAAGTTTTGGTAAGCTGTATTTTCATTTTCATTTGTTTCAATATATTGTCTAATTTCACTTTTAATTTCCTCTTTAAAAATTGTATACATAAAGGCAACTCTATTCTTGTCAACAAAAAAAATATTGATTACAATGGAAATTAATTATCTGTTTAATCTGTGAAGGGAGATCAAATATTACATATACTCATTAATATCTTGAAATGTTGGAAAGTCATAGAAGAGCACATGCTGAATATTTCATAAAAATTCTACTAGTATAATTTGAATTAGTAATTTAAATGTAGGATAAAGTCATGAAAGTCATCTGTTCTTCATCAGACCATTTTTATAGTGAGACAATTATTAGCTTCTGTGTATGAAATTGAAGGATATATTATCATTCAGCCTTCTACCAGGAAGCATGAACACACAGACTGGATAATTTGTTGTGAGTTAATAAATCGACTGTTTACAGGTGCATGGATAATTTTTGGAGATCAACAAGTGATGATGCAGTATGTTTAAAAGAAAGGGAAGAAATCTATTAATGTAGTCCATTCATAAAACTCAAGATAAAGAAGGATAGACATTGTATCTGAGGGACCAATCAAAGGCATCTAGCACCAAAGTCTACTAAGCTTTTTAATTTTTAGCATAAATAAAAATTGTCATAAGTAGATTTATTCCATTTCATAATCTCTTTGTAGTTTTATCACTATCTAGTGAAGAAATTACATGTTACCAAATTGCTTTTAAAAGACTACTTTTTTATTTTTTTTAAACATCTTTATTGGAGTATAATTGCTTTACAATGGTGTGTTAGTTTCTGCTTTATAACAAAGTAAAACATTTCTTTAGAAATGTATTGTAATCAGACATTTTGGCACTGCACGTTTACAGATTACCATAATAAAGGCAATAAATGGAAGATGACATAATTAAGAAGTTATTTTTATAGCAAGATAAATCAAATTATCCTCAACAATATAACCCATAGAGAGACAAACAATAACAAAATAATTTTAAAATATGCAATAAATTGTCCTAGAACGAAGGAAAGTGTTTCACCATAGCACTTTTCAATGCAACAAAGTGGTTATTGAAAAACATTGCATACGTTTTAGGTACTAATATTCAAATCTGCTTATATATGTTTTGCTTTCATAAGTGTATCCCCAAAATATTACATGTGAATATTGCTGGATAAAATTTTAAACTTTATATGTCTTTGTATGATGTTTTTCAATATTATATTTGCTCATTTATTTACTGAAATTTTTTTCACAAATATTTATTAGGTAATTTCTATGTGTCAGGAATTTTTTAGGTGCTAATAAAAACAGAAGTTCCCACCTTCAAGGAATTAATTTATTTTCAAGTTTTTCAAAGGTAACTACTTCTCTTAGTATCAGTTTAATAAAGCTTTACTTTATTAGCATACTATTTTACATTTTATTGTATAAGTGATTACAAATGTTACACTCCCATTGCGTGTATGTGTGTGAGACAGACAACAGAGAGAGAACTTGAGAACTCATCAATGGAGAGGTTCCTTAGAGTATTTTGCCTTTTTTATTTTCATAAAGGTTTCAGGCAGTTTTATCAATACGTATTTTGTAATGTGATTAATTTGTAACTGCTTAAATTATATCATCTTTATTGCCTCTAGAGCCCTTCACTTTGTCATCTATTAAGTCCAAGGGCCATCTTTTTAAATTAATTTGACTCACCTAAATAATATGCCCACTAATTAGAGTAATTTCAGGGATATATGTTAAAATGATTACAGTTTTTAGTTTAACATGTCATAATCCATGAAAATAGTTCTGTAAAAGTGATTTAATTGATAATTTACCAAAGATGACAAACTTCCCTGTTCCCCTTATTTCTAACATTAATTGATGACTATCTCTGCACTGATCACTCATTCTATACATATACATATATAATTATTTACTTATATATGAAGTAGTTAACAATAAATTAGCTATTAAAATATGAAAGTCACTTAATTACATTTTAATTATAAATTAAAAAGTAATTATGTATACAACTAAAGAATGTTTTTGGAACCTCCTAGTCATTAAAAACTTGAGAAATTTCATGCTGATTTGGTAACATGTTACTTACTGATGAATTTCCTCAGTATATATACACACCGTGTTGAATCTATTCATCCCTCAAGTTACAAGAGTATGAAAATTAACTGACACTGAAAAATGACTAGATGGAAAAAAAACAAAGAGTTATTTCAGAAACTTTGTTCAAAATCAATACTTCTACTCACTTTCTCCAAATTTTTTTCTTTCAATCTGGATAAGGGGCTTTGTAATCTCAATAGCCCATTTCAATTCAAAGTAAATAACAACATACCTGTGGGGTGGATTTCCACCTTGGTGTACTGCAGTCTTTCCTAAACAGGGATCAGCTTCCCCTCTGTGCTTTGAGAATGGGGTCTGAAGGTTGAAATAACCTTGCAAGTCTACAAGGAAAATTACACAAGAAATAATTATAAAAACATCTATTCTAAGAACGGGTTGTCACGCATAAGTAACAAATTATCTACCATAGAGAAACAAGTTTTCAAACCAACATATGGTAGAAGTATGTCAGGAAGCTCTAGACATATGTGTTTGTTTCTTCTAGGACTATAATGACCGTTGCTTCTTTTGAATCCCTTTCTCATGTAACCCACATCTGAGGAAAGTAATTATTGCTATGAGATGGTCATATCGCTAAACAAATTGATGGGAACACTCCTATTAATAGAGCATATACATGTTTTTTCTTTGGAATGTCTACTCACTTCATAAGCCTTTTTATAAAGTCTGAATGGGTGAAAGCTTGTCAAGTGCTTAGAGTAGTCCTTAGCAAATGAAAAATGCTACATCAGTGTTTCTATATATTACTAATATTGTTATTGCTTAGTTGATTAAATTTTGAGTAATTCAAGAGGGCTTCCAAAGAGTTTAATTTAGTTTAATAGAATTTTCCTTCTGGATTTGAATCCAAAATTTCAGCTAATTATAAATTATTGCTTTCTCTTAATTTGTTCTTGTACATTTACTTTCCTCTAGGTCCTAGAATAATTTAAATAACTAGAAGTATGTCATGTAATATAATCTATCAATTAATCATGAAAATTGATACCTGAAGAAAGTTTAAAAAATCCTCATTCTCATGGAGGTATATATTCTGAGATTACATTGCTAAATCACACATAATTTTTAGGATGATTGCAAATTCTTTCTACATTAGGAAAATGTCTTTATTTACATTGTTCTTTAATATATTAGATTCTAACACTTAGGATTGTTGCCACCTAATATATACAATATTTTACAACTTTATGCTTAAATATAACATACATATAGAAAAGTGCACATATCACAGGTATTTTCAAATCTGAATATCCTGTGTTACCTGTAACTAAATCAAGAAACTGATGATTAACAAAACTGAAAAGCACCTCCCATCCCTATTCTTCTTTCCAGTCACTAAACTCACCAGGAGGGAAACCACTGTTCCGTATCTCTTACAGGATACATCAGTTTCACATGATTTTATATATAGTTGGAAACATACTCTATGTTCTCTACAAGTGGAGCCTTTACAGGATGTACTTTTTTAATTCAATGATATTTTTGAGATTCATACATATTGTTGCATGAAATTTTAGGACCAAACACCAAGTTTTTATTCTAGTCTCCCACCTTCCTGTGCACTACTAGGATAAAACAACTGTTCTGTAGCCAAAGCCAGCTCTGGTTCTTCTTAATTTTAAAATTTGCCATATCAAATTTTGAGACCATTGATAACTTTACCTGGTCATGACAGGTGATCATCCATGCCTAGAATAAGCAAAAACCAAAACCAAAACCAAAAGAAAACATAGAGGGGCATGACAAATTTTACCTTGAAATTATTTACCTTTCTCTGGAATTTTAATTCTCCCATCCTGTTTGCTTATACACTTTTCTTAATGGGACTGAAGGACATTATATTTTTGTACCCTCAGGTACCTTTATATATTGCTTTATTTATTTGTTATAGTATCAGTGTTCACTTTTTTTTTAACTAGGTTTTGATTACTGTTAAATTTGAATATTTCTATAATTATAAAGTATCATGATTTATGTAAGATAAGTATATACATGTCTTTCAGGCAGAAAAATTTTAATAACCAATATACAATGTTTATTTATAATACTGTATTCAAATGCTACCTTACATGACTAGTAATTACAACTCAGAACTACCTCACAGATAGTTGTATAACCTGGCTCTCACAACTAGCACATTGTTGTTTTGATTATATAGTGACCACAGTTGAAGGTTAGCTCTGAGTGTCAGGTTTGGTTTAGTTCTGAGTGTCAGCTAAAAATCTTATTTTAGTTTTTATTCAAATACAATAAATATTTCCTGTGAAAATAACTCTGGAAAAAATTAGTCCTGTATTTACTTACTAAAGTTCTCTGCATCTGTTTACTTATACAAGTAGAGTTTGTAAACAATGAAATGTTTCCTACATACAATAAACACAATATAAATTAAATATTGTTGAAATAGCTCAGTCTTCCATATTTCATATTCAAAACAGGAGTGTGATTGTATCTAAGCAGCCTTAACATTTACAATAAAGATACTTTTAATAAAATGTGATTAAACCATAGATTACTAACTTACTGGTTTTGGCAAACTCTCATATTTTTTGCATATCATAGTGCTACCAGTTCTTCAATAGATGGACACATCTAACACTGTGACAGGTATGGCCCTCCAGTCCACTTAAATTAGTTTGCTAGTAATGGTCTTTTATTTATCACACTGCTCTTGTCTGTAGTTTTATATTTTCCTTTATTTGTGAGCTGTGAAGTTTTTCAATAAAATGTTCAAAGCTCACACAACATAACAAACATGAACACATATCCTTTCAAGAACTTTTAAGAATTTATATCCAAAGGCACTTTGTATTATCACCTTTTTCCTACAAACCAGTTTAATATATCAAACATTTCAACTGATTTTGAGAAGAATATTAGTATATAATAGGATCTTATTGTTTTCCCCATCAGGAATCTACCACTTTTGACCAATAATTTTATATATAAATATATGTCATAATACCTTTAAGAGTTGAAGGCAGAAGGCAGCTAAACTCAGAAAGGATGACAAGATATATGAAAATTGCTATTTTCTTCAACATGATAAGATATAAATCTTTGGTTTTGCTTTCAATAAACCTGTTACTGCTTTCAAACAATACATTGCTCTTTCAAATATGATTTAGACCTTGATAGAAAGAAATGAAAATTAAATGACATGGAACATAAAAACTCAGACAATATCTATATAGGTATCTCTATATATGTAATGTTATTGCAACCTTCATGATGAAAGTTTGTATGAACTATAGATAGTACTTATATCCTTTCTTAAGTCTGACCTATATTTTCTATGGACAAATTAAATAAAATTTCCAGTGTGCTTTTTTGTTTTCAAATTATGACACATTAATCACTCAATATTCTAAATTTTCACTATATAATCAAATATTTATACATTAAATACCCCATTCATGATACTAAACTTTAGACCTATTGATTTAACTGTAATAAATTAGTTTTCCTAAGTTTTGTATTAAAGATATGTTTCTGAATATTTTATTAAAAAGTCTGATGTAAAGAATTTTTGAATGATCCTACTAGTTTTCAGCAATAAACTAGGGGGTTTTGGTCATATAGTACAATGTTTAAGTTTCAGAAACAGAGACCAACCTTTTAATTTAGTCAGTTTCTGAAATGTCATTCTGATTCTTATTTGATTTGTTTTCTTTGCCTGCTATATAAGACAATTAACTTCCATTAAGATATATTCTGAGGAAAGTTTTTTTTTTGTTTGTTTTCAAGGGAGATCATGCAGTCTTTCTGTGCCTGGCTTATTTAATTTAGCATAATATCATACATGTTCATATATATTGTTGCAAATGACAGGATATCCTTCTTTTAAAGGCTGAATAATATTCCATTATATACATGTATGTATGTATATATATGTATATATGTGTGTATATATGTATATATATGTGCCCCACATTTAATCATGGAAACTTAGGCAAGTGCTCTTTACTACAGGCTGCACTATATTTTCTGTGTATTATTTGATGATAGTAATGCCTAAGTCAAATAACATAATACATGGAAACACTGTAAAATATACATTGCAAGTTATATGCAATGAGAGTTGCCTAGGTTATACTGTGGCTATGTTGAACCATCTCAGTATTCTCAAGTGGAATCTCAATTAATAAAAAGAAAAAGTAATGTGGATACTCACTGAGTGGCATACAGGGATCAGGTTATCTATGCAATTGTCTTCTGCAATGAACTGACTAGGAGTGTCATGAAGCACCTGTAAGGACCCTGTGACTGAGGAGAATAATTTTAAATTCACAAATATAACACACTTAAATTCATTAAATTCTGAGCACATACCATTATGCCAATAAGGAAGCAATTGCAGTTAAAAGAATGTCTTGTGATTTACAGCATGATACAACCTCATTATAAGAACATGAAAACACTTAAGAGGAAAACAAATGAAATAGCAGTATTGAGGGTACAAATCAAAGTGCATAAAACATGCTTTTATGATTTCTCTATATACAAATAGTATATATTACAGGATGCCATTTCTATAAAATTCAAGAACTATCAAAACAAATCTACGGTGTTGGACTAAGAATAATGATTATTCTGAGGGTCACTGACTAGAAGGGAGGGTGAGAGGGCATCTTGACTGCTGGTTAATCTTACTTATATTTACAGTTGACCCTTGAACAACTTGAAGGTTAGAAAAAATGACAAAACTAGAGAAAAAAACAATTTTGATGAGATCAAAATTGAACATTTTAGTATAAAAATATACAGTAAAGAAAGAAAGAAAGAAAACAAAAAAACACAACCATTATACTGTCTAGGAAATATGTTTTCAGAATATCTAAAACACTGAATGATCAGATACCATATATATATATATATATATATATATATATATATATATATATATATATATATATATATATATAAACATTCCTCAGGAAATTATGTGAATTCAATGAACAGGCAACTCACAGAAGTAAATACCTAAATGCAAAACAAGTGGTGGAAAAAGAAAAATGGGATTAACAACTTAAAAAAAATCCTAAATTATGGAATTCCTTTTCAGAATATGTGCATAAAGTATGACTCTTTCAACTCCTTTTTATTTATATTTTACATATTTACAAGTTACTAAAATAAATTTGGCTCAAATAATTTCATATGCATTTGAGTATCTCCTAGATGTAAGTGATGATATACAAGGAAATTCATTCCTTCCATCTGTGATTTTCTTCTAAATTCAACTAATAAATTTTTCTTTTCAGAAACTTCATTTTTCATTTCCATAATTTCCACTTGATTCTTGTCATTAAATAAATTAAAATTCTTGCTGATATTCTCTTATTACCTATTTTCTTTAATATATTAATCATAATTATATTAAAGTTTGTACTAATTTTCTCTTGCTATGAAACATATTTTCACAAATGTAGCTACTTAAAATAGTACCCACTAATGAGTTCACAGTTCTAGAGATCAAAAGTCAAAATACAATGTGTCTGGGTCCTCTGCTCAGAGTCCCAAAAGGAAAGTTGAGATGTCAGCCAGTCTACATTCTCATCTGAAATATGGAGTCCTCTTCTAAGCTCACATAATTATGGAAGAATCTTTTTGCAGTTTTAATATGAGGTCCCTATTTCTTTGTTATCTCTCAGCTACTGGCTAGGGCTCCCAGCAGCCACCCAAATTTCTTGCTAAGTGGCCCCCTCCATCTTCCAAGCCAACAATAAAAAAATTACCTCTGAGAATCTATCTTAGATCCAAAAGCTATTCTGTCAAAAGGAGCCTTGTCCCAGGGTTCATGTGATTGGCAGTCCTTTCAAGGATAATTTCAATATCTTATGGTCAACTATTTGGGACCTTAAATACATCTGCAAAATCCCTTCACAGCTGTGCCTAAATTAGCATCAGTGAATAAATAGGAGAAGGTTGTGTAAACCAGGACAGGGACATTGGGAACCATCTTAGACTTTTGAAAACCACAAGGTTCCTGTAAGTTAGTTCACATATCTGGAGCAGGTATGTATGTATTTATATGATTTTGGCTTTTATCCCCTCTCCTTCATCTTTGGGCCTAATATGTTTCCTGACTTGTCTAGTAATTTTCAATTGAATACTAGTCAACATATATATTTATTTGAAAAAGAAATAGCATAAGGGCCACAGATAATAATATTATATTACACAAAGTTAACCTTCCTACTGCTGATCATTTTAATATAATCAGTGCTGTAGAGAGAATTCCAACCCCACAAAATTCATATGTTGAAGCCTTAACCTCCCATGTGACCTTATTGGAGATAGGGACATTAAAGAGGTAATTAAGGCTAAATGAGATGATAAGGGTGGAGTTTTGATTGAATAGAAATGATGTCCCTATAAAACAGGAAAAGATGACATCTCTCTCTCTCTTCCTATGTCAGGAACAAAGAGAAGACAGCTTTTGCAAGCCAGGAAGAAAGTCCTCACCAAAAGCTGAACTCTGCTGAAAACCTGATCTTGAACTTTCCAGTCTCCAGAATTATGAGTAAATAAATCTTTGTTGTTTAAATCACCCCATCTATAGTGTTTTGTTATGGCAGCTTGAGAAGGCTAAGACAATCAGGGTTTGTGCTGGATGGAGACTGATTTTCATCCTTGATATAGGTCTGTTCTTATTCACCATTGGCATTCGTTGTTTCACCTAAGAGCCTGATATAATCCGCAAGATTCCTCTCTCTGGTGTGGCCTTAAACTCTTCCCTTTCTTTATCTCACAGGATTGTAAAAATCCACATTTAGTTTTTCAGTGTTTGCACATAGGTTTTTGGTTTCCTGCTCCACAGAGACCCAAGAGTAAATAAACCTCCTGAGGGGAAATGTGTTTGAGGCCCCGCAGGTGTCTGCCACAAGTTACTTTGTGTTCTCTCATGGTGGACTCCTCTGTAAGTGTTTGCAGAGAGCTTTAGAATAGGCTCAGCATCCCACCTGAATCAGCAGATACACCCAGGAAAAAGTGGCTACAGAATCCAGCTCGCCTCTTTGAATTTCTTCTTTCTCTGGAATCTCATTCTCTCTCTGCTTTAGCAGGTCTTTATTGCTTTCATACAAATGATTTCTCTATTTTATCTGTTTTTTACTATTTTATAGAGACAGAGAGACACTGATTTTCTACCAGGTAATACATTTGCCAAGAAGTGAAACTAGTTCAGATATTTTGAATATTTTTATTTACCATGCATTACTGAAACACATTTGTTTTTGTATTTAATTTTTTAATTCAAATTCTTACTAATTATATCTCTTAATATGTCATATTGAAGAGGCACTGGTATAGATGCTCAAAGATCCCGTCTACTTATTCATCAGAATTACACAGTTTATCCAAAATTTAGAGTTAAATGTAACTTTATAAATTTGTGTTTCAATCAAAGACCTGTATTTAGGAAATATTGTCAAAATTAATATATATGTTTGAAATTCTTTTTCAGTTTCATTGCAGGTCCTGTTTAATTCTACATTAATGGTGCTTGGGTAATTTAAAGGGTAGTATGGTATAACAGTGTGAGTACAGACCCTTGACATATAACTGCCTGAGTTTTAGGATCAATCCCTACTTTCTAACTGTGGGACTTGCCAGCTGAACACCTCTATACCTCATCTTTCCAACCTATAAGGTGAGAGAAATAATTTCCCACACTTTTTAAGTTTTGTGAAAATTAAGAAAGTTAATTTTTTTAATTTAATGGACCTACATATGCCCCCCCCCCCCAATTCATTTGCTGAAGTCCTATCGCACATATAATGGAATTTGAAGATGGGGACTTTGAAGGATAAATAGGTTTAGATGAGGTCATGAGAGTGAGGCCTTCTAATGATGAGATTGGTGCCCTTTATAAGGAGAGACATCAAAGTGCATTCCCCCTCTCTCTCCTCTCTCTTCCTGCCATGTGGGAACACAGTGAGAAAGTATGTCTGTCTATAAACCAGAAGGAGAGTTCTCACCAGAAACCAGCCATGCTGAAAACTTGATATTAGACTTTAGACTTCTAACCTCCAGAACTGTAAAGAAATACATTTCTGTTGTTTTAGCCACTCAGTCTGTGGTATTTTGTGACAGCAGTATGGACTGACCAAGACAGTGTCTCATGTGTAGTAACAGTAGATGTAATCACAATACTTGACTCTCCAGAAGCACTCAAGGAAACACACTGGTTGGCCTTCAGAACATGTTTTCTAAACTTTTGGATGAGTTATTAATGTTGCAAATATATCTGATTGTAACATTTTGTTTTGTACAAAATTTCTTGTTTTATTTTTACTTTTAGGTTTCAAAGTGAAAACTACTATTGCAAAGAGCATAGATTTATCATTTTTATATCAATTTGATATCATCATATAACACATTGATCCATATCTTCCTCTTAAGCCACAGAGATCTTTACTCTTCACCTTGAGGTCACTTTCCTGACCATGAGAAAATGTACACTTTTCAGCTCCTGCTTTAATATGCTCATATTTTGAAAGTAAAATATTCTACTCAATTATACTTTTCTTCATGAGTCCAGGTGTTTACAGGGTAAATTCACTCTTAAGAATTTTATTACTGAATTTCTTTAATGTCACAATTTTTCTTTTCATTTTTTTTTTTTTTTTTTTTTTTGCGGTACGCGGGCCTCTCACTGCTGTGGCCTCTCCCGTTGCGGAGCACAGGCTCTGGACACGCAGGCTCAGCGGCCATGGCTCATGGGTCTAGGCGCTCCACGGCATGTGGGATCTTCTCGGACCGGGGCACGAACCCGTTTCCCCTGCATCGGCAGGCGGACTCTCAACCACTGCGCCACCAGGGAAGCCGTAATGTCACAATTTGAATATGAGGGAAAGACATTTTCTGGCAGGATAAAATATGTAGTATGAGTAGATTTTCCATAATTTTATCCAAAATAAATTAGACCCTACAGTTCAGATCTTGTGGTTAATTGAGGACAACATTCCTTTAGAGTATCTTTTAGATAATAATTAAATAATATTTAAGTGCAGTAATATTTAGGAGGGCATGTTCTCATTATTTGTATATATAATGAAAAAGAAACAGTGATAATCAGTTTGAATTACACCATAGAAATACTGGAGAGTAAAGTATAGAACGAGTATTCATTAAAATTTTAATGATGATATAAAGTGAAATGGAGGCTAATGCCTGGTTTAAATTTCTTAAAAATGAAATTACAAAAAGTGAATAAAAATATTTCTAGAAGAGAAAGAAAAACTGTGCTTGTGACAAACAAAACAAGGCATATTTGAAAAACTAATTATCCAGACCATTCCGAGTACAAGTTCTTAAATTTTATATTAAGGTATTATCTTTTCTTCTTTGGCGAAGGGTAGAGTTCAGCTGTATGCAGCACCCTGTAAAATTGTCAGGAATATATAGTGAGCCAGCAGAAATGATGTTGAGACATTGGTACAAACAAAAAGATATAGTGACCACCAGATATTATTGACAAGAAATTTTATTGTTTTCTGTTACCTCATTGTGATCTTAACTTCTTCATTGGAAAATTGATTTCTTTCTTTATGCATATATTTCTTTTTCTCTTAAGAAGATGAGGGTTTTTTCATTGGTAAATGTGCATTAAAATTATATTAATGGAAGTTGTGGATTAACACATTTATCTTATACTCAGTTACTTCTAGAAAATTTAACTTTGCAAAGAGGTTAGATAAGGAACTAATTTTATTTTTACAATGATGAGATACATTGGACAGGAAAAACCTAATATAGACCTTCTACATGACTCAATTCTGGTAGAAAATGATAATGAAAAGAGCAATCTAGTATGACTATCAATACCTGCTACTAGGGGGGTAATTATCAAGTTTAGTAAAGTTGTGAGACAGTAAGAAAATTTTATCCACATTTATCAAGATATAATTATTTAACATTGTATAAGTTTATTGTGTACAATGTGTTGATGAGATACATTTATATATTCTGAAATGATTACCACAGTAAGGTTAGTTAATTTCTTCATTATCTGACATAATAACCATTTCTTTTTTGTAATGAGAGCATGTGAAATCTGTTCTCTTAGCAACTTTCAAATATATAATATAGCATTCTAAACTATAGTCACAATGCTGTGTATTAGAGTCCCAGAACTTATTTATCTTATAACAGGAAGTTTGAACATTTTGTCCAAAATCTCCCCACTTCTCCCAACCCCCAACCCCTGACAACCACCTGTTTCTATGAGTTCGGCTTTTATAGATTTTATATATAAGTGAAATATAGAGCATTTGTCTTTCTCAGTCTGACTTATTTCACTTAGCCTAATTCACTTGAAGTCTATCCATGTTGCCACAAATCACAGAATTTTATTTTTTCTCATGGCTGAATAATCTCATTGTGTGTGTGTGTGTATCTATCTATCTATCTATCTATCTCTCTCTCTATATATACACTATATATACATCATCTTTATCTGTTTATCCATAGATGAACACTTAGGGTGTTTCCATATTTTGGTGTGAAAAATGCTTTAACGAACATGGGAAAGCAGATATCTCCTTGAGATCCTGATTTCATTTCCTTTGGCTCTTTACGCAGAAATAGGATTGCTAGATTATATGTTAGTACTATTTTTAATTTTTTGAGGAACCTCCCTACTGTTTTCCATAATGGCTGACCAGTTTACATTCCCTTCAACAGTGGACAAGGAGGGTTCCGTTTTCTCCACATCCTCACAAACATGCCCCCTCTCTCTCTCTCCCACTCTCTCTCTTTTGTATAATAGTCAGTCTAACAAGTATGAAGTGTTATCTCACTGTGGTTTGGATTTGCATTTCTCTGATGATAAGTGATGTTGTGTATCTTTTCATGTACCTGTTGACCATTTGTATGTTTTCCTTTGAGAAATGCCTATTCGATTCCTCTGTCCATTTTTAAAATCAGACTGCTTATTTGGTATTGAGTTATATGAGTTATTTATATATTTTAGATATTAACACCTTATCACATATATAATTTGCAAATATTTTCTCACATTCTGTAGGATGTCTTTTCATTTTGTTGATTATTTATTTTGCTGTGCAGAAGCTTTTTGATTTGATGTAACCTCACTTATTTTTTTTTTTTGCTTTTATTGCTTGTGTTTTTATGTCATATTTAAAACATTGTTATCAAGGCATAAACTTTTTTCCTATATATTCTTCTAAGAGTTTTATGGTTTTAGGCCTTATGTTTAAGTCTTTAATTAATTTTGAGTTAATTGTTATGAGTAGTTTATGATAGGGATCCAATTCCATTCTTCCCCATGTAATTATGCATTTTTCTCAACACCATTTATTGAACAGACTATCCTTTTCCTAGTGAGTATTCTAGACTTCCTGTTCAAATACTAATTGATATAAATGCGAGGATTTGTTTCTGAGCTCTCCATTCTGTTCCATTGGTCTATGTGTGTGTTTTTATGCTAGTAACATACTATTTTGATTACCATATCTTTGTTGTATAGTTATCTTAAGTTGATTGTTCCAAAGCAACTATATTATACAATTTCTCCTTAAAAATTTTCAAAGATTAAAACAAAATGTTCAGAATGCATATATTACACAAAGCATGGCATATTAAATTTCACAGATCTTGTTTCAATTTTTAATTTCATTCAATAAAAATCAAGTAATTATCATGTATAAATATTTTCCTTTCTCAAATTTTTCTAAAATTAAAATAATGTCAAACATGTCTACTAGCACACATCCAAATATATGATGTATTTCAAAATGATTTATAAAACTATATATTAGAAAAATAGATGAAAGGTAAAATAGTGTATTATTTGACAGATATACCCAATGTTAACTATTGTTTCTTCACAAGCTTTACTTTCTCTAGTGTGGGTTTATTTATCATACTCTTCAAAACATTAGGGAAACATTCCTGACCCCAAGAATATATAGAAATAATAACCATTTTGCATTATCTAAGTCTAGAATGACAAAGTCCTTCAAATATATGACTATAAAAAGATCAATTTTTCTTACTTGCAGGTATTATACTGCTCCATGCCTCCTTTCTATATTGTATAGCTCTATTTATGAAACGTTTTCTCCAATCTCCATCTCTAGCTAATTTATTTCAAGTCATTCTGAAATATCGCTGGGGTATTGCTTCATTTAGGAAGACTTCAAATTATTTTACAATTATATTTACCTGTCTAATTTGATAATTGTAATTTCTTTAAACTGTCAATATCTACTTACCCACAACCTAAAAAACTGAATAGCATGTGGGTAGTTCGGAAACTTGTTGAACTGGACTATTGCCCTGGTAAGTTCAGCACTTCTCATTGACATGACCAAGATATATTTCAAAGTCAATCGTGCACACACTACATGCCATTTGGTCAATGGTGATTTTTTTCATTGAAAATTCATGTCTTAAATGTGTGTGTGTGTGTGTGTGTGTGTGTATGTGTGTATATATATATATATATATATATATATATATATATATATATATATATATACAGATAATTAGTTTGAAGGTAATTTGGAGACTTGAATCAGAGGCTCTATTGAAAGTTTTTAACCACATTTTTACTGTTATTATATAGCAGCAGAGCAATGTGTAAATAGGTCACTTAAGGATTAGACTAGCATTAAAAATCTCTCATACTGAGAGAAAGAAGAATCCTTGATTTGCTTTATGTTTTAAATATAACTTTTACAGTTTTATAGATTTTTTATCTTTCACTACAGAGAAAGATATAGCTCTGATAATTACACTGCTTTTCACAAATTATCAGATGGATGTAAAATGTATTTACTGACATTAAAAAAGTTATTCTTTTGGCATCATTATTTGCTAATGAGGTTGTTTCACAATGTTTGCAAGCTCATGTGACAGGGTGACATTTTATTATATGAATAAGGTCAGCTCTGCTACTGAGTCTGTGAAAGGAAAAAAAAAAGTCTTCTTGAAAGTTGAAGCTATTGATATTAAATGCATTTAACCCAAAGCTTGCTTTAAAATCAAGAAATAGCACCTGAAATTCATGTAGATACTCTAACTTATGAGGTGGAATTTCAGCAATTATGAGGCAATGTCAGGAGGTACATTGAGGATAGGGATCAGCCGTGTTAAGGGTTATTTTCAAGTTAATTTTTGAATGGTACAGTGGCTATTATTTTAGAGAACAAGACATACAGACTTATAAATGGAAGTGTAAAGTCCGCTCTGTCTTCCTTGTGCTTCTCCTGCCTTCACCATCCACTGTCATTAAAAATATCAGGGGGCTTCCCTGGTGGCGCAGTGGTTGAGAGTCCACCTGCCGATGCAGGGGACACGGGTTCGTGCCCCGGTCCGGGAAGATCTCACATGCCGCGGAGCGGCTGGGCCCGTGAGCCATGGCCGCTGAGCCTGCGCGTTCAGAGCCTGTGCTCTGGATGTATGGAGTAAGTATAATGTGAGTGTTGTCCTTTAAGATGAGCAATATTTTGAAAGATTAAAATGTGGAGTCAAGCTAATTAACATACCTTTTCATCACATAGTAACATTATTTTGTGATCAGAGCACCTGAGATCTACTCTAAAATATCTGCAGGAAATGTCAATGAGGAGTTTTTAAAAATTCCCTGGTATATTTAAATGCCCCAAATTAGACATACCATATAAATCTCTTAGAACAATTGTATGAAATTATAAGTAAATGTTTTAAAATTATTATTACCAATACAAATTCTGAATATTATATTGTCCTTAAGTAAAATATTAGTATATCTTAAAACTGATTTTTTTAACATAGAAACTAATTGATGGCACATTTACAAGCATATTTACTCATATGTTCATATGGTCCATTCTAACAAAATTGTATACTCAGAATAAGTAAATTCGTATTTTTCCACTGTAGGCTCAAAAGTGCTCTCAGTGATAAACTACCTACATATCCTTAATCTTGTCACTTTAGTAGCGTTGCCCACAGACTTTTCTCTTGAAAATCAAGTTGCTGAACTGATTAATATCTACTCTCTTTCAAATCTGCAAAACTATTATGCTGAAGACAAGGTGCTGTTTGGTGATAAATATTGTCTCTTAACAGAGAGCTACGAATTCCAAGTAAGAAAAACAACTGATGGATATAAAATGAGGAAATCACAATCAAGAAAAGGATTATGTTTGAGGCTAACAGGAATCTAACTCATTCTGACTTATTGATCTTTCTATCTGCAAGGCTTAGCATGCTGAGATTTACGCTACTTAAGATATTAACTAACTAATGGCCTTTCTAAAATAATTTTCACTCCCAATATTCATACTAAATGTAATATTGTTTCTTAACTTGTAATCAAATTAATAAATGCACATACTGTAAATATTAAATGGTATTGAAGAGTTATAAAATAGTCATGTCTTAACTGACCAAGTTCCACTTCCCAGCCCTGCTTCTCTGAGGCAATCACTCCCACATCCTTCTACTTTTTCCTTTGGTATTCACCCCATTTTTCTAAATGTATGTTTTATGACCGTTTCATAATTCATTGATTTTGATCATTACCAATTGACTTACTATAATAGTAAATGAAGATTTAGTTCTTCAGTGTTCTCTCTCCACAGCCTCCCTTTTTGTGCTAATATTATATTGCTCTCTTTGATTATTGTCTTACTCAAAGATGATTACATTATTATAAATATGTAAATACTGTTCACAGCTGATCTAGAACTTTTTTGCTTATGCACCTTAACAAAATTTTCCTGAAGTTTATAATACCCTTTTCTTGTACTTAGTTTTTTTTTATTTTTGCAGTACGCGGGCCTCTCACTGTTGTGGCCTCTCCCGTTGCGGAGCGCAGGCTCCGAACGCGCAGGCTCAGCAGCCATTGCTCACTGGCTCAGCCTCTCCGCGGCGTAGGGGATCCTCCCAGACCGGGGCACGAACCCATGTCCCCTGCATCGGCAGGCGGACTCTCAACCACTGCACCACCAGGGAAGCCCTCTTGTAGTTATTTTATGCTCCTATTTTTAAATTTCCTGAAATCTTCCAATAGATATATAAACGCATACATGTGTTCTAAGTGTTTACAAGGAACTTATTCCTTTCATTCCATTTCCCCATTGTATTCTCTGACTTCCCATTTTTCAACCTCCATTATTTGGATGTTAGACATTCTAGCATATCCCCTATTTGTCTTATCTTTTTTTTTTTTGGTAATTTCTATTTGTTTACTTTTTACTATATTTTCTGAGAAATTTTCTCAATTTTTCTTCCATATCATGAAGAATGTATAAATACATATTTTGAAAGGCTCTTTCTTATTTCCCTTTATATCACATATTGTTCTAGTTGTTCTCTATAGAAAACTATTCTAGATTCCTACTTCATAAATATGTGTAGATATGCAGAAGTGCTGAGAGATAATAATCTATTATCTTTTAGCATTTCTGATACCTAAACATGGAGAGTCTGGAGGTTCAAATAATCCATTTGCAGACTTTGCTTCAAAACCAGGGCTTCATTCTTTTTTTTTTATTATTATTTTTGTACATTCGACATGTACTTATGAGTTTTGTGGGAAATTACTATTCATTTTTTAAATATCTTTATTGGAGTATAATTGCTTTACAATGGTGTGTTAGTTTCTGCTTTATAACAAAGTGAATACGTATACATATATCCCCACATCTTCTCCCTCTTGCGTCTCCCTCCCACCCTCCCTATCCCACCCCTCTATGTGGTCACAAAGCACCGAGCTGATCTCCCTGTGCTATGCAGCTGCTTCCTATTAGCTATCTATTTTACATTTGGCAGTGTATATATGTCCATGCCACTCTCTCACTTCATCCCCCTTCCCCTTCCCCATGTCCTCAAGTCCATTCTCTATGTCTGCGTCTTTATTCCTGTCCTGCAGGGCTTCATTCTTATGTCCTACTCTGCTTCATATTCCTGAATACTGAGCCTTTATCATTCTTCAAATTTATTTTTTTAGTTAGTATAGTTGATTTATAATATTGTGTTAGCTTCAGGTGTGCAGCAAAGTGATTAAGTTATACATATATATGTACGTATCTATATTTTTTCTGATTATTTTCCATTATAGGCTATTACAAGATATTGAATATGGTTCCTTGTGTTATGCAGTAAACCCTTGTTTTGTATCTATTTTATGCATGGTAGTGTGTATCTGTTAATTCCATACACCTAATTTATCCCTCCCGTGTCCCCTCTGGTAAACATAAGTTTATTTTCCTATGCCTGTGAGTCTGTTTCTGTTTTTGAAAACTCTAATTCAAAAAGATATATGCACTCCAGTGTTCACAGCAACACTATTTACACTAGCTAATACATGGACGCAACCTAAGTGTCCATGGACAGATGAGTGGATAAAGAAGTTGTGAGATATATATATATATATAATGGAATATTACTCAGCCATTAAAAAGAATGGAATCATGCCATTTGCAGCAACATGATGGACCTGGAGATTATCATACTAAGTGAAGTAAGCCAGACAGAGGAAGATGAATATCATATGACGCCACTTATGTGTGGAATCTAAAAAATGATACACATGAATTTATTTACAAAACAGAAATAGACTCACCGACATAGAAAACAAACTTATGGTCACCAAAGGGAAAGGGAGGAAAGGATAAATTAGGAGTTTAGTATTAAAATATCAAAAAACTAAAAATAGAACTACCCAAAGACCCAGCAATTCCACTCATGGGTACATATCCAAAAACAAAACAAAAACAAAAACACTAATTTGAAAAGATATATGCACCCCAATGTTAACAGCAGCACTATTTACAATAGCCAAGACATGGAAGGAACATAAGTGTCCATCAACAAATGAATGGATAAAGAAGAGGTGGTACATACAATGGAATATTACTCAGCCACAAAAAGAATGAAATAATGCCATTTTCAGCAACATAGATGGACCTAGAAATTTTCACACTAAGTGAAGTAAGTCAGACAAAGACAAATATTATATGACATTGTTTACGTGTGGAATCTAAAAAAAATAGTCCATGTTCACTTTTGACTCATGTGCTGACCAGCTTCATTCCTGCTTTGGAGATAACAGGGAATTTATGCTTCCCCAATATCTACCTGGGCTTTTAAAAGATATTGATTCACAGATGATATGGTTTTATGACTTTTTAACTAGACTTTCTCCCTTCTTAGAGAACAGAACCTCTTTTTTTGTAAAAAGAAACTTTCATTTTTGTGAAACTTTCTAGCAGTATGATATTCCATTTCAGTCAGAATTACTCTAAGAAACAGATATCACACTTAAGTAATGTGAGGACAGTTAGAAGAAGAAAGGTCTTTTCCCAAAGGTGTAGGTAGGATTACTGTAGTAATCCAGTGATGTGCACTCTGTTAATACCCTTCTGCTTGAAGGTGCTGATTAAGGGAGTGGGCATGAGAGCCAGCAAACACAAGAGCTATGCCTCGAGGTTCAACTAACAGAAGCTGTTAACTTAAATTGTGTTTGAGTGATTCATCATCATCTTTAACCATTTAAAAAAGATGAATGTTGCTGGATAACTACATCCATGTTTTCAAAACATTGTGATTATTAAGGAATTTTTGTCTGTTCATAATATTCAGAGGTGTTCTAGAGACATTTCTTTTAGTTTGATGTTATTAACTTGGATACATCTTGACTCCTTTGACCTGGATAGCGTGGATCTCTGTTTTTATTTTATCTTTATTTATAAAAACTTTACATTAGCTGTTTTCCTGTACAAAATTGTTATCATTTAAAACTTTGAGCCAAGAAAAAATACACTCACTATAGATCCACTATGAAAATAATCACCTCGTGCTAAACGATGATTATTTTCAATCTTTTTGAACAAAAATTCGAACTGTTTATTCCCATGTTGATTATGTAATTTGGATTTTTTCTAAAATTTTATAGCGTGATCTTCTTTTTTGTTATTTGTTGCCATTAGAATATATTTTAAACACAATTTTAATGTTGTATAAATCTTAACATGTAGCTCCCTGAATACATTTAGTTATTTCTTCTTGTTCAGAGACATGTTGGTATCTGGAGAATTAGATATTCCAGAAAGAATAGAAATGTGGATTCTCCCAGGCGAGAGAGCATTCCCCCCCCACCACCAGGAAGAGCAAGAAAGCCAGTGAGCAGGAATGCAGTTGAGTTTGGAAAGGAGTAGTTAATGAGATCAAAGGGTAACAGGAACTGCTACACACTGTAGCTTTTACTCATTTTGCTCTGGCCTTGGAGACATAGCCTCGAAAACATCCACAGCTGCATGCAAGGAAAATACATTCTGCCAACTGCCGCATGAATGTAGAAAAGGTCCTGAGCCTCAAATGAAATTTGAACCCTCATCTAATCCCTTGATTTCAGCCTGGACAGACCTCAAGGAAAGGATTCAGCTGACTAATGCCTGGAAGCTTTACTCTTGAAAACCCTGTTAATAAGTGTGTGGCACTTTGTTAAGAAGCAATAGAGAACTGATACACGGCTCTAGAGAGCTTTCATTCTACTGTATTTCAATGCTTCCTATATAAGCCTTTTCTGTAAGTATCCAATTCCATTTATCTAATTTTTTCTTACAGTGATAAAAATATTTTCCGGTACTAATCAGTTTTTTAACTACCCAGATTGCAGGAAACACCTTTAAACATAAAATGACTGCCAACTCATTCACTTTAGAAGTTAAAAGCCACTGCTGTACAACACTATTGCCTATGATCTGGAAGCACAATCTGCCAGCTTCCTACCAGTAACATTAGAGCATTTACTTTCCATATAATAGTGCTTGATGACAAATATAGAACTAAAAACTTCTGTTCATTACGTTCTCCTGAAAGGTATATTTTATGGTGGTATATTTTATTATTATTATATTCTTTGAATATAGTAATATATAAAATAAATTTGTATAAACACACAATCTTTGAGGCTTATTCTCTGGCCTGATTTCTAACTAAATACCACCCACTATAAAGGCTTTTAAAGCTTGATGGAAGGCTAAAATTGTATTCCATAAAGAGAACTAAAAATAGACCACTTTTAGAGCTTTATTGATGCTATTATAAGACAGGAAAATGTTTTCTGTAAGTTTGAATTTTACCACACATTTACATGTAGGTACAAATCAAGTTACTATAGCTTTTCTTGAAAAAACAACAACAATTTGAATTCATTTGAGGGTAACAGATTTCGAGGGGGATAAAAGCTATTTCAGCAAAGGAGAAAAAAAAATCTTCAGGCAAATAATGGAAGAAAAGAAAAATGAACATGTTTAAGGCAAATAATAAAGAAAAGGAAGGAGAGAAGCAAAATGTTAGGAAAATTTTAAACCTCGATCTAGCATGTGGTTTTATAAGATACCAGTTACCTGTTAATCTGTGTCCTGTTGGGGGGAAAACATCTCTTTGACATTACTTCATCCATAAGATGAGTTTATAGATGTTTCAAGTTTGGTCTGGTGTGTGGTTATAGAAAATGTTCAATAAATATTAGCTAATATTAATACTATTATTATACATGCTATATTATAATTACTGCTATTGTTATTTCTTCAGGGGTAATCTCTAAGAGGGCATGACTAAGAGTGATTAATTATATTAGTTATATTTTTACATAAAAAGTATTCATGTCAAGGATAATTAGACTCCTTCTGGAAAGTAACAGTAAACAATGCATTGAGAGTTTTCAAACTCTCTACCAAACCCTCTTTGAAGAACGAAGACCTAGCTTTTCTTTGAAATACAGGAATTGGGAAAGACACAAGCAAAATCTGAATCCTGGACTCAAACTTGATCTGCCACAGCTGGGGTCTGATCCAACTTCCAGGATGTTGCCTTGAGACCACACTTAAACTTCCTGCTCCCCTGAAATGGTAAACAGGAAGCAAAGATTACAGTGATCAAGGAGTAGAAATTGATGCTATGGTGCCATGTGGAATATGCATGTCATTATGGAGGATAATTGTTCCAGGACCTCTTAGAGTCTTCTGTCTCATGGCAAAGGTTGAGGGGACAAAAGAGGATTGTTGTAGGGATTAAGGCAATTTCTATCTTTTCCTTTTCAGTTACCATGCATAGGAGTCTCTTTTCTTTCATAGATACTTTAGGCTACAATATCAAAATAGCAAAATATATGAAAGCAACCTAAATATCCATCAACAGATGAATGAATTAAAATGGTATACATGTGTGTGTGTATTTATATGTGTATATAGACAACTAAATATTATATATATATAGGCAACTATATATATATATATATATAGAGAGAGAGAGAGAGAGAGAGAACTAAATATTACTCAGACTTAAAGCAGAAGGAAAGCCTTCCATATGTGACAACATGGATGAACCTGGAAGACATTATGTTAAGTGCATTTAGCCAGACACAGAAAGACAAATACTGCATGATTCCATTTGTATGAGGTATCTAAAATAGTCAAATAAAGAATATAATGGTTGTTGTCAAGGGCTTGGGGAGGCAAGGGGAAATGGGGAATTGTTTTTAATAGGTATAAAGTTTCTGTTATATTTTGGAGATCTGCCATAAAATGTGGTGCCTATATTTATTAATACTGCATAGTACACTTAAAAATGTGTTGAGGGTAGAATATTGTGTTCTTACCATAATAAAAAATCAATTAATTTAAAAATAATAAATAAATTGTCTTGTTACCTTGTAAATCCTTGAGGACAGAATTTTGTCTTATCTATTGTAATACAATAGTCTCTTAGAACCTTACCTGGTGTCTTGCAGTGGTCCAATAAATGTTTGTTGAACTAAACAATATCAATCATGTTTAGGATTGGTTACATGGGAAAATATGTTTGTCACATAAATTTAAATATGTTAAACATTTGTCACCTTAATAATTAACTTTGGGGAAATAATTAAAAGAATTAATCAGAAAGAACTGCCTTGTGAACAGTACAGTGAATTCCATATACACATTACCTACATTAAAATAATGCTATCACTTAGCAGTTTTTGGAACTAAAATTAAAGTTAACATACTGCATTTAGTCTTTGTATTTCTTTTTCCAGATCAATTTTATTTACATGTAATGTATAAGCAACAAAATGTACATTTTGAGTGTCTATCTTGATGTGTTTTGACAAATGTATACACTCACATAATCACTAGCTCTAAAATAGAGGAGTTAAATCATGTCAGCCAGTTCCTTGGTTTCTCCACTATAGTTGAATTTTGTTGAATTTTATGTGGAGATCTTGCTAAACTCATCATTAAATTAAGCACCTGTGATTTTTTTTAATGTTCTATTTTTACAATTGTTTAATCTGACAATAGAAGATAGTTTTATTTTTTCCTTGCAATCCTAAATCCACTTTTTTTCCTTATCATACTGGCTAGGAACTTGTAAAATGTTTGTAGAAGCTGAGATAATTGACAGGCTAATCTTTATGATATCACAGGGAAAGCATTCAATATTTCATCACTAGCGGGATTTTGAGTATGGAATTTTTGTAGGTAGGCTGTATCAGTTAAAAATAATACTTTTGAGGCTTCCCTGGTGGTGCAGTGGTTGAGAGTCCACCTGTCGATGCAGGAGACGCGGGTTCGTGCCCCGGTCCTGGAGGATCCCACGTGTCACGGAGCAGCTGGGCCCATGAGCCATGGCTGCTGGGCCTGCGCATCCGTAGCCTGTGCTCCGCAACGGGAGAGGCCACAACAGTGAGAGGCCAGCGTACCGCAAAAAAAAAAAAAAAATCCTTTTTTTACTAACATTTTGTTGTTTTTTATTATCATTACTAGTTATTAAATTTTACCATGTTCATTTTATCAAAAATAAAAAAAATAATCATCTCTTGAGGTAATAATAATTGTATATTTGTTCTCATTTCCTTGTTAATGTGACTGGTTATACTAACTGATTTTGAATGGAAAAAAAAATCCTTCTGGAAATAAGTCACATTTTTTATTTGTTTTTTATAACACCAAACCCTATTTGTTATTTTGTTTAGAATGTTGGTGTATATTTTTATGTTATTGTCCTGACAATATCTTTCTTGTAAAATCCTTTGTAGATTTTTGTATCAAGCTTATCCTGACCTCATAAAATGAATCAGGAATATACCCTCTTTCTTTATTTTCTGCAAGATCTGGTATAGAACCATACTAATTCTCCTTAAAATTTTGAAAAATTGCCAGTTAGCCCATCTGATCCTGGAGTTTTCTTTGTGGGAAGGTTTAAATTAAGGGTTCTGTTATATTAGTAGATATAGAACTATTCAGATTGTCTTTTGTCAGTATTGTTAAATTAAACACTTCAATTTCATATAGATTTTCCCCCCAAATGGCAAAAAGGTGTACATAAAATTATACTATTATTCTGTTAATATTATCTACATGATTGATAATAAAGTCTCCTTTTTCATTCCTTATATTATGTCTTATCTCCTCTCCTCTTGTTCCTATCCTCTAACTGGTCAGCAAAATTCTAAAAATGGAGAATGATGGAGTAGAGATATTAAATATGTCCAGAAAAACTAACTTTGGAACATTGATTTTGTTCTGTGGTAGGGCCTAGAGGTCATTCTGTTTACCAAAATGATCTATGATATGGTGTTGAGAGGGACAATATCATCTTTCATTCTTTCATTCCAGGGATACAGCATAAAATCACATCAGTACTAAAAATCTCATAGCTGCAAGGGGTGGCAATTCCATTCATATCTCTACTCAGTTTACTAGAATGATCCCTCAAAAACAGATCATGGTGGATGAGAGTGGACAATTTCAGTCACTAAAAAGTGGCTCCATTTGCAGTTTCTGTGTAGATCAATGACTTTGGTGGATCAGGTTAATAGGTTTTTATGTAATCTTTGCTCAGAAAGTTCTGACTGTGCAGACATATGAAAATATTTATGAAGCATTGCCTCCTGTCAGCAATACAGAAGGACGGGTTTCAGAATCTAAGTAGTTGACAAACATCAATTGAATTATTAATGGACATGTGCACATATGTTTTCTACATTCTTAAGCATGCAAAATTGTACTATTAAAACATGAAATTAGTCTAAAAAATAAATAAAATATTAAGTCCAGTGACTAAGAGTTGATAGGCTATAAAAAAGTTGGTTTAGTCTTATATTCTTTACTTTTCCTCTTTTCTTTTTGTTTAATCAGCACATATATATATATGAAAGTATATAGTATATATATATATATATATATTTAAAATATACATATACATTGCACTGACTATACTGCCCTATCATTGAAATGAAATGTTTAAAATAAGTTACTTGAATTCTCCTAAAAATGACATAATTTTTTGGCCAATACTATCTAGTTCTAAAAGAGAAAAATAACTACCATGGTGTATAAGGTTTAAATCATATTAAATATCATATATATATATATATATATATATATATATATATATATATATATAATCTGCCCCCTCAATCCATTTGTAAATTATGCCACAGGTTATCACAATTACTTAACAAAATATAAAGATTATAGTAAACTTGGTGTGTACTTGTGCTGCATAGAAAATACAACATAGTTACTAGATAGATGGGTCGTAAATTGATAGAAAATTGTGAAAATATTTGTTACTGAAAATACATTATTTACATCCACAGATTATCTTTCTATGGGTTGTAACACAAAACTGAAAAGTTACCTTGTTATGAGGTGTTACATGCTTTAATGGCATTTATTAGAGTTGGATTCTATCTGTAGTTTACTGAAGGGTCCCTTCCTACCTGAGTGAGTAATTTCAGCCCTGCAGATTATGAGCCTCTTTCTAAACCTATGATATTCAATTGATGGTAAAGCAATTCTTGTTAAAGTCCAAAAATAACACTAAGCTGAGTGCACAGGGACTGGAGGAACTAGATGGGGTATAACTGGCAGAGATGCTGAAGAATCAATTGCTCTGATTTCACCAGTTGGTAAATGGACCAGAGCGATGGCATAAATTGAAAGAAATAGTTGGAATATTCTACAATGGCTCTGCTCCAGAGCATGTAAGACAACTTTACTGAACAGTTTAAGCTCCAGACAATTACATCCCCAAATTCAGTTAATAGCTTCCTGATATGTCTCTGCACTTTACATATCACATTTGCACAACATAAATGCTTTGAGTCACACTTTGTATAGCTAACAGAACCATTGTTATCGGTACTTTGTCAAAAGTGCCATATTGATTGGAAAAAATGTTTCTAGAAAAACAATTACTACACTAATTATAGCCTAGTATAATAATAGCCTCTTCCTTTTCACATCTTCATGTTTAGACTCCAAATTGTTATTGTCATATGTCTGTCATTCTAATGTTAGCTGACTTACACGAAAAAATGTCAAAGCAGCAAGGATCTTTTCTTGCATAGTTTTATTTTTACATATAATTACTTATATATTTAATACAACCATGAATTTCTATTTGAGTAATTTAACAAATAGAAGTTAAATGACCTATGATTTATCTTTAGTTCCATTCATTGAATTTTCAGGTTACATGTGAAATTGTTATATGGAATTGCTTACAGTTATTTTTTCTTATATCAATCATCTGTGGAGACTATTTTTGTATGACTTTATACATATGGTATATAATAAATTTCCTCAAATCTAACAAAAATTAAGTGTTTTGAAATAATGCATTTTGCAAACTGTGCATGCAAGTGGTTGTTTGCTTCAAAACTTTATAATTAAGTTTATTAGCATCAGATCCAATACATGGTGCTTTAGAATGAAGAAATCATAATAACTGAGCAAAGAAGTTTCATGTGAAGAATCATATTTTTCATGGTCTTTGCTGTACACCCAGTGTTTATCCTATATACAGTATGTAGAAGGCATCCAATAGGTATCTGTTGAACGCTAAATGAATAAAGGGTCACACTTTGTGTGTGTGTATATATATATATATATATATATATATATATATATATATATACACACACACATATATACATTATATATATAATGTATATATACACATTATATATCAGAATATAATTTTCTGATACTTTAAAGGCAGAAAAAGTAACATTCAGAAGTTGCAGGGGTCAGAATTAACCTGATTTATTTAAGTAGGGTCTTTAATTGCCTAATAAGTGAGGCTCTTTGCTTGGGAGTGAGGCTAAAGTGGTAAATATAACAAGTCACTGAACTAAAGTTTCTTTAACTTAGTGGTCAAGACAAGTATTTACAAAAAATGATTATGGTAAAATCTCTGTAGATTTATAACATTCTAGCTACTGTTGCCAAACGTTCTTTTAACCAGAGTATGTTTGAACAAGATAATATCAAAATTCTCTTTCAACTTAATATCTTCAAATTATCATTCCTTTAAACATCCGAAATAGTTTTGAAATGTATGCAAAAGTATCTTATGCCAAATTTTCTAGGGAAATTTTATGACTTTATGAATAGGCATTTCTGTGGCAATTAAAAATTACAATATCTATGGACTCTCTAAATTCATAAAATTTTCCTAGAAAATTTGGCAAAGTGGTAACTATGTGAGGTGACAAGTATGTTAATGTAGCTTGATTGTGGTGATTATGTCACAATGTTTTTGTATATCAAAACATTAAATTCCACCTTAAATATATGCAATTTTTATTTGTCAATTTTTCCCCAACAAAGCTGAAAAAATTAAGTCCTTTACAGTATTGTCATTTTATTGGCCATTTGCATATCTTGTTTTTATTAATTTATTTAGTTTTTACATCTTTATTGGCGTATAATTGCTTTACAATGGTGTGTTAATTTCTGCTTTATAACGAAGTGAATCAGTTATACATATACATGTTCCCATATCTCCTCCCTCTGCGTATCTTCTTTGGAGAAATGTCTTTTGAAGTGTTTGCCCATTTTGTGTTTGAGTTATTTGTGTATAAGAGGTTTTAATTATCACCAAATTTTTTTAAAAAGTCCTTTTCTTACTCTGAGGACATTTAAATTATCTGATACTAACAAGGCACTAAAATTAAGAGAAATACTCCTATTTCAACTTCCAATATGTACAACATTGTGTATAAATTAGCATTGTTATTGAAAACCTTGTTGTAGGCAGTATTCTAAGATGGCCTCCTCCATTATCTGTACTATCATGTCCTTGTCTAATACCCACCCCTTGAATGTAAGATGGTTTAGTGACTTGCTTTTAACCAATAGAATACAGCAAATGTAATGAGATGTTTCTTCTATACTTGGGTTACAAAAGTTTGTGACTTCTACACTGCCACTAACTCTATTGTCCTTTCTTTCAGCTTGTATGCTTTGATGAAACAAGGTACCATTTCGGAGACACCCTTTTGTCAAGGAAATGAAAGCAAACTTTTGTTCAGCACCCCCTGATGAATTGAATTCTTGCAGCTACCCAGTGCACTCGGAAATCTACAGTCAGGTCCTCAGATGAGACCCCACTCTGGGCTGACACCACAATTTCAGCCTTGTTAGAAATCCTAATGCAGCCATACCATATCTAAATTTTTGACCAACAGACTGAAATAAAATAAATATTTATGGCACTAAATGTGTGGTAATTTATTTTGTAGCAATAGACAATTATTTCTCCTAATGAAATTTTCTATATGTGTTGAAATGATAAAGAAATGAGTAACCCTTTTAAAATAATGTTAGAATAGCTTCTACTTAATATAAAATAACACAAGTAGATTTATTTATATATCAATTGAAAAATTAATCTAGACCAAATATTTAGACAAGAAAGATTAAACAGTACTCACAACGAAGCTATGAAAAAAAGTATAATAATGTGGAAATACATGGATGTGAAAATAAAACAGATAAACAAAAACTATTTCCAAATTTATGTAAAATAATGTTACCTGATGACTCACAAAGAAATAACACTTGTATCTCAAAATATATATATTATTGAACTAATTAAGTATCAAAAGATTCAAGAAAGTTTGCTTTAATTGATGAAACTCAGCGTGGGCAAAGATGCAAGGCAATAGCTCCATCTATTACTTATGTCTTTTGGGGATGTATCACATGTAATCACATGCTGGGTTTGTTCCTGCCCAGCCTGTGTTTCATCTTTAGAATAGTTACACAAAACTATGTTGCTCCCTAAGGTAATGGGTCAATATATCCTTTTTTTACCTCGTAAAGCTAGAGGAGACCTTACCAATCCATATTTTAGAAGGAAGCATTCAAATTTTCTTTCCTAAAATTTTGAATTTACAGTCACAGTGTTGAATTCACAGAATGAGAGAGTGGTGGATTCAAGAGCAGAAAGAAAATGAATCTAGCAACCAAAGTCAAAGGCAGGAAAAAAACTAAGAGACAGAAGATCTTAATTGTTCTCTAGCAGTGTCTGTTCTGAATAAGGAAGAGAAGAGCATACACATATAACTAGCAAACGCAGTGTGTGACAGAGAAAGAAAACTCAAGTAGTGAGGCTAGTCTGATGAATTCCCAGCAGACATAAGCCCAGGGTACTGACTGTAAATAAATCTGTGTTTCTTTCTTCTAAGTAACTCCTTATTAATACTTTAAAAAAATTTGGTGGAGTCTCATTATTTATCATATGAATATTAATTAATTTTTCTTTATGAGTCAAAATCCTTTTCTAGAAATCAGTCTTTAAGACAAAAATTGACATTTGGTAATATATGATGAACAAAAACACTTTAAACAAACACAGCTGCAACCAAATTGGATAGTTACATACATTGTAATATTTTCAGTAAGGTTATAATATGATGTCTCATGTGATTATTATTTGCTATGGGCATGATAAGTGATTGAGACAAAATATTAAGGAAATAAAAAACATTGAGAAATAAATATTTAAAGTTTAAAAAATAAAGGTAAGCATATAAATCCTAAATGTTTATGTACCACACTGACATTTTTCTTTTATCAATATAGTATATGTCTTAGTAATTTTATTTACAAAACTCATGTGAGGTCTAAAATGGACTAAAGTGTTTTCAGCTTTATATAAAGATATTTTCGTAAGCTGGGTATTACAGTTTTAAGGAAAAATTTAAATTTTGAATGAAATGAAGAATTTTCATCATTCTTTGACTGGTAATTTGCATTTGTAGATGATTTGATTGCAATATTAGTCTCCTTTTATGTACTATACATAATGTATATATATATATAATATATGATGTGTGTATATATATATACATTTATATAAATTAAATTAATGAAACACGGTTCTATTTAGTATGCTAGGCAGAATGATAATAGAGCCTTCTTTGATTATTAAATAAAAGATAAATATAAAATTTATATTGATATATATTTATATATATATCAATATATATTTATATATATTTATATTGATATATATTTATATATATATATCAATATATATTTATATATATTTATATTTTAGTCAGTGGTCAAAGAAGGTGAACTAAAACATTCTGACTCTTAAGCACTAAATAGAACTATGTCTCCTTCATTTAATTGGGCTTTTTGTTCCACATTAAACACAGAGTGACTCATGCCTGGGTATTCTAATCTTTGGTTTATGTTCATGACATGAAAGTTGCCTAGAGTACTCATACATGGGCCTTCATCTAAGTTTTGCCATAACCTTCCTCTTCCACAGTTTCATCTGTTACTGTCAAATAATTATTCTGTAAAAAACTATAATTACATATTTCATCTCTAGTTTCAAACATAACAGTTAATAGCTGAGTAAGTTTGTGTCAGTTTTTAAGCTTTTTAGAATGACTTTTCCATGTCATTGTTTTGTTTTGCGTCATTGTAACTTCAAATAAGAACGCTAGGAAAAATTGCTGTCTTCACATCGAAAGCAAATAGATATGAACAAATATGGTACAAATTTTCACATGTGTGCTTTGCTTATAGAACTAATGATTCTCTAATCTCTACTCCATTATTCCAAGAAAATACTTATTACTAATGTGATGAAAGAATTGTGAAATGGGAAGTCAATGTCAAAATATTCCCATATGGATTAAACATGAAATTTTAAAGATGCAGCAAATGTTTATTGATGATGCCCCAAATTATCTTTGAAATATCTTCAGTCAGCCATGAGCAAAGAGAAAATTGGTCATATTTAAGTTTTTCAATATGAGCAAAAAACATCTTACATAACTCAAACTATGTAATTAGCATAAAAGACACACTGGGGCATATAGATAGAAACTATCTGATACAATCAGCTAATTCTTTGTAATAAAATAATGCAACCACCCCCATCACTGACAGCACCCCTGCTGCTGAGTCTCCACTCTGCCTCGACCCCGGACAGTGGCCAGAGGAACCCCATCACCTCCTTTCTGCTGCATTCCTCAGCCTGGCCTCTGCATCTCCAAATGGCCCTAGTTACAGGAGGTAGCATGTGGAAATGATCTGGCCAATAGTGAGGGAAAGTTATGAGACCTTGAGACACTTGGAGTTTGATCTGGAGCTGCAAGCAGATGCTGAAATCCCTCACCTGGAAGCCTTGGCTGCTGTGAAGAGGGGTGGAATCAAGATGGCATACTAGGAGGATATGGAATTCACGTCTCCTCACAATTAGGGCACCTACCAAGCACCGGAGGGGGACCACGGACACCTAAGGGGATGAGAGGAGCCACCAGTGACTGGTGAGCTCTCCTTTTGCTTGTTCCCCACCCATTTATTTGTTTTTTTTCTTTTTTCTGTTGTGGTTTTATTTTATCTTGTTGCAGTTGTTTCAATTATAGTTTTATTTTTCCTAATATATTTTTTATCTTACTAATTTTATTTTGTTTTTTATTCTTTGATATTGTACAGTTCCTTTTTTCTTTCTTTTTTCCTTTTTATTTATTTATTTTTTACCATACCACAAAGCTTGTGAGATCTTGGTTCCCAGGCAGGATGTCAGGCCCAAGCTCCTGTGATGGGAGCTCTGCATCCGAACCACTGAACTAACAGAGAATCTCAGACCCCAGGGAATATCAATCAGAGTGAGACCTTCCAGAGGTCCTCATCACAGCACCAAGACCCAGCTCTATCCAACTTCCTGCAAACTCCAGTGCTGGATGTCTCAGGTCAAACAACCAGGAAGACAGGAATACAGCACCACCCATCAAAAACAAAACAAAACAAAACAAAACAAAAACAAAACAAAAAAAAAAACAAAAAAAAAAAAACAAAAGAAAGAAACAACAAAAAATTATGTTAGAGACAAAGGAGCAAAGTAAAAACCTAAAAGACCAAATAAATGAAGACGAAATAGGCAACCAACCTGAAAAAGAATTCAGAGTAATGATAGTAAAGATGATCCAAAATCTCAGAAACAGAATGGAGAAATTACAAGAAACATTTAACAAAGATCTAGAAGAACGAAACAGCAAATAAACAGTGATGAACACCACAATTAATGAAATTAAAAATACTCTAGAAGGAATTAATAACAGAATAACTGAGGCAGAAGAACGGATAAGTGAGTTGGAAGATAAAATGGTGGAAATAACTACTGCAGACCAGAATAAAGAAAAAAGAATGAAAAGAATTGAAAACAGTCTCAGAGACCTCTGGGGCAACATTAAAGACACAAACATTGGAATTACAGGGGTCCCCGAAGAAGAAGAGAAAAAGAAAGGAACTGAGAAAATATTTGAAGAGACTATAGTTGAAAATTCCCCTAATATGGGAAAGAAAATAGTTAATCAAGTCCAGGAAGTTCAGAGAGTCCCATGCAGGATAAATCTAAGGAGAAACATGCAAAGACACATAATAATCAAACTATCAAATAGTAAAAACAAAGAAAATCCTCAACAAAATACTAGCAAACAGAATCCAATGACACTTAAAAGGATCATACATGATGGATCATCAAGTGGGGTTTATACCAGGAATTCAAGGATTCTTCAGTATATGCGAATCAATCAACGTGATACACCATATTAACAAATAGAAGGATAAAAAACTTATGATCATCTCAACAGATGCAGAAAAAGCTTTTAACAAAATTCAACACCTATTTATGATAAAAACTCTCCAGAAAGTAGGCATAGAGAGAATCTACCTGAATATAATAAAGTCCATATATAACAAACCCACAGCCAACATCGTTCTCAGTGGTGAAAAATTGAAAACATTCTTCTAACATGAGGAACAAGACAAGGTTGCCCACTCTCACCACTATTATTCAACATAGCTTTGGAAGGTTTAGCCGCAGAAATGAGAGAAGAAAAAGGAATAAAAGGGATCCAAATTGGAAAAGAAGAAGTAAAACTGTCACTGTTTGCAGATAACATGTTACTATACATAGAGAATCCTAAAGATGCTACCAGAAAATTACTAGAGTTAATCAATGAATTTTGTAGAGTAGCAGGATACAAAATTAATGCACAACAATCTCTTGCATTCCTATACACTAAAGATGAAAAATCTGAAAGAGAAATTAAGGAAACACTCCCACATACCATTGTAACAAAAAGAATAAAATGCCTAGGAATAAACCTACCTAAGGGGTCAAAAGACCAGTATGCAGAAAAGTAGAAGACACTGATGAAAGAAATTAAAGATGATACGAACAGATGGAGAGACATACTATGTTTTGGGATCAGAAGAATCAACATTGTGAAAATGTCTATACTACCCAAAGCAATCTACAGATTCATTGCAATCCCTATCAAACTACCAATGGCATTTTTCACAGAAGTAGAACAAAAAGTTGCACAATTTGTATGGAAACACAAAAGACCCTGAATAGTGAAACAATCTTGAGAAAGAAAAACAGACCTGGAGGAATCAGGCTCCCAGACTTCAGACTATACTACAAAGATAAAATAATCAAGACAGTACGGTACTGGCACAGAAACAGAAATATAGATCAATGGAACAGGATAGAAATCCCAGATGTAAATCCACGTACATATGGTCACCTTATCTTTGATATAGGAGGAAAGAGTATACAATGGAGAAAAGACAGCCTCTTCAATAAGTGGTGCTGGGAAAACTGGACAGCTACGTGTAAAAGAATGAAATTAGAAACTTCCTAACACCATACAGAAAAATAAACTTAAAATGGATTAAAGACCTAAATGAAAGGTCAGACACTATAAAACTCTTAGAGAAAAACATAGGCAGAACACTCCATGACATAAATCACAGCAAGATCCTTTTTGACCCACCTCCCAGAGAACTGGAAATAAAAACAAAAATAAACAAATGGGACCTAATGAAACTTAAAAGCTTTTGCACAGCAAAGGAAAACATAAAAAAGATGAAAAGATAACCCTCAGAATGGGAGAATATATTTGCAAATGAAGCAGTAGACAGAGGATTAATCACCAAAATATACAAGCAGCTCATGCAGCTCAATATCAAAAAAAAAAAAGAAAAGAAAAGAAGAGAAATCCAATACAAAAATAGGCAGAAGACCTAAATAGATATTTCTTTAAAGAAGATATACAGATTGCCAACAAACATATGAAAGGATGCTCAACATCACTGATCATTAGAAAAATGCAAATCAAAACTACAATGAGCTATCACCTCACACAGGTTAGAATGGCCATCATTGAAACTCTACAAACAATAAATGCTGGAGAGGGTGTGGAGAAAAGGGAATCCTCTTGCACTGTTGGTGGGAATGCAAATTGATATGACCACTATGCAGAACAGTATGGAGGTTGCTTAAATAACTAAGAATAGAGCTACCATATGACCCAGCAATCTCACTACTATGCATATACCCTGAGAAAACCATAATTCAAAAAGAGTCATGTACTGCAATGTTCATTGCAGCATTATTTACAATAGCCAGTACGTGGAAGCAACCTAGGTGTCCATCAACATATGAATGGTTAAAGAAGATGTGACACATATATACAATAGAATATTACTCAGCCATAAAAAGAAATGAAATTGAGTTATTTGTAGTGAGGTGGATGGAACTAGATTCTGTCATACAGAGTGAGGTAAGTCAGAAAAAGAAAAACAAATACTGTATGCTAACACATGTATATGGAATGTATATATATATATATATATATATATATATATATATATATATATATATATATATATATATATATATATATATATAGGTTCTGATGAACCTAGGGGTAGAACAGGAATAAAGACACTGATGTAGAGAATGGACTTGAGGACATGGGGAGGGGGAAGGGTAAGCTAGGATGAAGTGAGAGAGTAGCATTGACATATATACACTACCAAATACAAAATAGATAGCAAGTGGGAAGCAGCCACATAGCCCAGGGAGACCAGCTCAGTGCTTTGCAACCACCTAGAGGGGTGTGATAAGGAGGGTGGGAGGGAGATGCAAAAGGGAGGATATGTGGGGATATACTATGATTAGAGCTGATTCACTTTGTTATACAGCAGAAAGTAACCCAACACTGTAAAGCAATTATACTCCAATAAAGATGTTAAAAAAAAACCAGAATGCAACCATAAAAAGACTCTTTTCAGTGATTAGAAATTGAAGTAGTTTTCAAATATTTATTTCAGGGTTAAACAATGTAATTTCCCATTTTAAATAACATTTCAAAGAAGAAAAAGAAATGTCACATTTTAAACATTTCAAGATCAATAAAATTAGATTTATAAATGTAAGCTATGTAAAACATTGTCACATTATTTCTTGAAGTGAATTAATGTAACTCAGATACTTTATTGAAATAATCATTGTGGCCTGTGGATGAATACCTGATTGTGATATGATTTAAAACATGTAATAACTCTCTCATAAATATACTAGCAAAACATCTATTTTCATGAAGTAACATAAATTAAATCTTTAAGGAGAAATAAATATAAATGTAGAGCACTATAAACATTTCAGAATACCATGAATCTTATGAATAGAAAGAATGCTAGAAAAGAAATTATATAACCACCAATTCAGATTTCAAATAGCATTCATTGCAAAACATCAGGATTTTTTAAATTGGACAAATGTCAGTTGTTTGTGAAAGACCTCCAGACACAGGCCACCAGGAACACACCTTTAGTTGAACAAGTTAGATTTATTACTCTTTGCCTGAAAGGAAAACACATAGGGAACTATGGGGCCTCTCAATAAGATGGCATTAGAAAGATCTATTATAGGAAGGAACTTTGGGTAATTCTTGGAAGGGTCCAAGGAAGTCGTGCTTGGCTCATAATTGGAGGCTGTCCAGAAGTGGGACAATTTTATGATTGAGTATATCAACAAATCTTAGTTATAGGAAGGGCAACCTGGGTAAAGAAGCAGCTGTCTTTTATTTTAGTGGAGAGAGAGGGAAATTTGATATTTCATAGGTTTCACAGTGACCTTATTTTGTCACATTTATCATCCACTCGAAGTGACTTGATGTTGGTATGTTCTGTGAGATTGTTTATGTTCACCAGGATTATAACATGGTCCAGCTGTGAGCATCAAGCCAGTTTATAATAACACTGAGCTCTAACCGCAAGCGCCTGTAAGCATCAGACCAGTTCCAGAATGATAGGGGTTGTTTTCTTTATCAGAGTTTAGTGCAGCAGCTAGTTATCTATTTAATTCAAAACACAAGGGTTCATAAAATTATTTAGTGACATTTCTAAAACTGATGCCAATTCTGTTGGATAATTTATTCATATTTCATATGATAACGTTATGTCTCAAAGAGTTTAAATGAGTTGTTAATGGGTCATTACTGATTCTAGTCAGGATCAAGAAGCAAGCTCATTTTTTTTGACCTGAGTATTGTGTGGTGTCTTCTATACCAGTTTACTCTCTCAAATGACATGTTATATATTCTTTTTGCAGCCTTATTGAGGTAAAATTAACAAATAAAAGTTATATATTTAATGTGTACAAGCTGATATTTTGATAAATGCATACAATGTGTAATAATTAACGGAGTCAAGGTAATTAACATAACCATCACCTCACAGAGTAACCATTTTCATTTTTGAGTGAAGCTAGGAATGAGAACAGAAGATCTACCCTCAGCGAATTTCAAATATACAATCCAGTATTGTTAACTGTAATCGCATTATTGCACCTTAGATCTCTAGAATTTATTAATCGTCCATAACTGAAAATGTGTACCCTTTAACCAACATCTCCCCATTTCCCCTTCTCCACAACCCCTGGCCACCATTCTACTTTCTGCTTCTGAGTTTGACTCTTGTGATTCCACATATAATTGAGATCATGCAGTATTTATCTCTCTGTTTCTAGTTTATTTCATTTAGTGTAATGTTCTCCAGATTCAACAATAGGGAGAGGACAGTCTCTTCAATAAATTATGCTGAGAAAATTGGATACATACATGTAAAAAATGAAATTGGACTGTTATCTTACACCATAGTCAAAAGTCAACACAAAATGGATAAAAAAATGTAAATATAAGACCTGAAACTAAAAGTCCTGGAAGAAAACAGAAGAAAAGCTTCATGACTTTGGACTTGGCAATGATGTCTTGTATACGACACCCAAAGCAGAAGCAACAAAAGCAAAATTAGACACATAGGACAACATTAAACTAAGAAGTTTCAATTTTCAAACTCTCAGGACTTCCCTGGTGGTACAGTGGTTAAGAATCCACCTTCCAATTCAGGGGACACAGATTTGATCCCTGGTCAGGGAATTAAGATCCCACATGCCGTGGGGCAAGTAAGCCCACAAGCTACAACTTCTGAGTGTGCACGCCACAAATAGAGAGAAACCTGTGTGCCACAATGAAAGGTCCCACGTGCTGCAGCTAAGACCTGACACAGTCAAAAACAAATAAATAAATATTTTAAAAAATTTATTTTCAACCTCTCTTCAAAAAATCAATATAGTTTCTTCCCTTCACAATTGGTAAAAATTCTGCTCTTCAAGGAGGATGACCTAACATATTTACCAAATATAAAATTTTTATATTGGAAAATTCTGGAAGCAGAATATTATTAAGTTCAGTCAATAAAATTTGACAAGGCATTAGAAATAAGGAGGCAAAATTATCATTATTTATGGATAAGATTTAATGTTTTACACATCCAAGAGTCAAGCTTGAGAAACTATTAGTAACATGAGGATAAACTATAAAGAAGGTTGAATACAAAATAAAAATACAAGTATATGAGCCATATATATATATATATTTTATATATATATATATATATTTGAAAACTACCTCATTTTTCAAAACAAAACAATAGACTAAAAGTAGATTTTACAATCAATGTGCATGTATTTGGAAGAGAAAAAAATTAGATGCATCTAGGGGACACAAAGTAAGTTGTCCTCTCTCTCAATAACAGATGCATGTAAAGAACAGGCAGAAAGAGTGAGTCAAGAGAAACCAAGAAAGTGTACCTAGAGAGAGAAGGTGAGAGAGAAAGAGAAAGAGAGGGAGGGGGAATGCAAACTCAGAAAGTACGGTGTTCTATGTGACAAGTGAACAGAGTTCACTAAAATCCAAATATATAACTCTCATCTTTTCTTTAACATAATTTGATACATTTCTCATACTAAAATTCCCAAATTTTTTCAGCAATCCTATGGTCCCTCCATATTAGACCTATGGAGTACCATTCTGATACCAAAAGTATCTAGAACTCTCTAGTAGTGCTTTCTTTTAAAACTCCTTGTCCTTTTCAATCTGAGACTTATTTTCCTGGACAATGTCAAATTGTGGTGAATCCAACTCTTTTGATTCCTCACATCTATATCCGTGCACCTCAACATTGCTGGGATAAATAACTGAGGCAGGTCAATGAACTTCACTGCATCATGACCACTGATACAAATGGATGCTTAATGCTGCTTGATAATTCTCATATGCCTGTTGCTTAGGATGTTTTCCTACTTTCAGGGAAAGTGTGTAATTATTCTGTAGAGATAAAATTAGCAGGTATCCTAAAGTTATGAGTAAATATGCACAATGTATGCTACAGTCAGAGAGAAAACACTTTATATTCTGATACAAACTGAAAATGAAAGAGCATGTGTCCTTTCCTGTAAGTTACACAGACCATAATAAAACACCTTAATCTCTGACTTCTGAAAAACTGATGACCCTGTGTAATAAAAAAGTGATATGATGTCCCAAAAATATGAAGATCATGAAAGAATCTGGTGTCTTTTCTACCATGAACACACTATTTATATGGCAGATGATTTTGATGCCATGTACCATGGCTCTTTGGCCTGCTTCTGATATCAGCTGAATCTGTACATGCTGTTAGCACCTTACTGTGTGCCCACTTCAGATAATTCTATTTATTACTGCTTCGGGGTCTTCTCCATACTTTCTCAGCCCACAGGAGCCACAGTCCAAAATACCATTGAAGGTAACTTTCAACCAGTCAGTGTGCAAGCAAAGATAGAAATATTCCATTCTCCCAATCTTTGTACTGATAAATTCAAGAAAACTTAAGTTTTGGCAATTCCCAGCAGGATAAGCTTCTATTACTTAGAGAAGCATCTATAATTATTGTATTAAATATTTGGCTTTTTCTCACTCTTTATGTCTTTAGACAGACTGATTTGATAATTTTGGTTTAAAAACAAGAATTCCATGGGAATAAATTATTTACATATTCTCAAAGTATCTCCCCACAACACTAATTCACAGTAGATTTACATTGGAAACTCCTGGTACACACACTTTACATAAATGATCTACATGAGCATCCCCACTGTTGGCATGAAGTGATATCTTGTGCCTCGTGTTATAACACACTGAGCAAAAAACAGCATGACAACTGGGCTTTTCCTGTCAAAGGCATACAAGCTAAATTTAATCATGGTAAAACTAAGAAAAAAAACTAAAATATTTACACATATTGTACACAATAATGGCCTGTACTCTTCTGTACTCTTGGACTACAAATCTCATGGTGAAGAAAAGCAAAGAACAGTTGAGAAGCCTTTGCAAGTTAAAGGATACTACAGAGGTATAGTAACTAACTGCAATGCATGACCCCTGCTGGATACTAAACTAGGGAAAAATAAATAGCTAGAAGTATACTTTTGGAACACATGACAAAATCTGAATGTGGATGTGGATTCAATACCAGCCAAGATAACACAAAATCAGTCAAAACTCAGGCAACACCTTGTCACATGTATGAACTAAGCCAAGATGAAGAGAATCACTTAGATGAAACCCAGATACCTAGTAAATACATATTTATTGTTACATGTCTATGAGCTTGTGATATTTATTTTTTTTAACATCTTTATTGGGGTATAATTGCTTTACAATGGTGTGTTAGTTTCTGCTTTATATCAAAGTGAATCAGTTATACATATACATATGTTCCTATATCTCTTCTCTCTTGTATCTCCCTCCCTCCCACACTCCCTATCCCACCCTTCCAGGCGGTCACAAAGCACCGAGCTGATCTCCCTGTACTATGCGGCTGCTTCCCACTAGCTATCTACCTTACGTTTGGTAGTGTATATATGTCCATGCCTCTCTCTCGCTTTGTCACAGCTTACCCTTCCCCCTCCCCATATCCTCAAGTCCATTCTCTAGTAGGTCTGTGTCTTTATTCCTGTCTTATCCCTAGGTTCTTCATGACATTTTTTTTCCTTAAATTCCATATATATGTGTTAGCATACGGTATTTGTCTTTCTCTTTCTGACTTACTTCACTCTGTATGACAGACTCTGGGTCTATCCACCTCATTACAAATAGCTCAATTTTGTTTCTTTTTATGGCTGAGTAATATTCCATTGTATATATGTGCCACATCTTCTTTATCCATTCATCCGATGATGGACACTTAGGTTGTTTAAATCTCTGGGCTGTTGTAAATAGAGCTGCAATGAATATTTTGGTACATGACTCTTTTTGAATTATGGTTTTCTCAGGGTATATGCCCAGTAATGGGGTTGCTGGGTCATATGGTAGTTCTATTTGTAGTTTTTAAAGGAACCTCCATACTGTTCTCCATAGTGGCTGTACCAATTCACATTCCCACCAGCAGTGCAAGTGTTCCCTTTTCTCCACACCCTTTCCAGCATTTATTGTTTCTAGATTTTTTGATGATGGCCATTCTGACTGGTGTGAGATGATATCTCATTGTAGTTTTGATTTGCATTTCTCTAATGATTAATGATGTTGAGCATTCTTTCATGTGTTTGTTCGCAGTCTGTATATCTTCTTTGGAGAAATGTCTATTTAGGTCTTCTGCCCATTTTTGGATTGGGTTGTTTGTTTATTTGTTATTGAGCTGCATGGGCTGCTTGTAAATTTTGGAGATTAATCTTTTGTCAGTTGCTTCATTTGCAAATATTTTCTCCCATTCTGAGGGTTGTCTTTTGGTGTTTTTTATGGTTTCCTTTGCTGTGCAAAAGCTTTGAAGTTTCACTAGGTCCCATTTGTTTATTTTTGTTTTTATTTCCATTTCTCTAGGAGGTGGGTCAAAAAGGATTTTGCTGTGATTTATGTCATAGAGTGTTCTGCCTATGTTTTCCTCTAAGTGTTTGATAGTTTCTGGCCTTACATTTAGGTCTTTAATCCATTTTGAGCTTATTTTTGTGTATGGTGTTAGGGAGTGATCTAATCTCATACTTTTACATGTACCTGTCCAGTTTTCCCAGCACCACTGATTGAAGAGGCTGTCCTTTCTCCACTGTACATTTCTGCCTCCTTTATCAAAGATAAGGTGACCATATGTGTGTGGGTTTATCTCTGGGCTTTCTATCCTGTTCCATTGATCTATCTTTCTGTTTTTTTTTTGCCAGTACCATACTGTCTTGATTACTGTAGCTTTGTAGTATAGTCTGAAGTCAGGGATCCTGATTCCTCCAGCTTTATTTTTCGTTCTCAAGATTGCTTTGGCTATTCGGGGTCTTTTTTGTTTCCATACAAATTGTGAATTTTTTTGTTCTAGTTCTGTGAAAAATGCCAGTGGTAGTTTGATAGGATTTAAAAAAAAATAGCATTATCACAGTGTCAAAAAGGTAATATATTAACATTGCTAATAAGCATAAGAGAAAACCTTTAATCTAGTCTGGCACTAAATTTAACAGTGTATACTTACTAAAATGGAAACTAATCACCCATTAAGTGTACCTTTTCCCCAACTGACTTCAGTTAAAATCTGAACATTATTAACAGATTATAAACCAATATCAGTTAAAAATTAGTAATGATCTACATCAATTGATTTTAACAAAATAAATTTAAAAGAGACTATATATTATACAAAGAATATTTGGTGGGCATACTTACACTTTCATAGGTTTAGCTAGCATATGTCAGTTCCATTTCTGGTTCAGAGATAGAAAAATCACAAGGGACAATTGCTCTCATTCTAACAACCAAATATATGGAGTAAGCTAAAAATTATAGTTTAAAAAATCTCCTCAGAGAACTAAGATACAATCTAAATAAACTAACTTTCAGAAAGTGACAAATTCTTCATGGGAGTGAAGAGACCCAAGCCTAGAAAAAACTTATGTTGAGAGGAAGAATTCATCTTACACAGAAAAGTGAAACAAACAAAAAAAGATGAATAGAAAACAAATGCAGATGAGAACCTCTTTCATGAAAACTCATCATGCTAGTGAAAAGTATCTTTAAATTATCTTCATAAGAATGGTAACATTATACTAAGAGAGTGTGTCTATTACTGTAAGAAATAAACTGCTAGCCCTTCTATAAGGGAAGTATTTCAATGTAGGCAACTCACCATCAAGTGGACAGTTGATATACTGGAGAAATGGTTTCATTTTGTGGGCTCTGTTTTTGACTGACTTGATCATTGGCAGGATGAACAACTGGCAATGGCAGCATTTCAACCAGCCTTGGTAAATGGGTACCTGAGTTTTGAGATCTATGTCTAGCCTTTATATTTGCCACCATATTCATGAGTCCAACATGCCAGCACTGGGCTGGCTGATGTAACTGGATGGATCATTTTGTCTACCCGATTTTTTAGTGCCTCTGCCATGTGCCTGCTTTCTGGGAGGTATTAACATGTGATATAGAGGTCTTCAAATTTTTTTTCCCACTCGCATGTGGGAAGAAATGCCTCTAATTCACATATCCTTGTCCCCTATCATTCAGTCCTTTTTGTTACATGCTCTGAACCAGCTGACCAGGCCATTTCTCACTTCTTAGGGGTCCTTATATTTTAATATCAAGCCATATCTTTATCCACAAGTGACTGCTTGAAGTCCTGCTCATAGAGAAGATATTCTCTCACCATTGTCTTTTAAGGTCACTCATGGGTGCAGATCTAACACATCTACCATCCATTTTCAACTTGCAACCAAATATCAAAGAGGCTTATTTTTAAATTAAGCTCAGGCTGTGTCTCATACTTCATGATTTTACAAGATCCCTTATACAAACATTGGAAGATGACCTGGAAGGCCATTAGTACAACAGTTGTGGGTGTCATATGGGTCTAGGCAGTCTGCCCATAGAGCTTGCTTGTGCCCTATAATCCTACTAGTGCTTGATTCCTCAAGTAATTCTCCCATCATGTAACACATTGTTGCTATACCTGACTGTATTAAAGACGTTATGGATCTAAGAGGAACCTACACAAGGTAGGTAATTCTGGTCATTTGGCGTCCTGAGATCAGATGTTCTATTTCTACCAGGGCTTGTTTTCAAGCTAGGAGTTGTCTGTCAACAGGCAGATTATTTTTCACTGCATATTATTTTTCATATCACCTTGCTCCAGAGAAACAAGAGAAAGAGTTGTGATCACTTATTCACTTGTCACAAACTCTATATGTCAAATTTTCCCACTGATACATCCCATATCATAGACTGTACTGATTTATATGATCCGAGTGGCAAAGGCTGCTTATATTGCAGCTGAGATCTTCTGCAGAGCCTTTTTCTACTCTGGGATGCACTCACAGACTTTTGAGTCACTTTGCATAACAAATGAGTGATGGTACAGCGTATGTTGTCTCTGGACCTTGAAGAGACCCACCAAATTTATGACCTTATTCATAATAGACATATATGATACAATATGTATTATTATGTTATACATTGTAAGATACATACCACACGTCTGATATATCCAGGCAAGCATGTCTACTTACCTATGCTACTTTATGCTTTACTCCAGTATTTGCCATGACAATTTGGGCATTTCAACTTCACTTAATATGGACCATCACTTTTTCCATGATTTTAAGAATCAAGTAAATATTGAGGTTGTACCATTCAGTGGGGACTTTACCAAGATATCAAAATTCTATATTTTACGTGAGTTCTTCTAACTCAATAAACTAAACTCATTCCTATCAAATTTTGTGTTCAAATTTTGACCTTGTTGATAAAAGAAAAACAAAAACAAACAAAAGAAAACCTTAGAATTTAGTCCCATACATTTTCCCCTTGCTCTTGTCCTTACATATTGGTTAGTTCATGCAGCTACTATGGATAAACACCTTTCTTTCCTTACCAGGGCCAGTTGAGTTATGCAGGAACTTAATCATAGGTTTAGACCTAATGAGAAGAAAAGATGGGGAAACCTTTTGTCTTATGGGAAAAAGCATTGCTTTCCAGTATTTGGAATGTTCTGCCACAGACTTTGAAAAAGTAAGCCATCTTAAAAACCTCCAAAGATTCAGTAGAGAATGAGAATTCAACATTTTTGTGGTTGTCTTCCCAGAGATTTCCAACCCATATGCCAGGTTCCCTTAGGTTTTCCTAGCCTTCGCATAAAAGATCTGCCTTGTATCAGACACTTTGATTATTAGGTCTTGGACTTGGTATTCTACTTTGTTTGTCCCACTACAACAGGGTATGAGAGGTTTTTTTCTTTTGTGGTACGCAGGCCTCTCACTGTTGTGGCCTCTCCCGTTGCAGAACACAGGCTCCAGAAGCGCAGGCTCAGCGGCCATGGCTCACAGGCCCAGCCGCTCCGCGGTATGTGGGACCTTCGCAGACCGGGGCACGAACCCGTGTCCCCTGCATCAGCAGGTGGACTCTCAACCACTGCGCCACCAGGGAAGCCCGAGAGATTTCTTTAGTGCAACCAACTTATCACTGGTGATGGACTCCTCATTGCAAGCAGGATGGTGAAAAATCTAGCTTCAAAACTCCACATATCATCTTATCATTCCAAATAAGAACTAACATAGATCGGGTTCTTCAGAAGCAGAATGGAAACTGAATTTGTTGTACAAGAATTATCTTGAGGGCTTCCCTGGTGGCTCAGTGGTTGAGAGTCTGCCTGCAGATGCAGGGGACACGGGTTCGAGCCCTGGTCTGGGAGGATCCCACATGCCGCCGAGCAGCTGGGCCCTTGAGCCATGGCTGCTGAGCCTGTGTGTCCAGAGCCTGTGATCCACAACGGGAGAGGCCACAACAGTGAGAGGCCCGCATACTGAAAAAAAAAAAAAATCTTGAGTATCAAACCCTGTGGGGGGAGTGAAAATGGTGCAGAAAAAGAAACCTCATAAAGCATGAGCCAAACTGATGAGAGTCTGGAGCTAACATTGCCAATTCCAGTACCTCATGTCAGTCTTAAGTGGCCAGAACTTTATACCCCTGCCTCACTCAGTTGATCCTTGTAGACTGGTCTGAAGAAGACTATGACCTAGGGCAAAGTTCTTTGTTCAGATAAAGCAAACTCTGAAGCACTGACCTTGAAAGGGGGTCTCCATGGAACATCTTAGTGTTTACCACATGTTCTCATCACAAATGATTGAGAAGAAATACCTCAATCAGGTGATTCTCCCAGAAGTTTTATACAAGATCTGCAAGTACATATTATATGGAAAAATTCAATACCATCCCATACAGAAAGTCGCCTTAGTGACATTTCTAGTTGGTGTGAGTCACTGTATCAAGAACAAACTGAACAAGATATTAACTGGTCACAAAAGTAGGAGAGAAACATCACCTTTTCTCCAAAGCATACCATGGGTAATGATACACCTTGAATAAAGGAAAATTGAATACAGTAGTTGGAGAAGAAAGATAATGAATAAATGGGTTTCAATTAAATTTGAATGTGCTGGAATTTACCAGTAAGGCCATGACTTTTAAAGAGCAACTTGAGCCAGAAAGTTGGGTTATAACACTATTTTACATTTGGCACTCTTTGGGGTAGTCCTATTATTGAAAATAAATGTTTCCTTTCCAAAGATTTCAAACTATATAACAATATTTATTTATAAAATGTCCTATGATGTGGCAATGAATTTAGAGCCACACTAGATGTCAGCTTCAGTACAGGTAATAAGGACACAGTGAAGCTAATAGAAACATCATCCTAATGGGAAGAAAAAAATGCACAGTGGCTATAATTTAAAATATTTCAGTGCCCTGATGGAACCTGATTCTCTTTTCTCTACGGATTCAGGCTCATAGTAAGTAGGGAAAATTAGAATGTATAAATAACCCAGAATGTAAGATGTTTTTATCTTCTTGGTTCTTCAAAGGGGTAGCCATGATGAAGCTGTTGATTTTTTATTGTATAAAGCCAATTATTTAACACAGATAGTCATCTCAATTACCAGGTGAATCTAGGATGAACTATGTGTGATCAATTGTGCTGGTAAATCCACTTACTTGAGGACTAATTATTGTTCATTTTGAGAACTTGTATTTAATGGTTTTATCTACTTGGTTATGTAAAGGGTGAAATTTCTTGGCTATCTCTTAGAGTATTGTCTATGATATGAATCATAGTCTGGTTTAATGCCTATTCAATAATAAAACAATTTTCTTTCTCTGCTAACTTTGTAGAAATGTTTTCTGGGTTGGGAGATTTCCTTTTTAATTGTATTTCCCCAAGAAAGTTAAGTAATTGGATTCTGCAGTTTTTTTTTCAGCCACTGCTTTATTTCTTTGTCAGATCTGGACTTCTGACAATTTTGTGTTTATCAGATATCTTTATTTGGATGCAATCTAGAAACTCTCTTCTCTTTCACACACACACACACACACACACACACACACACACACACACACACACACACAGTGACCGTGGCTTATATAACAAAGGTATTTAATTGTCATATGTAAAAAGAAACCTGGAGGAAGGCTGCTCCAGAGTTGACTTCAGTAGTCAACAACATCTGGACACTAAGCAGACTTCTTTGTGCATATTTTGGTTACAAAAAGGCTGCTGATGTTCCAGATATCACTTCCTAACAAAAGAGTCTCTAAAACGGGAAGACAAGAACCAGTGGCACAAAAAAGGCTGTTCTCTTGTGCAGCACTCCACATTTTGTAGTAACACATAGTTTGTAGTAACCAGATCCCAGCAGAGCTCATGTTAGCTTTCATGGTTAACTCCACATAATCTCTCACAAATGAGATCAGCATGACTGACTGGTTGAAATCAAATGAATCCAGATCATCCATTGGAGCTGAGGGAGAGACATTCCAGAATCTGCTGCCATCTTGATACCTGAACATAAGGGCAGATTTGGTTAACAAGGACAGTAGTGAGGACTGTCTGCCACAGCACTTTGAGAAATGGTCTTTTCTTGCATTCTCTGACAATCCCCACTCACGGTTTTCCTAGTTTTTTAAATTTTCTTCCAAATTTTCTTTAGAACTGTGAATATCCTCCTAGTTCTTTTCTTTTTTCTTTCTTTATACCATAAATTTAGTTTCCATTTGTATACAGATGATGCCTAAAAATCTATCATGTGCACATATATACAATGGAATATTACTCAGCTATAAAAAGAAATGAAATTGAGCTATTTATAATGAGGTGGATAGACCTAGATTCTGTCATACAGAGTGAAGTAAGTCAGAAAGAGAGAGACAAATACCGTATGCTAACACATATATATGGAATTTAAGGAAAAAAAATGTCATGAAGAACCTAGGGGTAAGACAGGAATAAAGACACAGACCTACTAGAGAATGGACTTGAAGATATGGGAAGAAGGAAGGGTAAGCAGTGACAAAGTACGAGAGAGGCATGGACATATATACACTACCAAACGTAAGGTAGATAGCTAGTGGGAAGCCCAGATCTCTTTCTTGAGACCCATACCTTTACGCTTAGTTACATAGTGAATTGATCACTCGCTGCTTTAACTGCATCATGCATTTCCAATCCTTTCATAATGAATCCAAACTCTTTGGTCTAACAATATGGATAACTGTCAATCAGACTTTTCCAATCTTTCTAGCCACTTCTCTTGAAGCCACCTCCCATTCATGCCCAGCCACAGACTTCGGTCCATTCACACTCATTATTTTTCACTTGGTTTAAAAAAAAAAAATTCTGGATAAAATCCAGATTTTCTTTTATATTTTTTCTTTCAGCTTTACTGAGATATAATTGACATACAGCACTATATATGTTTAAAGTATACAGCATAAGGATTTGACTTACCTACCTCATGAAATCATTATCACGATAAGTTTAGTGAACATCCATCATCTCATACAGATATTGTAGTCCAAAAATTAATCAGTCAATCCAAGAAAGGAAATTTTATTTGAGCCAAATTTGAGGATTATAACTCAGGAAGAGCATCTCAGAAAGCTCTGAGAACTGTTCCATCTGTTAGAAGTCAAGGCACAGTTATAAACAGTTTTTGAGACAGAGGGCTGTACATCAAATGACATATTATTGACAGTTTACTTAATCCATATATAAACACCATGTGACCTCTTAGGAGATCAAGAAGGAATATTATCTTTAAGGAGTTGTCTTGCTGATGCTACAAGAATATTGCTCTTTATGGTTGAGCAGGTATTTCTGCCAGTGGGGAGGATTGATTGATGCATAATGCAGATACACAATGCACAGTGAGGAGAGAGAGGATGCCAAAGGACAGAGAAGACTTTTTGCTTATTTTTTTCTTGTCTTGCCATAAGTATAAATTTTATTTCACAATACAAAATTAAAGAAATAGAAAAAAGTATTTTTCCTTGTGATGAGAACTCAAGATTTGCTCTCTTAACAACTTTCATATATAATATTCAGTGGTATTATTTATATTTATCATGTTGTACATGACATTCCTAGTACTTATTTATCTTATAACTGGAAGTTTGTACCTTTTGACTGCCTTCATCCAGTTCCCTTTTCCCCCATCTACACTCAATTTCTTGTAGTTCCCTAAGCAACCTTAGCTAGCTCTCTCTAATCTTTGAAATTTGAATAAACTCTACTTGTGAGTAAAGTGTTCTTATCAAGTTAATCCTGATTGACCTTTCAGGACTCAGTTTTAGTGTGTCTACTCTCTACCCTCACCTCCACCACTTCAGGAAAACTCCATGTTTCCTTCTATCCAGGTGATATTTGTTTCTTTCGTGCTCTTCTAAGATTTTACGCTTTATACTTTTTTTAGTGTATATCACAATATGTTGCAATTTTTTGTGTACCTCCTCCATTAAGCAGTAAAATTTGAGTGATTTAATCAAGTAAGTAATCTCTCAGAACCCACTCTAGCTTTAGCCTTCAATAACTGATCTTTTGAATTTACAATGATAGCACACTAATATTTGTGGTTTCTTGGTCAAAGAGATATAAATAATGAATGTACATTTAAAAATATTATATTGTATAATATCTATTTTGATTTACATTAAGAAATTTTAGACATAAAAATAAAATTGATTTGAATTAAAGCCATATTAATGGTATATCATAATTTCTGTATTATGGGAAATAGATTTAAATAATATAAATTTGTATTTATGAGGAGTAAGAACTCCCAAGAATCAGCATAGATGACTTGATAGAAGCAAATGAGGCAAATTAGGAAAGTGAATATGGCTCAGCTAAGATAGAGTAAAATGATTCAGTTGTTTGTCACAGAGCAATCACCAGACAAGCCAGTGGAGTGCTGTCCCCAGGCTAGGACTTAATAAAGAATGCATGAATGAATTGATCAAATCTGTGTTCTGCTTGCATCTGTGTAGACAGATGCTATAAAACATCAACATTAATGAGAAGCCCCAAAAGCTATATTCTCACTAAATATAGACAAAGTACAAATTTTACTTTCAGCATTGAGTAGAAAAAGTTTTCTATCCCCATTGAATGGGCACTGTGAAACATTAAATATAAACTATTTATAAACATAAAGTTTCTCAGTCATAAACAAATAACTGTCCAGTAAGGAAATACAAATATTTATTCAGATATGGTTATAGGTTATCAAAAATACAACTAACCCCACCAAAACGCTGCCTTGTTTACTCTGGAAGAAATAAAGCTGTTTATGGGATGATCAAAGGTTGCTCCTACCCAGGCAGTAGGGGATTCTTAGTTTTCAGTGAAAATTAGCTGGAAAAATATCAAAGAATATTGGAAAGAGAAGTGATCTTAGAATGAAGAGAATACCTCTCCTAATTGTATAGATTCAAGTGCTGATTTCCAGGAAGAAGAAAGGATGTTTCCAAGGAAACAAAGCAACTTAGTCAAAAAGATAGGATTAAATAAATTGTTCATCAAGCCCTACCTTGTATGCAAAACTGTGGTCATATTGAGCCAGGATCCAAAAATATTATCAAGAATGCCCTTATCTCAAACAGCTTAAAGGCAAATAAGATATATCAAGGTGGACTTGCAAATAATTACTATAGCATATTTTTGTCCTGGCTCGGAAGCTGTTAAAATATAACCCAGGCAAAAGAATTATCTAGAATAATTGAATATAAAGATCTTCATTTCAGCATTAGTCATTTCAATAGCTATTTTTAAAATTCCATTTATTAGAAGGGTATTTTTATTCATTTATGTAACATATGTCTTTACTGCTTATCATGTACCAGACACTATACTAAGTTTTGTTTTTATATATTTTAGTTTTTTTTTCAGATTTTACTGTTTTACAGTAGTTTTAGGTTCACAGCTATTCTAAAGTTTTGAAGTGTATATGAAAAAAAATGAGCAAACAAACAAAACTGACAAATTTTCCTTAGAGTTTTCAGTTTAATGGTAAAAACAGTAAACATGATAAATTAGTAATTATACTTATGTTAGAAGCTGGTAAGTTCAATGGATAAACCAAAGCAGAGTAATGGGATTTAAGGATTGCAAGAGAAGGAGGAAGGTTTTGGTATAAAGAAGATGATGAAGATACTACTATACTTAAAATACATAAGTAACAAGTATAGCACAGGGAACTATATTCAATATCTTGTAATAACCTATGATGGAAAAGAATCTGAAAAATAATATATATATATAATATTTAACTGAGTCACTTCGCTGTACACCTGAAATTAATACAGCATTATAAGTCAACTATACTTCAATTTTTTAAAAAGTATATTAAAAAATATAGAGGATAATGACGGCAAGCCTTACCTAAAAAGTGATTTTGTAACACCCTTTGAAGGAGCTGAGGAAGTTAACAAATTGATAAGAGAACAGATTTTTCCAAAGCAGAGAATTCTAGTATTCAAGTATTTCAAGTCTTAGCATCCCATCAGAATATCTATAGGTAAGCAACATGCATGTAACTGAGGCCTTAAAGAAACAAAAATTGAGTTTGCCTGAGGTAGTGGTTTTTGTGTTATTGCAATACCTGACCTTTAAATGTCACCAATGCAAACCCTTAATTGATTCATTTTAATTGACTTGTAAGACAAAATATTATTTCAAGCAGCCAAATAAAAGTCATTTAAAAGTCCATAAGAGTCGCAGAGCCATCTCAGAGGCACATTATTAGAATGGTTTACTTAACCTGTGTCCCTGCTGTCACCACAGCCTTACCTTCCCAGACAACCCAGAATAAATACCTGACACAGCCGTTCAACATGCCTTAGTTTGATACCTGCAGATGCCTTGGATCTTTTGCCAAAGGGATATAGGATCCATCTAGTTTTGAGGAAAATTTCTATGTTTGTTTAATTTGGGTGTCACAGAGGTCAATATAATGGGGGATAACCAAAAGTGATACCTGGATCTAAGGATCTCAAACCTTGAGCTTACTAAGAAACAAGTATATTTCTTGGGAACACTAAGTCTCAGCTCCCCATTCCCAGGATGGGGTTGTTCTGATAAGGATTCAGTCTTAATCCATAAAAAAATTGTCATAAATTTCATGTCGAGGTGCCTGCTCTGATGCTTCTGACAACCTCTTAAAGGCTATAATGAGATTATGCTGGCACGTGCTATTTCAATGTTTTATATTTTGCCTTAAAGAATATGCGAAAGACACATTCATCAGTAGCACATAAGTTGTCAAGTCTTTTATTTGAGACTCTTCGCATGAAATATGAAGGGTCATATGTTTTAGGATTTAATCCTAATGTATTAATCCTTGTATCAATATTTATATCGTAAGAGAGTCCTAATTGGGTATACTCAAGTATGTTTCTTCTGCCTCTTTTGGTAAGTGAAAACTTGTAGTGAACTAAATATTCCACACATTTTCAAAGTGAAAGACCCAGTTAACGTTGCCATATTGAATTATCAAGGACAATAACTTGTGAGTTTTACTATAATATTTTTATAACTTATGAGGTGCCTATATCAATATATTTAAATTATCATGTTGACACATATTTTGAATTTTTAAGACCCATAGTAATTCCGATATTATCAAAGTAAACTGCCAATGTATTTTTGGTATATCAAACTTTTAGAAATTACACACACACACACAAAAAACTGGGCAACATTTTTTTAGGTATTCCTTCTGAGACTCATTTTCTTTTTGCATGGTGTATTCCAAGGTTTACCAAATTCATTTGAAAGAAACTAGACCTACTGGATTTTAATAGATGGGGGAAAATGTGATAAGTCGTCAGATAAGTTCGAGATATCATGAGTTAAACTAATTCAACATTTTCCTCCTTCCTCTATTCTCACTGTCTTTGATGTAAAACTAGCTCTTTGTATTAACTCAAGAGGGACTGAAGTTTGCAGAACTGTTATAGTCCTATTCTTGAAACATTACTGCAATTAAGATGCTGTAGACTTTCTTTGGGAACTGATGGTGTGGTTGAGTGAGTGCTAGTTTAAAAGTGATGAAGCCCATATGACTTGTAAAGTTCATGGTGGGGAAAATTACTTAGGTTTTCCAATTCTTAGTTTTGTCATCTGTAAGAATGTTGAGACCAGAGAAGATGACTTCATGCTTTGTAACCGTAGACTTTATACAATGATAACAATAATGATAAGAATGTGTTTAAACATAATATGTAATATGAAAGTCAAAATAAAACAGTAATTTCAGGATGATGAATAGATTGATCATTTTTTCAGCAACTAAACCGTGTGGTTTAAAATATTCCTTTTCATTCAATATTTCATTTTTTAAACATATTTCCCCTTGATGTGAGTTGTCTTTTCCAAAGTGACTAGATCATTCAAAGCAAAGGGAAAGATCAGAGTAGCTTTGCTTCAGGCTATTTGCAGTTGATGTCACTTGAATTTAAACCACAAAGACATTTCAAAAAGAAAACATTTTCATCTCCTAATATATAACCCAGGAGATAAGAAATCATGGCATCCCAGGGGAAACACTTTCAGTTATGTCAACTTGGCAACTTGCATCTGCTTTTCAAGTGAACAAAGAAAAGAGTTTGGATATGACAGTCTAAAAACCTTGCTTCCTTAAAGTTTTTTACCTTCAACACTTCATGAATGAAACATCCTTGCTCTTCAAAATGCTATTAAAGGTTATTAAAGGTTATTGCCAACACAATTGTGTTGGCATGGTGAAAATAAAATGCTTTCTGACTTCTGTATCTACAACGTATGCTAAATGTCCCAGTTTTCTAAGGTAAAAAACAGCTTGATAATGCTTTGTTTTCATTGATTCACAACTACCTTCTGCTCTGAACAACAAAAATAACCACCAATATCAGCAAGTTCACAGCAAAGTAAGTTAACTAAAAACTACTGCTAATACCTCAAGCAAGAACCCATGTATTTACCAAGTCACACCTCCCATTGTCCTTGGTATACAACTTTGTATAAAAAGGAATATGTGGGACTTCCCTGGTGGCACAGTGGTTGAGAGTCCGCCTGCCGATGCAGGGGCCACGTGTTCGTGCCCTGGTTCGGGAAGATCACACATGCCGCGGAGCAGCTGGCCCGTGAGCTATGGCCGCTGAGCCTGCGCGTCTGGAGCTTGTGCTCCGCAACGGGAGAGGAAGGCATATGTGAAAGTCACAATAATCTTTTTTTTTTTTTTTGAAACATCTATTTTGAAGTCTCTTCAAATAAATTTTCTGGTAATTATTCCATTCCTAGGTAAATTATAATGTATATTTAATCATTCTATTACTTTCATTAAAAATATGAATAACTACTGTATGACTTTGGAACACAAAGAGAAAACGAATAAAAGAAGAAATAAGATAAAACTTGGCACTTACTTTCAAGGAACTAACACTCTGGTAGGAATGGACAAAAGCAAACACAAGTAGATAAAGTTGATTGAGGGATCCATTTCTGGAGAAGTTAGCTAAGGTTTTAAATAGGAAATATTACTTTGGTAGAACATAAAAGATAAGATTTACCTTATAATTTTGCTTGGAAGACAAAAGTAAGTTGGATGTTCTATGTAGGGGGAAGAGAATCTACAAACTTTAAGGGCACAGAGATACAAATAACCATATCTTTAAGGTGGGAGTAACAGGAATTTAGAGCTGAATTAAGAGGTAAAGTATGCGAAGTGTGGAACCATTTGTAGTGCATGATGGCTTTGCTAACAGTGACTACCAACACTTGGGTTCATGGAGATGTATATGCATACCAGTCTGGGAAAGTATGAGATGTTATACTTCATATGTGATTGATAGGTCATACTGAGATCCAAGACTGGGTTTTAGGCACCAGAAATAAAACCCATCTTCAGAAAAAAGCATAGCGTTTCCATCTATTGCTTAGTAAGAGATCATAAGAAGACAGAGGAGATATTTTTAGGTTATATTTAGGAGTGGATAAACCACTAAAAGCCTTAGAGTACTGATAAATGAGTGAGGTTGTTAATTACCCAAAGTCTAACTTCAAGGAGTAAGACAGCTCTTTGGCTTGAAGAGGATGAGATAATCAGTGAAGAGTATCCACCACTGGGCAGGTTAAAGAGCACAGCCAGGTAAGTAAGCACGTGATGTGGGCACAGTGGGGACCAGAGTAAGCTAAACTGATAAAGTGGTGCTGCATGTGATTGTTTTAAAATACAGGCTCAAAAGGTTCAGGAAGAGCCATTGAACTTCCCCCTTACTGCCTACAAGAATTTAAGGTAGGAAGCCTGTCCCAGGAAAAAGCTATCTCTCATGATAGATAACCATAATAAAGTATTAGGTATGGTAAGCAGGGAAGAAACTAGCAAAGCCCATTTGATCAAAGTCCTCTCTGCATCCCATTGTCTCTGGATAGCCCAGCAAACACTTGTTTACCAAACATTTACTATTTTTATCTTTCTGTGAATTACCTTTCTTCCCCTTGAAGTCTTCTTCTCCTTAGTCTTACCTTGCCTTATTGTCTTGGAATTTTATACTTATATGAATTCCTTGTGCACACATAATAAATTTGATTTTCTCCTGGTACGCTGCCTTATGTCATTTTAATTGCCAGCTAAAAGAACTAAAAGAGGAAATTTCCTCTCCTGGACAGAAGCCAATCTCAAAAAGCTATATATTGTATGATTCCGACTAAATGACATTGTGGAAAGGGAAAACTTTTGGAGACAATAGAAAGATCAATTGTTGCTAGAGGAAAGAGAGACAGGTGAATAAGTGTAGCACAGAGGATTTTTAAGGCAGTGAAAATACTCTGTATGATATTATCATGATGGATATATGTCATTATACATTTGTCCAAACCCATTAAATGCACAACCCCAAGAGTGAACCCTAAGATAAACTATTGGCTTTGGGTGATCATGGTACGTCGATGTAGGTTCGTCCATTGTAACAAATGTACTATTCTGGTGAGTGATTTTGATAATAAGAAAGTCTATGCATGTGTGGGAGCAGGGGATATATGAGAAATCTCGGTACTTCCCTCTCCAGTTTACTGTAAGCCTTAAGCTGCTCTAAAACATCAAAGCTTCCAAAACGGTAATTTAAAGGAAACAACTTAGAAGAAAAAAGGGGAAAATGTCAATTTTGAAAAGGTTTACCAAGTGCTAAGAGAAAAAGATAGGAGAAAAGAATATATATAAATTGATTGATTTCTGAAAAAATATATGGAAAGTTTTAAACATTTGAACAAGGTTTTACAGAATATTTCTACCAAGTTTAAAAAAATGCTATTTAACTGACTTTGTTGAAAAAAAAGGAAAACTTCACTATTATATTCATAAAATGAGCCTTATATTGATCCAATCCAACATAGATTGGATCAAAAGTGTATCATACATTTTTTGTATTAACAAAAAAGTCCTAAATGAAGTGTTAAATAAAATCCAATATTAGCAAACAAATCTATTTTGTGTATGACCCAGAATAGAATAATTCCCATGACACAGTGAATTTCTTCTAGTAATAACAAAAATGGCTTTAAGTAAACATAATATAATAATTTTAATTAAATTAACTAGAGAACATTAACTGTCTAAGTAGATATAGAAAGTTCAAAATAGACATACATACTTTTGGGGAATTATATAAATGGTAAGATTTCAAATGAAAAAAAGTTGAGCTACTCAATAAATAGCATTTAAACAACTGGGTAGATAGCTGGGAAAATGTGATTCCAATTTACACAAGTATAAGTCATAAATGGGTAAAATAATTTAAATGAATCCATAAAAGTACTTGAAAAATGTGTGAATTTTTATTTTATAAAGTCAAAGTAGGTTAAGTATGTTTATATTACAAAATCTTTAACAGAAATATTTAAAAATATATGTGTATTACAAAACACAAAATAAAGAAAAGACAAAAATTGCATATATCAAAAAAAACCCACAATAAATTAGGAAACTATTTGCAAATCTACACAGTAGAGTAAAAGTGTAAACTTCTGCATTTTATAAAATGCTCATTCAAATTCATATAAATATGACTTAAATCAATGTAAAATGAGTAAATATTTTAGCAGAAATTTTGCAGGAAATGAAATATTGGTAGCTTTTAAACATATACAATATTCAAACTTCCTTAAAATAGAAACAAAGTAAATATAATCTGAAGAGTAAAATATTTTACCTATTGATTGGCAATGGTGCAAAATTTTTATAGCAGGTTTTCTTGGGGATTCAGTATCACTTATTATTGGGAATGTAATTTTTAACAGACCTTACAGAGAACAATCTAGTACTAGCAAACAAAATTACAATATAAAAATCCTGGGATCAATAATTCTATTCCTGAAAATTCAGGTATATATGACACAGGTAAACTTAAGTATATTAAAAGATTTAATGAATTAGCATAGAAGAATTCATAGTAAAATACTGTATATAACTTAAAATGTCCATCAGTTCAGGACTGCCTAAATAAATTGTGGCACATCTGTAAAATGGAGTATTATTTAGTTAAAAAAATGAGCAAATTCTTTATATGAAAATATCATCAAGATGTATTTAAAGTGAATAAAGATGCAGAAATATGTATGATATGCTACTAGTTTTGTAACAGAGGCAAAATATTTACAAAAGCATTTGCCTCTATACACTTAAATTAATTGGAAATATAAACAAGAAACTAATAGAAGCAATAATGGGGGGGTAATAAGTAGATTGGTTGGACCAAGAAAAATTTTCACTAAATAATCAAATATATATGTTTTATAAGTATATATGTATAATTTTATATATGTTTTATGTTTTAGCTACTCAAAAGCTGAATAAAATTATATCAGGAGAAATTCATTCCAATGAGTAGAATTTTTTTAAAATTCTGACATAAATAATACAGCTTAAATATTATTGACTGTTTAAGAGACAAAATAAATGCCTAAAACACTTCACTGCCCTCACAATATTTTGTTTGGGCAATAGATGGAAATAATGAAAAACAAGCAGTATCTTAAAGAATGTTGTCTAATAATGTATAATTAACTATTTGCTACTTAAAATTCACCACTTTAATTTAAAGTCATTTAAATACATACTTGAATATTAGTGAAGGGGAGGGGAGAAAGTAGCTATTCATCACCAAATTATTCTTGCATACCCTCTTTGTTAACACATGAAAGTATCCAATGTATAACACTAGAGGTTACTGAAATTTCTCTATTTGACTCACCATGAAGACTCAACTAGTAACCCAATCCTGATCATAAAAATCTCCCCAGTGATATGTGGGTGTGTGAGTGTGTATTAAATTTTTAGAATATTAAGTAGATTACTTAAAGACTTTTCCCTGTTCTGCCATGGTTGTTGCTTCATTAATTTAGTATTCCATTGTGTATATTTCATTGCAAACTTTGCCATAAACATCTCTCTCCCATGATGCTTGTGAGCTTCTTCTGAGACAGGACTATGATTTTTCATCACTGTGGTCTCAGTAGGCACGTAGCAGAGTAAGTGGCAACAACAGTTTGTTGAATAAATACATAGATATAAGATCTATCTCATAAACATACAAATGAATATACTATGAATATTAAGATAATCATATTGGAAATTCTGATTGTCACTCTGCTTGTTTTTTTGTTTTGTTTGTTTTTTTTTCTTTCCTTGTTGGATTCAAACCAATTCTTACTTTTCTAACAATGTCATAGAAATTGCTAAGGATCTAGTCCAAAATGCTCATCTCATATCATATCTATTACCCAACAGCAGGAGGCCTTGAAGCTATGCATTTTCAATTACTCTATAATTACAAACATTTCATGACTGAGTTCAAACTGAGAAACGTTTCTTTCATGGATGCAAAAAGTCTTATCATTGCCAAGGTATAGCCACTCCTGACAATTCAAACTCTTTACATCAAGAATGTTTTTTTCATTTTCAGTCAACGATGCTAACAGGGGCAAAATATTAATTCAAGTGTTTTCCTTCTTTTTCACTACATTCATGATTTGTTGAGATGGAAGTTAAAAACAGCTAAAGAATAATCCCTAACAGAGATATAGAAAACTCAGAGAAGTGGGGAAACGTGAACATAGTGTTTTAGGGCAAACAGAACACTTCACCTTTTCTCTCCAGTTAGCTCTTAGGAATCTAGGTAAATGCAAATAAAAATACCCATTTGCCTTATGGCTTCTGCCATACTTGTGAATCTGACGACTCTCAGAGACAAACCTCATTCAGATAAACAGGCTTACAATAATTACATCTATGTTATAAAACGTTTTCAATTCTACCTTCCTGTAAGCATAAAACTATAGCACTCCAAGTATACTTTGTGTACCTGATATACTTCATTTGAAAGTATATGCCATTATGAAAAAGGCAAGAAATGGACTTCAACCCAAGTTTTTTAGCATATCATTTAAAATTCCCAAAGGTCATATCAAACTATTTGAGAATTTCAATAATAACAATATTCTCGATTTTTAAAAATCCAGATATTATGACACAGTCAGTTTGGGTTCTTCTTTAATCTTTTTTAAATGTCTTTTAAAAATAATTAAAGTAATCATAATAGACTTTTAAACATATCCTTAAATAAGTATTTACTATGAATCTGGCACTGTGCTTAACAATTTATGGAAATTATCTAACTTAACAAAACTCTATAATGTAGTTGCTATTAATGTTTTTATTTTACAGATAAGGACATCAGTCTCTGAATTGTTACCTTCCATTCTCGTTTAAACCAATTCCAATCAAGCTGTCACCCTAAAACTCCAAAGAGAAAACTATCTTTGCCAATGTCACAAATAACCTCCACTTGGAAAATCCAATATGAACTTCAAATTCACTTCCTAGTTGTTCTCCCTGCAGTATTGACTGTATAGTGCTTCCAGAAACTGTCCTTTTATTTATTTCAGGGATAATACACCCTTATCTATCATACTTATAACCACTTCTTACATTATTTATAAGTGTTTTTTTAATTATTAAATTTATTTTTTTATACATCAGGTTCTTATTAGTCATCCATTTTATATACATCAGTGTATACATGTCAATCCCAATCTCCCAATTCATCACACCACCACCACCACCACCACCCCCGTTGCTTTCCCCACTTTATGTCCATACGTTTGTTCTCTACATCTGCCCTGCAAACCAGTTCATCTGTACCATTTTTCTAGGTTCAACATATATACGTTAATATACAATATTTGTTTTTCTCTTTCTGACTTACTTCACTCTGTATAACAGTCTCTAGATCCATGCACATCTCAACAAATGACCCAATTTCGTTCCTTTTTATGGCTGAGTAATATTCCATTGTATATATGTACCACATCTTTATCCATTTGTCTTTCGATGGGCATTTAGGTTGCTTCCATGACCTGGCTGTTGTAAATAGTGCTGCAATGAACATTGGGGTGCATGTGTCTTTTTGAATTATGGTTTTCTCTGGGTATATGCCCAGTAACATTATTTATAAGTTTATCATCATATTACCAACGATTTAATTTTGAAATGCTCATAGTTTAGTTTGGGGTCACTTTTGTCTTTTATCCATGTTCACTCACTTAGTTACAAAGTCTTGTCCTGCAGGTGTAACTATCACTTAAATGCTGCAGATCTCAAAATTATATCTCTAGTCCAGACCTGTCTCTTAAATTCCAGACTCAAAATTTTAACTATTCACCACTTTTACTTGCACATCCAGTTGACAATGTCCTAGTAATACACCCCAATTTTCATTGCTGACCTTCCCATACTTTAATCACCCATTCAAAATTTGCTTTTATTGTAATCTTCCATATTTTGTAAAAACAATCATATAAAAATATATACAAAGAAGCTCCATCCTTCTCTTCACATAAGTGAAAATAGTTGAATTTACCTCAACTTTTGTTTCTTTCACACCATGTGTTGAATCCAAAAAAAAATCCAATTAGCTCTACCTACAAAATGCACCCACAGTATTCTTGTCATCTGGTTCTTTCACCACCACTATTTCTCACCTGTCAACCATCTCTACATCAGTTTCCCTGCTTCTGACTTTGCCATCTTCATGTTCAATCCAGGAGCCATTACCATCCTTTTCAAACATAAGTGAGAATATATGACTCTTCTGCTCTGTGCTTTTTCATTGCACTTAGAAAACACATGCCCCATTATTTGTGGACCAATAACACAATCTTTATAAATAAAAGATTATGTTTTATTTCATATATACAAGTATTTCATGCATTTCAGTATCTCTTCCCTTTAAATACTACTAGTCAGTACAAACCTCCAATCACTACAGAATCTTCAGCAATAAGAAAAAAATTAAATCTTATAATAAGTATCATTTTGAAATAAGAAAGAGAAAGGCTTCTGATGAATTCTGCCATTTTTAGAAAATCCAACTGGAATCTTATTCTCACAGTATGGGAACTTCTTCATTTTCCTTTATGGTAGTCACTCTGATCCCACTTTTTTGCTCCTAGAAAAACTCCCTTCAGGGAAGAAATAAGTAGTCAATATATAAAGCCTTGAATTTATGCATTCCCTTTTTTATTTTTTAACATCAGCAACAAAAACAAGGACACTTGCATAATCTTTTGTGTCACAAATAATTTAGGAAATGAAGGAACACCTTTGCAGATAATCCTGCTAAATTACCAGGAATTTTTTTTCAATACTAATCTTTAAAATCCACATGCAAACACTAAGAACACTTAATCCATTTTAAAATACATGTATTTCCAATAATTTCTTATTGGCACACAAAAAAGTGATTACAATGTGGCAGTGTAACTGAAACAATAGAGCTAAGTAAAGGATGTAATAACTTACACATATTAAATAGTTGATATGACATTGTTTTCAATGTTTATATGTATTATTTCATTTAATCTCCACAGGAATTATTAGAGCTAGCAATTAGACTCAGTTGTACTGATTCTGCAGTTGATGATCTTAACCATTATGCATCATTCTAAAATGCTATCAATTTCAATAACAAGTTTGTTTTCTTGCTCAAGTTACTGAATAACTATGTCCCTTTGTTTCCTCATCTGCCATCGGTGTATGACCATTGTATCATTGCATGAGGATTAGATGAGTTAATGGATGGAAAGTCTTTGTATTAACAGATTGAGAATGTAAAACAGATATAAATGTTAAGGAAAAGAGGAAGGAAAAAAGAAAATCTCTTCTTTTATACTTATTAAACATCAAATGTTATTAAAATTTAACATACATGCATATATTTATAAGGAAGGAGGGTAGGTGGGTAAACTGTAAATTAAGTGCCTCTAATTAAAATTGTTAGAAAGGGTAAATTGTTTTCCTTAATCAGATAATTGCAATACATTTTATTTTAATTTGTGAGCAGGCATGGTCTTATTTAGGAATACTGTCAAGAAACTTCTCAGTCATTATAAGAGAATTTTTTTAAAAAAGAAAGAAAAGAGTAATCATTTAACTCCAACAATAAGTTTCTCATGTATTTCATTTGATTATCAGCATTTAAATATTTATTTTGAAAGAGCACACCTCTGATTAACATAATACAAAAAAGTTTGATAATTAACCAACACTCTATTAACAGATTTTTTAAAACTTTTCATTTATTTTCAGGTCAGGTTCTTGCAAGTTCTGGCAAATTAGTGTTTATTCAAGGTTTAATGCCACTGTCAATTCAGATACTTTAGCTACAAAAGGCATATCTGATTTACATTAATCTGAACACTTTAATAACTAATTAAAATCTCAGCCTTCTAGCCAAGTTCTGAGACATTTATTCTATTTAACTCAGCAACAAAACATTGTTAGTCATTTTCTTCTGAGAAAGGAGGCTCTAATTTATTGGCACTATTAGGGTATTTTATAATCTGCAATCTAATCAGCCTTAACAAAAGATTTTGTGCTTGGCATGACTCAAATATTTTGCTCAATAACTTATTGAGAAATATCACCTTCCATTGCATTTCTGCCCTAATTTGCTGCAGTGATTTTTTATTTGCATGTATTTATTCAGTTCATATGATTCAGATTGAAAAACGTAAGACAAAGCTTGCATATGTATTATAGTATGAATCTCTAAAATTTGCTCATATATATTAGATTTTAAAGCTAAATAGACTGTAGGTTAGTGTTATTTCTAAATTGAAATAGGTTAACAGATATATGAACTGAAGTCACTTCATTCTATTGTTTATTATTCTTAGTATGTACACGAATTGAGCCTATGACTGAGAGCATGACACTGTATAAAGGACATAGTTCATGTGTGCAATATAATTTTCCTAAATTTCAATTTGAAACACTGTCAAAAGAAAGAATGAAAGTGATGGGATTGATTTGGGAAACATATAGTACATGAGATAATATTAAAATGTTTAAATTATCACTCACTGTGTTTAACTGTATTTCTTCCACTTCCCAGTAGTATTTGAAAAAAATAATAGGACCTTCTTAAAAAATCAGTCTTCTTAAAATACACAATAAATTGGTGTTCTCCCATTTTAGTTCCTCTGCTCTTTCAAAATAATTATTTGTCAATCATAAAAATCAAAAGAAGAGATAATTTACAAAAAGAAGTTAAGATGTCCGTATTTAATGCCTCTGAGAGATGCAATAAGTTATGAATGATTTTGTATTTAACTGTGATTGTGGTACAATTTTATTTCAGGAGACAGAAGAGGTCCAAACCAATTTGAAAAAAAAGTCACTGAGTTCAAGCCCTTTCTGCTCACTGCAGGATAGGCCAATCAATTGATAGATGAGTTGTTGAGGCAAGGAATAGTGCCTTTATTCCAAAAGCCAGCAGGTTGAGAAGATGGTGGATTAGTGTCCCAAATAACCATCTTACCAAGTTAGAATTTAGGCTTCTTTTATTATACAAGGAGAGGGGGTATGGTAGGTGGTTGTAAACTTCGTATTGTTGGAATCCTTTGTTCTTTCAGCTGTCCACCTAGGTCAGGTCACGAAGTTCCTGTAAACCTCCAACAAGACAAATGATATTCTCTGTTCTGCAACTCTTTATCTCTATATGGATGGAAAAGTGGTATTCCCTTAAAGGTCAGAGTCTTGAGAATGGGCTATTCTGTATATTTCAGGCTCTAGGCAACATTCTTAACTCGTAGCAAAAGCAATAGAATTCACAGGTTAAAATAAAAGAAATAGATCTAATATGAAGTCAGATTTGTTCTTTCCTATTACAAAACTAGCAGCAGTTAGTTGGCAAATCTGTTGGTTCATTTATGCAATTGGTAAGTTAGGTGGCTCCTACATGTTCCTTATTTATAGTTTCACATTTTGTGAGGCAATTTTATTGGTATGGCATATATAGTGATGAGCAAAGAAAGATCCAGAGTCTAGAGTCTCACATGGAAGACTGCCATCAACCCAGAATTTCCCCAAACAATTTCAGACTATAATTGTCATGAGAGCTGGATACAATGTTGGCAGAATTTATAATGGAGTTGTTGTTTTGGCTGATTCAGTAAAGTTTCCTCTGCAGCAGTGAATATATATATTTTTTGAAGTGTAGTTGATTTATGATGTTGTGTTAGTTTCAGGTGTACAGAAAACTCATACTTTTTCAGATCCTTTTCCCATATAAGTTATTACAAAATATTGAGTATAGTTCCCTGTGCTATACAGTAGGTCCTTGTTGTTTATTATTTTATGTATAGTAGTCTGTATACGTTACACCCAAGTTTCTAATTTATACCCCCTCCAACCTTTCTCCATTGGTAACCATAAGTTTCTTTTCTAAGTCTGCGAGTCTATTTCTGTTTCGTAAATAAGTTCATTTGTACCATTTTTTAAGATTCCACATATAAATGATATCATAAGATATTTGTCTTTCTCTGCATGCCTTACTTCACTTAGTATGATAATCTCTAGGTCCATCCATGTTGCTGCAAATTGTCTTATTTCATGCTTTTTTATGTTTGAGTAATATTCCATTGTACATATATACCACATCTTCTTTATTCATTCATCTGTTGATGGGCATTTAGGTTGCTTCCATGTCTTGGCTATTGTAAATAGTGCTGCAATGAACATTGAGATGCATGTATATTTTTGAATTATGGCTTTCTCCAAATATATACCCAGGAGTGGGATTACAGGATCATATGGTTGCCCTATTTTTAATTTTTAAGGAACGTCCATACTGTTCTCCATAGTGACTGTATCAATTTACATTCTCACGGAAAATGTAGTAGGATTTCCTTTTCTCCACACACTCTTCAGAATTTATTATTTGTAGACTTTTTCATGATGACCATTCTGACTTGTGTGAGGTGATACCTCATTTTAGTTTTGATTTGCATTTCTCTGATAATTAGTGACGTTGAGCATCTTTTCCTGTGCTCTTTTGTCATCTGTATGTCTTCTTTGGCAAAATGTCTAGTTTAGATCAGCCCATTTTTTTTATTAGGTTGTTTGCTTTTTGATATTGAGCTGTATGAGTTATATATATAACTTGGAGATTGATCCCTTGTGGGTTGCATCATTTGCAAATATTATCTCCCATTCTGTGGGTCATCTTTTCATATTGTTTGTGGTTTCCTTTGCTGTGAAAAAGCTTTTAATTTTAATTAAGTCCCATTTGTTTATTTTTGTTTTATTTCCATTACTCTATGAGACAGATACAAAAAGATATCGCTGTGATTTATGTCAGAGAGTGTTCTGCCTATGATTTCCTCTAGGAGTTTTATTGTATCCAGTCTTACATTTAAGTCCTTAACCCATTTTGAGTTTATTTTTGTGTGTAGTGTTAGAGAATGTTCTAATTTCATTCTTTTACATGTAACTGTCTAGTTTTCCCAGCAACACTTATTGAAGAGATTATCTTTTCTCCATTGTATATTCTTGCCTCCTTTGCTTCAGGTTAATTGACGATATGTCCATGGGTTTATTTCTGGGCTTTCTATCCAGTTCCATTGACCTATATTTCTGTTTTTGTACCAGTACCATACTGTTTGGCTTACTGTAGCTTTGTAGTGTAGTCTGAAGTCAGGGGGACTGATGCTTCCAGCTCCATTTTTCTTTCTCAAGTTTGTTTTGGCTATTCAGAATCTTTTGTGTTTTCATATAAATTGTAAATTTTTTTGTTCTAGTTCTGTAAAAACATGCCATTGGTAATTTGATAGGGATTGCATTGAATCTGTAGATTGCCTTGGGTACTATAGTCATTTTGACAGTATTGATTCTGAAGAAGTGTATATTTTAAGAGAGACTTTAGGACTCATATTTTGGGTACGTGGTGAAAGGTTAAATACTTGGAAACATTGAGAGAAAGTGTTAAGGACGATTCCTAGGTTTTGGTTTTGAAAACAGAACAGATGTCAGCATCACTCGCTGAAAATAATATATATCAGAAATTCACCACATCTATGAAATATTATAAGTTCACTATTGGATATGTGTTACATAAAATATTTTGATATAAACAAGAATAAAGTAACTCCAGAAATATATGGATCTGAAGTTCACTAGGTATCTGGCTTCAGGAATCATACTGGAAATTCATTTGTATGTAAGTGATAAGTGAATATTTCAATGCTGGGCATTTCCTTTGGGGGAAAAAATAACTTGAGGAGACAATAGGACCTACAGCAAGTGTTGAAGAACTTCAACAGGGAAGAGATAAAGTATGAAAAGGTAATACAAAAATTATATGAAGTACAGAGTGAAGGGAAAAAAAGGTTTGAAGAAAGAGAGTGTAGTTATCATTGTTAAATGCTGATGAGAGACCCAGTACAATAAGAACTGATATTTGTTGTTGTTGAAGATAATATATGATATGGTTTTGATGGAGTGAGTTTAGAGAAAAGTCATTTCAACAGAGTGAAGCCAAGGCTAGTTTGAAGTATAAGGAATGAGAAGTGATGAAATAGCACAGTGGGGCTGAAAACTCTTTCAAGTTTAGAGATACATAGGTAGGAAAGATAACCTCACACTATATGAAACAATATACTAGAAAGGAAAATAGCGCCCCAGAAATTGCTTTCATTTCAATGGACAATACTTGTTTGTTTGTTGTTTTGGTTTTTTTTAAATTTGATGGAAATTATTGAGTTGAATAGGAAAAGATAAATTAACACAGTGAAGAGAAGGTATATTTGATAATGTAAATTTTTTATACTTCAAATGATTTGGGCCTCAATGAATAGATAAAACAAATTTATTTTTTTAAGAACAGGAGATACAGGTGCTCTGGTATAACAAAGGTGAAAGTAGTTTAAGAAACTGATTGTTTTTAAATTTAGTATTTGAAGTAGGAAGCCATTTAAATATAAGTTACTGGGTTTCTCTAAAATATATGCTGAGAGTGATTATATGTTTGATGGTGGAATGGAAAGGAGAAATTCTGATAATATTTCAGGAAATTGGAATACAATTAATACCGTTATTCTAGGGAGTGGGAGAGAGAATAAATCAAAGAAGCATTTTGGAATTGTTGGGCAGTTCTATGAATGATTTTTTTGAGATTGGTGATCAATGATGGCAATCGAATGCAATATTTAATATGATATAATGGAGTCAAAAGCACCATGACATAATAAAGTATAAACGATATAGAGAGTAATGGATTGAAGAACATAGATGAGATACATTTTCTAGGATTGTAATTGTTTAGAACTCGAGTTATTTTCTAATATAAAAGTTTGATATTATATAACAATACATATCTACAACTAAATGGATTTTTAATCAACATGAACATGTAATAGTATTTTGTTATTGCATAGTAATATGAAAAATATATTTTGCATCAAATTATGCAACACTAATCATATAGCTTTTAATTAAAACTGTTTCTTTGCTTTTTTCTAGAAATAATATTTGCCTCATATATTCATTTGCTTTTATGTATTCAGACATGTTTACGGTTAATCTTTCCATCACTCCAGTACATCTGTACAGTTCCACTTAACCCTGTCTTCTAAATGACCAAGCATAATTTTTATCTTTTTTCATGGGGCAGACTTCTGGCAGCCTTCCCTCACCTTAATCTAATCATAACTCTACTTTCAGTGACTTTTGGTACATTGGATAATCTTGACTCTGAATTGCCCTCCTCTTTTGTTGGATCCCTCCTTCACATATTCCCTTTTTGTTGGATCCCTCCTTCACATATTCCCATGTCTTCTTTTTTGCTTATTCCCTTACTTTGATGACTTTGTCTTTGAGTAACTTCATCAGAAAAGACACATATAAGAAAAATATTTTCCATCTGTCAATCTGAAGCTATCAACTGGATATTCAGTTGATTCAGGAACTTTGTTTAAAATGTTCAATAAAGAAGATTTTCTTTGGGGTGTGTGTGTGTGTGTGTGTGTGTGTGTGTGTGTGTGTGTGTGTGTATGTGTATGTATTAACCAAGTAACTGTAGTTCTATTCTTGGATCCTCTAATTTGTTCCATTGATCATTTATCAATATTTACTCATATTTCACACTGTCTTTGCAATGTCTTAAAACATATATTGTAAATCTTTTATATGTGCACTTCCTTTAAAAATCTGTTTTGCTATTTTCAGTCCCTTATATTTCCATATAAATTTTAGAATCAGCTGGTCAATTTATACAAGAAAAATCCTGCTGGAATTATGATTGGAATTGCATTGTCTACAGACCAATTTGGGGAACTTAAAAATATATATATTTATATATTCTCAGGTTGCAACTTAATCAAGGAATGTTCAACCCTTACTGAGGTGGTTAGAATTTTTATAGAAATTCTATGAAAATGTTTTACCCTTTGTAAACTAGATTTTCTACAGCAGTTAGGTATGCATTTCTTATCATTATAGATTGGGTGTGAATGTGGCAGATAATTTGTCTTTATAATTTCACAGATTTAAAATTGGAGAAGAATGTAGTCAAGAAACTTTGCCAGAAGGCCCTCATCCAATCTGACTCCCAGTGATTCATGTCTCTCTCATTTACAAAATATGCTCATTTCCTCCCAAGGCCCCCAAGAATCTTACCCAATTACAGCATCAGGTGAAAGTCTCACAGTTTTTCCCCAGTCCCACTGTATTGTGTCAAAGGAATTCAGTTTTAAAGTTAGAGATAATTCCTCATAAAAATGTTGTTGAATAAAAAGTTGTAACTTTTCAGAAAGATACATGAAGATTACATGACTAGTAGAAGGTCTTGGTTTTACCATATTGGAATCAATCTCTATAGAAGTTGATGATATTGTTGCCCCTACACCCAATTTAAAGATTCGTATGGAAAGAGCTTTTTGTGTTTGCTTTCCTTATTAAAATGAATATTCTCTATATATGTTTTCTATTTTATACTAATTACCTATGTTTGGGCCAATTTTTTATGAAGAATATAGTTTTTGTTCTATATTATGTCATTCAAATATTTAAATGTCATTTTCTTACTGATGTGAATAGGAATTAGGAATGCAAATAGTTTAAATAGATAATATTAAAATTATTTTTATGCATATAATATGAGACTAAAGTGAAGAGCCATATAATATTGATTGTGGTTATTCGCAAGTAGTCAGAGAAAGTTTTTCTCTATTTACTTCAATGTCACATAAAAATAGTAATTTAGTTTTATGTTTATTGCAATTAAATAATTATTAAAACTACAAGTTAATGCATAAATGGAAATAATAATTCTTATGTGCTTAAGAAAAACATAGTATGGCTTCATATACTATTTCACATTTATGAAATTGGAGTTGGAGAGCAAATGTATTAATGAATGAACCATATAAAGATTTATTAATATATTGGAATAACTTTGATTTTTTTAATTTTAAAATAAACTTATGCTTCTTAAAGTAAAATGAAAAGTAAAATATGCTTTTGATATTGAGAAGTTTCTTTTAACTATTAAATTTATATTGAGAACACTGACCTTATTTATTTATTATTTATTCATTTATTTATTTTTGGCTGCACTACACAGCTTGTGGGATCTTAGTTCCCTGACCAGGGTAACCCCGGGCTCACGGTAATGCAAGTGCCAAGTCCTAACCACTGGACTATCAGGGAATTCCCTGACCTTGTTTATTTTAAAGAGACAATTCTGTTTTCAAATATTCATTCTGCAGAAACTGAAAATAAATTTATTTGGTTATTAACTTGCTTAAGGATAAATTTTTGATTTTGCTTTTAGTATAACAAATAAAATATTTTGTATTTATCTTTAGAGTCCCAAAACTGTTTCAAAATTAAGTTTATGTTTTTCTGCCCCAAGCTGTGAAAAGCAATGAAAGCTCCACTGTTTTATAAAGAAAAGATTTAAGAAGCCCTAGTCCAGTTAAAATGCTTCATTTAAATATTTTGAAGACATTCAGTTAAAATACTCAATGCTCAAATAGTACATGAAGTTCTCTTTAAGACTTACCAGTTGTTTGGAAGGAAGTAGGAAAACATCAACCCAAAGGAAAAACTTTAATGGAAAAAACAATTTTTCCTCCCTAAGGCTTAAAGAAGCTTATACAACTCACTCTCTAGGCTTTCTTAGGGAAAATTCCTTCCAAAATGAAAGGAAGTTCCAGTTCTTTCTTCTGATACTACACAGAGAACAAAACAGCAATCTAAAAAATCTGAACCTCAAAGTGTACTTAATACACTAGGTTCTCCATTTTAACACACAAAGCCATATGTGGTCTTAATTTAGCTACCTATTGTTTTTACATTGTGCTTTTTTTCACATCTATATCCTATGATGCAGTCATACCAAAACACATTTTGTTCTCAGTGTATTCCCTATTAATTTTCTCTACTATGTATTTGAAAACGAAAAGCTAATTTTTTTCCACATTTTTCCCAGTAAATTTCCAAAAGTTTAATATGGTTTGCATGGATGCAGAGTCCATGAATGAGCATGAGATGTCCCATGAATTTCTTAAAATTGTATATGTAAATTTTTGCCTATATGTATATATGTTTTTCTCAAGAAAATTTTCTTAAGCTTTTTTAAGTTGTTAAAGAGGTCCAAGTGATAAAATTATTAGCACTAGCTTTTATTTATTTATTCAGTCCCAATTTCTCTATAATATGTATTAAACACATTTTAGATAAATACAGATATTTAATACTCACCATATTATTACCAGGTCAAATATATTACATGATGCATGGAAATGTTTAATAAGTATTTCTTGAATGTTTGAACAAATAAAAATCCCAGAAAATGATTTGGAGCTTGAAGTAACTTGATTTCTCAAGGTTACTCAGCCAGCACATGTCAAGTGAGAGATATACCTCTGGTCAGTCTGATAGCATCTCTAAGTGGGGATATTTAAAGTTCCAAACGAGTAAAAGACCTACCTGCATTTTCAAGACCTACCTGCATGTCTACTGTGTTGCTTCCACACAGAAATATTCTCTGGCCTCTACCTCTTCGACAGCCTGAGTTAGCTGCTCCCTTTACCCTCTGCCAACCCTCATCATAACCCATAACATTACATACTGTAATTTGAGATGATGTGCTGGCAACTCACCTCTGCAAAGGATTAAGTCCCCAGTGTGTAAATACTCCCACCAAAGCTGATTTGTAGCTACCAAAGTGATATCATGGCACACAGAGCTCAGAAAATTGAACATGATTGGTTCACACCTGCTGCTAGTAGCTGGCTCCAGCACATATATATGCATGTCTTCATTTCCACCAGTGGACTTGTATGAGTTTATTATCCAGTGGGTTAGTGCTTTATTTAGTCCAAAGTAGATATGCCTTAATTGGATGAGAGTATGAAGCAGTAAATTTTGATATGCGTTTCTCAGATTTTAAGCAAGAACAAATAGGAAGGTATGTAGGAACACTTAGGCTTTGCATATGGGGTTTGTGTGGAGCATAGGCTTAATTCTAAAGATTTTCAAAGATTCCCGGTTCCTGGCTATTCAATCAAACACAACTCTAGGCACTGCTGTGAAGGGACTTTGAAGATGAAAAGATGGAATTAATGTCCCTAATTAAATGACATTTAAAAAGAAAGATTATCCTGGATTATCTGGATGTGCCCAAAGATAACACAGGGACATGTAAAAGCAGAACAGGAAAACAGAAGAGTCACTTAGAGAGCTAAAAAGCATGAAAAGGAATTGATCAGTCACTGCCGATTTTGAATATGAACTAGCAAGAGATGCAGTTGGCCTCTAGAAGTTAAGAATGATGTTCTTCCGATGGCAGGTAAGCAAACAGGGCCCTCAGTCCTACAACCCCATAAACTGAATTCTGCCAACCACCTCAGTGAAATTAGAAGTGGATTCTCCCCCAGAGACACAGATAAGAGGCCAGGATAACTGCTACCAGACTCCTGACCCACACAACTGTGGGGCAATACATAAATGTTGTTTTAAAACACTAAACATGCAGTAATCTGTTGCAGCAGTAAACAAACAAACAAAAAACTAATACAGTGAGTACGGAGAAATAAGATTTAGTGCAATGCCTTTGAAACTGGTTTAGAGAAGTGGAAAAAAAAATAGCGTATACCTGGAGTTTGCTAAGGCTGACAATCCAAGGCTTCAGCAGCAGTACATAAAACCAAATTTCCTTTTCTCCCAGGAGGGAGCAATCACTAGTCATTACAGGTAAGCATGAAGAGAAATGTTCTGTCTCCTGTAAAAATGAGTCTTTTGCTTTTACCAACTTAGCAAGTTACACCTCTTCACCAACTCATTTTCTTTCTTTAGAAAAAATATTTAAACTCTAATTTTAGTCTTCATTTACAAATTAAACTTACCTTTCTACCAGGCTTGTTTAAGGAATGGCTGTTAAAATTTGTTTTGAGTCCACTGTTCATAGACTGCAATTAAATAAGCAAAGGAAAACGTAACAAATAAAGCAACATGCATAATCAGTAATCCTGAAGACAATTATCTTAAAATTTGGGATGGAAGGAGAAGGAGTGTTTATTGTCTAGTCTGATGTTTTAAATGTTATGTTTAATTAGATTTTAAATTACTATTATGAGTCTTGTTTTGATGCAGATAAATGTAGGTAAGAATTCTTTATGTAAAAACACACATATTTCAAACTTTTAAAAAATGAGGGAAGGATCTTATATCACTTAAAATATATCACCTACCTGATACCTGGAATTACTTTACGGTGAATAAAACTTTTATATTTCAATTAGGATTGTTAAAATGGAAATATAACTAGGAGAGATTGCACACTATAGTATAAACCAATTATTTTTCAAAAAATAAATTCATGAAGCAAGTTGGAGACGGATTATCACAGAACCCAAATACCAGATAGTTCTAGTAAGTAATATTCTATCTCCTGGGAACATTTATCCATAAATGTATTTCAACTAAAAATTAACAAGTTGTTATCAGGATTTTTACACATCCTGGCCACTGAAGAGCCTGAAGAAGAAGTATTAGATTTAGTTCCTATTCTCAATAATGTTACAATTTAATTAAAGAGAGATGACTAATGCACAGGAGATAATTAGCAAATAATGAAAAACAGTATGAATTTATGTGATAAATGTGGGACCAACTTTTAGCTCTAATATGTAGCTCCACGTTTTCTTTACCTTAAGCACTAATATAAATCCTCTGAAGAAAATAAAACAAAGCAAAAACACATCAAGTGTCAAAAAGGGAGCTTGCATATGGAATTCTTATAATGTTAAGTAAAATGAGTCCTTGTAGCTTCTTCCTACTGTTTTTAAAAAGCTGAGTCTCTTCCATTAGAACTGGAAGCACAGTAATTACTATTTTTCTTCTCTGTACCATCTTGTTTTGATTGTTCATATGGATTTTCAGCCTTCTGTTTATATAGCATCTTATTCTGTCTGAGAAAAAGAAAGGTTTCATTACTGAAAAGAAACCATGTAATCATTAGGTTCTCAAACAAAGACTGTTCAGCTTTGTCCCTATGTTTTCAATCAGTTAATCATTTTTCACTCAAAGAGAGTAGCCTTCATTATTCATATACTATTAGAGCAAGTAGAATTATAATGTGACTCTGGAAAGGAACTCGTGCTTATCCTTCAGATTTGAGGAATATAAAGTGGGCTCTGATACTTACTATGATGAATAAAAGCCATAGGCAGTAGTTTTTCATTTAATATTTGTTCCACAAAATGATGAACAGCTGATAGGTAACATGACATTCATTTTGATATAAGAATAAAACATCTATAACAACATTTAAGTTAGTGTCCTAAATATATTTTTTAAACCTAATAGCTCCCATCCTTGCTTTATGGCCTTTCTTCTATCTAGCTACTTAAAAAAAAATATTCAAGGATTAGATCTATCAAGTAGAAGAGGCCGTTATATTTCTCTTTTGGTCTGATTACATTTTAATTACCCACTAATTCCCAGTTTACCACAAAATCTATAGGTTGTAAACTGGAGTCTCATTTAGTGTTCTCTCTAGGAAGAACACATGCTGACCAAAGGAACTGTGTATTCAGTCCCACTGGCAATTGTGTTTCTTATTAAAACTCCCCTAATTAATTTTCTGGCACACAAGTCATTCTATCTTGAATTGGGTTTATGCAAGGTATTATTATCAAGATTATTCAGTCTTGGGAATTGGAATAATCATATTTTGGTACTGTAAATGTAATAATTATTTGAATGTAGTAAATTTAAGGATTTGATCCACTCTTGGCATATGAAAAGATAGCCTTTTTCTGATGGGCCCCCATTTCCATGAAGTTGCATTTGAAACAAAATATGGACTTTTGTTTTATTCCCCAAACATGTTTCTCCCCAGTCTCTGTTTCAGGAAAATTACCATCATTTTGCTTAGATCCTTAAGGTAGAAATAATAGTTAACTTGATTCCTTTCTTTTATTTAAATACATCCAATTTATTATTATTAATTCTGTCAATTATGACTTCATAAGTTAGCATTAACTTGTCCAATTTATGTTCATCTCTATTGCCATTGTGCTCATCCAAGTCATAAGCATCTCCCAGTTGAAGTCTGTAACTTCTGTCTTTACACATATCTACTTGCATCCTTTGTGCAGTTCTGAAATGTTCTTTTAAAAATGTAAAACTTAAAATGAGATACCTCTGTTTAAATATTTTCTTGAGGATTTTGCATCTATATTCCTGAGAGATCTTGGTCTGTAGTTTGCTTTTCTTGACTTGTCTTCATCTGGTTTTTGGTATTAGAATAATGCTGACCCCTTAGAATAAGTTATGAAGTAGTCTCACTGCAAAGAGCTCAAAGAGATTGTAGAAAATTGGTATAATTTCTTCCTTAAAAGTTTGGTAGACCAAGCACCAATGAACACATCTGAGCCTGGTGCTTTCTGTTTTGAAAGGTTATCTATTACTTTTCCAGTTTTTAATAGATGTAAAACTATTCAGATTATCTATTTCTTCTTCTGTTAGTTTTAGCAGATTGTATCTTTTAAGAAATTGGTCTATGTCATCTAGGTTATCAAATTTGTGAACATAGAGTTGTTCATCGTATCCATTTGTTTTTCTTTTACTTTCCCTGGGATGTGTAGTAATATCCTGTCTTTCATATCCAATATTAGTAATTTGTATGCTTTCTCTTTTTTCTTAGTTAGCTTGACTAGCGGCTTATCAATTTTACTGATTTTTTTCAAAGAACTAGCTTTTGATTTTGTTGATTTTCTCTGTTGATTTCCTGTTCTCAAATTCATTGTTTCTGATTTCTGTTATTTCTCTTCTCTGCTTAGTTTGGTTTTAATTTACTCTACATTTTCGACTTTCCTAAGGTGGAAACATGATTATTGATTTTAGATCTTTCTTCTTTTCTAATATATGCATTCAATGCTATAAATTTCCCTTTAGGCACTGCTTTCATTGCATACCAAATATTTGATAAGTTGGGTTTTACTTTTTATTTAAGTAAAAATATGTTTAACTTATCTTGAGATTTCTTCTTTCAACCATTAATTATTTAGAAGTATGCTTTGTAAACTCCACATAGTGTGGGGTTTTTCAGCTATCCTTTTGTTATTAATTTCTAGATTAATTCCACTGTTGTCTGAGAGAGGATATTGTATGATTTCTATTCTTTTTTTTTTTTTTTTTTGGCGGTATGCGGGCCTCTCACCGTTGTGGCCTCTCCTGTTGCGGAGCACAGGCTCTGGACGCGCAGGCTCAGCGGCCATGGCTCACGGGCCCAGCCACTCCGCGGCATGTGGGATCTTCCCAGACTGGGACATGAACCCGTGTCCCCTGCATCGGCAGGCGGACTCTCAACCACTGTGCCACCAGGGAAGCACACGATTTCTATTGTTTTAAATTTGTTACAGTTTGTTTTATGGTCCAGATGTGGTCTATCTGAGTGAATATCCCATGTGAGTTTTAGAAGAATAGTTATTTTGCTGTTGTTGGATGGAGTAATCTATAGATGTCAGTTATATCCAGTTAATGGATGGTGTTGTTGAGTTCAAATACATCCTTACTAATTTTCTGCCTCCTGAATACTTCCATTTCTAAGAGAGGAGTGTGGAAGTCTCCAGTTCTGATAATGAATTCATTCCATTTCTCCTTGTAGTCCTATCAGTTTTAGCCTCACATAGTTGCATGCTCTGATTTTAGATACATACACATTAAGAATTGCTATGTCTCCTTGCATAATTGACACTGTTATCATTTATGATGTCCTTTTTAGTTTCTTATAACTTTTATTTTGAAATCTGCTCTGTATGGAACCAATATAGCTACTCCTGTTTTCTTTCAGTTAGTGTTAGCATGATATATTTTCTCCATTTTCTTAATCTGTATGTGTCTTTACATTTAAACTGAGTTTCTTGAAGATAACATATAGTTGGATAATATTTTTTGTATCCAGTCCACTAACTAGCCCAACAAGTCCTTCTTCATTTCTGTTATAGTGGTTTTAATCTCTAGTATTTTCTTTAGGTTCTTCCTTAGGATCTCCATGTTTCTGCTGACATTGTCCATCTGTTTTGCATGTGATCTACTTTACCCATTAAAGCCCTTAGGATATTGTCATATTTGTTCTAAATTCCTAGTCTGATAATTCTAACATTCCTGCTATATTTGGTCATGATGTTTGATCTGTCTCTTCAAATTGCAGCTCCTTTGCCACTTGGTATACATTGTCATTTTTTTTTTTCTGGTTAGCCAGATAGGATTTACTGGGAAAAGAGAATTGTTATAAATATGTCTTAGTAATGTGCTGGTAAAGTGTGGGTGGAAGAGAACCATTCTATTGTCCTAGGATTAGTTTTTAGTCTTTAGTGAACCTATGCCTCTGAACTGTGAACTTTGTGTTTCTCAGTTCTTGCTTTTTTCTCTCTACTTATTTGGGACAGGATGGCTAGAGTGGGCTGGGGTTGGCTACTTCTATTCTCCCACAAGGAAGGCTAGAGCAGACAGGAGTTGAGTATTTCTGTTCCTTAGCTCAGTCAGGCTCTGATAAGACCCCAGCAGTTTAGACTCTGATTAACTCTGAGAGTTGTCTACACTGAGTTACCAGCAATTTGTCAACTGCAGTTCAGGTTTTCCTACCACAGCACTGGTGCCCAGGTGGTTTCTTCTCATGAGTCTCTGCTCAAGTAAACTGTACCTCCCTGTATAGGCCCACCTGTCTCTTTAATCTTGGAGGCAGTATTTTGTACTGTGTCCTCCCTTCTCTTACTATGTATGCAAGAAGAGTTGAATTTTCAGTCTGTTCAGCTTTGTACTTGTTGTTAAGACAGAGTGGTGATTTCCAAGCTTCTTACATGCAGAACTGGAACTTGTTTATTGGGTTAGTTTCACATCCAACCACCTTGCTAAAATCTCCTTATTATTTCTAATATTTTAGCCTTAGAATATTTTAAATTTTATTACTACATAATCACATAATCTGCAAAAAAATTATATTTCCTTGTTTTTTTGCAATGTATTTTCTTGTTTCTTACATTTTGTTTACATTCCTTGTATTTTAAAATTTCAAAAAGCTTATAAATTTCAAAAAAGCTTATAATATATTTAATTACTCCTTTGTCTTAAAAGTCATTTTTAATAAATTTATCTTCTAAATCTGTCTCAATGCACTCCATAGAAATATTTTTGTTGTTGTAAAGTTTCTTCTGTATCCTCAGTTTTTCTTTAATCCTAACTAATAACATTTTCTTTTTCTCTGTTGATTTTTTCTTTAATTTGGTTGCATTTATTTTCTAGTAGTGCATTTTTTAATATTATTTTCATCATAATGAGTAAAGTATGTTAAGAAAATTTGGATTTGCACTATATATCCATTTTTACTTTCTTATTTACTATTTTTTTTTTTTTTTTTTTTTGCTTCTGAATTTTACCAAAGTTCTCTGACCTATAAATGTCACTTTGGAGTTCATAACTGTTTAGTCCACATTCACATTATCTGACTTTCAGAATCAATTGGCTACTCTAAATGCTATAATCCATGCTATATATCTAATGGATGTTGGCAAATCAAAATTACGTTTGGTTTGTCTTAGTCAAACACTAAATTTTTTTCCATGAAATTTACCTTTTTTAATATAAACTCAAAAATTTCTGATATTTCTTCTGATCATATTTGCTTTCTAACTAACTCTCATTCTGAATATCATCCTTAGAGCAATTCTGAGTTTAAATGCTAGGATTTGAGAGTTCACATTTAGAGAGAAGGGATGATTACTAACTTCTTTTAGGAAGAAATGTTCAGTGAAAATAAAACAAACAGGCTTTATATTTTAGGGTCCTCTAGTACATCCAATAACTTGAGGAGTTTTCTATGCCAATTTTCACGGTTTTATATTTTCACTCAAAATTTGACAATTTAATATTGTAATTATTAATTCAAATATTGTTTTAATTCAATGGCACATAAAATTGCCTTCTGACCTAGACTTTCATAAGTCAAGTTATAACAGCCGTAGGCAGTATTTTATTTGGATAATGGCCTTAAATTTCATTCTGGGCCTAAGATTAGAATGAAAAGATGTGAATTGCCCTTTTGTCACTCCCAATTGTATAAAATTGTCTGGAGCAGTCATGTGATCCTACAGCCTTCAAAGTTTTTATCTCTTCTAAACAGGTTGACAACTGGCTTTCTGGGGATAAATTCTCCATATTACAGAGTCTAAGGTAACTAAAATTGATAATTTATTAGCTATTTAACTTCAGAATGCCATTGGCTCTTGTTTCTCACCATAGAAGTAAAAGAAAAAAGAGATCTTATTTTTGGACCTGTCTTGCTCTTAAAACAATTGCAAAATGATGCATATTTTGCAATGTCATGAGTACCTATTTATTTTTCACTTAAGGTTCTTTTGCCTAAAAGCAACAATAATTTATCTAGTCTGGTTTTCTTTTCAAAGAGGTTTATTGAAGGAAAAAGAAAAAAAAAAGACCTCTTATTTTTTAATCAAATGGGGAAAAAATAAGCAATTGCCCCACTTGTCTTATTTTGGTTAGTACTTTGAGGTAAGACAAGTGTGGGTAAATGCTAAATGTATATAGAAAAGTATGAATGGAAAATTTATAACTGGAAGATGAAGTACCACTGATCAGTCTCAAGCTGACTGAAATTCATCAAGTTCATAAAGATGTGCTCCCCTTCATGCAAAACAACATGAATTGTATTGCACATCCTATAGAATATTCTTACCAACATGATTCAAACCTGGATTTAATCAATATTTATTGCTGGCTTCTAGTTTACAAGACATACAGTGTATAGAGAAAACTGTTAAATGACATGAGTACGAATAACCCAGATAAATATAGACTGAGGGGGATTTTTAATAAAATCTGTCAGTTATTTCTAAAACTTAATAGCATAGAAACAAACAAATAAGGAAACCAAACAAGGGAGGTTTAATAGTCATAATAACCACAAGGAGAGTATTGAGATTTTAAGACCTTGTTTTATTCTTAATTCAAATAATCCATCTATAAAAAATAATTTTTGAAAAATCAAAAATGTGAATATAGCCTAGATAGTAAGTTATATTAAGGAACTATTGGTAAATATTGGTGGGATAATTGAATTGTATTTATGTAAGAAAATATCCTTGACTTTTAGAAATACCTAAGGAAACATTTATGAATAAAATAATTTCTTTAGGGTTTTGCTTTAAAGTACTACATCAGTTCAGAAAATAAAAGAATGAGATATGTGAAATGTGTGGCAAAATACTAATTATTAAATATGGATGATTTTAGTACATTATATTGTTTTTCCCTAAATTTTGTACACTTGAAACTTTTCATAATAAAACTGGTTTTTGAAAATTACAAAAAATTTGTAATTTGGTTATGACCAAATTGTTGGTTATGACCTATCAATTTCACAACTTTTGGATGAGTCAAAATCTGCAGTGAAAAAAATTCCCAATATTCCAATAATTAGGTTATGAGGGTGAATTTATTTCTATAGACTTCCTTCCATTTCATCCATTTTATTTTTTTCTATTTCCCTCAATGAGAGTAAATGTCCAACATATGAAGGCACCATTTTTTTTTGATAGCACAATTTTGATTTTAATTGTCTTTATTCCTGAGATGATGAGGAAGTAATGCACATCTGTGATTAATAATTATATTTCTGTACTTGGAACTAAAAGTGTATGCACATTATTCTTCTGTGAAACTTTAATTTTATGTGATTCTCAGAATGTAATAAGCCACATCTCACTATTAAAAATTGTGCCCTAGAGTCTATGAATTTATATTTACAATAAAAATCATAATATGAGAAAGAAAAGTAAACTTTAATAATGCTTTAGAATAGAACGCTCTGCAAATAATAATTTTAATGTGGAGAATGAAAGTGCAAATAAAACATAGATTTTCACACACATGTTTTATCTTCTCAAATGGAAGGAAATGCTGAAATTTCAAAATGCAATGACAAGAGCCTGAATGTACAGGATATCTGGAGGAAATGCTGCCTCTCTAGGCAGCTGTCATTAACCTTATCTTCAGCATCTCTCAGTTTAGCCAGACTCCCCTGCTAATTTAAATTTCATATTTCTTTTAGAGAAACTATCTGGCTCACTATGGGACAGATAATTCTATGACTGATCACTTGCAGTGGGCAAAGGGTGTAATGTGGTATATATACTATGGTCTTTGTGAGCTGGGGAAGTATTATAACTGGAAACCACTACTGAAGAGTCTCAGTTATACAAAATAAAGAAACCTAATCTTTTACTTTGTTATTTATGTTATTAGTTACTACTTGAAAATACGTGCAAGGCTAGAATTTCAAGAGATGTTACGCATTCCCTTCACTGCACATGAGTGTGTTGTATGAATGTCTCTACTTATGGAGAGATTTTATAAATTTGAAAATGGGTTGGATATTTATCACCAGTTTTGACTGTTTCTGAAATAATTTCATTTTGTATGTAACATATGCATTTCCCTTACCTCTTTGTCTTTGTTACTTTTACAAATATGAAGACTCTACTCCCATCTTCCTATAGTGCCCCACGTTTCTGCATCTGCTATGCCACAACCATCCAATATCTATAATTTAGAGTTAAATATTTTATCAGATGAAAATGGCTCTGTAAAGTTGTCTTACATTGATTAAAGAGATATGGGCTTAGCAGCTTTATATCAGTCATCTGCTTCCCCCTATATGGGTGATGGTGTTACTTTCCAAGAAGCTTTGGGCAAGGTGGCTGCCAACTGCCAAAGGTAATTCCCCTGAGAAGGTTACAAGCACGAAGTTCCTAAGCCAATATTACATGTTTTAGATGATTTTGTTAACATCTCATTTCTAATTTCAAAATCTGTGTTTGTTATAGAAAAAATACTATCCCCAAACTTACTGACCTAACACAGAAATTTATCATTATCTCTGTGTGTTACTGGACTCAGATGAACACAGTTCTCTAGGCGTCTCTCATGAGATTGTAGTAGTAAGATGCTGGCAGGGGCTGTTGTCATCTGAACGATCAACTAGACCTAATATCTGAAAGAGCTAACTCATCTAGTTAGCAGTACGTGCTGGCTTTTAGCAAGGAACTCAGCTGGCACTTTCAACTAGAGTATCCACATATTCATTCCATGTGTCTTGGGCTTCTACTAATATCACGGTAGTGGGTTTCCATAAGAAGTAGCTAAAGAGCAAGAATTACAGGAGTACTGAGAGGAAACTACAAAGTTTCTTATGACCAATTATTGCAAACTCCAAAACCTCTGAACTTCTCCGCATTCCATTGATCAAAGAAAGTCATACATTAAAGGGAAGGGAACTGCACTCCTTATTTGATATGAGAAAAAGCATTCTCGCACAGGGAGAAAAGAAATTGGTTCTGGTCACATTTGACCAACTACTCCTACCCCCATCTCCTTCATCTCCAAGTAAACGTACTGATAACTATTGCAATTCCTCCCTCCTTTCCTCCCACTGTCCTTTCTTTCCCTCCTTCCATCTTCCTTTCTTCCTTGTAAGCACCCTAAACATGAGATCTACACTCTTAACAAATTTTTATGTGCATAATACAATATTGTTAACTATAGGCAAAATGTTGTACAGCAGATCTCTAAGATTTATTCACCTTGCCTAACTGAAACTTTATACAGTTGAATAATAAGTCCATCTTTCCCCTTCCCTCCAGCCTCTGGCGACTACCATTTTATTCTCTTTTTATGAGTTTGATTATTTTAGATATATGAATGGAATCATGCAATATTTGTTCTTCTGTGACCTGTGACTTATTTCACTTAGTATTATATCCTCTGGGTTCATCTATGTTGTCACATACGGCAGGAATTTCTTCTTTTTTAAGGCTGAGTAATATTCTATTGTATGTATATAACACATTTTCTTTACCCATTCATATGTTGATGGTATTTAGGTTATCTTCCTATCTTGGCTATTGTGAATAATGCTACAATCTCTTTGAGATCCTGTTTGTATTTATTGTGTCCATTTCCTATCCTCCTCCTAATTGCCTAACACTTTCTACTCTGACAGTTTCCCCCATCTGTCAAAAATTTGCATTTGGGTCATGGAATATAATCTACTTCATATGTGGATTTTGAAATGTGCTGTGTTCCTTTTGAGCTAGTGCATGAATACATATTTAAATATTATGTGTATATTTAGGGAGAAAAATCTGTGTCATGTTTCTTGAATGTATGTATGTTTCTTGAATGTATGTCTACCTAAAACCACTAAGAAAAATTTATAACTAAGGATATTAGTCTTTTGGGTGTGCTATTAATTTTTTGTTTTTTGTTTCATGATTTTTCATGTTGTATTTTGATTTTACTTATATTTTCCCATACATTTTTATAGTTAAATTTATATATTTTTTCAAAAATTATGGTTTTTAGATTTTGAGTCATAGTTAGAAAGAACTTTCCCATTACACATTTTTTAATAGTATGGCAATATTGTCTACTATGTTATTATTTTATCTCTGATTCTGGTGAACTTTGGTTTTTATTTTTTGTTTTTGAGATGTAATTTACATACCATAAATTTATCTTTTAAAAAAAGAGTATAATTCAGTGATTTCTAGTGTATTTTAAAAGTCATGCAGGGCTTCCCTGGTGGCGCAGTGGTTAAGAGTCCGCCTGCCGATGCAGGGGACACGGGTTCATGCCCCAGTCTGGGAAGATCCCACATGTCATGGAGCAGCTGGTCCCGTGAGCCATGGCCGCTGAGCCTGTGTGCTCCGGAGCCTGTGCTCTGCAATGGGAGAGGCCACAACAGTGAGAGGCCCATGTACAGAAAAAAAAAATGTCATGCAGACATTACTATGAACTAATTCCAGAATATTTTCCTTACTCTTACAAATCCCTGCATTAATTATAAGCCATCTACTCCCAGCCTTTGCAATCACTAATCTACCATTTGTTTCTATAGATTTACTTATTCTAGACATTTTATTTAAATTGAATCATAAAAGGTATGCCTTTTTCATCTCACTGCTTTCACTTCAGCATAATATTTTCAAGGTTTTTCTATATTGCATTACCTATCAGTCCGTACAAATTCCAATCTCTGGACTTCTTCAATTATATCTTGTATTGACGTTTTTTCCCCTCTGTGGGTCATATTTTCTTGTTTCTTTACATGTTCCTTACATGTCATTGTTTCATTGAAAACAGAATATTTAAAATAATATCATGCAACTATTCCAGAAATCAGATTCTATTCCTTCTCCAGAGTTTGTTTTTGCTGTGGTACTGTTCACTGCTATTGTTTTTGCTTGTTTATTTAGTATTTTACTAAAATAATTCTGTAAATTTTGTGTTCTTCCTCACATGTGCCCACTAAAATCTCTCCACAGCTATCTTACCAGTTAGCTAATGACTGGACAGAGATTACCTTAAAATGCCTGGAACCAGTAAGTCTCCCAGTGTTTCCAGGGGTTTCAGTATGCATGTTGTGGTATGTCTTCAACACTCAGGTAGGCAATTACAACTCTGTCTTAACCTTTATCTCCTGCTGTGTAGACTCTCAACATTAACCAAGGTGAGAGCTTAGGGTTTTCTTATTTCTTTCCTGAACATGCTTACAATCCTGGGTACGTGGATAGCCCTGTGCATTCACAAGATCTGGATTCTCCAAAAATATTGGAATTTTTTAAATCTCACTATGGTCATTTTATTTCCCAACTTTTCATCTTAAGCTTTTTATTTAGCCTATTGTTTACCCCACAACTCTTATCTACTGGAATCCAAGATGTTATGTAACTGCCTCTTATTATTATCAGTTTTTAATACCCTTGATTAAAAGGCTTTTCACATTGGGTTAGTATTGAGTCACATTAAATAAAGACAACTTTGTAAGTGAGGTCTACCAGAGAATCACCAGACAGGTCAAATAATGATGACATTTCACCCACATTTTGCTTCAGCCAGTGGCTGAAAACCTGCTTTTTTTCTCTATGATTGCAGTCTATTGGGTTTCATGGAGCTCAGGAATGAGGATGGCACAAGACAAATTAAAACAGCATGAGTCACTTTTCTTACCAAGATTCATTTTTTCTTTAAATAAACCCTCCCTAGATGGTTGCATTGTTTGGTTAATTTCCAGAGTACTAACAAAGTTGATTCTGACAATTTTGACCAGTGTTCTCATTGCTTTTATGGAAAAAAAATGTTTTCATAGGTCTCTGCCATTTTTGTTTACATCTGTCTACATTCATTTATTCTTCTTCCAGATTGCTATGAAGTTGTTATGTACTTTTTAAAAAAAATTTCTTATTACATACTAATATTTTATAATATTAGTAATATTTTATATTTATATAGTTTCTGAACTTTCTCTTTATTTTTTATTTAAGAACTATACTTTTAAATTATCAAAACTCTCTTATAAATTTTAATATCTAAAAGGACTAATCTAATCTTAATACTCTAAAATATGCATTTAATATAAATAATATAAAATATATGATATATAATATATAATATATATATTCATATATATTATACTACAACCTAGAACAGTTAAAACATTGAGTACCTAACATAGTAAACTCAGAAATAAAATGACCTTTAGAAACAAGTTAGTGAAACTTCAGCGTTTTCAATAACAACAAAAAGAAGACCCAAATAGCTTGCAGAAAGAAACAGAAATCAATCAATCACTGGTTATTAATAATAAACATGTTAGCACCACTGAATACTAGAAGACAATGAATAAGATCTCTCAAAGTAAAAAAATAACAGTTTTAACACAGAATTTTCAATTCCGCCAATGCTATAGTCAACTATGAGAGAATAGAAATATTTTCAGACATATAAACAAAACAAAAACAACTTGTTGAAAAAATATTTTAATGAAGTAACACTCCATTTAGAAACTACAATAGCTCTGAACTAGTCTGCACCTAATAATGTAAGCAATATTTATAAAGCAAATATTTTAGAAAGATATCAAGAAATGTATAAATTTGTATGATTATATAAGACTTATGGCATATTTCTTTAAAAATATCATAGACCACATAGCCAAAAATAAAATAAAATTACATAATGAATATTAAATAGCATACAAGAATTACCAAATGAACATAGTTGATATATAAATAAAGTATACAATCATTTCAAATATTCATGACATATGTTTTGGATAAATGTGTCAAAATAATCTCAATTCAACTTTAAAAATAAAAGTTAACAGAAAATATTTTCTGTTTACAATGCTGTATAACTTTTAAATAAGCATGTTATATGTAGTTAAGTATAAAACATTAATAAATGTATGTTCTTGCTGTCTTATTTCTTAGTTTTGGACTGTAAAATTAGACAAATGCCTTACTTCCTATAATCTATGTTGTATCTATATCTACCATCTATGTCATCTGTATCTATTTGTGTGCCAGGTAGTGTGTGTGATTGCATGTGTACATATCTAGCTGCAAATATACCATAAATGCATTCAGGTATAATAAAAACTCATTGAAGAAGTTGATAGATGTATCCTTGAATCAGATAAATATGCAAATATATTGGAAAAAGATCCACAAAGGGTTTAGTTTCATTATTTATAACTGTAGTAACAACATACGCTCTGGCTATGTATAAACTTCCATGAATTTGTTGAAGTAAGTACCTTTTTGTGTGTGTGTTCTCCAATACAGAGAGAGGTAAAAGAAAATAAACATAAAGTCATTATCATATACCCATCATTCAAATGCACTTGTGACAAAGCATACTCAAGTTCAGATGATAGGCAAGGGAAACACTTTGTAGAAACCCAGAATGATCTGTGGTGTCTTGAGACATCTCTTATAAAATGTTCAGGGATCTGAAACTGCTTTTGTAAGAATTTCACTTAGAATCCACATTAAGTGTATGTTTTCCACCATGGGGTATAAATCCTCAAAGTAGTTTTAACAAATTCAAAGGTATCAGGGGAAACGTGTGTGCAAAGATGAAGACTGTGAAGTTGTTAATTTTTACAGGAGGCATTCTATCAGTTTCACCAGGCTGAAGCAATGCCATATTTAGTTGTTGTAATAATACATGTTCCTTGAAATGGAACTATATTACTGTGAGCCAGGATGTCCAAGCTGACGTCAACACAACCACTGACCTCAATGTTTAAAGATTTCTTTCTCCCTGAACATCACATATTTTCTCTAAAAGTTATCCAGATTTAGGATCTCCATACTGAGAAAAGTAAATAACTAAAGAAATACAGTCTAGGGGCTTCCCTGGTGGCGCAGTGGTTGGGAGTCCACCTGCCGATGCAGGGGACACGGGTTCGTGCCCCGGTACGGGAAGATCCCACATACCGCAGAGCGGCTAGGCCCATAAGCCATGGCCGCTGAGCCAGCACGTCCGGAGCCTGTGCTCCGCAATGAGAGAGGCCACGACAGTGAGAGGCCCACATAACGCAAAAAAAAAAAAAAAAGAAAAAAGAAATACAGTCTAGGAGAGGAACTTAGTGAAATAAAATTTAAAGACAAATCACAAAATAACTGTTCTCAGGACATTAAGAAGTAATACAGAGAGAACTGTCATCACCATCTTCTATTTGTCTTCTTTGACAATGAATTTTTTATATGCATTTGCCATTGGTTCATTTCTATTATTTGAAAATACATAAAATTGAGATTTGGATTAGTGTAATATGGAAGAACAAATCTGACTTCATATTGAATCTGTTTCTTTTACTTTAACCTTTGTATTCTATGGCTTTCGCAACAAGTTAATCACTAAAGAGGTGTTGCCTATAGCTTGAAGTATACGTAATGGCCCATTTCCAGTAACTCTGTCTTCCGTGTCTGAAGGTTAAGCTAAAATACTTTTGTTCAGCTCTCAGGAAATATCCTGACCCAGCCCACCTATGAATGGCTGCAGGAAAGAAAAAATTAACACATCCCCTCCTGGAGTCTGCTTGAAAACAGGAAATATTTGTAACAACTATAGCCGTTTTTACTTTACCTCCTCACCTTCCCCCTCTTTGCCCTGTAAAGAAACAAGCATCCAAACCTGGGCAAGATTGTTCTTTAGGACATTAGTCCACCATCTTCTTGGTCTGCTGGCTTCCTGAATAAAGTGGCTTTTCCTTGCCCCAGCACCTCAGCTCTCAGTTTATTGACCTGTATTGTAGCAAGCAGTATGAGCTTGAACTCAGTAACATTAGTCCTTTAGACCACTACTAGTAAAATATATTTAATCTAATTATTTCTGTAGAGTGATTTATCTTTAGGTTTGAAAAATTATGTAGCCCTTGCTTAGATTCCCATTTGTGATATGTTCTATCCCTCCTCCTAACCTCTAAAATTTTACTGCCAATAACATCCAAGTCAGAATTAGTATTTTACAAATGAAGTCTTTTTGTTTTAAAGTTTAATTATGTAGCTTAGAAAACAATTTCTGTCTGCATATTATGATTTGACACATTAAGCAGAAATGTAAGCAGGTGGTAGAGTGCAGTAATTTTTTATTTTCTTGTTATTATTTTGTTTTTAAATTTTAGACAGTTATGCAAGATTTTGATTGTTTAATTTCAATAGTTACCACAGTTGTAAAATATATTACATTTTAAAAACATGAAGAAGATTCTCCAGATGGTATGTATTAATCAAATATTTGACACAAGATCTAATGCTACATCAACAATTATTTTTAAAATAAAATTTTCTGTAATTTATATACATGTTCTGTATTTCTAATAATTCCTTGGTGGGAAATGTTTACAAATATTTCTGGAAAATATACTTTGAATGGCATAAAACATTTTCTCAGTTGTAGGAAGATAGGCATATAAGATGAAACATGTACGAGTGAAAGAAACTCATGGATTACTGAAGCAGACCTTGATACAGAATCTCAGAAAAGAGAGCAAAGCCTAGGATTCTAATCTTGTGTTACCCAATGACCTAAATAATCTGACACTACTGCACCTTAGAATATTAAAATAGAGACTAGTGGCTTGGATCACTGCTAAGTCTTCTGTTACAGCCTGAATATATTCTCCCAAAATGCATATGTAGAAGCTCTAACTCCTTCAGTGTAAATGTATTTGGAGATGGGATCTATAAGGAAATAATTAAGATTAAACAAGTTCATAATGGTGGGACCCTGATCCGATAGGATTAGCATCCTTATAAGAAGAGACTCCAGAGATACCACCTGCCCTCAGTGAATGCACAGAGAAAAGGTCATGTTAGGACACAGTGAGAAGGTAGTAATTTGCAAGCCAGGAAAAGAGCCCTTTTCTGGAACTGAATCAGCCAGTTCCTTGATCTGGGAATTCTGGCCTCCAGGACTATGAGAAAATAAATTTCTGTTCATTAGACCACACAGTCTGTGGTATTTGTATGACAACACTAGCAGACTCATACATCTTCCAAATAAAATTTAGGACGAGGCAGGTAACTTAAGCCAGATAAAATAGGGAATTAAGGAATAGTCAGTCAAATTTCCTCAAAGCAAATAGGAACGTAAGGAAGATATGATCACTTGTATTTATGGGAAAATTAAAACAAATGGTTATAAAAATGTGAAGTTATGATAGAGCACTAAAGAATAAAATGGAATTTAGTAAGAAGAGAAAAATAAGTGATGAAAAATGCAAAACATTCATATTTTGGGGGGTTCCTCACCTGGAACCAGTTACCCGAAAGTTTTGTTTATGGGGCATCATGTTATCTGGCTCTCATGTACCTCTGGAAAGGGGAAAGTGTGTGTGTGTGTGTGTGTGTGTGTGTGTGTGTGTGTGTTTAATTTTATCATGGGAAATTCCACTGGGAAAGGTTTTCACCACCATTGTCTTTCATGGCCTCATATAAGTGGAGCAAATTTTCACTTACAGCATACTGTCAGATCCATTGGTAAACTGGTTTGCCCTTTCCTTTCCATTAACTTGTTGAGAAAACACCACAAGAGCTCATAGATATGCACAGAGAAAGAGGTAGCAAAGCAGTTAAAGAAGATACTAAGCAATTTCCTTGCACTTCTAGACCTATTCATGTTTGACCCTGCGTATTTCGCTTCCACTCAGAGCTGAGAATGTCAGGAAAATTTTGAGTTGACACATGACTATTCATTATGGCATAGGGTAAAACAGAGCATGGAGATCTAGATTTTAGCTCTTAAAACTTCTTAAAGATGGCGACATTAATTTTGCTCACAATTAATTTACCAGACCACGTCAAAATGCAAACCTGATGTCTATGAATTCGGAAAGTGTAGCCTTTGTCCCTCACAGGGCTCTGCATATAGTAATATGATTGTTCGTTATCTCCTTTACAGTTTTGTTGCAGTTTGTCTTTTTTATTCTTAGTTTTTTGAATTTATGGTCCATGTTTTCAGTAGCTTGTTCAGGTTTACTTAATTCATGTTGAAAGGTTGTATTAGACTTCTCTTTTATGTTGAGACTGTTTCAGAGTATTTTACCAGCTAAAAAAATTAATTCTCATATTTTAAATTATTTCAGTAACTTTGAATGGATATGAAGTTTGGTTTTGTTTTAGTGTTTTCTTATTTTATTTTTTTTTATATTCTAGTATATTTCACGATTTTCACAGATCCACAATATAATGTGACCACTTGGGGAGAAAAAATAAGAGAGGCTTATTTAGTTTCTTAGTTCAAGATTTTTTCATTAGTTGCCACATTAAAGTGAAGTTTTCATAATAAATTGTTCCTTATGTTGGGGGTTGGGTCAGTTTTCTTCTGATTTATTGATATTAACTTATTTTGAAAGTTTCTTCTTGAGACACTTTCTCTTTTTACTTTCTTCAGTAAGTTTCCAAATGATACCTCATCTCCCCAAATTAATTTGCTCAACTCCAAAAATAGAGACTTCCCAAGATTCACCTTTTATCCTACGTTTTCTCAAGTTTCTTCCTTTCAACATGGCAATAGCCAGTTCTTTTATTCACCAAGTCTCAGAATTACTCTCAGGACCTGGGACTCTTCTTCTGGTGTTGTTAAGAGCATAGCATGTCATTTACTTTTTTGTAGACTTTATAGGCTTGCAGTGAAGGGGAATGTTCTATACATGCTGAGCTTAGGGGAATGTAATATGAAAATTATATAATAGGAGTAGAGAATATAATGGATGACAGACTGATATTTCAAGAAGATAGATACAATTATTGGCAGCATTATAACATGATTTTAGATAAAGATGATAAGATTTCTGGTTCTATTAATAAATGCCTAATGCTCAGAACTAAGATAAGAGAGGTGTGTATTCCACATATCTACTTGCTAAGCAATACCTTGCAACTATTTAAAATTCAATCTGAGAACAGAAACCAGAATAGTAATGGACATGAAGTTACTGGAAATAGGCTATAATGCACCATCTAATGGTACTGAAGCTACGTCATGTGAAAGTGTGTCTCCCATCACTGAAAATGACATGAAGCTGTGACTTGCTCTATTGAACATTAGACTGTGAAATATTACCTCATAGATTTCTTCAAGGTCTAGAGTTTGTGATCTGTAACAGGAAAGCAGTTTCTTTTCCTGAAACTATTTTCTTTTTCTAAAATGTCCATTTTTGTGGGCAATATATACATAGTTTTTCTAAGACAGATACATTTTGAGACGCTAATATATCCATGAATACTTTAAGGACTAATGCATTTTATGCATGTTTGAGATAAACAATTAAGGCAATAAACACATGTAGAGGCTCTAGCATGATCTGAAGAACACCATATTTATTTTGACATCTGTTTAATTAATCCTTGATAATTTTCTCACTTTCCATGGACCTGAAACACTTCACTGGTAAAGTAGAAATGATAATATAGAGCATCTTACAGAAGAGGATATATAATTATGTTTCTCTCCTCTCCATAGGTATGATATATACTTTTTGCTTTAATAGGTAGGTTTTCTTAAGTTTCTTCTATAATTGGGTAAGTCAGATAAAATAGTGCACAGCAAAATGAGAAATATATTAATTTAAATAAAAGAAAATTTTTAGAGAAAATTAATATTATGAATAGAGACAGGCTAAACAGCAAATCAGTATTCAGTTTTCTGATGAAATTCTGTTGTTAATTCAACAAATGGAATGGATCTCAAAATTCATTTATATATCTTTGTATAGCAAAAATTGACATCACAATAAAAAGCAGAATTCTGTTATTTTGAATCAATAACTTTTAAAAGGTTAAAAAATATCTACTCTGATAGATGGTCGGTCTAGGGCTCTGCAAGTGTGTTTGGTGACAAAGTCACTTCTAAAAGAATATCAACTGATACCAGTAATAAAATAAGGCAAAATTATATACATTTCATAATTACAGATGTATACGGGACAGAAGGAAATGTAATGTTTGGATGTTTACCTTATTATAAATGCAAAATTAAGAATTTAAGTACGCTCAAAATTTCTCTCTTTAATGGAAAAATAAAATCGAAGTGAATGGCTAAATTATTTTGCTGTGAGTTAATTTTCTTCTTACATTTTAAACTAATATCTTGTATCATAAATTACTCAGTGGAAAAGTAAATTGATGGCATGAAATTAATTTCCACTTTAAAAAATCTACATGGATATAAATCACTGCAACTTGGGGAAGGTTGAAAAATGACTGTATTAACAAAATTTCATGTTCAACAGACAAATAAACATCCTCACAAATCCAAATCATCACTGCATATTTACCCATCATTAGCCATAATCTACTTCAGATGATGATGATAAATGAACTAAGAAACTGGATCCCTGAACAATACCTATTTAATGATAACAAACAACCAAAAATGGAGGAAGACTTGCCTGCCCTGAAATTGGTATTTAGACTGATGGGAACCTTACTTAACTGCTGTCTCTTCTGGCATAACAGTGTTCCTCTATTATCAGGGGTCCCTTTCCCATAATATCACAATAATTAGATTTTAATACTAATCTTTTCATGAGTGCAGTTGATGTTGGTATACAGTGATAAACTTTCTCAAGGTAAACTCAATTTGTATATTTAGGTGGATAGATAGATTGATCGATCTATGTATCTATGTAGATTGCCCATAAGAAAATATTTGATATATATTTTACTTTTTTCATATAAAACTAGCAGATTCACAATGTTGAAGTTATTGCAAAAATTATCAAAGTTCCATCTTTCAGGCTTCTAAGCTATAGCTAGAAGATCAAGATTTAATATTTTCATGTTTCTTGTTATGTCCAACAAGGCCTAATATGAACCCTTTTGGGACTCCAGGTACCTGTGCCCTTTGCTTTGTGCCTCTGGTAAATTCAGGTTATAATAGTTTGCAGTTATAAGACCTGACTACAACTAGTTACAACTAGTAACCTAACTACAACTGGGTGCCTTAAATTGTATTACAGTTTTTCATGGTCACCCTTTCACCCTTCTTGCCTATGGGCATGAAATATCCCATTTTTATTCCCATTTTCCATTATATTATAAAAGATGCAGCATGATACTTTTTTATAGCTGTTGTTAAAAGTTTTAAAGGAAGCAGAAATAACTCAGGTCAAAAATGAATTACAAAACCAAAATGTATCCAGGAAAATAAATTCAAACCACAAATGACAAGCTGAGAATTGCACTTATATAACAGACAAAATTCTAATGTCCCTACATATATAAGACAAACACAGAGGAAGGAACCATGGAAAATCCATTAACATGTGATATAAGGAATTGAATGGTGAAAATAACATCTATGCTATGGTGGTTTAATTAAAAAAAAGACTTGATGGTCTCTTTGCCTAATGAAGAATAGAAGTTGGAAGTTGAGCTTACTCTTGGGATCAAAAAGGTAAATATTATTATTGTGTATAATAAAGAAAAAGAGAGAGAAGGGGTAAGGAGGAGAATTACATAGAGAGAGTCAAAGACAGAGAGATATTAGAGAGATTAGCACTCTTAGTGGTGAATCTTCCATGTAAGAATTGATAAATTTGAGACATGATCAGATTCTCCCCCAAGGGTGGATAGTGCATACATTTCAAGAGGGTTTGGGTAAAATATCAGAATGACAGCTGTATTAGTTTCCTATTGCTGCCATAACAAATTGCCACAAATCCAGGGGCATAGAACAATACAAATTTATTATCGAAGAATTCTAGAGATCAGAAGTCCAAGATGTAGTCCATGGGCTAAATTCAAGGTGAATGCAAAGCTGTATTGCCAAGTGGAGACATCAGTGCCCTCAAGCTGGGGGCTTGAAGGCTTTACTCCTACAGATTAGGGAAGAAATGTCTGGATGGACTTTTGGTGGTGGCTCCTCTTTCCTTCCTCTAGTTGCCATGGGTTTCCAGACATGCTCTCAGGACACACATTTTGATGATCTACCCTCCTGGATTAAGCCTTTTATTCCTTGGATTTAAGGGAGAAGATTCTGGATGGATTTGGTGCGCCAGTACCCAGGTCATCACCTTAGGAGAAGTGTTCTCAGGACTCCTGATCTCCCCTGTGAGTATCTGGTGATATTCAGAGAAAAAGCCTGCAAAGAGAGTAAATTCTAGTATGTCTGATACCCCCTATAGTTTCACACTCTCTCACTAGCCTGTACTCAGCTTTAAGAAATTGTTAAAATTTTCTAACTTAGTCTTACTTACTTTTATATCATTTGGTGATGTCTGCCCTAGGTAAGGAAATGGTCAGGCCCATTTTCTCCCTATAGTTTTCTGCCTCTCTCAATATTTCTAAGAAGTTTTCCCTGTGACCTCAGTTCTCTGATGGTTTCAAGAAAAGACATTATTTGCAGTTTGTTCAGCTGCTTTCTTGTGGCAAGTATAAGAATGACACTCTTTCCAGTTTTCTACATGTCTTTGTTAGCTAGAGAGTTATTCAGTGATTCTCCAGTGAGCTTCCATGGTTTATGTACTTCAAGGAGTTTGTTCATTTCATCTAAATTGTCAAATTTTTGCTCTAAATTTGTTCATAAGAAACACTTATTATTCAATTAACCTGCAGAATCAGCAATACTGTCACCTGTGCCATTCCTGATATTGGAAATTTCTGTCCTGTTTCCTTTGTATCCCCTGTCAATCTGGCTATAAGTTTATGAATATTATCGATTCTCTCAAGAACCCATTATTGATTACATCAAATTTCTATAAATGCTTTATGTTGTCTATGTCATTAATTCATGCTTTAATTCTTATTATTTTCTTTCTTTTGCTTACTTTTAATTTTAAATGTACTTTTCCTAGTTTCTTATGGTAGAATCTGAGGTTAATGATTTGAAACATTTCTTCTTTCTTAATATGTATAATACTGGGAATGTCTTTATAGCTGCATTCTATAAGTATTGAAATGGTATATTATTATTTTCTGTAGAAAATTTGTTTTCTAATTTTCCTCTTAATTCTTTTTTGACGTATACATAATTTTAGAAATATAGTATTCATTTTCCACATATTTGGATATTTTCCAGGTCATCTGTTAATGATTTCTAGTTTAATTCCAATATATTTAGGGAACATACTTTGTAAGACTTACATACCTTTTTTTTTAACATCTTTATTAGAGTATAATTGCTTTACAATGGTGTGTCAGTTTCTGCTTTATAACAAAGTGAATCAGTTATACATATACATATATCTCCATATCTCTTCCCTCTTGCGTCTCCCTCTCTCCCACCCTCCCTATCCCACCCCCTCTAGGTGGTCACAAATCACCGAGCTGATCTCCCTGTGCTATGCGGCTGCTTCCCACTAGCTATCTATTTTATATTTGGTAGTGTATATATGTCCATGACACACTCTCACTTTTTCCCAGCTTACCCTTACCCCTCCCCGTATCCTTAAGTCCATTCTCTAGTAGGTCTGCATCTTTATTCCCATCTTGCCCCTAGGTTCTTCTGACCATTTTCTTTCTTTTTCTCTTTCTGACTTACTTCCATCTCTATGACAGTCTCTAGGTCCATCCACCTCACTGAAAATAACTCAGTTTAATTCCTTTTTATGGCTGAGTAATATTCCATTGTATATATGTGCCACATCTTCTTTATCCATTCATCTGTTGATGGACACTTCGGTTGCTTCCATGTCCTGGCTATTGTAAATAGAGCTGCAATAAACATTTTGGTACATGACTCTTTTTGAATTATACATTCTTTGAAATTGATTGAAATTTGTATTATTAATTATAATAGGGTCTATCTTGGTAAGTATTCTTTGCACATTTAAAAAAACAATGTGTATATTGCTGTTCCCGTATGGTGTATTCTGTAAGCATCCATTATGTCAATTTCTTGGATAAATTTGTGCACATTCCTTACATTCTTATTAATTTAATTTTAGTTGTTCTTTTTCTTTCAAAGTCAAGAGAGTGTCATTGAAATCTTTGACCATAGTTGTGGCTGTGTCTATTTCTTCTTGCAGTTTAATCAGTTTTTCCCTCATGTGTTTTGCAGGTCTGATATTAAGTGCATGGTTGCTTAGGAACTTTGTCATTTAATGAATCAACCCTTTGAAGACTATGAAATGACCCTGGCAATATTTTCTGCTTAAAAATCTGCATCACAATATTGATTCAGTCACTTTAACTTTTTGACTAGAGTTAACATGGCATATATTTTTTTAATCTTTTTAAAAAAATTCTAACTCACTTGTGTATTTTTTTTCCTGTGAGTCTTGTTCTCTTTTGTAAATAAGTTCATTTGTACCATTTTTTTAGATTCTGCATATAAGTGATGTCATATGACATTTGTCTTTTTCTGTCTGACTTACTTCACTTAATATGATAATCTCCAGGTTGATCCATGTTGCTGTAAATAGCATTATTTCACTCTTTTTAACAGCTGAGTAATATTCCATTGTATATATGTACCACATCTTCTTTATCCATTCATCTGTCAGTGGGCAGTTAGGTTGCTTCCACATCTTGGCTATTGTAAACAGTACTGCAATGAACATTGGGGTGTATGTATCCTTTCAAACCATGTTTTTCTCCAGATTTATGCCCAGGAGTGAGATTGATGGATCATAAGGGAGCTCTACTTTTGTTTTCTTAAGGAACCTCCATACTGTTTTCTACACTGGCTGTACAAATTTACATCCCCACCAACAGTGTAAGTGGTCTCCTTTTCTCCATGCCCTCTCCAGAATTTATTGTTTGTAGACTTTTTGATGATGGCCGTTCTGACTGGTGTGAGGTGATATCTCATTGTAGTTTTGATTTACATTTCTCTAATAATTAGAGAGGTTGAGCATCTTTTCATGTGCCTTTTCGCCATCTGTATGTCTTCTTTGGAGAAATGTCATTTTAGGTCTTCAGCCCATTTTTTGATTGGTTGTTTGGTTTTTGGATATTGAGCCACATGAGCTGCTTGTAAATTTTGGAGACTAACCCCTTGTCAGTTACATTGTTTGCAAATATTTACTCCCAGTCTGTGGGTTGTCTTTTCATTTTGTTTATGGTTTCCTTTGTTGTACAAAAGCTTTTGAGTTTAATTAGGTCCCATTTGTTTATTTTTGTTTTTATTTCCCTACTCTAGGAGAAGACTCAGAAAAGATATTGCTGTGATTTATGTCAAAGAGTGTTCTGTCTATGTTTTCCTCTAAGAGTTTTATATTATCCAGCCTTACATTTAGGCCTTTAATCCATTTTGAGTTTATTTTTGTGTACTGTGTTAAAGAACATTCTAATTTCATTTTTTTACATGTAGCCATCCAGTTTTCCCAGCACAATTTATTGAAGAGACTGTCTTTCCTCCATTGTAGAGTTTTGCCTCCTTTGTCATATATTAATTGACCATAAGTGCATGGGTTTATCTCTGGGTTTTCTATCCTGTTCCATTGATCAATATTTCTGTTTTTGTGCCAGTACCATACTGTTTTGATTACTGTAGCTTTTTAGAATAGTCTGAAGTCAAGGGGTCTGATTTCTCCAGCTCCCTTTTTCTCTCTCAAGATTGCTTTGACTGTTCATGGTCTTTTGTGTCTCCATAAATATTTTAAGATTTTTTTTTCTACTTCTGTGAAAAATGTCATTGTTAATTTGATAGGGATTGCATTGAATCTGTAGGTTTCCTTGGGGGGTATAGTCGTTTGGGCAATACTGATTCTTCCAATCCAATAACATGGTATATCTTTTCATCTGTTTGTGTCATCTTCAATTCCTTTCATCAGCATCTTATAGTTTTCAGAGTACAGGTCTTTTGTCTCCTTAGATAGACATATTCCTAGGTATTATATTTTTTGATGGGATAGTTAATGGGATTGTTTCTTTAATTTCTCTTCCTGATCTTTCATTGTTAGTCTATAGAAATTCAACTGGTTTCTGTGTATTAATTTTGTATCCTGAAAGTTTACCAAATTCATTGATGAGTTTTAGTAGTTTGCTGGTAGCATCTTTAGGATTTTCTATGCATAGTTTCATATCGCCTGCAAACAGTGAAAGTTTAACTTCTTCTTTTCCAATTTGGATTCCTTTTATTTCTTTTTCTTCTCTGATTACTGTGGCTAGGACTTCCAAAACTATGTTGAATAAAAATGGCAACATCAAGTGATCAATCCAAGAATCAGATATAAAAATTGTCAATATATATGCACCCAACATAGGAGCACCCCAATATATAAGGCAAATACTAACAACCATAAGAGGAGAAATTGACAGTAACACAATAATAGTGAGGGACTTTAACATGTCACTTTCCTCACTGGACAGATCATCCAGACAGAAGATCAATAAAGAAACATAGGCCTTAAGTGACACATTAGACAAGATGCTCTTATTTGATATTTATAGAGCATTCATCAAAGGCAGCAGAATACATATTCTTTTCAAATGCACTTGGAACACTCTCCAGGATTGATCATATGCTGGGCCACAAAGCATGTCTCCATGAATTTAAGAAAATTGAAATATCAAGCATCTTTTCTGACCACAATGCTATGAGATTAGAAATCAACTACAAGAAAAATACTGTAAAAAACACAAACACCTGGAGGCTAAACAATGCACTACTAAACAACCAATAGATCACTGAAGAAATCAAAGGAAATTAAAAAAAATACCAGAGACAAATGAAAATGAAAGCATGATGAACCAAAACTATGGGATGCAGCAAAAGCAGTTCTAAGAGGGAATTTTATAGCAATAAAATCCTACCTTAGGAAACAAGAAAATCCTCAAATAAACAACCTAATCTTACACTTAAAGCAACTAGAGAAAGAAAAACAAACAAAACCCAAAGTTAGTAGAAGGAAAGAAATCATAAATATCAGAGAAGAAATAAATGAAATAGAAATGATGAAAACAATAGAAAAGATCAATGAATCTAAAAGTTAGTTCTTTGAAAAGATAAATAAAATTGATAAAACATTTAGTGAGACTCATCAAGAAAAAAAGGGAGAGGGGTCAAATCAAAAAATTAGAAGCAAAAAAGGAAAAGTGACAATGGCCACCACAGAAATACAAAGGATAATAAGAGACTACTATAAGAAACTATGTGCCAATAAAATGGAAAACCTGGAAGAAATGGACAAATTCTTAGAAAGGTGCAATCTCCCAAGATTGAACCAGGAAGAAATAGAAAATATGAATAGACCAATTACTAGTACTGAAATTGAAACTGTGATTGGAAAACTCCCAAGAAACAAAAGTTCTGGAACAGATGGTTTCACAGGCAAATTCTATCAAACATTTAAAGAATTAACACCTGTCCTTCTGAAACTATTCCCAAAAATTGCTAAGGAAGGAATGCTCCCAAACTCATTCTATGAGGCCACCATTATCCTGATACCAAAACCAAAAAAAAAAAAAAAATACAGAAAAAGGATAGTGCACTTTTTATTATTACAGGTATTTGCCTTGTTGGCTTATTAGATAAAATTGTGTTATTTTAGTGGTTGTTTTAGAGTTATAATAAAATTCTTTAACTGAACATAATTTACCTTCAATAATATACTACTTTACACATACTCCAGTCGTATTAAAGAATTTTACAGCAGTACACAGTTTTCCCCCACCATCCGAAAGTAGACCTTCCTGTGAAAAATTTCATAAACCAAAATAACATAAAGAATATCTCCCTGCTTTCTAAAAGTTTGCATTAGGCCACTTCACTGTTAAAAATACCTACATTAGTATCTGTTTTCACTAATCAAAAGAAATCCAAAGAGGATTTTTGCTTTTACCAAAAAAAGCTGTTATTGTACTAATGCAGGTCTTAATGCAAACTTTCAGAAAACAGGGAATACTCCCATTGTTTCTTTCTAGGCCTTTGTGCTATTTTTGTTATAAATTTCATTTCATTAATGTTATGAATCCCAAAACACATTACTACTTTTTCTTAAATAATAGTTGATTGCTCTCTGAAGAAATTAAATAAAAATAAAAATGTTCTTTAATTACCTATGCAGCTACCATTTCCAGTGCTTTTTATGAATTTAGATAGATCCAGCATTACATCTGATATAATTTTGTTTCTGCCTGAAAGATTTCCTTTCACGTTTCTTGTGGTGCAAGCCTGCTGTTGATACATTCTTTAAGTTTTATGAGCATTAACAAAGTATTTCATTTTCTCTTAGGAAAGCAACTTTTGCTGGATAAAATTTCTATGTTGATAGTTTTGTTTCTTTCAATACTTTAAAGAAATTGTTCCACTGTATTCTGGCTTGCATCGTTTCTGATGAGAAATATGCTAACATGTTTATCTGTTTTCCAGAGTATTTCATGTGCCTTTCTTATCTGGCTTCTTTGCTTTGCTCTTTACCACTGGTCTTAAGCAATCTGACTAATACAGTGCATATGCCTTAATGTAGTCTTTTTCATGATTTTTATGCATGGGGTTTGTTGAGATTTGTATATAAATGGGTCTATATTTGTTATTAGATATAGAAGAAATGTTGGCCATTATTTCCTCAAATAGTTTCTTCTAACTCTTCTCCTTTATGACTGTAAATTGCATGTATATTTTGCACTTGAAGTTTTCTGGAGCTCCATATGCTCTGTTAATATTTTCAGCTTTTTTTTTCTTATATGTGTTTCATTTTTGACAGTTTCTATTGCTATGCTTTCATGTTCACACATCTTTTCTTCTATCTCGTCTCTTTGAGCATTTATCCCATCCAGTTTATATTTCATGTGAGACATTGAAGGTTTTCATCTCTAGAATTGAGTTTTGCATTTAAAAATTATATCTGTATTTAACATTTTAAATATTTCTTCATTTCTCAAATGTATGGCATACAGTTGTAATGACTGCTAGTTTTATCACTGATGCCATTCTGCATCCATTTTGATTGATTGACATTCTCCTCAGGATAAGATATAGTCTTCTCTTTTATAATGCCTGGTAATTTTTATTAGATACTAGGTATTTTGAATTTTTACTATTGGATCCTGATAATTTTTACAAGTAGATTTGAGCTTAGTTCTGGGACACAGTTGAGCTACTTGGAAACTGATTTTCTGCATCACGATTTTAAGTTATTTTTAGGCAAAGCCAGAGCCACATGTGGTCTAGGGTGTCCTTTCTCGACTAAATGAAATGTGACTCTTCTTAGTCTTTCACTCAATGCCTCATGAGTGAGGAGGTTTTCATTCTGATTGTTCAGAACAGGCACAGTTCTTTCATGTTGTCTTAATCCATTTGGATTACTACAGCAAAATACCACAAGTGGGTAGCTTATAAAAAACAAATTTAATTCTCACAGTTTTGGGGACTGGGAAGTCCAAGATCAAGAGGCCAGTGCAGTCCCCTTCTGGTGAGGACCATAGCCACCCTTCTTGTTGTTTCATAGCCAGCACCTTCTTCTTCTACCTTCACATGGTAGAGGAGGTTATGAATCTTTGTAGGGTCCCTTTTATAAGGGCATCAATCTCATTCCTGAAGCCTCTGCTCTCATGACCCAAATTATAATCCAAAGACTCTACCTACCAATGCCATCACAATGGATGTTAGGATTTCAACATTTAAATTTGGGGGAAACACAAACATTCAGACCATAGCACATGTTCAATTTCATATATAAGAAAATGTAAGTTAAAAACTAAGTAATAATAATTTTCATAGGCAATGTTTAAAGCAAATGTCTAAGTGAATTAATGCTCTTGTGCTGCATTCTCATGAAAAAAATACTGAATTAAAAATTAACCATTATTGAAGTGATTCAGGAAATATCACCAATGTGGGAAAATGCACATTTAAAAGGGTAGAGCTGATTTAAACTTCTTATATCTCTGTCTCTTCCCTTTAATGTAAACATTGATTTCTATTCATTTGTGTTTCTAGATTCTGAAACATTTTTCTCATGCCATTTCTTTCTGAGTAGTTAATGAGATTTTTCTCATTAAAAGTAAACAATTTTTAGTTCCAAATTTGGTTAACACATCTAATACTATGGAGGAAAAAAAATTGCTACAAAATTAGTCAATCATAGTTATAGAGAGATTTCTTTTCAGAAAAGCCATATTAAGGTTTTTAAAAATAATATTAATAAAACCCTAAATTCAAAACAACACTAAGGAAAGATACTCTCTTTCTCAAGGAAAATAAAACTTACAATGTCCTGAATTCATTAAAATTTTAGGGTTCTACTGGAAGAGGAAATCATATGATTACTTTTATTATAATTTCAAAATGTTGATGGCATTTTTGAGAGTACTTTTAAAATGCAGTACACATATGAGAATTTCTAAGAATAGAATAATTTTATGTTGTGACTTTCTTTTCCCATGTAGACAGAATATTTTCGTGTCTTAAAATATAACCTACAACATATGAACTATTATTTCATCAGATTCATTGTATTAAATTATATTTAGTATAAAATTTTAAGATTTCATAATTCTTTATCAAAGCAAATTAATAAAAAAGAAAGAATAAAAGAAAGAAAACAAAAAAGAAAATAAGAGAAAGATGGAAGGAAGGGAGGAGGGAAGAAATTAAGGAAATAATTGAAAGTGGGAGAAATAATGGATGGAGCTGAAAAAGGTTGGAAGAAAAAAGCCCGAGTCACCTAAGAATAAAAATCACCCCACGCAAAGAATTCATACAGCATGAAACATATATTTAAAAATTACATTTAAAAACAAATACTGCTATATGAAATTGCTGCAAATCACAGACCTAACCATCAACTATAGAAGAATATACAGGACACTTCAATTTTAAAATATGTGTCACTCGTCTCTCATTACAAATTTATAATTCATTACTATATTAAAATTCAAATAAGTAATGGTAATTCCCATATTGCCAGTTACTGGCAACAAATATTTCTACATACAAACACTTTTTTTTGTTTGTTTGTTATATGTGTGTATAACCCCTCTCGTATTCTATATTTATTCAGATGTAGTATTCTATATGACAGTACTCTTTATACAGCTTTCAATTTCCAGTTCTCCAGAGAATAATTTTCTGTGAACAGATCAGTGTCTAGGCAATAATTACTCTTAATCAGATAAGAAAGAAATATGTGAGGCATTCTAAAATGACTGATTTATCTTTGGGGACTAAGAAAACTATATGAAGAGATCACATTAGAAGAAAGTATAGACTTGTTAAAAGCAGAGAGCAATAAACAATAAAACAATAAAACCAAGTACAGATACTGACCCAAGGTCAGCAAGCACTTAATCAAATGGGTGTTCAAGTTACTAACTTTCTTTTAGACTTGGAAATAAATGAGCAGAGATTAAAATATATATATATATATAATTTAACTGAACAACAATATTAAATTAACTCCTTGAATAACAGAATTTTTTCCAAAAAAGTTGTTTTCTTCCAAAATGGTAAAAGTCTCTGTGTTATTGGGTTTTTCTGTTTGTTTGTTTTGTTTTTTTTTTTGTAGAACTTAGTCCCATTTAGCTAATCAAATATTTTATTTTTATAATGTTTTATACTAATATTTTTATATATATGCATAATTCAATTTTTTGTTTTAATAAATTGACTAATTTAAATTGAGGAAGCAGTATTAGAACAGCAAAAACCTAGTCTATTAAGCTGTACTGCCTGGGTTTAAATGTCGTTGCTGCCTGTTATTAACCATATAATCTTGATTCTCTTACTTAAATTCTTTTACCTGATTCATTTCCCTCATAAAATGAAACTTATGTGATAATTCATGTAATTAATATAAGGAAATCATATTGGGAGAATACAAATTACAGAGCAAGTTTTTAATTAAAATTAGTTGCTTTTATCATCATCATCATTAGCATCATCACCACCATCATCATTTTACTTAGTAAATCATACTGAACTATTTTCTAAGGTAACCATTCTTTAAATGAGAATGAAAGTATTAATCAATATCCTCTTATTTAAAAAAAATAAAAAAACAGGTTTTTAGATAAGTTCTTGCATGGATTGGAAATCACAGCTAAATGAAACAGTAAAAAAAAATGAACATAAAATTGTTATTCATACTACTGAATATAACATACATTTGGAAATTATATGTAAACATTAATTTTCTGAAAATTCAAGATGTCATATCTTCTCAAGTTCTCTGTATTCATTGCATGAATTTGATTTTGAAGTTTGCTACAAATTCATTCAAGTAGTGTAGTCATTATTTAGTGGGAAATTTTACATCATAGATCTTTCAACCAGAATGCCTCAAGGACTCTTTAAATATGAGCTAGCGAATACAAAATATCACTCATCATCAATCATAGATGGACAGCTTTCTTGGGAGTTGGCTGACTTGTCAGTAAGCTGGATATTCAAGTTACTGACTTACATTGTCTCCTTGGCTCTGAACTTTTATGTCCCCAGGTAAAAATATACCTTTGACTCATGTGTGTGTGTGTGTGTGCACGTGCACATGCATTTTGTACTTGCACTTATTTTAGTTCATTCTTTGATGTTAAGTCACACACTGTGTAGAGAAAAAATGAGAGGTGAAGAAGAAAATAAAATTATTTTCTCCATGACTTAACAACAGTAGGGAAAAAGTTCTCAAAATATTTTGTTCAGTCCTTAAAAATGAAAGTGAAGGGGCTGAAAAATTGCTAAATAAACCTCAAAAACAAATACAAATATAACAAAGTAGCAAAATCTATAGAGGGTTAACATTGTTCTCCTTTTACTTTATCATTTCTACTATATTTTAAAAAAAAAAACTTTTATGAGTGCTACAAGAAAACATTTTAAATTATTACCCTTAATTAATGTAATGCCCTAGAACTAAAAATAAATGTACTTGATTTATCATTTTCATTTGAGAGTACTACATTATGAATTTAATCCAAAATCTGAAAAGGCCGTTTTTCAAAAAGTAAAATATTAGACATATTACTGGGAAAAAATCAGGATTCTTCCATGGTGGATAATGATAAAGGAAGAAACCATCATGTATCCTGTATAACCTGTTCTCTTCTTCCACAGAAAATGAATTGTTAGATATAATCATGTGAACACAGTATCATGAAAAGAGGTTCGTGTGCCACTTCTGAATAGGAGAATAAAGATGAAGATTATCCTTTCTCAGTTTCTCTTCCCCTTGAACAGGTACCAGATCCCACTGTGGCAATGAACCAGCTTTCACCTTGCTGATTTTATCTCCTCCCTGTGCAGTAACTGTTGGTATATCCAGTCTGCTTTCCAGAGATTGTAGCTTAGTTCTGTAACCAAATATCCTACACAGTTTCAGAATTTCCCAAATATCTTGAGGTGGAAATGTACCTGTGTGTGTACTTAAGCTGCATCCAGAGCCCTTGGTGCCTTTGATAACTTATTTTCGGCTTTTCTAGATGTTTTGAGGACAATCTGTGAATTAGTACAAAAGATTATTTAAAATATGTCTGTTTTGAAGTATACATTCTGGACTTCCCTGGTGGCACAGTGGTTAAGAATTCACCTGCCAATGCAGGGGACACAGGTTTGAGCCCTGGTCTGGAAAGATCCCACATGCCATGGAGCAACTAAGCCCGTGGGCCACAACTACTGAGCCTGCACTCTAGAGCCCGTGAGCTACAACTACTGAGCCTGTGTGCCACAATTACTGAAGCCCGCACACCAGAGCCTGTGCTCCACAACAACAGAAGCCACCGCAATGAGAAGCCTGTGCACCATAACAAAGAGTAGTCCCTGCTTGCCTCAACTAGGGAAAGCCTGTGTGCAGCAACAAAGACCCAATGGAGCCAAAAATAATAAATTAATTATTTTTTTTTAAAAATGAAGTATAGATTCAAATATTTTGCCCACTATCATGAAATGGTGTGTTTTCTTATTGACTTGGAGAGTCCTGTATGAATTGTAAATATCAATACTTTTATAATATGTAATAAATTCTACCTATCTTGTCCTGGCATGCCACTTTTTCTTAAATGTTGTTAAATGTTGCTTCTTATTTTATAAAAGGTTACATTTTAATTTAGTCCAAGTAGTAATTCATTTTTTTTATCTTTGCTTTTCCTGTCTAGTTTAAAAACATACTTCTTATCCCAATTTCAAAAACGTACATCTTGGGCTTCCCTGGTGGCGCAGTGGTTGAGAGTCCGCCCACCAATGCAGGGGACACGGGTTCATGCCGTGGTCCGGGAAAATCCCACATGCCGCGGAGCGGCTAGGCCCGTGGGCCGTGGCTGCTGAGCCTGCGTGTCTGGAGCCTGTGCTCTGCAACGGGAGAGGTCACAACAGTGAGAGGCCCACATACCGCAAAAAAAAAAAAAAAAAAAAACAAAAAAAAAACATATGTCTTAATTTCTCATTTAGTACCTTTTGAGTTATACATCAGTTGTATCTTTTTTTCTTTTTAATGGGTCTGGGGGACAAGAGAATGTGCCTCAGAGAGTTTCAAATGCAGGTATGTGCTCTGAATTCTGTCACCATGTTTTCATGGTGGCCACACTTTCCACTGGCTCCTCCCAGCCAATGATGGAGTGACTATACAGGAGAGTTTGTGTAAGGATTTGGGGAGCAGTCACAATTTAGGACCCCTCTAAGGCTTATAAGTGCTCTTGCTATGAAATATTTAGTTGACTGCGAGGCAAAATACCCCTTGTTTATCATTAACATATCACTTCAGTAATATTTTGCCTGTGTCTTTTACATAAAGACATGTTTTAGGTTTCATGAATAATATACTAGGGTTTCAATTATAATTATGATGAATTTATAGATTCATCTCATTTCTCCAAAGGTATATCATTTTTATCTTTTGTTACGTCCTATAGTCAAACGGCACATTTTTCTCAATGTTGGTCAGACACATTCTTTTTACTTGTAGTCATATATATGTTGTTTTCTTGAAATTTGAATGTTAGCTAATGAATATCAATAATCACAGCTACAATTCACCAGTGTACTTCTTGTAATTAGGGAGGAAATATAACTTTATAAATGTAAGCAGGGAATAAAGAAAATCCTTTTTACATAGGTTGAATATGGTTTAAAAATAAATAAATGTTTAAAATTATTTTTTAAGTGATAAAGTATCTGTCAGATAAATACATAACATCAATAGCATTTTTATAGGTTAAAGATAGAGGACTTTCCTCCTTTCTAAGATGAAAGATTTTCTATAAATAAATACCCTCTTCTGCCTACTATCTAATCTTCCAGGATGGGAGTAAAGCGTTAGAGTGCTTCATCTCCTTGGTATATTTAGGAAGACTAATTAGGCATGTGTAGCTTAGCCCTGCCTACTTCCTTTTGGGAGCAAATCTATTCACAGCAGGGATAGTTGTTATTGTCCCCATCCTGGCTTCTGTCTTAACAGAAGCTAGACCTTTCTTCCTTCTAGGGAAGGGTGTCTGTGACTAGCAGAATATGTGACTGATTTACTAAGTCTTATTCTGGGATTCAAGTAGAAATTCCATTTGGACATAAGACTGAGTTATATCTTCTGACCTTACCTCTATCATAATAAAATTGATATTTTGCCTTCCATCATTTTGTGTGTTTGGGATAAGGTGGGAACAATTAGGTATGAAACATTCTGTCTCTTAAGAAAAGATGGGGATGTTTTTATATTTCTGTAAATAAATGTTTAATTATAATATATTCATGAATCTCTTGCATAATTTTATAAGACATAAAAATTATATTTGTAATATAAGGTGCACATTATGATATATGGGGAAAAAAATCCACCTGAAAATTGTTTGCTCTTAGGGAAAACTTTCTGTCTGTGTTCCATGCAGATAGAAGGGAAAGAAAAAAGAGCCAATAGTCAAAACCTTAGGTCTTTAATCTTCTAGGAAGACCCAAACATAAACGTCTTCATATGCCTTATTGTTAGTCATGAATGCTATTGCACAAAAAACTCCATGGGGTCTAGGAACATATGCTTTGGGTTTCCCATTTTTACCATTGAGGAATGGGTTTTGAGTGAATTTGGGTAACAAAACCATAGTGCCTGGCAGAAAGTTCTTAGGGAATCTGTAAATTTAGTGAAAAGTGACATTAATGTAGGCCCTCTGAAATCTTAAAATAGAGGCGTGATTTCACAGAGTTCCTCTACTTCTGCTGTCTCTAATCTAGTTTTAATAATATTCTTTTTTGGGGGGAAATTTTAGATATGAAACATGATATTCTAAGAATGAAAAAATACATAAATATAAAAACAGGGACCAAATGTTTCCAACATTGGGAGAGAAATCTGGTCATTAAGAGGGTAGATAACTTGGTTTTAAGTAATTCACATATGTAATTTTGTTCTGCAATATGTTACATAAGATATTGTGATAGTCTCTGAGAAGGTATAAAAGTTTAAAACCTACATTTAAATTCTAACACATGCAAATTTGGACCTATACAAATAAGATTATTAGACTATGGTTGGAAAGTTTTAACATTTCTCTTTAAATGTATAAGTCGTATTAAGATAAAGGTTTAGAATACCTGTGCTTTGATGTTAGCTCTGAGAATCTGAAATACAAAGTTGGCTTATGGGCATGTGTTATTGGCAACTGTGAAGGAGATGGTTTGATATTTCTTTGCTGATACCGTGTATTTCTTTTTATTCTACCACTTTCCAGTTTCCCATTTTCCTCAGTGCAAATGCTGTCCTATTCTTTAAAATAAATAAGACTAATTTGTTCTGGGGTAACAATTAGCAACTGAGATGATCTTGGCAGAAAATAAAAGAAAATTGGACTCAAACTTGCTTATAATATAAGAATGTATATTGATAAAATAGGATACTCTGATATTAAGCAAGCTCCAAACATCCTCAGGTTTAACCTCTTATTGTTTCTGTTGTCTTTAATACTGTAACTTTTACATAGAGCAAGGGACATTTCTTCAAGTCTTTCCAGATTTTTCATTCAGACAAAATAATATCCACAGAAAGAAGAGGGATTCTTTATTTTTGGATTTGTCTCATAGGATAGACCAAGGACAGAAGTCCCAGAAAAAAAACAAAACAAAACAAAACACAGAAGTCCTTCCATCATAACTCATTAAATAGTCACAATAAGTCATGCACTCTTTCAAATTCAACAAATGACACTAGAAATGAAAGTGCTGTGGATTGTCTTGGACCAGTCAGGATATGTCCCTGGAATCTGATATAGGATCACTTTATGTGGTGGAGAACAGAACAAAACCAACATCCTATTGGGAAGGAATAAGGAAGTAAATTGATACTGTGTAGGCAGCCAACTAGGGCAGTCATGTAACTTAATAGAATAGAATAAATGTAAATATATTTTTGAAATATATTTTAATATAAATATATTTTTTAAAAGGGAAGTAAAACAGTTGTATAAAGTAATAAAGGTATGAGTGTTGCTGTTAGTAAGAGACAGACATGGGAGTCAATTTTGGGTAGATTTTACAGGATTCTTTACATTAGACTATGTAGGAAACTTATATTTTTAGGTGAAATAAATGTTCATGTTAAATATCAATTATTACTTCATTTAAACACAAACACAGGAGAATAATTATATTTAAATAAATGAAGTTGACATTTTTAATGATTCTTTTTTTTTTAATTAATTAATTAATTTATTTATTTTTGGCTGCATTGGGTCCTCGCTTCTGTGCAAGGGCCTCCTCCAGTTGTGGCGAGCGGGGGCCACTCTCCATCGCGGTGCGTGGGCCTCTCACTATCGCGACCTCTCTTGTTGCGGAGCACAGGCTCCAGACGCTCAGGATCAGTAGCTGTGGCCCACGGGCCCAGTCGCTCTGCGGCATGTGGGATCCTCCCAGGCCAGGGCCCGAATCCGTGTCCCCTGCACTGGCAGGCAGACTCTCAACAACTGCGCCACCAGGGAAGCCCTAATGATTCTTTTTATTATGCTTAAAATGGAAAATTTTGCTAAGGATGAACATAGATTACATATGTCATCTACATTCTCTATGCTAGACTCATTGCTCTTTTAACAATCCATAAAGATGGTTTGTTCTAATTATGGTACATTATGGACTTCTGTTCAGCAAAGCAATTGTTTGATAATACCAGAAAAATGGCTAAAATAAGGTATGTTTATTTGTAAATAATATTAACAACTCAGAATGTAACAGTGACTATTCCACAGTAGGAACTCAAAAAATTATTTGATAGATGCTTGAATGAACAATGCCATTTACTGACAGCTTCCTATATGCCAGAAACTATACTATTACTTATTTAATACTAACAACATCATTGCAAGATTAGTACTATTTTCCCCATTTTACAGATGAGACGATATATATTAAGTAATTTTCTCTGAAGACAGATATTAGCTAACAGCCCATTTTCTTCTTGGAACACTTCTATTTGGGTTGACAGCTGGTATTAAAAAGACACGGACTGAGTACTTATGTTTTTATAAGTGACATAATCAATGAAAATGTTATTGAAAAGAATGGTGGAAAGATTGTCATTTGCCATTAAACAGAACTTTTGTTTAACAATGAGAGATACATTTCTCAATTAGTTCAGAGCAAGGTGGTATACTCAATAGGTTGCATAAGAAAAAATTAACACAAGTTTTTACATTAATATGACAGAAGTCTTTTAGTGTGACTAATAATGTATAAAATCTGTAACTATGGCTGAGGCAATGGCTTCACTACTTCAACCATATCAGAATTTAAATTGGTTTAAGTTAAAATGATAGATAGTCTAAGTCACTTACACTAAATTTGAAGTGACCTCAATCTCTATAATAGAAATAGGTTATCTTGTATGTATCTTTATATAAAATCTATATCTGTGTATACCTTGTAATATTTTACTGGTGTAATCTAATGCCAAATGCACTTAAACATCTTTTCTTTTTCTTTTTTCTGTTTTTTTTTTTTCCTGGAAGTTGCCTATGTTCTATAAAAGGCAAGAAATTTCATTTGAATAGAGTAAAAGGATGAGTTATTACTCATGCATAGAAAAACTTTTAAGGATTCAGCTGTGTCAGTGATAGATGGATAGACTGCTGAGAATCCATCTGAGACTACTGTGATTAGGTTAGACAGGTCCCAGCTCTTATTAGTGAGTGTTGCCTTGTTCTATACAAAGAGGAGGCAGCTGTCTTCTTCAGTTTTCCCTCTGGTGCTGCCTGCTTTAACTAAGCCTATAACATTTTCGACAAGCAAATCAGGAAGGACTTTGCAGACAGATGGCGAAGCTGCCTAGGCATCTCATTTACATGCAACCTTGGCTCCTAACTATACTTGAGCCATATGCAGGGGCTTTGCATTCCCATTGGATTGGTTTTAAGTGCTAGGCAAACAAGTCAGATCTATCTTGGTCTATGTTTTCCTAATGTGATTTAATTCGATGGAGTTATGCAAAGTGTTTATCAAAAGAACTTTGGAAATTAAAATCATGACTGAGTGCAGAAATTTATACCAACCATGGTTAGTGAGAAGAGTGCCCTAGGAGACTTACTCATATAGGAAATGAAGACTAGATTATATAATTTATAAGCTAAAATAAAACGAAAATATAAAAAATAAAACTCTACTTGGGATTTTGAATTGCTTAAGCCTAATGCTGGTCTATTAAAATGTCTGTAATACACTAGCCAAGTTATGTATTTTCCATTATGGGATGATCCAAAGATAAACTAATATTAAAAAAATATACAAACGTTCTAACTCTTGCTTATAACCTTACATATGCTTTGGATAATATAGAAAATAAATAGCAAATCAAATTTTAGTGGAGAATTTTTGTCACAATAACTAAAATTTTATTTGTGATTCATCATAACAAGTAATGTCTCATGAAATCATGCAAGTATATATTATATTTTATTTAAAAGAAAAAATCAATTACTAGAGGTGAAGATGAATATAAGTAATACCTTTTAATGAATTAATTTTTACATTATAAATTTTAAATTATGACAGTGCCTAATTGTATTTCAACATATTATGGTGAAAAATCTAGTTCCTATAAGTTTATTGTCTTCCATGACTCACAGTCAAACTTATTATAAAATACTGTATGTATTATATTTCTATAATAAAAATATTTTCTCACTGTAAAAATCGTAAATATAGAATTTTGAATAGATTTGAAAAAGATCTATAATTCCACATTAACATCATGTACATTTCTTTTATATATTAAACATAATTGAGATAAATCTGTATAAACAAATTATTCTTATATTTCTTACTAAACTCTATACCCTAAGTATATCCCAAAGCTTATTCAATTAACTTCAAAAGCATTTTTAAGTTTCAAACATTAATTTTATGCATGCATCTCTTCAGCAACAACCTATTATAGATAATTATCATTTTTATACATTTGCACTATTATAAATAGTTCTGTTGTGAATATTTTGGCATAAATAATTGTTTTCAGTTTAAGTGATTTCCTTAGGAAAGATTTCTAGATTAAAATTATATGGAAGAATAAGATTTTTAGACTTTTATTACATGTTGACAAATTGCCTTCAGAAAAATTTATGGTGATTTATTATATTACCATTAGTGTGTGTTTATCAAACACTGCTAGCTATGTCAATTAAGATATATTTGGTTGCAAACAATATCAAATATCAATATGATTACATAAATTTTCTCCTAAGCAGTTTAATGGTGGGGCAGGTTAGTTCTGTGATAAAACAACATCTATGGACCCAGATTATTTTTATCTTTTCTCTATTAATCTCAGTGTTGAACTCATCCATATGTTGCTGGAATTCTGAGAATTGTCAGAAATCTAAATTTCTAGGCATCATTTAAACGTTATAATATCTGGAGGACAAAAAAACATGATAAATCATCCTTTTTTATTGTTCTTTCTTTGGAGATAAGAAACTTTCCACAAAAATGAACAAAAAACATTCCCTTATGATTCATGGCTCAGAATTTGCTTATATTCTGACTCATAGTTAGAAATATTTGTCTACCAATAATATATATTCAATTATGAAAAAATAATAGATAATTACAATTTAAAAAAGACAAATATAAAAGGGATAAATGGAACAAACACTCTGTAGGTTAAACTGTCCAACATGGATATTGGTTCTGCCTTCTGAGAAAAGTCTTCCTTCATTGTTTATTATCCTCTGAGGCCATATCGAATATGAGCTTCACAACTTGAGTGACCCATTTTTTGCTCTGTGTCTGGGGATCAACTCTGGTAAATGCAAAACAAGTGTGACCAAGTTTTTAGCCAGAAAATGTAACATCTTAATTTCCTCTGGCCCAATCCTCCACTCTCAGAATTTCATATTTCAGTATCTGTTACATACCACTCTTCATTTTCTGGTGCCAAATCACGTGAGAATACTTTCAAATATCAGAAAGCAATATCATCCACCTAAACTGGCTTTCAAATTTAAAAACATATATTATGATATAACAGGTAATCTAGAAAGAGAAATCTTCAGAACTAGTTGATTTACAAACTCCAAAATTATAATGTAAACTTCTTCTACCTCTACCAGCATCAGTGGTGGCTTTGTCCTGAGGCTGAGACAGGATGACTATGGTTGGTCCAGGTGCTCCTGACACAACAAGAACAAGTAGAGAGTTTCTCTCTGTGTGGATTATCTAAAGAGAGAAAACCTTTTTTTCTTTCTAGAAACTTCTGGTCATGTGTCCACTGGCATCATATTTGCCAGGATCAGGCTGAGTGTCTATTTATGAATTAGTACTAAGTGGCTAGAATCATGAGATTACCCTAGAGAAAAAGTCTTTTGCTGGAAAGGAAGTTGAATTCAAGTCATTCCCAGGACATGGTTGTATGGGAGAGGACTGTATAAATGATCAATACCAGTAGAAGTAGGTGAAGGATAAGAATGTTTCCTAAGCAAATGAGTTTAAAATTTCTTGACTGCACTGGCTAGAAACTCCAATACGATGTTGAATATAAGTGATTAGAGCAGATGGCCTGTCTTATTTCTGATCCTAGGTGGAAATAATTCATTCTTGCACCATTAATATAATGTTGGTTATAGATTTTTCCAAGATATCCTTTAGCGTGTTGAGGACATATCTTCTGTTCCTTGTTTGCTGTGATATTTTAAAAACAGGACTGGTGATAGATTTTGTTAAATGTATTTCTTTATCTGTAGAGATGATCATGTGTTTTTTCTTTCAGTATTTTAATTTGATGAGTAACATTGATTTTCAAAAGATATTCTAAACTTGTATTCTTAGGATAAAACCTATTTGATCATGATGTACTATTCTTTCCATGTTGCTGAATTCTATCTGCTAGAGGTTTGTTTATCATTTTTGCACTATGTTCATGAGGGATATTTTTATCCTTGGAACATCTTTCTCTGGTTTTGGTATCAGTAGAATTGTAACCTTATAGAGTGCGTTGGGAAGACATTCCACCTCTAAAATTTTGGGGAAGGTTTCCTATAGGATTGGTACTATTTATTCCTTAAATGTTTAGCAGAATTCATCATAAGGGCCTGCAAATTTTGTGAGAAATTTTAAAATTACAAATTCATTTGATTTAATAATTATAGACTATTCACATTTTACCTTTCTTCTGAGATTTAGTAAGTTATATACTTCAAGGGATTTTTCCATTTTATCTAAGTTGTAAATTTATTGACATAAATTATTCATATGCCCTTATTACTATATGGCATATTATCATTCTGGCATTTTCAGAACAATCTGTGGCAATGTCATTTCTCTTATTCCTGACATTGGTGACACTTTCCTATTCTACTTTTATGAAGAGTCTGGCTAGATGTTTATCTATTTTCTTGATCTTCTCCAAGAACTAGCTTTTGGTTTCATTGATTATCTCTAAAGCCTATTTTCTGCTTCACTGACTACTGCTCTCATCTTTATTATTTCCTTTAATCTACTTATTTTAGGCCTTATTTGTTCTTTGCTTTATAATTTCTTAAGGTGAAAGCTGAGGTTATTGATTTTAGTGTCTTTCTTCTTTTCTAATACATGAATTTAATGCTATAAATATCATGCTAAGTGTTGTTTTAGCATTCTACTACAAATTTATTTGTGTGGTGGTTTCAAATTTATTCAACACCTAATTACTTTTAATTTCTCTTTTGAAATATTCTTTGACCCATTGGTTCTTTAGAGGTGTCCTATTTTGTTTCTAATTATTTGGAGATTTTAAAGTTATTTTGTTATTTATTTCTTATTTAATTTTACTAGGTCCAAATTTTTGTATAAATTACATCCTTATAAATTTACTGAGATTGTTTTTATGGTTAAGAATACAGTATATTGTGAAAAATTTTACGTGCATTTAAGAATATAACATGTATTTTGCTGTTGTTAGTGAAATGTTCTATAAATATCAGATTTAAGTGAAATTAGAGGACATGTTGACAGCACTTAAGAGGAAAAAAAATTGAATTTTTTATGCCTAAAGTTTGTATCAAGTAAAAACCTTAAAGGCAAAGTAAATGCCAATGACTGGTAATTGTTTTGATTATGATCAGTAGTAATTTTCTCAATGTTTGAGCCAAATTATAATTCAACTTATTCCATAATTCTTTCAGCTTAAATTTGCTGTCATTCAACTTTTATCATCTCATAAATATTGAGATAAAAAGCAGGAAAATATATTTATCATAGAACAATTGAACATTGATCATATAATCAATACTTACTGGTTCATTTAAAATATGCATGGATAAAATACATTATACATATGCATAATACTTGATTTGATTTATGTTCGAAGGAGCAAAGATTTCTATATTCAAACGCTATTATGTTTTTTAGAGAATTTAAAACAAAAATGATTTTCCCAGGATGGCCATTTAACAAGTAAATTTAACAACGATCTGATATATTTGATGACTATTTACTTTGTACAATTATGCTCCACGTCTTAGTGCATTCTCTTAAGCGGTTTATTTCAGCAGGCAACACATGTAAACTCGTTATCTGGTGAACTTCTATTTTAGAAGAGTTTTAGACCTACAGATCTAAAGAAAAATTACAAAGATGGTAGAAATGTGAACTTCTGAACCACAGTCTTTTTTTCCCTTAGAATGCAGAAATGGTGTGGTATGATACACCCTGAAAACATAAATATACCACTGAGAAGACAAAGTAAATTGGAATGTTTTGTTTTGTGATTTGGAGACTCAAAAAAATTTTTTTTTTTAGTTTTCTTTGATTTTTCCTTGGAGAATATAAACTGTGCTGTGATGTCAAACTCATTCTAAGTTTAGATATGCACAGGCAAGTTGTTTTCTCTAATTAAAACAAAATGAATACAAATTTCTTACACATACGTCTTTGATGGTTAGAAATGTACTTTAATGTTTCTAAAAACTCCTGAGCAGTCAAACTGCCTCATTCTGATAGTTACTTTTTGCAGACATCTAAAATTGTTACAAAAGTATATTTGATACATCAAAATCATCTCATACTTGTGTACTGTTTAATAATTGGGATCCTTGGGACGATTTGCCCCAACTATTTCACAATCTTGAAAAATATTTCTATCAGAAGACATTATACAAAAATACTTATGCCTAAAAATTGTTTAATTATCAAAAAATTTTCAACAACTCTTTAATTAAACAAGTTGTATGTTTAATTTTATTCGCTAAAACATTTTCCTGCTTCCCTTTAATAATGTGATGTATGTTAATGTCTTCTGAAAAGAAGAAAATTAGGAAGCTGAAGAGTGTATCAAATAAAATCAGTTTTAAGGAGAACATTTAAAAAGTTAATTTTGGGGGAATTCCTTGGTGATCCAGTGGTTAGGGGTCCACACTTCTACTGCAGGGGGCATGGGTTCGATCCCTGGTTGGGGAACTAGGATCCCACATGCTGTGTGGCAAAAAAAAAAATTATGTTAACTTTTTCAAGGTAAAAGGACATAAATTTTAACATAACTCAATGTTCATATAAAATTTCTATTATTACCTATATTTAAGTATTTTAGTCCATATTCACTGGTTACTGCAGGTTACTAATGTTGGGGATTTATTTTTCTTGATATTGTATCAATTTTTTCTTCATTCAAAAGAACAATACTTGTGCTCCATGAGGAAAATATGTTGCCACTCCTTCTCTTAATTAAATAAAATAATTTTAGGTCTTTTTTTCAAAATTGAGGCCCATAAGAGGAACTCCAGATTCTAAAAATACTGATATGTAATCTATAAAAATATTCTAGTATATATTTTGTCCTCAGAATAGATTCAAACAAACTTATGTCACGTGGGAATAACTCCCTTACTCAATACTCACATTTTTTTTTTTTTTTTTTTTTTTTTGCGGTACGCAGGCCTCTCACTGTTGTGGCCTCTCCCATTGCAGAGCACAGGCTCCGGATGCGCAGGCTCAGCGGCCATGGCTCACGGGCCCAGCCACTCCGCGGCATGTGGGATCTTCCCTGACCGGGTTCATGCCCCCTGCATCGGCAGGCGGATTCTCAACCACTGCGCCACCAGGGAAGCCCAATACTCACATTTTTCATATCCTTCTCCTCAATATTCTCTTCTGGCTCAGATGCCTGTGGCTGAAAAGAAGAGGTTCTTTAAAAACATAACAAAAACAATTTTGGTATCCCCACGTGTTTTTTGTTTCTTTGTTCATTTGTTTTTGCCAGTGTTCCTGCTTTGTTTGGGATAAAATATTTCCTTTGAATTTAGATTGGTAAGGATATACCTCACTCCATATAGAAAGGCACCTAAATGTCTATTAGTATATTACTCTTGTTTTCTTATTCACTCTTTCCTTAATAGGGAAGGTATGGGTGACTTACATAATTGACAATATTGGAAAATGAAGATGAACTAGCATAGCTCATCTCTCACACCCTTTTTTTCTTTAGGACTTCTCAGGCTACAGTGAGCGTGAGTTCTATCTGCCCTCTGCCATGTTGTAAATTTAGCAATAAGTCCCTGATCATATGTGATTGACTTAGTAAGGCTGCAGTGGTCTAGGGTGCAGTATAAGGAAGTTCTCATTGTTAAGCACCAAGACCAGCCACTCCATGAGCTGTAAATCTCACATTTTTATTTCATTATGCCTTACTTCTATGTTTATCTTGAATGGTTCAGGATTCAGATAGGGAAAACAGGGGTGTAAGTTATTAACAATCGTCACTGTAATATATTCTATAAGGCCCTTATCTGTTCTATATTTAACCAAATTTAATCAAAAACCTATGGTAAATTATGAAGTTGCTGAACATCCTCTCTCTCTCTCTCCTGTATATCTAAACTGATAATTCGTCAAGAGTTGTTTTCCAGGATAAATACTTAACAATTCCTTTTATAATTTTCATAATGTAACCTAATAAATCATCTTCGAGACTCTTGAGAGTGTGACTATATAAACATACCTGGAGTTAATGTTTCTGGTCTAACTATCAAAGTTAAAATGTTGATGTCAAAAACACAGCAAACATAATAAAACTTGTAAAGAAGTGCTCTTTAAATAGTTTTATTTGTATAATTGCGCAGCCTCAAAGAACTAATGATGTACCCCAAGCAAAATAGGTAAACTGCCATTAGTGAGTCAGAATTAAAAAAAAAAAAAACTAGACATAACTTTAGACAAAAATAATACCAATCATTAATATTAATTCCTGTAAGACAAATTGCATCTATATAAAAACTGCCTCCAAGTTATTTGCAACTTGCAAAATTCTTTGGGGAAAAATAATTGTATGAGGTCAGGTTAGAGAGCCCTTGTAATTTTTTAAAATCACTTCAAGCTTTTAAAAATTCTTACTTTAAATAAATTGTCCCCCCAATAGTTTAGTAATTGACTTTTAATATTAGGGTCAATTGAGTTTATGTAAACACACTTCTACCTTAAATATATATAAATATTGTGTTATTACATGAAAAAATGAATATCCACAATCCAAAATAACAGAAGGGTATATTTCTGTTACCAAATTCAGTTGGGTTACTCGCTGCTCCCAAGCAAGTAATCCAGGGGCAAGTATCGGTAGAAAGGAAAGGTGCTTTATTCAGAAAAGCCAGCAGTCTGGGGAGAAGGTGGACTCATGTCTGGAGACCAACTCTGAAGATTCTGCTCAGCCATGACAATTTTTAAAGGGAAAATGGGGAAGTAATCTCAGTGTATCATTGAGGCAGAAGGTTAGGTTCCTCATTTTCCATCGTTTGCAGGCTGCTGATGTCTCCTGATCTTCCTTTGGATGTTATCCTGCCCACATAGTCCACCCGTAAATTTACTAAGGGGAAAGCTGGGGGTAGAGAGTCAGTCATTCTTTACTTAATTTTTTCATTCTTACTCCTTCTAATCAAGGAAAGGAATCAACAGGTTAGGCAAGACATAGTGTACATTCAGGGAAGCAAAAATCAGGGTTAAGTTAAATGTTACCTAGTGATCTCATTTTTATGATTAAGGTTTAAGGGGGACAGAAATAGACAAATAGGAAATGGGCAAAAGATCTGCTTACAATTCAAATTTATGAGAAAAATTAAAAAGCAACATGTTAATAATAATAAGCATTCATTATGTAACTTAATTCGTAATCAGGGACTTGGGTTCAAACACTGAATTTCCTACATTAATTAAGTTATTTGGGGAGTATAATTTTATTTCTTTAGGTTTCCTCTTCTTCTCTCAAAGTTTCTGTTGTGAACATTTTCTTTGAGCAAGCACATTTGATTTAAAACCTAAATATATTTAGAAAAAAAATTGGGGTAGATAAATCATTAAATTTATTTCCACTTAAAAACCAGTTTGGGATATTGTAAAATTCCAACTTGTTCTAGGTTTTATAGACTGCAGAACAACTATTCTCACCTTCTCACCATGCGACTTTTAAATTGAATTGAATAATTCAATTATGTGATAATTGAAATCTACTATACTTTTCTGCAGAATGTCTTGCTAACAATATATCCATTATAGGCATTTTTGAAGAAATGAATGAAAATATTTTGGAATGATACATGGATTTGTGAATGAATGAAGAAAACAGTAAGGAATAACTGAGGTAAATTATGAATGCATACCTTCTGTGCACTGTCAAAATACATTTTTATCTACTTTGTTCAAATGAGGACCTAGAACTTCAATTCATATCTTACAGTTTGTATAACATTGTCCTCTTATTGGGAAATTTTATGTCTTAGAAGTATTTGGAAATAAGTTTGTATATTCTCTATTCATATGTAAATGACTCAAACATTTCATACAATTTTATCTCTAATACATTTTTTGAGTAATGGAATAAAAATCTCACCATAAAATGAATTAATATATTATAGATTGATAGGAAACACCATCCAAAGATAAATGACCCAGTCTTTGTGTAACAATCCCATAGATTATACCCTGAAGTTAAGTAAGACAATTCAGTCCCACTCTATTATTTCTGGGTGGCTGTGGAGACAGGAGAAACAGGTGTTAATGTTGGTCGGTGCTTAAGGAGGCTCTATCATTCTTTAGTCACAAAATGTGTTCATCTCCACAGGGCAGAAAACAAGACACTAAGGATAGATCATTATACTCACATGAGAAACAAACGGCCCATTTTCCCATTGATAAAACACAGTCAAATGTACAGGTGAAAGTCTCCTATTTAAAAAGTATTAGTTTTGAGCCAAAGAGAACAATGGATCAAGAGAACAGCTCTTCAAGGGAAAAAGTACTGTTGCCATTACAATTAAAACTAAACCATAATTTTATATTTATTTTTACACAGATGGATCATGAAAAAGCAAAATGGACAATTTTTGATTACTCAAAACAAGTGATCTTTTTCAATAATTATCTTTTCTGTTGCTTAAACTAAGAATTGTAATTCTAGCCCTCTAAAATCAGCATCACATTTTAGGTAATTCAATCTCTAATAATATGCTTTAAACATTTTTTGGCTTTCGTTGAAGAGCAGATAGCCATTATCATACATTGGTTTGTTTTCCTTAAGAAAAATCTCAGGATTTATGATGGCTCTGTAAAACTTCGATTTCATAGTTCTTTTTCCCATACATCTATTAAAAATATAATTTCTGCCTATTAAAAAACTGCAATAATGAAGAGGTACATCCACCCTGGATGGAATATCAATAGCATTCTATAATGTACACTAAGCACATTATTTACACAAAGTATTATCTATGTTTACAGTTATGTAATCTTTGTCACTAAAAACTGAAAACTCAAGATTTATTTGTACATGTGAATGGATAAACTGTGATAAAATTATTCAATAAAATACTACCCTGCAATCAAAGGAACAAATTATTTATTCACACAACAATAAGGAAGCATCTTATATGCATTTATTAAGTGAAATAAGTCAGATGCCAAGGCTCCATATTTGCAAGACATTCAGAAGATAAACCTCTAGGGGTAGAAGACACATCACTGTCTGCCGTGTGTTGCGATAGGAGAGAGGTTGCCTCCAGAGGAGAGATACAAGGTAATTTACATATTGTTTATGGCTGCTTTGGAGCTGCAAATAAAGAGTTGAGTAGTTCATGGAGACTCTATGACCCACTGGAAAAAATAAATGCTATCTTTGCTCCCACCTAAATAATGACATACATTAGAAGGTATAGTTCAGATACTCTTTTCATTGAATGTCAAAATATAATTGTCTACTTATATTCAGCAATATGCATGTTACCACTTACTCTACATATAAATGTGTGCTCTTCCCATTAAACTATTTTTAACACCAAAGTTCAAAAGTAAGCACATGATACCTGCTTTTCATTATGGTGCTTGGCTTTGCTCTGACAATTTGAGGCAAATCCATATTTTTCCTAAATTACAATGTTGCAGACCTTCATTTAAATTTTTATTTGGCTAGATCATATAAAAAATACAGTTCTAAAAAGAAAAAAATACAGTTCTAGCTACAATCCACTATCCTTTTCCATTTTTGTTCCAGAGAAGATTACGAATGAGATTAAAATAACAGCAACCAAACAAGAAGCCAGATTCATATACTATAGAAAACAGCACAAAGACGAGTACCTGAGACAATTGAGTTATTCAATCCTGAGCTGAGTGTAAAAATTCATCTATCTATACATGAAACCAAAGTAAATTTGAGTCACAGTATTTGAGAATTATGGATTAATAAATGTGTGTGATAATTGTTGGTTCACAAACCTCCTCAGGAACTTCCCTGGGTGAAATATGAAACTAACCCCCATACTCAGAAGGCAAGGAGTGACCAAAGAAAGAGACAGGTCATCCCAGATTGGTAGGTGACAGTATCAATAAGCAAGGGAACTTACACAGGAGACTTGTCTTGGGCAGCCACAAGAGGAGTAGATTTCCATTCTGCACCCACCAGACAGAATCTGAATGTTTTCATAGAGGTCTTAACTGGGTTCAGTCACAGGTAACCAGTCTGATAGAAATACATTTTTATCTCAAGGCTGTATCCTTAGAGCAGCTTCTGGGAGTAGGGAAGGCATGCAGAAGGCACATTCCAAGTAAGGGAGAAGGTAAGACACCTCCAATTGCCAGGGTCCAGCTGGAGGGTCAAACCTGTGGTCACGTCTTCTTGATGACCTCCCCCCAAGATAATTTAACATGTTCTCTGGATACTAGAAACATACAGGTACATAATTATAGTTGGAAAACATGTAAATTATGTAATTTCTCAATAAAATCAGAAAATGAGACATAATCATACCATAAAACAGTATGTGTATACCTGGTCAATCATAAATAGTTCTGAATAATACTCATTAAGACTTACCTTCCTGCATTTTCTTTGTACAATTTAGAATAATAATTGAGTAACAGAAGTTTCCTTAAATTTATCCCAAATATTGGCAAATTTAACCATACAGGTACATTGATCTCATTTTAATATCTGATATTGACAGCCATTGTACTGATGCTTTAAAAAATATTTAATTTAGGGCTTCCCTGGTGTCGCAGCGGCTGAGCCCACCTGCCGATGCAGGGGACATGGGTTCGTGCCCCAGTCTGGGAAGATCCCACATGCCGCGGAATGGCTAGGCCCGTGAGCCATGGCCGCTGAGCCTGCATGTCCGGAGCCTGTGCTCCACAATGGGAGAGGCCACAACAGTGAGAGGCCCACGTACTGCAGAAAAAAAAAAAAAATATATATATATATATATATATATATAATTTAATTTAATATAATCTCAGTTATGGGAAAGTATGTCTGAATCTACACAGAAAAACAGCCTGTACTGTAAAGTAATATACCATCATGTTGATAACAGTTATATCCAAGTCACAATATATTATCATATTAGGTGCCCTTAATTTCTGTCTAAGATAATTTTCTGAGTCTTCTAATTAATCTTCATTGAAATTATATTACCTTTAAAGCAGAAAAAAGGGAGGAATTGTGACATTCTCATATTTTGTAAATGATGTTGGGTCTTTCTATGGTCCATACCTGCACTCCAGCCACTTATATACTCTATTACTAATTTTTAAAGGTCTTATTGGGAATGAAGTTGCCATGCAGCTAAATTATGTGATTTTGATACTAAATGCTAAAAAAGTGTCATTTTTTTGGTTTTGTTTTCTTAAGAAACCTAAATTTCAAAGCAGTACTCTGTGAGGTTACAATCCCTTCCAATATGTCAGCCATTTATTGGGAAAACACTAACACTTGGCAGTTATAGAGCATTTCAATGATTCAACTGGGCAGATGGAGGTCATTTGGGACAGATGGTAAAAACATACTGTATATATTTGATGTCTTTCAAAAAGTAGACATTATCTTGTAACTTACATCACAAAATCCTATCGAGTTTATAAAATCCTTTTATCTTCTGCTTTCATTGCCACTTGAAGACATTACATGAGATGCAAGTGCTGTGGTCCATTAATGTGTTTCTCTTCAGAAATATCTACATTATGAAGAAGCTCAAATATTCACAAAATGAAAATGCCTTCAGCATCTCAAGAACATTGCCTATCACCAAATAAAAAATCACTTTTAAGGCAGGTGAATGTTGATACTATCTACTCTCTCCCGATGATATTTCATTCTATAAGGTAATCTTTTATGAAAGCACCAGTGTCTTGAGAGTCTGTATTTTACTTTTTAAAATGAATAGTTATTGGCATATAATGTGTCCTTGGATTTAAATTAGTAATTGCCTTCTCCTGAGTGGATCAAATAATTTACCTATGAAAAGTCATAGGAGATGAAATTTTTATTCACATTACTAAGTATTTCCAGGAAGGTACGTCAGATGAGATGTGTATGTGACTTTTGAAGCACATACACATAAAAAGGTGTGTGTGTGTGTGTGTGTGTGTGTATGTGTTATAAGGTTTATAAACCTGTTTTATCTGTCCTTTGTCTGGATTTTACTTAGCACATATGAGCTTGGTTTAATATTATGTAAATAATATGAATTATGTAAAAATGTATATGTATGTACATGTGTTACTATAAATACATTATATTGTATAATACTTTCAAACAATGAAAATGAATTTGTGATGTTATTAGGACTAACAATAATAGCAAACTTGTAGTCAACAAATCAATTAAAACGTTTGTGAAAAACTGTAGGGGTTTTTAAGCATCTGACAATTTTGTTTAAATGTTTTGGCTTTTACTGTTTTCCCATGGAGAATTTTGCATTAGATATTATGGACTCCATTTCATTTGTTCTAACTCTCATACGGGCCAAAAACTTGGAACTTACGTACACACAAAAAAAGTACCTTCACTGAATTTAGCATTGGTTCCAACGTAATGACAAGCTGCACAATTCTAAAAGTTTACAGATGGTGACACTCTCAAAACCTACTTGCAGACATGTGTGTCGTTTCTTACAATATTCTCTTTGTCTTCTGAACAAACTGCCCTGGATGGTTGGTTTTTTTCTAACATGCTCCTAATTTCACAATGTCAACGTTAGGACTGGTTTCATAGATGTGTGAATAGTATAGTCACACAGGCCCACAAGCACCACATACTTGACATTAAATGCTCTGTGATCACAGTCTTGAAATTTTATTCGCTTTATCTTTGAATTTACATTTTTTTTTTCTTTTCTTTTTGGGTTCGCGGGCCTCTCACTGCTGCGGTCCCTCCCGCTGAAGAGCACAGGCTCTGGACGCACAGGTCCAGCGGCCACGGCTCACCGGCCCAGCCACTCTGCGGCACGCGGGACCCTCCCGGACCGGGGTACGAACCCGCGCCCCCCTCATCGGCAGGTGGACTCCCAACCACTGTGCCACCAGGGAAGCCCGAATTTACATTTTCTAATTGATGTTTGCTGAAATGAGGAAGCAGGGTCTTGGAGCTTCAACTCACCCACGGTCATACCCCCTTATTGTCTTCTCATCTACCCAGATAGATGGTCCACTTCTTACTTCTCTCTGTGATGAACTGGCCTTGCCTAGCCTCCCCCTTCCTGCCCCATACCCGCCCAGCCACCTTTGCTTTCTTCTACTCCCCGTGGTGTGGGGAGGATCGAGGTCAGGTTATGGCATCACCCTTGCAACAACCCATTATAACTCTCCTACTTCATTCTCTTGGCATCCTCAACAAAAGGTAATTACCCATGAATGTGAGGTTTTATTTTGAGATTTTCAGGTCCATTTATGTATTGATTTATATGTGTATATATGCACCAGTATCAAAATAGTTTTATCACTGTAGGTTGGTAGTAATAACTAAAATCTGGAAATGTGAGACCAACAACTTTCTTTTTTCCAAGATTATTTTGGTAATTGCTGTGGGCTTAATTGTGCTCTCCAAAAAGATATGTTGAAATCCTAATCCATATATCACAGGTAAAAATGTGACTTTATTTGGAGATAAGACTTTGCAGATACAGTCAAGTTAAGATAAGGTCATATTCTAGGATGATCCCTAGTCCAATAAGGCTCCTGTCATTACAAGAATAGAAAATGAAGACACAAGGAGAAGAACTCTATGTGACGACACACAGACTCAAAAACACAGAGGGAAGATGGTTATTTTAAAATGGAGCCCAAATAAGGAGTTATACTAATAAAAGCCAAGGACCAATCTGGTGGTACCAGAAGATGAAAGAGGAAGGGAAGGATCATCATCTTGAAGTTTCAGAAGGAGTTATTTGCTATTTGTTTTCTATGTGTCTGCCTTTATTTATTTATTTATTTTTATTCATTATTTATTTATCTGTTCTTACATTGGTGACTTCTTTTATGCTAAATAGATGATTTCTAAAATTCATTCTTGTTTTGTTTCTGATAATATAGTTTTAATAATTTTCTTAATGATTATCCTGGGGTTTTAATTAACATCTTAATATGAAGCCATTTATTTCAAATTTGTAAAACTGTAACTTCTTTTTTTTTTTTTTCTCACTGTTGTGGACTCTTCTGTTGCGGAGCACAGGCACCGGACGTGCAGACTCAACGACCATGGCTCATGGCCCCAGCCGCTCCGTGGCATGTGGGATCCTCCCGGACCGGGGCACGAACCCATGTCCCCTGCATCGGCAGGCAGACTCTCAACCACTGCACCACCATGGAAGCCTTGTAACTTCTTTAATATACAATAGAAGTAAAGTAAAATATTTTACTCCAGTAGAGCTCCTGTCCCTCCTCCCTCCATTGTGTTAAATTGTCATGCAAACTACATTTTTATAGATAGTAAGTCCATCAACAAGATTTATAATTATTCCTTTATGTAGTTGTTTTTAAGTCAGATAGGAAAAGAAGAAATTACAAACAGAAATCCACTTATACTGTAGTTTATACTTACATATTTACTTACCATTCCTGATATACTTTATTTCTTTGTGTGGAAATAAGCTAATATCTAGTGCCCTTCCATTTCAGCATGAACAGTTTCCTTTAGTATTTCTTATTTAGTAGTGAAGGTATGACAGCAACAAGCACTCTCAGTTTTTGTTTACCTTGGAATGCCTTAACTAATACTCTGTCTTTGAAAGATATTGTAAAGGATATGGAATTCTTTGTTGAATTTTTACTTTTACTTTCTTCTACTTTTGGTGCTTTAAAGATGACACCACACTGCTTTCTGGCCTTTATGATTCCTGATGAGAAACCAACTACCAATCTACTGAGGATCTCTTGCACATGATGAGTCATCTTTTTCTTGTTGCTTTTATGATTCTCTGTCTATGACATGTCTAGGTGTGGATCTCATTAAGGTTATCCTGCTTTGATTGGAGTTTATGTTCAGAATACTGTTTTTCATAAAATTTGGACAATTTTCAACCACCATTTTTCCAAATATTCTTTTAGCTGTTTTTTCTCTCTCTTTAAATTTAGAGACTGATTATGTATATGTTGGTCCACTTGATGGTGTCCCATAGGTATCTGAAGCTCTGTTCACTTTTCTTCATTCTCTTTTCTTTGAGTTCCTCAGACTAGATTATCTCAATTGAATCATCTTCAAATTTATGGATTATTTTTTCTGTTAGTTCAAATCTGATGTTGAGACTATATAGTGAATTTTCTATTTGTTATTATATTTTTCAATTCCAAAATATCTATTTGGTTATTCTTATATTTCTAGATCTTTACTGATATTCTTAACTTGGTGAGGCATTATTTTTCTCATGTATTACTTTAGTTCTTTAGACATGATTTCATTCAGGTATGTGAACATATTATAGTTGCTGCTTTAAAACCCTTGTACAATTAGTTCAACATCTGGGCTTCCTCAAGGACAGTTTCTGTTTACTGGTTTTTGTTTTATTTTTGTTTTCTGTGGATGGGCCATAATTTCCTGTTTCTTTATATGTCTCATTTATTTTTAAAATTAAAAATGGAACATTTAAATAATATACTGTAGCAACTCTAGAAGTAACTCCTTCCTCCCCAAGGTTAGTTGTTTTGCCATTTGTTTTTAAGTGATTTTATTGGTATAGTAATTCTCCAAACTCTATATTTTTGACATTTGTGGCCACTGAAGGTTATGCTCAGCTTAGTGTTCTGTGAGTGACTGAACAGAGATTTCCTTAAAAGCCTTGAATCTAGCATTTTCAGAGGTGCTCTGTGTATTTATTGGGTCATGCCTTAATGCTCTGAAGTTTGTGAATTTTTCTTAACTTTCCTGTTCATGAAGAGTCTCAAGGCCAGCCATAGCCTTTTATGGTGTTTTTGCTGACCATACATGTGCTTGGCCTGCCCAATTTCCAATATGTCAGGGCTTTTCATGCCTCCCAGTTATATGTCATTCACTAGATTTTCCTTTTAAATTTTATGTCTAGCCTCATGTTTGATATCACCAATTCTAATGGCTTGTTGCTATATAATTGTTTCTAATGGTTTTCAGCTACTGACTTGTGGATAGGACTTTTCCCACTGAACAAACTCTTAGTGAGATCAAATAAAGACAAGCCTTGTGAATGGAGCTTTTCCAAGGAACTGTCACACAGGTCAAATATCAACAATCCTTGAGGATGAGAGTTTTGGGGAGCTCAATCAAAACCTGTTCTACTTTCTCCAATGGCTACTAGGCTACTGGTTCACCCAGCTACTCTGGTTTTTAGGTTGCTGTTTTTAAGGTTACTGTGGAGCTGAGGAGAGGGGCATGGGATAAGATAAATTAAAACACTACAAATCTCACTCTTACAGATAGTCATTCATTTTTTCCTGAATACATACTCACTATATTTTTGCAAGCTTTTGGTTAATTTTCAGAACTTTGAAAAAGTTGATTTTGACAATTTTTGCCTGTGGTCTTGTTGCTTTTGATGGATGAGTAGATTTTCAGAGATCCTTACACCACCATTAAAGAATTGTCTCTTGTTCTGCTCTCTCATTATTTTGATTGGAGTTTTGGCAACAAGACCTCAGGCCTTCCAGTTTGTATGTTCTCCTTCTTCTAAGATTGCAAAGTGTTTTTGTCCTTTATCTTTTAGCTGAATTGAAAAAGGTAGGTAGTACTCTAAATTGGCTTGCATGTTTATTATTTTACCATTGCACCAAACACTGTTACTAGAGAAGCATAAAAGTGTGATTGATCTGGATGGACTTTTATGACCAATTCTGTTCAGGAGCTGGGAGATGGGCAGCCATAACAGATTCAGGTGACTGGAGCTTGTAAAGCTGCATCCAAAAGAGAATGGTGAATGAAACAAATTAAAACAAGATTTTTCCATTATACTGTGTCTCTTGTCAATTCACATACATATATTTTTCAACCTATACAAATCTGTTTTGAGTTGAGTTGTACCCCCAAAAAGATATGTTGAAGTTCTAACACCAGAATGTGACCTTATCTGGAAATAGCATCTTCGCAGATGTAATCAAGTTAAGAGGTGATCGTACTGGATTAGGGTAAACCCTAATCCAATGACTGGTGTCCTTATAAAAAGAGAGAAATTTGCACTAAAAGACACAGAGACACACAGAAACAGAGAGGGAACATGTGGAGAATGAGATAGACATTGGAATGATGTGTCCAAAGCCAAAGAACACCAAGGATTGCTGGCAACTACCGGAAGCTAGCAAGAGGCAAGGAAGAATCCTCTCCTAGAAACTCTGAAGAGAAAGTATGACACCAAGACAACTTGATTTTGTATTTCTAGCTTCTAGAACTATGGGATGATACATTTCTCTTAAGTCAAACTCTGTGGTAATTTGTTACTGCAATCTTAAGAAACTAATACAAAATATATAATTGATGCACTCAAAATAAAGCAACTTTCTTTCTCATAAAAAGAAAGAAAAGAAAATCCATGTGCATTCATGACCTTCAGCTCTAAGTCCAGACTGGTTTCTTTCCTCAATTGAGTGAGGTTGCTGCTGCTTTTGGTATGGGACCTTATAACCCAAAATAAAAATTAAACTTTCCCCAAATATATACAATATGTAACAGAGAAAGGAAAAAGGATGTTGAACTATTTAAAAATTCAGAAGTAGAATAGGCAGAATGATGAAGAAACATAAAATAACACAAATACAGAAGATAAATTACAGTCTAGGATCCCTTAGAAAGGCAATCTGATTACCTCTGGTTCTGGTCTTAGATTTAGAACAGAATGATTTGTGCTAGAGATCTGGTCTCCTGTTGTCTTCTGTAGAAACATTTTATGGAGATATTCTAAGTGATTCCTATTTGACGGCATCCATATTTAGGTAATTTTTTTCTTATTGTTGCAGGCCCATGACCAGAGGATCATCTTAGGGGTTGACCAAAGGTAGGCTGCTGTTTGCTCTCCTTTAAGTTTCTCTGGCTCTGGAACTGTTTTAAAGCCCTGGATATCTGCTTGCAGATTTGATTTCTGTGAATTCCATTAGGTTCTATCATGTCACTGTTAAGGAAAAATCTTTCTAAATTTAGAGTGTACATACATGTGTGGTCAATGACTCTAGACCTGCTAGAATTTTATGTAACTGATCACAGACTCGTTAACTGACCAAAGTGACATAAAATCTGTAATTGCCCACTCATCAAAAAGAGAGTCCAATGTTCCCATCAACATGTCTACATACACAGCCCTTCACATGCTGTTGGTGGAGATTTGCTGAACTCATTTCTGATGAGATTGGCCACATTCAGAGTGGTATGGCCATAGACATGAACTTATTTCTGAATAACATGACTCTCTTTATAAAGCAACAAATAAATTCAGGTTTGTTTTTGATCATCTGTAGTACTCTTTAATATCATTTGCGAAAGCTACCTTATTGTACAGGGCCGTTACCAACATTGTTTTAGTAACTTAGCAAATAAACTTTCACAATTCCATTACCAGTGAGCCTTAATTTCATAGCTTCACTTTTGAGTAAGACTACAGGGAAATACTAGGCAGAGACGCAGAACAGAACTAATCTACACCAGGGTTCTAGACTCCAACCTAGAGACTTTTACCAGGCTAATAAAGCAAAGCAAAAGTTGAGTAAGGCCTAGGCCCAGAAAGTTTTCCATTTCCCTGGTTCCCCACAGTTCTCTACTTATTTCTTGCTATGTTTTACAGTTTGTGACTTTGCCTTTTTGAGTGCAAAGTATTTCTTAGATGAGAAATCTTAGTACAGCAAGGGAAAAAATAAGTTTGAGAATTAAAAACAAAATTAAATCTGTAAATTCAGGTAAAACTTTCCAAAAAAGAAATAAAAGTCCATGAGGAGAAAGGGAAAAAGTGTTTAGAGGTTGAAAGATTAATCTTCCTATATCTCATCACTCCCCCGAAAAATAATTACATCAATAAATGTTATCAAAATGATGGTGGGGATTAGTTCAAGCAGGACTAAGTATCAGGTCAGACCTGCACTGCAAATACTATACTTCCTGTTGCTATGGCAATAGGTTGTCATCTTTATATTAAAGGCATTTTAAGAAAAGAAATGTACTCAAAAGAAGTAAATGTTCACAGAGGTAGGATGTGGAAAGACCAAATGTTTTTTAGTGCTACAGGAGGGATAATATGGAAATATGTTTAGAAGGATTTTTGTCCCTGAGAATAGTATAGAGAAAAAAGGATTTTCTATTCATGCATCTATATATTTATCTGTTTATCTAGCTCTCATCTATATATCAATGTTAAATTAAGTTTCTATTATTGAGGCAAAATAAAGAAAGAGCCTTTAGTTACTTATATCCTCTTGCATTTCTTGCTGACTGTTGTGAGATTTAGTGTTTTAATAATTCATGCGGCTGTATATAACTGCAGGGTTTTGTTTGCTTTTGCTTTGTTCACTCATTTGTTTGGAAAGAACTCCTAGAAGTCAGGCAAGCAAAGTGTGCTTCCTCATACTTACAGTGTTTGCTTGCCCCTCCTTTATTTATTTTTTTTTTTTTTGCGGTATGCGGGTCTCTCACTGCTGTGGCCTCTCCCTCCCGTTGCAGAGCACAGGCTCCTGACGCACAGGCCCAGCGTCCATGGCTCACGGGCGCAGCCGCTCCGCGGCACGTGGGATCATTCCCGGACTGGGGCACGAACTCGTGTCCCCTGCATCGGCAGGCAGACTCTCAACCACTGCGCCACCAGGGAAGCCCCGGCCCTCCCTCTTCTTACCATCACTAAAGAGCATAATTTGCAAACTTCTGAGATAATAAGAGTTATTGAGGAACTAACTAGGGCCTTGCAATCACTGAGGATCTTGTTAATTAGGATCTTCCATGTACCCCAAATGAATCCTCCAGGTGGGATTTTACAATTGATATATTTAATGAGCCAGAAACATTTAAGGTGATGTTTAACTTCAAGGGAGTGTGGAAAGACTAGTTATGCATCACAGAAGACATGTTTTTGTCCACTCTTTCTACCTCAGTTATGTTAATTTTCTTTGTATAGGTATGCTTCATCTATATTTTTCCATTAATCAATTGGAAAGGAGCTAAGGAGGTTTCATAAGAAGTGATCAGCACTAGTTGTATTTAAGAAAAGTTTTGGAAAAATTAAGCTATGGCACATATACTTGTATTTTTTTTTGCGGTACGCTGGCCTCTCACCGCCGCGGCCTCTGCCGCCGCGGAGCACAGGCTCCAGACGCACAGGCTCAGCAGCCATGGCTCACGGGCGCAGCCGTTCCGCGGCATGTGGGATCCTCTCGGACCGGGGCACGAACCTGTGTCCCCTGCATCGGCAGGCGGACCCTCAACCACTGTGCCACCAGGGAAGACCTACTTGTACTTTTGATATACTTTTTAGTATCTCTCTTTCATCAGAAAAATGGATATCTGCGTCCAATATGTTTATAAACTCACTGAACATCTAATCATTTAAAATAATTTAAAATGTAATGGTTAATGTTAAAAATGAAGCACATAAGTAATATATAGAAGGAACATAGCTACTGGAAATAAGTTCATTTTTATTTTTGGATAGTAAATTTTCTTTACTTTCTCTCATAGTTACAAAAATGTATAAAATATATCTGAAAGTAAAAATAAAGCATAATGAAGTATTTGAAATTTAGTTCCAATTCAGACACTCATGACAGGAGAAGTGCAATTAACTCTATATGTCTGACTTTTTTATTTACTTGTATTTACATCATTTTGGGACAATGATGTCTGACCTTTCTACCTCATTAGGTTTTAGTGAGGATACATGAGAATATGCTTTGGATATACTTTGTAACCCACGGAACATCTTATAGCTGTAAACAATGTTCATGATCTGACAAAATAAAGCACACAATCAACCTGAAAACATAAATTTCACACTGAAAGTTAACTCAGAGGGCATTGAGATTTGAGTTTCATTTAACAGCCAATGGATAACATAGTCAATATTACCCTTCAATATTACCCTTAAATTTAGTTCTTAAATTGATACAGATATACTGTTAAAAATGAATGACTCTTGTATGGACTCAATAATGACTGGAGAGAACAAAGTTAAATTGAAATCCAGTGAAGACATTTCTTTTGGAAAATGAGGTTATATTTGTAGGTGCTTTTCCTTCAGATGATCTAATACAGAGATATAATACTTGGAGATGCTCATAGAATAGAGAGCTGAGTCATTCTCAAATATTAGATAGAATTATCAAACCTTTGGCAGCTGCTCAATTACTGTCAATAATTAGACTTATCTAGCACTAGAATATCAGCTCACACCCTTGTAAGCTCTGCCTCTGTGATTCAATTCTCTACTGATCTGCTGGCAGCAATAGTTAACATGTCAGACTGTTTTTCACATATGTTTACAGGTCAGAATATATGAGCTTGGAAAATGTTTCAGTACTATTTTGAGGATATCCCATCCAGCCTTTTGATTTTAGGTCTACACATATATTTTTAAGAAAGCAAAAAGTGGCCACACAATTAATAGCCTGAGACAAAAGGTCTTACTACTGTTACAGTCTGGTCATTAACAAAATAATATCCACCACACCCCTAAAAGGAACAATTTGAGTTAATGGATATGACAGAAGCAATATTATTTACAAAATAATGAAATGATAAAATAATGATTAGTCTGACATGACATGCTCTAAACTGGTTGTTCTGCGGTTAAAGCTTATCGTCTCCTTATCTGAAATACACATATTATATAGGAATGTAAATTATACCTTCCTAAACTGAATGTCCAAAATATTTGTATGATAACAATAACACAAAATCACCTCAACAGGTAAAAATATATCTGGTCTCTCACATGGAATGTCTCTATAGTTTTAATTAACTAACGTATCTCAAACAATTTTAAAATTGTAATGTACATAGTTATAGAAAAACAACATTTATAATAGTATAAATGCATAAGTAATCTTAATGCCAACAAATGATAAAATGGTTAAATTTATTTATTGAAATATTGTAAGAACATGAAACACTTTCAAAATTCTTATATGAGAATACATTAACAATGTATTTTTTTTAAAGATTTATTATTTATTTATTTATTTTTGGTTGCGTCGGGTCTTAGTTGCAGCATGCGAGATCTTTTGTTGCGGTGCGCAGGCTCTTTGCTGCGGTGCGCTGGCTTCTCTCTAGTTGTGGCGTGCGGATCTTCTCTCTTTAGTTGTGGCACACAGGCTCCAGGGTGCATGGGTTCTATAGCTATGGTTCATGGGTTACAGAGTGTTTGGGCTCTGTAGTATGTGGCACGCAGGCTCTGTAGTTGAGGCACGTGAGCTCAGTAGTTGTGGTGCAGGCTTAGCTGCCCTGTGGCATGTGGGATCTTAGTTCCCTGATCAGGGATCACACCTGAGTCCCCTGCATTGGAAGTCAGATTCTTTACCACTGGACCACCAAGGAATTCCCAACAATGTATTATTAAGTGATAAAGATTCTCTCAGACAAAGCATAATGAGATAATACTGAAAGAAAAAAAATTCTACTACTTATCTTTGTATGGAGTGTTTATTTTATTTTCCATCATACAATTCTCTTTTTGTCTCAGATTTCTCAACCGACAGGTTACTTTAAAAATCAGTAAAATAGAAAATATTACTTTAAAATAAATACTTTTTAAAAATTTAGTATTTACAGGTGCTCAAGATCCTACATGCATTTTAAACCACTAAAGATATGTGTAAGCTTACTAATATAACTGAACTATTTTAGATATTTTCTTAAAATATGATTTAATACTGCACTTGTTCAGAACTAAAAAAATATCTTTCAACATTAACTTCATATTAGTTCCCAGGTATAGGTATTATGGCTATTGGACAAGGCACATCATATTTGTTATTGGTTGGGAGCATATGTTGTATCTTGTTGGATGGCACCCAAACTTATAAGGTATTATCTCTAATTTTTGAGATGAAAAGCCACTGCTTCTCTGTGATGGAGTACACAACAAATTCAATGGATCCCATGAAAATTTTTCCATAGAATTAGTCATTTTTTCCTCTAAAACAAATTATTTGGACAGAAAATGTGTAGAATATAATCACTGGTTATGAGAAAATGTTTGATAGAAGATGTTTGTAGATGATCGTTCTGGCAGAGGCAGGAGACACAGGAGCAGCAAGTTCAAAACCAGGAAAAACAAATATTTTACAGTAGTCAAATGTTCTTTCAGGGATACTCCAATACCTGCTGGTGAGAAGTCTACCATGGCCCAGTATCAGCAAAACCCACAGAAGGAGCAGGCTAAATCACCATCTCCCAATCTTTTGCTGAAAAGGGTCAATCTACCTCTTTTAAAACTACAACCTAAATTTCCATCGACAGATGAATGGATAAAGAAGACGTGGTACATTTATATAATGGAATATTACTCAGCCATAAAAAAGAATGAATTCATGCCATTTGCAGCAACATAGGTGGACTTAGATATTATCATACTAAGTAAAATAAGTTAAACAGAGAAAGACAAATATATGATATCACTTATATGTGGAATCTAAAATATGATGCAAATGAACTTATTTACAAAACAGAAAAAGATTCATAGATGTAGAAAACAAACATATGGTTACCAAAGGGGAAGGGTGGGGGAATAACTTAGGAGTTTGGGATTAACATATACACACTATTATACATAAAATAGGTTAAGAAAAAGGACCTACTGTATAGCACAGGGAATTATAGTCAATATTTTGTAATAACCTATAAGGGAAAAGAATCTGAAATATATATATATATATATATATATATATATATATATATATATATATATGTATAACCAAATCACTTTGCTGTACAGCTGAAATTAAAATACATTGTAAATCAACTATAATTCAATATAAATACATACATACATACACACAGTGGGGGAAATAAAGAAAACTACCGCCTGAGGGTCAGGCTTCTAATTTAGCACACATCTAAGGACTGGCTGCAGTCCTCCTCAGAGAGCAGGGAAACCAGCAGACTTCTCCCTTCCCAGCCCCTCAAACCAACTTCAAGTCACTAGTATCTCCCTGGAAGGAGCTTGTACACATTGGTCTCTGCAGTGATTTTTTATTTTGTATTTGACATCAGAAGCAACAGCAACAAAAGCAACATTTTAAGAAATGGGGCTACATCAAATAAAAAGCTTCTGCTCAGCAAAGAAAACCATCACAAAATACAAATGGAAAAAAAAAAGATATTTGCAAGCCACAAAGCTGATAAAGTTTAATGTACAAAGTATATAAAGAATAGGAGCTATAATAATTTAATACAAAGAAAATCTCAAATAACCTAACTTGATTAAAAAATCAGAAAGGAACTGAATATGTATTTTTCCAAAGAAGACTTAGAAATACTCAACAGCTACCAGGAAGTCAACATCACTAAGCATCAGAGAGATGCAAATCAACACCACATTGAGACATCACCTCATACCTGTTAGAATGGTTACCATCAAAAAGACAACAGGTTAAAAATGGTGGTTGGGCTTCCCTGGTGGCGCAGTGGTTGGGAGTCCACCTGCCGATGCAGGGGACGCGGGTTCGTGCCCTGGTCCGGGGGGGATCCTGCATGCCGCGGAGCGGTTGGGCCCGTGAGCCATGGCCGCTGGGCCTGCGCGTCCGGAGCCTGTGCTCCGCAGCGGGAGAGGCCGCAGCAGTGAGAGGCCCGCCTACAGCAAAAAAAAAAAAAAAAAAAAAAAAAAAATGGTGGAGAGGAGGTACACTGTTGGTGGGAATGTAAACTGGTACAGACACAATAGAGAAGAGCATGGCAGCTCCTCAAGAAAGTAAATTAGAACTACCAGTTGATCCAACCATCCCACTTCTGGTATATTTCCAAAAATACTGAAAGAGATATATACATTTCTATGTTCATTGCCGCATTAATTCACAATAAACAAGATATGGCAGGAAACTAAGTGTCCACAAACGGATGAATGGATCAAGAAAAGGTGGTGTAGGTATACAATGAAAGATTATTCAGCCTTAAAAACAAAGAAATCCTGCCATTTATGACAACATGAATGAATCTGGAGGACATTATTATGTAAAATAAGTCAAAGAGAGAAAAAGACAAATTCTGCATGGTATCACTTATATAATCTGTGTGTAATCTAAGAAAAAAAAAGTTGAACTCATTGAAACAGAGTAGTAAAATGGTTCTCAAGGGGTTGCTGGGGGAAGAATGGAAATTGGGAGAGGTTGGTAAAAGGGTACAGACTTTCCGTTATAAGATGAATAGTGGGGGCTTCCCTGGTGGCGCAGTGGTTGGGAGTCCGCCTGCCGATGCAGAGGATACGGGTTCGTGCCCCGGTCCGGGAGGATGCCGCATGCCGCGGAGCGGCTGGGTCCGTGAGCCATGGCCGCTGGGCCTGCGCGTCCAGAGCCTGTGCTCCGCAACGGGAGGGGCCACAACAGTGAGAGGCCCACGTAACACAAAAAAAAAAAAAAAGAAAGAAAGATGAATAATGTCTGTGGTTCGCATGTATAATGTGGTGACCATAGTTGATAACACTGTATTGTATAATTAAAATTTACTAAAAGTGTTCTTACCAAAACAAAACAAAAACAAACAAAAAAACCAAACAGACAAAACAAGAGGTAAACATGTGAGGTGATATATACGTTAAAAAAAAAGTCTTCCTTGGTTTTCTGTGACAGCTTCATAGATGCTTGACCCTAGTCACTGTTACAAGGATTCTATTTCTTCTTTTCTTTATGTTCCCCCTTTTCCTTTCTTTGTCATAACTCAAGAAAAGAATAAAACTTAAATTATCACCCTTGATTATCTTAAATAAGAAGTTCTAGCACTATATTTATATAGAATTGAAGATTCTGTTTTAGGATACAGAAAACTTGGGAACATTTGCCCCTTGTAAACATGACCTAAATGAATCATTAATGACATTGGGGAGATCTCCTGCTAAGAAAATAAATGATCTTCTTTCTGCTGAGTGGGAAGCCCTGACTTTTGGTCACAGGCAAGGTGAGAGGATCAGGCATCAAATAAGGTTACTTGAAAATAGGAGACTGTTTAGAATTTCCAAGAGGAAGATTTATTTTGCTTTATTTTTCAATAATTTCAAAAGGTCAGTATCAGGAATGCTAATGGCAACTGCAAACATTAACAAGAATTGTTGCAGTGTAACACATTATTTGAGGAAATTTGGGATGAAGGTTAAAGAAGAAAATATTTTATTTAGTATTTGTTTCACAACTAATAATACAACATCTTAAAATTTACTGAAAATGGCTAATACCATATGGAATTAGCAATTTCAAAATATATACAAAAGATCTTGAAAATCTCTCTTGGCAAATGGTAAGGTCAGCACAATTGGCCTCTTTCCAAGATTTTACTACTACCGCCAAAGATTTTACTGGTATCTCCAAAGATTCTACTAGTACACAAAACCTTTTACTTATACCTCAGAATCTATATAGAACTCATCTCTGAAAATATTTTCTTTAAATATTTTAAAGACATTTTTATAATGTAAACTTATTTTCTACTTTAATATATCATTTTAAAATTTAGATTTCCTGTTATTTTTATGAATATATGAAGAAAATGCCTTAAAGTTCTTTATCCTTTGGTGAAGTATTTTGCCATTTCTTACAACCCTTTGAACATGGTACTTCCTGTAGGTTCATCTCAAAATATTTCTTGTAATCTCGGGTTGTTATCATTTCATTCAAGTGTCTATTTACTCTATGAAACATACACATGCTGATTAATTTATACATACCTAACTATTTTTTAGATATTTTAAAACAAGTTTCTGATCTCTGACTTTTGTATCAATAGGCTTTCATCTTTCTTTGCTACACATATACATTTTCTCTAGTTTGGGCATTTTTATTTCAGGAATGCATTGAATTCTTGACCCAACTCGCTGAGGTTTGGTTTTGACATCTCAATTTCATTTCATAAAATTAGGTAACTTCTGCTTTTTCTTAAAAGTACTATGATTTAAAATTTCTGAAAAAATATTTTTTTAAGGAGAAAATGTCAATTTTCTATAGATAACTGTCTGTCACCATAAACATCTTTGCATGAGAGCAGACATCAGTTATCTGCAGCATAATATGAAAATCTAGGACCTGGACAAGGAAAGATTGAGAAATGTATAATCTTAAAGTAATATTTTTAGAACAAGTAAATGAGGAGAGAAAAATATGTAAAGAAAAGACAATATAAATGCAATAACTCTATGCAGAATTATTTTTTATCAACTCAGCAAAGGCTAAATTTCTTAGATGATAAAAAAAAAGAGAATCAAGGAATAAAAATTAACAAAATATGTTGAAACATGTAGTCAATATTGTGAGATTTAGAAACCATATATATTGATCTCCCAAAACGCTTGTATATTCCTGAGTGATTAGAGCACCAGGACCATCTCTTGTTCTATTGAGGCAACTTGAGGTGGGCTCCTGGATCCGGTCTGGTCACTAGAATAGACCAAACCATAAATAGAAGCTTTGAATTTTCACCTCACCCAACCCCATCCTCCAGAGAGGGCAAAGGGGCTGGTGATCATGCCTTTGTGAAGAAGTTTCCATAAAATCCCAATAGGAGGGTGTTTTGGGAGCTTCCAAGTGGCCAGACACTTCCATGTACCTGAAGGGTGATGTACTCCAACTCCAGGGAGACAGAAGCTCTGGTGTTTGGGAAACTCCCAGACCTGGCCCTAGGTATCTCTTCATCTGGCTGTTCATTTGGTTCCTTTATCCTATCCTTTAATGAGAGGGTAAATGTAAATAGGTGTTTCCCTGGGTTCTGTGAGCTACTCTAGCAAATTAATCAAACCCTAGGAAAGGGTCATATGAATTTCAGATTTATAGTTGATAGGGCAGAACTTGGGGTTGACATTGGCACTTGGACTTGTTATTGGCATATGAAGTGGGGGGGGCAGTTTTGTGGGACTAAGCCCTTGATCTGTGGGATCTTACACTATCTTCAGGTAGATAGCATCAGAAGTAAGTTATAGGACACCCAGCTGGTCTCCAGAGAATTGCTTGGTGTGGAAAAACCCCACACACATTTGGTGACCGGAAGTGTCAGAAGTGAAATGTTCTATGTGAAAGTAAAGGAGACACATGGGTGGAAAACTGGGTAGTTTTTCTCATATAAATGCAAAGCCGAGACTATATGCTAATGGTTTAGATTCTAAGTAAATTGTTCCTTTCAATACACCTCTCTGCCTGCTTATCAGGCACTCGAAATATACACAGAATCAAGAGTGAAGCAGACACTTGAGCATTAGTAAAACATTCTTGAAAAGATAACACAAGGTAGTAGAAACACCACAGAGAATCATTTCCCAACAAATGACAGTGAACAGCTTTCTGTATTAAAAATTGTCAATTCTGAATGTTAGATAAAGGTTTTATACTGCATTGCATTTGAAGCTTTCTGTGTTATTTCTAAATGAAAAATAAAGTCACATACTCAGTTCACATTGTAAGGTTAATAAATCATTGATAAATTTCCATTTTAGGGAGGTTTGCCTTGATTCCCACATATAATATAGTGCTTAATCTCACCTTTACCTCAGGCTGATTGTTAAGGGAGGATCAACTACTTGAGATCAACAGAGACTCAGGATTAGTGAAGAAATCTAAACAGCTAACTTGGTCTATGTGTGTCTTGGAAATTGTGCTGCTGAATCAGTTCAGCTTTTATTTTGAAAGTACTGGATCAGCCATGGTTTAGTCAGAAGAGAAATCACTCTAGGAATTTTACAGGGGGGGTTTCATAGTGCAAAATGGCTTTATAGGAACTGAAGAACTTAGAGAACAAACAAGGAGAACTGGGCTAAGCCAGAGACAATAAGTAATGAAAAGAGAGATGGGGAAACAGGTGGTTTAGCAGAAGCCAGGGGTCCTACGTGAGGGGTTGGTGCTCAGATCTCTGAGGAGGAGATTCCCCCCTGGTCTGTCGTCTGTGCCCACAATGAAGGGTGATGAGGCTGATCCTGGGGCTGGCAGAGGAAGCTGGAGATTGGACCCAACTCTCTTCTGGAGCAATACAGACTTAAAAGGAGCAAAGCAAAAGGGAAAATAAATTTTAAAAACAAACAAACAGAAAGCAGGTTCTTCTCCCCTCCTTCACCTTTCTCTAATAGGAAACACACTGAATAATAATATAAATTGATGCTTTCTCAGGAATGATCTTTTAAAATAACTTATTATTAATATAGAATGAATACTTTCACATGGAGGAATGATTTCATTCCATTTATTTAAATTAGAAACCAAGTCTAATGTGAGTGTGATGACCTGCTTTAGAATATGCCCTTTGACATTTCTGTATGCATTTTCCTTATATCCTCAGTAAAACATATAGCTTTTCTCATTTCATCCTCTCCTTTACAAGGAGTAGGGATTGTAGAGTAGATAAATAAGGTAGTCTTAAAAGAAAAATTTTCTCTTGTGTAGTCTGCTCTTAACATTTTGTTTCAGTTTATGTGTGATTGATCTTCTTGATATTTTAAAATCTAGCCTGAAGAATAGTCTTATGAATGACTTTTATTCATAAAAAGAAAACAAAAGTAAAAAAGAAAAAGCAAACTCTAGTTTTCTCTTGTCCTGACTCTATTGGCATTGTTCAGTGTTCAGTTGTATACAGCAAAGCATGCTTAACTTCAGGAATGCTTTGCAAATTTCAACACATCTGCTTAAAAAGTATTTTTAACAAATAATGTTTTCAATTTGAGATGAAGTGCTTTTAATTCAGTGGTAAAAATCAATATATAAAATGAACACATACATGAAAATCAAACTAATTTTCTTTGTACCTTTTGTTACAAACTTTGCTGAAGATTCAAGTAATATTCCATATTTTAATTTTTTTTCTGAAAGGCTGTAATATTAATAATTCTCTATCTGCAGTTCTACATCTGTGTCTACCATTTTCATTGATGTTACTTGGATCTTGCAACAGAGAAAATTTCTTGTATGTATCATCTAACACTAATTTATACTTAAAATGTTATTATTTCACTTTTATTCAAGTATACTTGATTTGCAATGTCACATTAGTTTCAAGTGTACAGCATAGTGATTCACTATTTTTACAGTTTATATTTCATTAAAAGTTATTATAAGATAATTGTTATAATTCCCTGTGTTTTAAAATATATCTTTTTTGCTTATCTATTTTATACATAATAGTTTGTATCTCTTAATCCCATACACCTAAGGTGCCCTTTCCCCATTCCCTCTCTCCACTGGTAACTCCTAGTTTGTTTTCTATATTTGTGAGTCTGTTTCTGTTTTGCTATACACCTTCATTTGTATTATTTTTTAGATTCCACATACAGGTGATATTGTACAGTATTTGTCTTTCTCTTTCTGACATTTCAGCAAGCATAATACTCTCTAAGTCCATCACATTGCTGCAAGTGTTCATACTACCCAAATCAATCTACAGATTTAATGTGACCCTTATCAAAATACCCATGACATTTTTCAGAGAACTAGAAAGAATATCATTGTATTTGAACATTTGCCGAGACTCTGTATTATAGACTGAATATATGTGTTCCCCAAATACATATGTTGAAACCCTAAAAACCAGTGTGGCTGTATTTGGAGATGGGGCCTCAAAGTAATTAAGGTTAAATGAGGACACAAATGTAAATGTGGGACCTTGAAACGGTAGGGTCAGCGTTCTGATAAGAAGAGAAACCAGTGAGCTTTCTCTCTCTCTCCACATGTAATACAGAGGAAAAGCCACGTGGGTCATAGCAAGAAGGTAGCTACCTACAAGTCAGGAAGAGAGAGTTCATCAGAAACAGAATAAGTACATTTTGACTGTGTACTTCTAGCCTCCAGAACTGTGAGAAAGTAGATGTTTGTTATTTAAGCCAGTCAGCTTTAATATTTTGTTATGGCAGCCCAAGCTGAGTAGTACACTGTGGAACACAAAACAGGGCCACTTCATAGATGCAATGCTACACTGCACCTTGTAAGCTTAAGTAAAGTATCCAAATCTATATACTTTATAAAAGGAAAAGCTAGAATTTTATACTCATCTATGTGAATTCTACTATGAAACAATGCCCCTATCACCCTACATTACTACAGCAGTTGATGGTGCTCAAATCACAATAGCCTATACTGAGAGACATAGTCAGGTAAAATGCTCATTGTGTGATCTTATGTAGAGAATTTTGTGAGAAAGAAATAATATGTTTTCAAAAATTATATTTTTAGTTGTTTCTTAAGATTGAGTTTTTGATTTGATTACATTGAATCTTGGTATACCATTAAAGGTATTTGACAAAACATATTCAGTGTATATATAATAGGTAAATGTTTAATATTAAAATTTAAAATATCTCCTAAAAATAAATAGGTGAAAGGAAAACAATCAATACAAATAAAATATTATGAGCACATAGATCCTATAATGAAAATGCAAATGGAAAATGAACATATGAAACTATTTCAAATCTTATTACAAATTAATAAAAAGTAAACTAAAATAAAATATTTATTCATCCATTGCTTCATCAAAAGATAAATGATACATAATTCTGACAAAGGTATGACAAATGGATATTCAATTATCTATGGTAAAAATATAAATTAGAACATCATTGTAAGATAATTGAGTATTGGTTATGATGTTTTACAATGTGTTTATACTTGACCAAGGTTTTTATTTCTAGGAATATATTCTTTAGAAATAATTGAATATTTACAAAAGTATAATGTAAAATTATGAATTTTGCATTGATTGAAAATCCGAATGACTAAAATGACTATCAAGGGAATAGAAGTAACTTCATAAAATAGAAAAATACTTAGCCAATAAAAAGAATGAAGTGTATTTATATATACTATTCTAGAAAGATCATGAAAACATATTTGAAGTAAAAAATACAAAATTATATGCATTGTATGACATCATTTATATGTTCAATTACATATGTGTATATAAACAAATTAAATGCATTGAAAAGACATGAAAAAATGCTTTTGATTTTCATTAGGAGATTTAGAATGGAGCTTATTCACTAAAATTTGGTCCTCTAGTACTTCTTAAAATTAACTGACAAAATAAATGAATTTAGGATTTAAAAAACAGCAATCAAAGAGAATATCACAATCTCATATTTTAAACTCACAAGATGGAAATCAAAATCAGAAATGGAATTAAGGGAAGCTTAATCTTGTCCTTCCCCAACTCTCCACCCAAAATAAGATATTGGAGTGATGTCTTAATCTTGGGAATCCTCACAAATGACAGCAAATTGTTGAGAAGCTGCTTCAGAGGATATTTTTATCTTTTCCATCTCTGGTTAGCAGAGAATGAAAATGACTATGGATGAGATTTGTACTAAGAGGCCCATATGGGGTTGAAATTTTCCAATAAAAGCATGAACTCCAGGAATTTTAAGTGAATTATGGAAACAATTCATTTAATTCAATGAATATGTTACATATATATTATCAATTCATTGAATTATTAGGATAACCCACTCATGAATTTATATTTTACCTTTGTTTTGTATGGTGAATACTTTTAGATTCTTGCTCTTCAAAGTTTGACTATCAGACCAGGAACACTGGGGTCACCCAGGAGCTTGTAACAAATGTTGACTCATAGGCACACTTCTATACTTTAGCAAGATCCCCATGTGATTCCTAGGGCATTAATGCTTCAAAATATTATTTTAAAGGACTTGAAATATTATAATGCTACATTAGGAACAAGTTCTGTTAAGAATGCCTACCGAAAGCTGAGGTGTCCCCTCTCACTCAACAAGCATTATTTTCGGGGTGTGGGGAGAGGAAATAGGATTTAGGTGAGGAGTAGGGAGAAAGAAGAATTATGCTAAATTCTATGAAAAATATCATGTTAGCAATATAAAAAGAAAGGTTTGACAATAACATAAACATTAAGATAAGCATAACTTAAAGAACATAATTTGCAAAAGACAAGTGACTGTCTTAGCCAAGAATAAATAACCAAATAAATAGAAAAAAATATTCTGCAAGTGACTTGTAAGTACTTAATACAAACATTCATTTATGAAACAGAAGTGTAGAAACCTGATGGTACTACAACACAGTAAGATGAAAATGGGGACCGGAGAGCTATGGAAACAAATTGAAAAAGAAAATTACAACAACACAGAAATAATAAATGTATTCTAAATAGCACAAAACAGAGCAGATGTGGTTGAAAATGGAATCACTGACACAGCTGAGAAAAGACCTATTAAAACTATGTGAATGGAGAGGAAAAAGTCCAAGATCAAAGCAATTAGATCAATCACAATAGATGTTCCAACAGAGAATTACTGTCATCTGCAAAGTAGAAAATCCAACAGAGTTAACGAAAATCATTCATCCAAAATGGATGAAATTTTCCCAGAAATAAAGTTTTAAATATATCAGCAGAACAATAGAATACACAGTGTTCCAGAAACAATAGTTGCAGAAGAATTTGTCCCCAGAAATAGTGGCTGATGTCACTGAAATTGCAGAACTAAGTATTGCCTGGCCTACAAGGAAGAAATGAAGGTATGTACAAGGAGGAAATTCAGGGTTGCCTTAAACTTACCCAAGGAAATGTTCAGTGGCAGAAGATAATAGCACAGTAGCTACAGAGTTCTGAATGAAAAAAAAAGGGAAAGTGTTACTCAAGATCTATACATCCAGGTAAGTTATCATTCAAGCATGAAAATAGGAGACTGTCACTTTCTATATCAAAATAAAAAATAAAAGAAACTAAAACCATCAGTAGACCTTTCTCAGAAAAGAAAAGAAACAAGCAGAGGGACAAATAAACACATCTTTTTGACAATTAAGCCAGTCAAGTAACAGATGAAGAAAGGAATTGTGAGCATCCAAACCAAATAAATATAGGCTTAGCATCTGTGGTTATGAAACTTTAAGTGAAAATGCACACATTATGTACATCAGTAATGAAGGCTTGGGGTATAAAAAAATGTCCAAGATGTTATGGGGTGTGCTATTTCAAGTTGAAATAACTTAACCCCCCAAACTCTCAATAGTTTTTACGTTTTCCTAAATTTTGAGATATCTTAGGGAATAAGAATACCTTAAGAAGGACAAATATTTATACAAATACCATTTTAAACATTTAATTTGCTTTCCTTTTTTCTTTTAAATTCAACCAAAATAAAGTTATATTAAAAGTATAATTCATAGTATGAACCCTGTTTTAAATAAAATACCTTGCTTTCTTTTATTCTTTTTTCTTTCTTTTTCTTTCTTGCTTTCACACCTTTTCTTTCTCTTTCTTTCTGTTTTCTAAAAGTATAGCAAATCTTCTAGGATGCTCTTTACTTAATGGTTAAAGTGTGATTTCCAGCTTTCTTTTGTGTGCTTAAAGTTGTTCTGAGCATGTTTTTATGTTGCTTATTTTTTTTAACAAAACAGTCATTATTAAAACAGAAAAAGATCTAAAAGAATGCATACCAAATTTAAATATCACTATTGGTTTGAGGAAATTGGATTGAATGTTGACAGAAAGCAAGAAGAAAAATTTTTAATTAATATTTCATAATGTATATACTACTCTAACAAAATTATTATTAGCATAAAGTATCTATTACTAATGAAATAGAAATTGTTATTAATGATATAAAAAGTATTTTTTAATCCTTGTGTTTTTATATTTATTTTTTAATAGATCTTTATAGGAGTATAATTGCTTCACAATACTGGGTCAGTTTCTGTTGCACAACAAAGCAAATCAGTCATATGCATACACATATCCTCATATCCCCTCCCTCTTGAGCCTCTCTCCCACCCTCTCTATCCCACCCCTCTAGGTCATCGCAAAGCACCGAGCTGATCTCCCTGTGCTTTGCTACTGCCAACTATTTTATATTCCATAGTGTGTATATGTCAATGTTACTCTCACTCCACTCCAGCTTTACCATCCCACCTCACGTCCTCAAGTCCATTCTCTATGTCTACCTCTTTATTCTTGCCCTGCAACTAGTTTTATCAGTACCTTCTTTTTTTTTAGATTCCATATATATACATTAGTATACAGTATTTGTTTCTCTCTTTCTAACTTACTCTAGGTCCATCCACCCCACTACAAATAACTCAATTTCATTTATTTTTAGGGCTGAGTAATACTTCACTGTATATATGTGCCACATCTTATCCATTCATCTGTTGATGGACATTTAGGTTGGTTCCATGTCCTGGCTATGGTAAATAGTGCTGCAGTGAACATTGTGGTACATGTCTCTTTTTGAATTATGGTTTTCTCAGGGTATATGCCCAGGAGTGGGATTGCTGGGTCATATGGTAGTTCTATTTTTAGGTTTTTAAGGAAACTCCATAATGTTTTCCATAGTGGATGTATCAATTTAAATTCCCATCAACAGTCCAGGAGGGTTCCCTTTTCACCACATCCTTTCCAGCATTTATTGTTTCCAGCTTTTTTGATGATGGTCATTCTGACTGGCATGAGGTGATACCTCATTGTAGTTTTGATTTGCATTTCTCTAATAATTAGTGATCTTGAGCATCTTTTCATGTGCCTCTTGACCATCTGTATGTCTTCCTTGGTGAAATGTCTGTTTAGGTCTTCTACCCATTTTATAACTGGATTGTTTATTTTTTGACATTGAGCTCTACAAGCTGTTTGTATATTTTGGAGATTAATAAGACCCCAAATAGCCAAAGCAATCTTTAGAAAGAGAAACAGAGTTGGAGGAATCAGGATCCCTGAATTCAAACTATATCACAAAGCTACAGTAATCAAGACAGTATGGTACTGGCACAAAAACAGAATTATAGATCAATGGTACAGGATAGAATGCCCAGAGAATACTCCACACACATATGGGCACCTAATTTATGACAAATGAGGCAAGAACATACAATGGAGAAAAGACAGCCTCTTCAATAAGTGGCGCTAGGAAAACTGGACAGCTACATGTAAAGGAATGAAATTAGAACACTATCTAACACCATACACAAAAATAAACTCCAGATGGATTAAAGATCTAAATGTAAGACCAGACACTATAAAACTCCTAGAGGAAAACATAGGAAAAACACTCTTTGACATAAACCACAGTAAGGTGTTTTTTGACCCACATCCTAGAGTAATGGAAATAAAAACAAAAATTAAAAAGTGGGACTTAATTAAACTTAAAGGCTTTTTCACAGCAAAAGAAACCATAAACAAGACAATCCTTGTGTTTCATATATTCATGAAATTGTCTGATCCCCTACAGAGACCCTCTGGAAAACCCATTGATTATACAAAGCTCAGTTTTTTTGTTTTTTTTTTAATAATAAGCAAGGAGGGCTTCCCTGGTGGCACAGTGGTTGAGAGTCCACCTGCTGATGCAGGGGACATGGGTTCGTGCCCCGGTCCGGGAAGATCACACATGCTGTGGAGCAGCTAGGCCCATGAGCCATGGCTGCTGAGCCTGCGCATCCGGAGCCTGTGCTCCGCGATGGGAGAGTCCACAACAGTGAGAGGCCCGCGTACTGCAAAAAAACAATAAAATAAAAAATAAATAATAATAATAAGCAAGGAAGGTCAACATCTGATGGAGTTATCCCTATGTATTAGTTGGAGAAAGTTTAGAGAAGAGTATGAATAGAGAAGGAATTGATCATGTTTTCATATTTTTGTAAACCAGGCAAGTTGTTAGATCTGTCAGAAATCCTTGAAATGTTTGAACTGGAATGAAATTTCTGTTAATTTATGTTAAAACAGGTGTTTGTGTGTAGTCTTACTTGGGTTCTGAACAACATGCTGCTAAAACGGTTTGCACTGGCATAGTATACTCCATAATTATACAGAGTTGATTTCTTGAGAATCATAGTGTTTGTTTTGTAAATTATGGTTTCTGTGCATTTTTGTCTAGCCTATATTTCATATTTTATCTTATAGCCTAGATTATCTCTGTTGAATACCTTACTTATGAAACAGAGTTCAAGTAATTACTGTCTTTTCTTCCGGCACTTTTAAACTACTAAGTGTTTTTCTTAAGCCAAAGTAACTTGTAAAATATCTCTTTGTTGAACGAGATAGTGGAGGAAAGAAAACAGTAAAGCAAAATATATTTTCTGAAATATTCTCAAGTTATTGTTGGGTAATTTTATTTCATTGGATTGGAATGAGCATTTACTGGGCAAAAACATGTTACTTTGTTTTTCTTTCTTAAGTAAGGGATTATATATAACAGATATAACAGTTTCCCTCTCCTTGTGCTTTTAATACATTTATTCTATCTTTACTTTCTTATATAATCCTCAACAAATAGTTGCTTCAAGAGAAACATGTATTCAGATTATCATTGTATTAACCTAGAGGCTCAAACTAATGCTAAAAGGTAGCAACCAATTTGAGTCTTCAGCTATACTTGAACATGTGTTGTGATGTTATAAGAAAATACAACCATATGATACGTATTTAAATAAGAAGAAAGCAAATTTTGTCATATTTTACTTTTGATTAAAAATTCCATTTTGGTTATGTATGTTTTACATAGATTTCAGTTTAGTTTTTCAAGGGTGTTAGTTATAATTACTGCAGATTGATTTTTTTTTTAATTTTGTAGATCTAAATAAATGCAACTATTATTTTTGGTAATGTATCTAATACTTTGTAAAAAATGTATCTTCCTTAAAAAGTTAGATAAAATAAATATTATTTTGAGTATGTTATTTATCTTTACTCATACGAGCTTTTGTCACAAGAATCTCGTGCTTAGTAAATAGATACATTTTTATTCACATGTGAAGCAAACTACCTATTTTAGTTTAGATTTCTGATGCACAGCTCTCTTGCTACCAACAAAACATTCTTATGCAAGCGGGGCCTTTTTACACAGCTGTAAATAAAGGTAATTTGGAGGAAATGATAACCATTTTACAGAATGGATGTTACTTTGTTACCCATGAGATAAACCCATGGCTAGTTTGTACGTCTGTATATTGTGGAAGTTCCCAAAGTGACTTACAAGGTAAGTGGTTTATAACGTGAAGAAGATAGTTACTAACTTCACAATCTCACTATCATCCACATTTATTTCTCTATTTTGTTACACATCTTTGCTCTTTTATTTTCATCTCTTCTTTTTTTCCCCTCCCTTTTCTCCTTCCTTATTTTTTGTTTTTCCTACTATATCATATATGAATTGGCTTATCATTGAAATAGTAGCAAAAAATACATATTTTCCTTCTTAAGTGCAAAGCAACAAAATGGCTTATTTGAACTCAGGTGAAGTTGAGGAATCACTTTTCTATTTCAACTGATATCATCCGTCCTTACATTTCTGTATGTGTGGTCCTTTAAGTCTTACAACATACACCTATCTGAGCACAGAAGAGACAGTTAATTCTGTAGTATTTGAATGAGTCTAGTGGGAAGTTGAGACTGGAAGCTGTTGTTTGCAAAGTTTCTATCGCAGACTCAGGTTTCTTTCAGATCAGCTCCCTAAGAACTCACAGTAAAAATTTAGCAATGCTTTTATCTGATTCTGTTGGAATTGTACCTCTATGTTTTTTCCTCATCTAAACTATGAGCTTTTTGTGAAAATCTTACACACCATGCTCATATCTGCATCCAAATGACTAGTACAGTACCTGAACTATAAGGAAATTATTTTTGAATGAACAATTTATTTCCTATTATCATTGTGGCATCATAAGCATCAAAAAATAAAGAAAAAAAAAACCTTAAAATACTTGAGAGGATCCTTCCCTTTAAAGTGCTCCTGGATCTGAGTTCAGAAAGCTGCTTATTTTAAATCTACTCCATGTTTTCTTAGGATTCTTGTACTATTTATTTTATCATCTTTTCAGTGAACATCCATAAGCTGGTTAGATGTCATTCAAAAGTTAATCATTCAGGAACCAAAGCATTACTCTCTTGGGCACATCTTCAAATGTCTCAATCTCATTATCACTGATTCAATACACTTAGTGAATTTCATGGAAGCAAAGAAGGGGAGTTTATCACTCAGACTCTCACTCTGATAAAGCTTGGGCAACAGGATTATATGGCATTGAAAATATTTTATTCATTCATTCATTTATTTGCTCATTTATTTAATTTTTTTTAAATTCATTTACAGATGCTGCAATCTTTCTCACAGACTAGGCATACTTTGGCTTGTCAAATTACGGCAGAAAGGCAGAATTTTTTTTAGTAGAAACTTCAAAGTTTTGACAGAATCATCTTTATTTTTTTGGTAAGATTATTTAGAAATCAATTTTGTATTTGACACAGTCCTTTGTAGTAGCATAGGAAAATAGAGGGGAAAAATGGTAGGATGTATTTAAAAATCCAGCGGCAATTACTTATATGTGCTTTACAAGGAAAAGCAACTGAACTTTGACTTGTTGGTGTTCTAATAGTGAGAAAAGAGGGAAATAATGTTGAGATTTCATATAGTTAAGTTAAATGTTAATCCTGAGCATCTGAACAAGTTTTCTTGTCTTGCCATCTTACTAAAGTGACTTTTCAATAGCAAGTTCCATAGTATTAGGTATTCAGAAGAAAATAATGCTAGCATGGTTTATTGAGCTCCATAACATGTAAAACTGATAAGAACTGCTTCTTGGTTTGAGAATTCAAAATCATTTGTTATTTTATTTACTCTTTATTTGTCCATTTGACAAGAGGTTCAATTTCTCATTCCAGTACAAAGGATTGTCCCTAAATGCAGGATTTTGAAATCAAACCAGGGGTTAATACCTTTCCCTATACCAACTGACAGAGGACTAAAATCTGAACCATCGGTTATTGGTGTAACGTCCCATTCATGCTGTTCCCCCAGGGCTTAGAACTTTAATTTACAACAAACTTAGTGAAAATTACATTACTACTTTAAGTGTGCTGTTGCCAGAGAACTTCCCTGTATAAGCCCTATGTGTACTGAAACCAGTCCTCTGCTGGAAAGGCTCTGGCTTTATATTAAGCTTAAGTCATTGACCTAGGCCGTTTCCCTCCTGATTCACCTTGATTGATGACATACTAACATCACTAACAAGTCTTTAATTTCTAGAGAGGAAGGAGGCAGATTGCTGAGAGTTGTAAGCATATTGATAACCTATATTCCAAGCTATGAGATTGGCGTTGCCTGGGTCTTTGGAGGTGGCATTATCAATGCGTTCACTGAAAGTGCTGGCTGTTTTCTCACCCTGCTTTTGCATAACTAGAGATGCCTCAGATTACTCTTTTAGGCATACAACTACAGTATGCTGCATGTGTTTTAAAGTTTTCATATTTGTGTACATAAAGGCTGGTATGTTAATTGACTCTTCAACAGACATACCTTTGACCTCTAACTTGGTTGTCAACTTGTGAAACATGCTATTAAAGACCTATGCACTGAAATAAAAAACTCCTTTTCAAAGGAATAAAATAATATTGTGAATTAATAGTTATCATATATATGCATAATTATATATTTTATATTTATTATTAATATTTAATAATTATGGTTCTCTACAGTTAACCATATTATCATGTCTCTTTTTCACTCAAAAGTCATCACATCAGTTTTATCAAATGTAATTTAAAATAAACATAAATTAGGATTCCCTGTCAGTCCAGTGGTTAGGACTCTGCCCTCGCTTTAACTGCCGAGGGCCCGGGTTCAATCCCTGGTGGGGGAACTAAGATCTAAGATGTCACAAGCCACACATTGTAGACAAAAAAATGATTAATTAATTAAGAAAAGTAAAAAAATAATTAATTAAGAAAAGTTTTTTTAATTAAGAAAAGTAAAAAAATATAATACTTAGAAAGTTTATGTGATTTGATTAATATGCCTCCAATTTAGGTTTGATTTGAAAGAAGTCTCATTAAAAATATACAAGAAAATATAGTAACGTTTACATGTATAATTGCTAGCAATTGGCCTTTTATTCAGTGTGTCTCTGATGACATCATGCCATTTAGTGTTAATTGAAATCACAAGAGAAGTTTGATTGATGCCAAAGAATTCCTCCTGGCAACCATGTTGCATCCCAAATAATCAGGACTAATGATTGTCATCAGTTGTAGGCTAATATGGCTAATGATCAGACTTGTGGTCATTAGAGAATGAACTATTAAATACACTTGTATGTTCCCTGTGAAATATGACAGTATTTATAAAGTTAACATATGTTCAATATGTTCCACTTTATAAGAAAGTTCCTAATGTATGCATAATTAAGTAGTCATGACACTATATTTTGTTTCTGTAAATGGGGTTCAATTAAAATATTCCATCATCTCTTTTGGCTGATAAATCAGCATGAGAAAGACCCACTATAGGTGAAACAATAACAAATAACAAGGCCTTTTACAAAATGTTGATTAATTTAAAAATCTGTATTATAAGACTACTGTGAATCAAGCATTTAGCTCGTTTTACAGTGCTCAAGACCCAATCCCTATATTCCAATAGTTTACATTGGAAACCTGTAAAACTGTAGAACTGTAACACAATAGTACAACATGGAAGTGATATTTTGTATAGAAGCCCATTAATTTTATACGTTCTAGCATTGTTTAGGCAGTCATATATTTCACATGTCAAGTTAAAACAGTCGGCTAAGGTTCACATTTTATTTCCATTTGTACATTTTAAATGAAGAGCAAACTTTTGGAAGCTATGCAAATTTATAAAAGTAACATTCAAACTGGATAAATGTCACATATTTGCCTTATTCTCTCTTATGTCATTTTCATGCGGCCCTTGAAAAAGTCTAAGAAACTAAGGAAGAATACACTTTGCTTTCATTTTATAAACAAAATTTTAGCACACTATGGAACATTTGTTTTCTTTTGTTTGTTCTTGAAAAATAAGTTTTAAGATTTATCTTGATCCTATTAACTTCGCAGTCATTTGTAATCTTGATTTTGCTTTTTTCTCCTCCTCTCCATTTTGTTGAAAGTGCACTTTTTGAGGTACGTCCCACAGATCTTTTTAACAAGTCCAAATAAAACTTACATTCTCAAAAACTTTACTTTCATACTACAGTTAATCCTTTTGGTCATTCAGTTTTAAGTTCTTCCTACAAATATTTGTTAATTTAAATACAAGTATGATGTTTCACTCAAAGGAAGATCAAGAGTGAACTAATGAGAAGTATGACATGATGACGCAAATAGAAGGTGATTTTTATACAAGTGTTTGTCTTCGTAAATTTCAATTATCATCATGGCCAAAGAAGAGCTATGTAGTACATTATAGTGTTTGTATACAGGAAAAATATATTAGGTACTCTATCAATATATACTGAAAGAAGAATAAATGGGAAGGGAAGACCTCAGGAATGGCAGCAAAAGGAAGTCTGAAAATATTCTTCTTTATAGAAGAAAAAATATCTGGCAACCACCATCACAATCAAATTGGCAGAACTGAAAAGTTAACTAAAGACTAAGGACAACTAGTCTTTGACAAAGTTCAACATCATTTTATGATTAAAAACTCTCAACAAATTAGGTATAGATGGAACATACCTCAACATAATAAAAGTCTGCATTAATGTAGGTTTGTGTGACAAACCTACATGTAATACTGTAATTAAGTGAAAGGTGAATGTTTTTCTTCTAATATCAGGAACAAGGGTACCCACTCTTGCCATTTCTATTTACTTATAGTATTGGAAGGCCTAAATAGAGCAATTAGGCAAGGAAAATAAATAAAAGGTATCCAAGTTGGAAAAGAAGAAATATAATTGTCTCTATTTACAGATGACATGATAATATATGTAGAAAACTCTAAAGACTCTACCAAAAAATTGTTAGAACTGATCAGTGAATTCAGTGAAGTTGCAGGATACAAAAGCAATATACAAAAATCAGTTGTGTTTCTATACACCAATGATAAACTTTCTAAAAAAGAAAAAAAAAATCCCATTTACAATAGCATCAAAATTAACATAATACTTAAGAATAAATTTATCCAAGGAGGTGAAATCTGTACACTATAAAACTATGAAATTTTGATGAAAAAATTTGAAGAAAATACAAATAAAGGGAAAGTGATTCCACACCCATGGATTGGAAGGATTAAAATTGTTGAAATATCCATACTAATCAAAACAGTCCACAGATTCAATGCATTCTCTATTAAAATTCCAATGGAAATTTTTAGAGAAATAGGGAAAATCCCAAAATATTTATAGAATCACAGAAGAATCAAGTAGTCAAAGCCATCTTGATAAAGAAGAACAGAGGTAGAAGGACCATATTTCTTGATTGAAAACTATATTACAAAGTTATGGTAATTAAAACAGCATGGTTGCTATTCACTAAATATTTGTGCCTCCCCCCAGAATACATATGTTGAAATCCTAATGTTTAATGTGATAGTATCAAGAGGTAGAGTCTTTAGGAGGTGCTCAAATCATGGAGATAAAAACCCTTATGCATAAGGTTAGTGTTCTTATAAAAGAAACACAACAGAGTTTCCTACTCCCTTCCTCCACATGAGGTTACAAGAAGTCTGTGACCTGAAAAACAGCCTTCACCCAACCAAACTGGCACTATGATATTGGACCTCCATCCTCCAGAGTGTGAGAAATAAATTTCTATATATTTGTAAGCCATCCAGTCTATGGTGGTTTGTTACAGTAGCCCAAACAGACTGAGGAAATAGTACTAGTATAAAAAAAAAAAAAAAAAACAAAAAACATAGACGAATGAAACAGAAGAGTAAGCCCAGAAATAAATGCATGCCTATAGGAGCCACTCATCACTTTTTTTTTTTTTTTTTTTTGCGGTACACGGGCCTCTCATTGTCATGGCCTCTCCCGTTGTGTGAGCACAGGCTCAGCGGCCATGGCTCACGGGCCCATCCGCTCCGCGGCATGTGGGATCTTCCGGGACTGGGGCACGAACCCGTGTCCCCTGCATCGGCAGGCGGACTCTCAACCACTGTGTCACCAGGGAAGCCTGGGCCACTAATCTTTGATGAGAGCAGTAAGAATACACAAGAGGGAAGGAATAAGCTCTTTAATGAATGGCATTGAGAAAACAGGTTTTCCACATGAAAAATTAAATTGGACTCTTATACCATACAAAAATTAACTCAAAATAGGTTAAATACTTAAATGCAAGTCCCCCAAACATGAAACTAAGAAGAAAACATAGGGGAAAATATTCTTGACATTGAACTTGGCAATGGTTTTTTAGATTGATCTGAAAAGCAGAGGAAAGAAAAACTAAAATAGATAAGTAGGACTACATCAAACTTAAAAGCTTCTACACAGCAAAGAAAAAAACAGAGTGAAAGGCAACTTTCAGAATAGGAGAAAATATTTTTAAACATCTATCTGTTAAAGAGTTAATATTCAAAATATATAAGGAACTCATACCACTAAACAGCAATAAATAAAGTTAATTAAGTAATTAAATAACTTGCTTAAAAATGGACAGAGTATCCAAATAGATATTTTGCCAAGGAAGACATACAAAAGGTCAACAGGTACATGAAAAAATCCTCAGCATCACTAATCATAAGTGAAATGCACCTCAAAAGTGTAATGAGATAACACTTCACATCTGTTAGTATGGCTATTATCCAAAAGAAAAGAGATTTAAAAAATTGGGTATTGTGGTAGAGAAAAAGTACCAGCAATCTCACTTTTAGGTATATATATATCCAATGGAAATAAAACAAAAAAACAGGATCTCAAAAAGAGATTTACATTCCCCTGTTTATTGTGGCATTATTAACAATGACCAAGATATGGAAATAGCCTGTGTCCACTGTTAGATAAATGGATAAAGAAAATATGGCATATATATATATGGCATATATATATATATATATATATATATATATATATATATATGCAATATACTATCTAGCCATGAAAAAGAAGGAAATCCTGCCATTTGTTGCAACATGTACAAACCTAGAGAACATCATGTTAAGTGAAATAAGCCATATGAACAAAGACAAATACTGTGATTTCACTTATTTGTGAAATCTGAAAAACTCACAGGAGCAGAGAGTTGAATGGTGTTTGCCAGGGGACGGTGGTTAGAAAAAAATGGGAATATATTGGTGAAAAGGTACACATTTCAGTTATAAGATGAATAAATTCTGGGAATCTAATGTATAGCACAGCATTAATATTATAATGTATTCTTGAAATTTGCTAGGAGAATAGATCTTAAATATTCTCACAACACATAAAAAATGGTAACTATGTGAAATGATGGGTGTGTTAATTAATTATTGTAGTAATAATTTAACAATACATATGTAGATTACATTATCAGGTTGTACACCTTGAAAAAATCTATATGAATTATATTATCCACAGGGCATTTGTCAAAACAAACAAAAAAAATCAGCAGCAATTGTTCAACATTGCCACTTCTTATGGTGGCATTATAAGTTGGGAATAACAAGATCCTGATCAGAAAATATAAAGGCAAAACTGAAGAATCAGAAGAAAATAGAGGGCTTTAGAAAGCTCTAATATATTCCTAGGACTCTGGAAAGTTATGCACATGTGCATTGCCTTGCAAATGCCCAAGAAACACTTGAGAAGACCATGCTCTTTCATCTGCAGCTGAATCTGAGCCTCTGTACAAGAAGAAATTAAAGAGTTAGATAAGTTGTAAAATGCCTGTTGGAGTGTCGTGTGTCCAAACACACACACACACACACACACACACACACAAATTCCTCAGCAAAGACTGGGGCACTTATTGGTTCCACTTTGAAGAGAATGTATCCAATCATTAGGTCACTATTAACCTAGATCTAGGAAAGACTTCAATGGTTGCACACAATAAAAGATACATACTTTTTATAGAATTAGTCCAAGAAAGTCACTGAACAAATAACAAGAAACAGTAAACAGCAGCAACAATAAACGCTGGGACCATGGGCTGAGTCCCAGAGTTACCATACTATACTATTTAAGATGCCCAGTTTTCAACAAAAAATTATGACACACAAAAAATTTAAAAAGTGTAGCTTACACACAGGAATAAACAATCAATAAGAACTATCTTTGAGGATGTCCTGACATGGAATTATGAGACAAAGAATTTTAAACCACTATCATAAGCATGTTCAAAAAGTAGAGGAAATTATGTCTTAAAAATAAAAGGAAAGCGTGAGAATGTTGTTTCACTAAATAAAAATATAAATAAAGCAATAAAAAATATTTTAAAATAACTATATAAATTCTGAGTTTAAAAGTAAAATAATTGAAATTTAAAATTCACAAATGGTTCAATAGCAGATTTTTGAACCAAAGCAGAAAAAATCCCCTAGTACGAAGATAGATCAATTGAGATTATTTAACCAGAGAAACAAAGAGAAATAAGAATAAGAAAAAAAGACAAAACCCTCAGTGACCTCTGTGGCACCATGAAGTTTATCGACACATGAAAAATAAGATTCATAGAGGAGAGGAGTAAATGAAGTAGAAGAAATATGACTGGAAAAATTTCAATTTTGGTGAAAAACTTTTATCTATGTCTAGGAAGCTTAACAAATGGAAAGGAGGATGAAGTTAAAGAGATATAGGCCTTGAGATCTACTGTACAGCATAGTACCTATGGTTAACAGCACTGTATTGTATGCTTAAAGAATTTTCTACGAGGGTAGATCTTATATTAAGTGTCCTCATCATAAAAAATATAATAATAATAAAGAAGACCAGAGAAAACCTGGGGCTACTGGACACATTTATCATATAGATTGTAGTGATAGTTTCACAGATGTATACTTATCTCCAAACACATCAAGTCATATACATTAAATATGTACAGCTTTTTATATGCCAATCATATCTAAATAAATTTGTTTAGAAAAGAAGGTGAGGCCTAGACAATTCATAGACAAACTGTCAAAAACCAAAGAGAAAATATCTTAAAAGTAATAAGAGAAAAATGACTTTATGGTATGTGGATTTTATCTCAATAAATAAGTTATTGAGAAAAGAATGAATGTGTACAAGAGACCATACAAATAGAAAACTTTATAAAGAAAAAGTGTTTACTTGTAAGAGTTACAAATATTAATGACATTTTTTAGTAGCTCAGAATGTTATTTTCAGTGGGGATATCAATCAAAGAATGACTGAAGTACTAATCAGTTCAACTTACAATCAATAATTTCTGAATTTACCTCAGTTGTCTTTGGCTTTATAGAGATATTTACTAATTTCCTCTTGAGTGATATTCTCTTAATTAAATACTTTCCTCAGCTGTTTGAAGACTGCTCAGAAAGAAACAAAACAAATGAAAAGCAAGTAACTAACATGTTTAGAAATAGATGGAAAGAAAATGTATTTCTTTTAGAAAAGTGTTCTACTGAACTAAAAATGGAATAATGAGATTCATGGATTTTTCCTACTACCTTACAGTATGCTATTTTTTCATGGTAAAAAGGTTTTGAATTAGTCTATTATATCATAAGCAGCAAGAAACTCTCTTTCAAAAGTACCTGGAAGCTTTTCAACATGGAAATGGAGTCTAAACATAATATTTAGAAAATAGTTGCTTTCCTCCAAATGCAACCAGAATACGTCTATCTTTTAACGACATACTGCATTAGAAGTTCCCACATTTTAGTTCAAGAAAATTTCCTTTTACAACTATATATTCTAGTAACCTTGAGGCACAAATATGAGAGACTATTATACAGATTGAATTAATGGCCAATTCTTAAGCTATCTTTGAAAATTCACTGGACATTCACAAAGGAAACTGTACCTTAAATTTTTTTAAGGACAAGTTCATTTTTATGAAAAATAGAGACTACTTATACTTTTGTTCAATGTTCTTATTGTGAACAGCAAAATCCTAGAGACTGCAATAACATACTCAAAGTTTAAGGTTGAACACTGGATTAGATTTTAACATCAGACCCATGTATCTAAAAAGCCATGAAATTAAAGTAAAATAAGTATATATATATATATATATATATATATATATATATATATATATATATTCTTAAATTTACAAGTATTTTAAATAAGAGTTTCTGTGGTAATTAAACCCTCTTATTTCCAAAAGAGTAAATTGAGTTGAAATCTAAATATTTACTTATAGAAAATTAGAAAAATTGATTATTTCTACACCCTGGAAAAAGATGCAGAAAAATATTTTTAAAATATTCCACTTAATTTCTGGTGTTAATTTTTCACCATTGGGAGATGGTGTTGAGGCCCTTTCTCAAGTAAATGACTGTTGGGCTAGATTAGCTAATTTCAAATTTATTTACATCATGTTAAAGATATAACCATTATTTATTTATTTATTTATTTATTTATTTATTTAATGTATAACATACCACCCAAACTTAGTAAATTAGCTCTTCCTCTCTGGGTTTGGAGTTATTTTGTGGAATGGTTAACACACCAAGAAGATTGAAATCAGTAAGTATGGAACCTGGTATGGTGCCTCATTCAGGAAAATGGTATAGGAAATTAAAGTCAGCCAGGACACCACATGCACTTGTTCCTTCTGTGGTTAAGCAAAAATGAGCACTCAGTGATACCTGGGGCTACACTGACATTTCCACAGTAAGAGTGAAGTCTGCCAGCAGAAGTCTTAAGGGAATTCAAAAAACAAAAAACAAAAAAACAAACAACAACAATAGAAGCTCCACTATTTGAAGAAACTGTAACATGGAATAAATGGGTTAATTTATGTAACAACATAACAACAAAAGGCTTAGTCAATTAAAGCAACAACTATTTTATCTAGCTCATAATTCTATCAGTTGGCTACTTGTAGCCATGTGACCACAAGACCCTTAGTGCCAACAGCCACTGAAAGCTGGGAGAGGTGAGAAACAGACTTCTCCTCTACAGTCTCCAGAGGGACCATGGCCCTGCCAACTCCCAGTGAAACTGATCTTTGACATCTGACATCCAGAACTATGAGATAATAAATTTTCATTGTTTCAAACTACCAAGATTCTGGTACTCTGTTGCAGCACATTTAAACTTAGCATAGATTTTAGTACCAGGAAGTGGGGTGCTTCTGTAAAAACTACCTAAAATATGTGGAAGTGGCTTTGGATTGGATAATACATAGAAACTGAAAGGATTTTAAGGCATATGTAGAAAAAGTCTAAATTGTTTTAAAGAGAATATTAGAAATATGGATATTCAACGTAATGCTATTGAGGGCTCATAAGGAAATTAGGATTATAGTATAGAAACCCTACATCATCTCTGAGAATACATACATAATTACAAATGAAATCTTGGTAGAAATATGAAAGTTAAAGTCTCTGACTGTGAGAGCTCAGAAGGAAATGAAGACCATTATTTTGGAAACTAGAGAAAAGGGATTCTTCAACATAAAATGGCAGAAAATGTAGCTAAATTGGCGTTCTACATTGGTGTGGACAGCAGAACTTATAAATGATGAACCTGGATTTTAAATGAGGATATTTCTCAGCAAAGTGTTGAAATTGTGGCCTGGTTCTCTTTTACTGGTTATATTAAAGTATGAAAGAAAAGAGATGGAGGGCTGGTTAGGGAAAAACAATCAGGACTCGATGATTTGGTTAAATTTCAACCTATTCAGATTGCAAAGGATGCTAAAAATTGGAGAGTAACTGTTAGGAAAAACATACTATGGAGAGAAGATCAAGGGAGTGTGGGACAAACTTTTGCTGGTACTGAAGAGATTAGGCATGTGATTCGTGTATCCCATCAACCTTCTCTACAGAAGCCAGGAATAGATATGAGATTACACAGGAAAGATCTGTGGATGACTCTCTTGTGTAACAACACAAATCCCTGTGACATACATAGAGACCCAAAAGGTTTTGTTGAATGGTATACTAGCAGAAACACTGCCAGCTTGGACTAAAAGGGACAAATACAAGGGGAAAAAAAAAGGCAGAGATGTGAGACTTTTGAAATTCTACAGGCAGGAAATGGGCTGAGAGAACTAGTGTCTGCAAACATGTACTGCCCTTTAAGAGGAAGAACCACCATTGCATTTTGGGAAATGATAACTGTTTTCTATTTTCTTAGATCCATAAGGGGAGAGGTAATTTTCCCAAAACATTTTATACCCAGAGTGTCACTCATATCTATTGTAAGTGATTTAAATTTGCTGGAATATGTAACACTGAACTGATGACACTTAGGTGAGATTTCAGACTTAAAACTGATGATGTAATGTTTTGACATCTATGCATCTCTTCCATCTGGCTACTCCTGAGTGATACCCTTCTATAATAAACTGAGAATCTAGTAAAATGTTTCTCTGAGCTCTGTGAGTTGTTCCAACAAATTAATTGAACCCAAGGATAACTTTGGTTTATAGACAGTTGATGAGAAGCACAGGTGACAACCTGGACTTTCAATTGGTATCTAAAGCGGAAGGCAGTCGTTAACCTGTGGAATCTAATGCTATCTCTGGGTAGTGTCAGGACTGAGATAAATGATAGAACACTGAGCTGCTGTCTGAGAATTGCTTGGTGCTATGGAAAAAACCCACCCCCACATTGGAAATTGGTCTCAGAACACATTTACTTTTGTGTCTCTCTCTCTCATTCTTCTTCTAGTATTCCTAATTATGAGTATGTTACACCTTTTGTAGTTGTCCTAGAGTCCTTGGACATTCTGTTTGTTTGTTTTTTTTTTTCCCAGTCTGTTCTCTTTGCTTTTGGGGTTGTCTTTATAGGTATATCTTCTAGCTCAGAATTCCTGTCTTCAGCTGTGTCCAATATACTAATAAGCCCTTCAGAAACATTATTCACTTCTGTTAGTGTTCTTTATTTCTAATATTTATTTCTGGTCTTTTCTTTGGTTTTCCATCTCTCTGCTGACATTGACCATCTATTTTTTCTACCTAACATTCCTGCCATGTCCACTTCTGATTCTTGCTCTATCTCTTCAAATTGTGTTTTTGCCTTTTGGTATGCCTTGTAATTTTTTTCTTGATAGCCAGATGTGATGTACTGGGTAAAAGGAACTGCTATAAATAGGTCTTTAGTCATATAGTGGTGAAGTGTGGGGTGATGGGGAAGCATTCTACAGCCTATGGTTAGGTCTGAGTTTTTAAGTGAGCTTATACTTTTGGACTGTGAATTTCACAAGCTTTTCTCAGTTTTTTTTTTTTTTTCTTCCCATCTACTCAACCTCTTCCCTTAGGTGATAGAGGATGGCTAGAGGGAGCTAGAGTTGGATATTTCCCTTACCCCAAGTTAGTTAGGCTCTGATAATACCTGAGTAGGTTCATATCTGATTAACTAGTTTCCCTTGAGGGCAGGCCTGGTAAGAAGAACAGAATGCTCTTCTGTATTTCAAAGTAGTTTCTTTTCCCCTTTTACCCTTCAGGAAGCCCAATTTCTTTGACTTTACTGTGGAAACCTGGTGGAACACTTAGTGGTGCATCTCAGAATATTGTGGGTCCTTTCCTATCACTGAGTCCCCTTGGAGTTTTATCTCAGTGTTGGCTACGCGCAACGTCCAGTGATTCATCAATTACAGTTCAAGTGTTCCTACCCCAAGCACTGACTCCAGAGTCAGTTTCCACCAGCAGTTTCCTGCTCTGGTAAGAAGTGTCTCTCTATATTCACCTCTGTCTCCCCAGTTTTGGCGGCAGTAATTTGCTCTGGGTCCTCCCCTCTCTTATGGATCCAAGAAGAGTTGTAGACTTTTCTCTCTGCTCAGATTTTTACTTGTTAAGATGGAATGGCAACTTCCAAGCCCCTAACGTGCACAGCTGATAACTGGAAGTCATGAGCTTTTTTTACAAAAATGTCATGAACTTTTTAAAATGGCAGACATGAGCTCTTTAAAAAAAATAATGTATTGCCTCTGTTTTAAGAATATTACTTTTTTACTAGTCCTTAATTTTAAGGAATTTTAATTCTTAATTATATTGCAGTGGCTTCTCTTGTTGCAGAGCACAGGCTCTGCAGGCTTCAGTAGTTGCGGCACATGGGCTCAGTAGTTGTGGCTCGCAGGCTCAGTAGTTGTGGTGCACGGGCTTAGCTGCTCCACGGCACATGGGAACTTCCTGGATGAGGGCTTGAACCCGTGTCCCCTGCATTGGTAGGCGGATTTATAACCACTGTGCCACCAGGGAAGCCCTAATTGGATACTTTAAAACTATATTTAATAAAATTATTCATCATTAAAAGCAATGCATGTTAGAATTGATCCATAGATTTTCCTATAAAATGTTAATTATGTTTTATAGTAGGACAAATCTGAGTTGTTGATGGAATGCAGGATAGGAAAGTGTTTAAAGAGCTCAGACTGTAATGTAGGAATGCCTCTATTCATCTTCTTCATCAGTAATTTCCTAGTTGCATGATATTAGATGAACTATTAACCTCTCCCTTACTAAGTTTCCCATATATAAAATGGAGTTAATGTTTCTTGTTATAATTTAATAAATCAATGTGTGTGAAGCTCTTAAAATAATTTCTGTCTAATAGTAACACATTATAAATGTTATCTATTATTTCATCATTTATTCTTTGCAAATCAGTAATAAGTATTATACAAATATTAGCTTGTATACTTATAGAATATCTTCTGGTAGCTAACTAGTAGCATTCTTCATGAAAGGTTTCATTTACTTGATTACTTTTGTTTAGTTTGATTTAATAGTGAAATCAGTGCTTGATTTTGAACTAAAACTTTTTTAGATAAATAGAATTTTTAAGACTCTTAAATTATGTGTTTGTTTTGTATATGTGTTAAAACATGTTCAATGTGTTTACATAGAAAATGAATTCCTATTGGTTAATTAACCCCAAACAACAATAAAAACACATTGTAACTATTTCAAGGACTACTTATGGCCAAAAATCTGTGGAATACTAAATGGAAAGAGAATGAGAAACAGCTCAGTTACCTTCCATGAAGTTTCTTATTTAAATAAGAAACTTATTTAAATAAAACCACTAGTCACTTACTACTTCCTTCCTAGCTCTTTGCTCTAACAATCACCATTCATTACATTTGAAATGATAATAAAATTTTCCTTAAAATTTGACTTTCATGGACACTTCGGATTCATATTTTGATATAACTTCAAACGCAAGGAAAAGCAGCATGCTTGCATGTTTATGTATTACCATACGAACAGTTAATTGGTTACTTGAAAGTTATTTATTTAAATTTAGATGGTAACATTTCAGTCATAACAGTTTTGGTATAGTTGTAATTATTACCATTATGATAATCATATAATATTGCTGTCTAACAAATAAAGTAATCACTTTACTTGTTATGAACTACTACTTTAATGAAAGTCAAGAAGACAGTGATATAATAAATTTGGAGTGTATATAACTATAACTCTGAACCATATGGAATGCTGGAATGTACTAATTTTTGGTTTTGGAAAACAAAAAGGAAGTGAATATAACATATAAAGTAGCATGATTTTTATCACCTCCGTTTAAAAAAATGCCTTGACCTACAAAAATAGCAGCTTTGAGTAAAAACATTACATGATACAGTGAGTGCTGTGAAGATGTTAACACTTTTCTGAACATATGGAAGAAAATATATCATTTCTGCACACTGAGGAATTTATGATATAATTTAAATTGTGATTGCTTCAATTGAATACAGTGAATTTGACTCAGTAAGAAATTATATATATATAATTTGACACTTTATACTTCCTAGCAGGATCTCAAATCCAGGCAAGTTTCATGGTTAAATGAGCACTTAAATCAAGAGTTGTTTAATTTGTCAGAAAAAAAAAGAAGAAAAAAGTTAATCATTTTATCTAGCCCATTTTTAGAGACTAAATTTTTTCTAGTAATGTGACTTTTATAGCAAATATTATCTGCATTATCTATTTGGCTCATGAAATTTCCTCATTGTTACCAAGCAAAGGGGTCTCTGCCCACCTGGCATGTGCATAGAAGCCAATACTATGGGTATTATTTGAGGTAAAAAAATTCCCCTCTTCACATGCTTTGGCTGTATGATTTAAGGTTTTGTTCTTCTGTCTCTGAAAAATAACTCTATCTGATTAGAAACAAGATAGGGTCAGTTTGGGCTGGTTTTTCAGTGACATCATCATTAAGAATAAAAGGAAAATATTTATGTTCATCCTTGAATAATTACTGATTTCTTTTGATTTACATGTTTTAATTTAGAAAAGTGGATGAATACTCAATAAAGAATGAGAATTAATAGTTTTGTTTTCCAGTAAAACAACATGGAAGTAAACTCTTCTTATACAGGGTATCCCCAAGGATACCCAAGGTATCCCAAGTCAATGGCATCTCAAGTCAATGCCTATTCTTCCTGTTCAGGTTTAACAGCCTATTATAGGCAAGTACAGCCCTTCCCCACTTACCACCACCTGGGTGGAGGCCTACACTGCAGACTACCTAATTGTTTTTGGAATGAAGTGTTGAGGAAGGGAGGAAGGAGAAGAAAAGGAAGAAGTAGAAGTAAACTCTTATATTTGAAATGCTATCTAGAAGTTACTTTCCCCTCTCTTGAAAAAATACTTTAAGGACCTCTTTATTACTGTTACCTTTGTGTGCACAGTAGCTCTAGATTTAAAATACCTTGAATTGTGATCTCTCAGTTTTATGATCCTTTTCATGAACTTTAAGACCTAATGATGATGATTCAATATCCCACAGAAGAGGACCTGATGATTATAAGGAACCACAGCTTCCAAAGCACTTGACTACAAACTGATATTTGACACAAGTAATATTAATCAAATGTATTTCACTTTTATCTCCTTGAACATTTAAGAATAGACAGAAGGACATATAAATGAAAGAAGTTTTAGGGCCAGCAAAATATACTTTGATTACTTTTGGACAAAGAGTGATAGTCTAATAAAATACACCAAGGGAAAAACGCAAATCAAATACAACTTTCTCCTCAATCACAATAGTTTGGTTTAAGCTACTTATTGTTCTTGAACCAATTTATAATTAAAGAGTTACCTGAAAATCACAAGCATCAACTGTAAAACCATTTTCCAGGTGACATCTTCTATGGTTCTTGACTAAAGAACAATTTGATTCTTTCACCAATCTCATCTTTTACACTAATATTTGTTAAAGGTCTGATGTGGAGTGTAGCTCTTGGTACAAATGTTTCCCCTAGGAAGAGATTAAGAGAAAATAAGAGACCAAGCTTCAAATTTTTAGCTAGTACCCATAAGTGTTAAGTTCTTGTGTATAACAGAAGGAATTATCCAAATAGGGGCCACAGATTTGCTAATGATCAAAATTCATTTTTACCATTGATGTAGAGGATCTACGTAAATGATAAAGCAAAAACATATAGTTACTATATTCTCTACGATAGCATTTAAGAGCTTGGTAGGCAACATGCTAGCTATTTAAAAGATAATGCCACCTCTGTGTCAAAAAAAAAAAGTGCTATATTGGGATGATAACCTTGCAGATGTCTTTAATATTTCAGCAATTGTATTAAGCAAAAACAAATTTTTTTAAAACCAAAATAATGTACTTCAAAATTTAAATTATTTATAAAAGAAATAAAAAATGATTCAGCATACATTTTTTTCACTTGAGAAACTAGTATTTTTCTTTCAAGTCCAAAATGAAAAATTTCATGTGTGTTTTACAGTTTTATTCCATGAATTTTAATTGCATTAATTTGTAGGCTATACAATTCTAGGCTTGCTAGAATTGTATCTATCTCTTAATGGAAATCTCTATCTTTTAATGAAACTATTGTTTAATTGTTAAACTTTTGAATAATTTTAGAATATAATTTATAGATGCAGTGATATAATTTATTATTTCAACCAATTTAATATTAGTTGCAAATCATTTTCTATCACATAATACGTTGAAGATAAAATCCTTTCCTTGAAAGAGATGCTCTTACTCCTTCAATTTGTTCATGTTAAAAATAAATGGTAGAATTTGGTATTTTTTCTTTTCTTTTTCTAAATTTTTTAACTGAGATGAACCGATAATAATGAGTGAATGAAATGTCGAGGACTTGAGACACATTTACATACAAGAGATGTTTTGTGAAAGTCTGTGTCCCTTAAAAGGGCAAATGATTCTAAAGCAAATAAACCACCTCGTGATTTTGATTTAAAATATTCCATTTAAAGTCAGTGCATTAGCAAAGAAAGAGAATTGCCAAGGATATCAATTAAACATTACAGAGTATTATAGTTAAAGATAAAATAAGTTATGTGTTACAGTAAATATGTATTACTGCTAGCAAAATAACTATAGTTCTTTGAAAAAAGTTAATTTATAAGCACACTCCAATCACACAAAATTAATGGATTGAAAAGTTTATCTCTTTTCTATTCAAGTGAATTTATCATGAAAGAATAGCCAATATTAAACCCGTTAATAAGCTGGGTATTAATATCACAGGACAATAGAAAACGAACCATCTTAAGACTAGCATGAATCATAGCCATATGAAGGCTGATATTTGCACTAAAAAGCACAATACCAATGCAGAGTCAACTAAACATTTTTGACCACGCGCTGCATATTTTGAGTAAGGCTGTGCTTATTTAGTTTTGCATGAGGCTCTATGCCTTATATTTGTATTTTTGTAATAATTTTATTTATATACAATATTGAAAGCCTCATTTTATTTTATTTCATGTTAAAAGAGATGATCACATGCCGAAAGAGATTATCAGTGGCTTTACACAGTAAAGTTTTAGTAAATTATCATGGCACTAAAGTTGTATGCATAAAAATGTAACATTAAAGAAGAGACTCATTGTAGTTGAGGCACTAGCTGGGTTGCATTTTGAAACTACCTTCCATTTATTTTAGCACACATAGAATATAGGCTATCTTTATACTTCATATTTTTTGCTAATATATTTCTGGCTATGTGCTGAATTACATTTTTCTGTTTTTGAAAAGACATGCATTGAAAAACATTACATAACATGCTGAATACTTACCTATTCCAAAAGTCTCAAAAGTAATAATAACACACTTTTAAGATTTGAATGCTACTGAGCTAAGTTAAAAAAACTGCTTGCCTTAAAACTGATTACTCACTACAATGGATTTAAGGAATTTTGAAATATCACATTAATTTTTATAAATTATTGTATTGTCTAGATACATATCTTTTACAATGGAATGCATATTTTTCTAAAGTGATTTTCAGCAGCTAGAACATTCATAAAATGTTTTTGCTGAAATCCAGGATAATAACATGGGTTTTGAATAATTCTTAAAATGTTTAGTACATGCAAACATAGAAAAAAGGACTTTATATAATAAATGGTCACAATTCTGATACTGATTGAAAGGAATTCACTTTACATAGTTGTGATGTCACATAGTCTCTAACCTTTCAAAATCTGGATAAGATAAAACAGTTTTACCTATCCTGGAGATATGGCTCAGAGCAAGATATTTCATATTTCATGAATCATTAAGTGAAACACTGAAACAAAATCATCAAATATGATATAGAAATGCAGAGTTAAGTAAACCAAAAGAACTGTCCATGACTGGTCCAAGATTTCTTAGATAATTGATTTTACTAATGTGTATTAAAAATTTCTTAGATGGATTTGCATATGCTGTGTTCCAGAATAATTTGATAAAGTAGACTATTATCTTTTGCTTCCTTTAGAAGAAGAGATTCATTGAATGCAGTATTAAAATGCTTTTGTAAGCCATTTAAAATTTCAAAGACAAAACTATCAATATTGAGGCCTTCTGATCTGAGTTGGGTGAAATATTTTAGTTTTATTTATCTATTCATTTTCCTCTTACATTGTGTTTACAGATAGTGCCACACAACTCAGATCCTGTCAAGGAAACAATAATCAAATTTCACTCCAAATGCTTACCTTTTTATTCCATTTCTAAGATCAGAGACAATATCTGGCCTTTAACATCCTCTTCAAAAACTGACTTTTCAGGGCTTCCCTGGTGGCGCAGTGGTTGGGGGTCCGCCTGGGGTCCGCCTGCTCATGCAGGGCATGTGGGTTCGTGCCCTAGTCCAGGAAGATCCCACATGCTACAGAGTGGCTGGGCCCGTGAGCCATGGCCGCTGAGCCTGCGCGTCCGGAGCCTGCCCGGGAGAAACCAAAACATCGAGAGGCCCGCGTACAGCAAAAAAAAAAAAAAAACAAACTGACTTTTCAAATACATACAGGAGGATTAATGCTAAATAAATAAGATTTTAACAGTAGAACACTTTAAGACTACTAAGACTACAATTTTTTTCTTTTTTTTTTTTTGGCGGAGCACAGGCTCCGGACACGCAGGCTCAGCGGCCATGGCTCACGGGCCTAGCCACTCCGCGGCATGTGGGATCCTCCCAGACCGGGGCACGAACCCGTGTCCCCTGCATCAGCAGGCGGACTCTCAACCACTGCGCCACCAGGGAAGCCCCAAGACTGCTATTTTTTAAAAGAGAAAATATCTCCTAACTTCAATGACTCCATTTTCATGGCTCTTGAATCATTTTGTCATTTTCTTTTTTTTCTATTTTTAACATCTTTATTGGAGTATAATTGCTTTACAATGGTGTGTTAGTTTCTGCTTTATAACAAAGTGAATCAGTTATACATATACATATGTTCCCATATCTCTTCCCTCTTGCGGCTCCCTCCCTCCCACCCTCCCTATCCCACCCCTCTAGGTGGTCAAAAAGCACCGAGCTGATCTCCCTGTGCTATGCAGCTGCTTCCCACTAGCTATCTATTTTACATTTGGTACTGTATATATGTCAGTGCCACTGTCTCACTTTGTCACAGCTTACCCTTCCCCCTCCCCATATCCTCAAGTCCATTCTCTAGTACGTCTGTATCTTTATTCCTGTCTCATCCCTAGGTTCTTCATGACTTTTTTTTTTCTTAAATTCCATATATATGTGTTAGCATACAGTATTTGTCTTTTTCTTTCTGACTTACTTCACTCGGTATGACAGACTCTAGGTCCATCCACCTCATTACAAATAGCTCAATTTCGTTTCTTTTTATGGCTGAGTAATATTCCATTGTATATATGTACCACACCTTCTTTATCCATTCATCTGATGATGGACACTTAGGTTGTTTCCATCTCCGGGCTATTGTAAATAGAGCTGCAATGAACATTTTGGTACATGACTCTTTTTGAATTATGGTTTTCTCAGGGTAAATGCCCAGTAGTGAGATTCCTGGGTCATATGGTAGTTCTATTTGTAGTTTTTTAAGGAACTTCCATACTGTTCTCCATAGTGGCTGTACCAATTCGCATTCCCACCAGCAGTGCAAGAGGGTTCCTTTTTCTCCACACCCTCTCCAGCATTTATTGTTTCTAGATTTATTGATGATGGCCATTCTGACTGGTATGAAATGATATCTCATTGTAGTTTTGATTTGCATTTCTCTAATTATTAATGACATTGAGCATTCTTTCATGTGTTTGTTGGCAGACTGTATGTCTTCTTTGGAGAAATGTCTATTTAGGTCACCTGCCCATTTTTGGATTGGGTTGTTTGTTTTTTTGTTATTGAGCTGCATGAGCTGCTTGTAAGTTTTGGAGATTAATCCTTTGTCAGTTGCTTCATCTGAAAATATTTTCTCCCATTCTGAGGGTTGTCTTTTGGTCTTGTTTATGGTTTCCTTTGCTGTGCAAAAGCTTTGAAGTTTCACTAGGTCCCATTTGATTATTTTTATTTCATTTCTCTAGGAGGTGGGTCAAAAAGGATCTTGCTGTGATTTATGTCATAAAGTGTTCTGCCAATGTTTTCCTCTAAGAGTTTGATAGTTTCAGATCTTACATTTAGGTCTTTATTCCATTTTGAGCTTATTTTTGTGTATGGTGTTAGGGATTGATCTACCCTCAAACTTTTACATGTACTTGTCCAGTTTTCCCAGCACCACTTATTGAAGAGGCTGTCCTTTCTCCACTGTATATTCCTGCCTCCTTTATCAAAGATAAGGTGACCATATGCGTGTGGGTTAATCTTTGGGCTTTCTATCCTGTTTCATTGATCTATATTTCTGTTTTTGTGCCTGTTCCATACTGTCTTGATTACTGTAGCTTTGTAGTATAGTCTGAAGTCAGGTAGCCTGATTCCTCCAGCTCCGTTTTTCATTCTCAATATTGCTTTGCCTATGCGAGGTCTTTTGTGTTTCCATACAAATTGTGAAAATTTTTGCTCTAGTTCTGTGAAAAATGCCAGTGGTAGTTTGATAGGGATTGCATTGAATCTGTAGATTGTTTTGGGTAGTAGAGTCATTTTCACAATGTTGATTCCTCCAATCCAAGAACATGGTAAAACTCTCCACCTATTTGTATCATCTTTCATTTCTTTCATCAGTGTCTCATAATTTTCCGCATATAGGTCTTTTGTCTCCTTAGGTAGGTTTATTCCTAGATATTTTATTCTTTTTGTTGCAATGGTAAATGGGAGTGTTTTCTTGATTTCACTTTCAGATTTTTCATCATTAGTGTATAGGAATGCCAGAGATTTCCATGCATTAATTTTGTATCCTGCTACTTTACCAAATTCATTGATTAGCTCTAGTAGTTTCTGGTAGCATCTTTAGGATTCTCTACGTATAGTATCGTCATCTGCAAACAGTGATAGATTTACTTCTTCTTTTCCAATTTGTATTCCTTTTATTTCCTTTTCTTCTCTGATTGCTGTGGCTAAAACTTTCAAAACTATGTTGAATAAGAGTGGTGAGAGTGGGCAACCTTGTCTTGTTCCTGATCTTAGTGGAAATGCTATCAGTTTTTCATCATTAAGGGTGATGTTGTCTGTGGGTTTGTCATATATGGTCTTTATTATGTTGAGGAATGTTCCCTGTATGCCTACTTTATCGAGGGTTTTTATCATAAATGGGTGTGCTTTTTTGTCAAAAGCTTTCTCTGCATCTATTGAGATGACCATATGTTTTTTCTCTTTCAATTTATTAATATGGTGTATCATGATGATTAATTTGCATATATTGAAGATTCCTTGCATTCCTGGAATAAACCCCACTTGATCATGGTGTATGATCCTTTTAATGTGCTGTTGGATTCTGTTTGCTAGTATTTTGCTGAGGATTTTTGCAGCTATGTTCATCAGTGACATTGGCCTGTAGTTTTCTTTCTTTGTGACATCTTTGTCTGATTTTGGTATCAGGGTTATTGTGGCCTCATAGAATGAGTTTGGCAGTATTCCTCCCTCAGCTATATTTTGGAAGAGTTTGAGAAGGATAGTTGTTAACTTTTCTCTAAATGTTTGATAGAATTCACCTGTGAAGCCATCTGGTCCTGGGATTATTTTGTTGGAAGATTTTTAATCACAGTTTCAATTTCAGTGCTTGTGATTGGTCTGCTCACAATTTTTACTTCTTCCCAATTCAGTCTTGGCAGATTGTGCATTTCTAAGAATTTGTCCATTTCTCCCAGATTGTCCATTTTATTGGCATAGAGTTGCTTGTAGTAGTCTCTCATGATCTTTTGTATTTCTGCAGTGTCAGTTGTTACTTCTCCTTTTTCATTTCTAATTCTATGGATTTGAGTCTTCTCCCTTTTTTTCTTGATGAGTCTGGCTAATGGTTTATCAATTTTGTTCACCTTCTCAAAGAACCAGCTTTTAGTTTTGTTGATCTTTGCTATTGTTTCCTTCATTTCTTTTTCTTTTATTTCTCATCTGATCTTTATGATTTCTTTCCTTCTGCTAACTTTGGGGTTTTAGTATTCTTCTTTCTCTAATTGTTTTAGGTGCAAGGTTAAGTTGTTTATTCGAGATGTTTCCTGTTTCTTAAGGTAGGATTGTATTGCTATAAACTTCCCATTTAGAACTACTTTTGCTGCATCCCATAGATTTTGGGTCGTCGTGTCTCCATTGTCATTTGTTTCTAGGTATGTTTTGATTTCCTCTTTGATTTCTTCAGTGATCACTTCATTATTAAGTAATGTATTGTTTAGCCTCCATGTGTTTGTATTTTTTACAGATCTTTTCCTGTAATTGATATCTAGTTTCATAGCATTGTGGTTGGAAAAGATACTTGATACAATTTCAATTTTCTTAAATTTACTAAGGCCTGATTTGTGACACAAGATATGATCTATCCTGGAAAATGTTCCTTGAGCACTTGAGAAAAATGTGTACTCTGTTGTTTTTCAATGTAATATCCCATAAATATCAATTAAGTCTATCTTGTTTAATGTATCATTTATAGCTTGTGTTTCCTTATTTATTTTCATTTTGGATGATCTGTTCTTTGGTGGAAGTTGGGTGTTAAAATTCCATACTATGATTGTGTTACTATTGATTTCCCCTTTTATGGCTGTTAGTATTTGCCTTATATATTGAAGTGCTCCTATGCTGGGTGCATAAATATTTACAAATGTTAAATCTTCCTCTTGGATTGATCCCTTGATCATTGTGTAGTGTCCTTCTTTGTCTCTTCTAATAGTCTTTATTTTAAAGTCTATTTTGTCTGATATGAGAATTGCTACTCCAGCTTTCTTTTGGTTTCCATTTGCATGCAATATCTTTTTCCATCCCCTCCTTTTCAGTCTGTATGTGTCTCTAGGTCTGAAGTGGGTCTCTTGTAGGCAGCACATATATGGGTCTTGTTTTTGTATCCATTCAACCAGTCTGTGTCTTTTGGTGGGAGCATTTAATCCTTTTACATTTAAGGTAATTATCGATATGTATGTTCCTATTCCCATTTTATTAATTGTTCTGGGTTTCTTATTGTAGGTCATTTCCTTCTCTTGTGTTTCTTGCCTAGAGAATATCCTTTAACATTTTTTGTAAAGCTGGTTTTGTGGTGCTGAACTCTCTCAGCTTTTGCTTGTCTGTAAAGATTTTAATTTCTCCATCAAATCTGAATGAGATCCTTGCTGGGTAGAGTAATCTTTGTTTTAGGTTTTTCTCCTTCATCACTTTAAATATGTCCTGCCAGTCCCTTTTGGCTTGCAGAGTTTGTGCTGAAAGATCAGCTGTTAACCTTATGGGGATTCCCTTGTGTGTTATTTGTTGTATTTCCCTTGCTGCTTTTAATATGTTTTCTTTGTATTTAATTTTTGACAGTTTGATTGATATATGTCTTGGCGTGTTTTTCCTTGGATTTATCCTGTATGGAACTCTCTCTGCTTCCTGGGCTTGATTAATTATTTCCTTTCCCATATTAGGGAAGTTTCCAACTATAACCTCTTCAAATATTTTCTCAGTCCCTTTCTTTTTCCCTTCTTCTTCAGGAACCCCTATAATTCGAATGTTGGTGCATTTAATGTTGTCCCAGAGTTCTCTGAGGCTGTCCTCAGTTCTTTGCATTCTTTTTTCTTTATTCTGCTCTGCAGTAGTTATTTCCACTATTCTATCTTCCAGGTCACTTATCCATTCTTTTGCCTCAGTTATTCTGCTATTGATCCCTTCTAGAGTATTTTTAATTTCATTTATTGTGTTGTTCATCATTGCTTGTTTCATCTTTAGTTCTTCTAGGTCCTTGTTAAATGTTTCTTGCATTTTGTCTATTCTATTTCCAAGATTTTGGATCATCTTTACTATCATTAATCTGAATTCTTTTTCAGGTAGACTGCCTATTTCCTCTTCATCTGTTAGGTCTGGTGGGTTTTTATCTTGCCCCTTCATCTGCTGTGTGTTTTCTGTTTTCTCATTTTGCTTATCTGACTGTGTTTGGGGTCTCCTTTTTGCATGCTGTAGGTTCATAGTTCCCATTGTTTTTGGCGTCTGTCCCCAGTGGCTAAAGTTTGTTCAGTGGGTTGTGTAGGCTTCCTGGTGGAGGGGACTAGTGCCTGTGTTCTGGTGGATGAGGCTGGATCTTGTGTTTCTGGTGGGCAGTTCCATATCTGGTGGTGTGTTTTGGGGTGTCTGTGGACTTATTATTATTTTAGGCAGCATCTCTGCTAATGGGTGGGGTTGTGTTCCTGTCTTGCTAGTTGTTTGGCATAGGGTGTCCAGCACTGTAGCTTGCTGGTCGTTGAATGAAGCTCGGTGTTGGTGTTGAGATGGATCTCTGAGAGATTTTTGCCATTTGATATTCCATGGAGCTGGGAGGTCTCTTGTGGACCAGTGTCCTGAAGTTGGCTCTCCCACCTCAGATACACAGCACTGACTCCTGACTGCAACACCACATGGCTCAGAATAAAGGGGAGAAAAAGTAGAAAGAAAGAAAGAAAGAAAAAGGATAAGTAAAATAAAGTTAGGTAAAAATAAAAGTTAGGTAAAATAAAATAAAGTTATTAAAATAATTATAAAAATAATTATTATTTGAAAAAAAGAAATTTTTAAAGTAAAAAAAAAAAAAGGACAGACAGAACCCTAGGACAAATGGTGAAAGCAAAGCTATACAGACAAAATCTCACACAGAAGCATACACATACACTCTCACAAAAAGAGGAAAAGGGGAAAAAATAATAAATCTTGCTCTCAAAGCCCACCTCCTCAATTTTGGATGATTTGTTGTCTATTCAGATATTCCACAGATGCAGGGTACATCAAGTTGATTGTGGAGCTTTAATCCACTGCTTCTGAGGCTGCTGGGAGGGATTTCCCTTTCTCTTCTTTTTTCGCACAGCTCCCGGGGTTCAGCTCCGGCTTTAGCCCCACCTCTGCATGTAGGTCGCCGGAGGACGTCTGTTCTTTGCTCAGACAGGACGGGGTTAAAGGAGCAGCTGATTCGTGGGCTCTGGCTCAGTTAGGCCGCAGGGAGGGCAGGGCACTGAGTGTGGGGCGAGCCTGGGGCTGGCGGCAGAGGCCGGCATGATGTTGCACCAGCCTTAGGAGCGCCGCACCTTCTCCTGGGGAAGTTGTCCCTGGATCCCAGGACCCTGGCAGTGGCGGACTGCACAGGCTCCTGGGAGGGGAGGTGTGGATGGTGACCTGTGCTCGCACACAGGCTTCTTGGTGGTGGCACCAGCAGCCTTAGTGTCTCATGCCCGTCTCTGGGGTCTGCGCTTTTAGCCGCAGCTCGCGCCCGTCTCTGGAGCTCCTTTAAGCAGCGCTCTTAATCCCCTCTCCTCGTGGACCAGGAAACAAAGTGGGAAGATAAAGCCGCTTGCCTCTTCGGCAGGTGCAGACTTTTCCCCGGACTCCCTCCCGGCTAGCCGTGGTGCACTAACCCCCTTTCAGGCTGTGTTCACGCCGCCAACCCCAGTCCTCTCCTGGACCTCCAACCAAAGCCCGAACCTCAGCTCCCAGCCTCGCCCACCCCGGCGGGTGAGCAGACAAGCCTCTCCGGCTGGTGAATGCTGGTCAGGACCGATGTTCTGTGCGGGAATCTCTCCGCTTTTCCCCTGAACCCCTGTTGCTGAGCTCTCCTCTGCGGCTCCGAAGCTTCCCCCCTCTGCCATACACCGTCTCTGCCCACCAAGGAGTTTCTGGTGTGTGGAAACCTTTCCTCCTTCACGGCTCCGTCCCACTGGTGCAGGTGCCGTCCCTATTATTTTGTCTGTGTTTATTCTTTTTTCTTTTGCTCTACCCAGGTACGTGGTGAGTTTCTTGCCTTTTGGGAGGTCTGATGTCTTCTGCCAGCGTTCAGTGGGTGTTCTGTAAGAGTTGTTCCACGTGTAGATGTATTTCTGATGTATCTGTGGGGAGGAAGGTGATCTCCGCATCTTACTCTTCCACCATCTTCCCCCTCTCTCCATTTTATCAATTTCTAAAAAAAAGTTTCTTTCAATTTCTGTCCCAATAATAATGTATTAAACATTAGCATTCCTAAATTATGACAAAATAATAAGTGAAACATTTCTCATCAAGGGTGATCTTTTACAGCTTGTTTTTTGTTATTACTGAGTATTTTTTGTATTTACCTTTTTCTCCTTCTGTTATTTGTGTTTGTGTCTTCTGCCCACATTTTTTATTATAGTACATGTTTTTCTTATTTATTTGAAAGAGTTTATGCATCAAGTTTTTTAAATCTTTCATTGGGAGGTGGTTTTATTTCAGTTCCTGGGTATGATTCAAGGATTTATACTTTTTTTAATAAAGCCAATGTTGTCTAGGTTATTATAAAACAAACAAACAAACGAACAAAAACCCACTTCAAATCAAATCTGAGGAGTTTTTCTTTTGTTGACTGAAGGATAAATAGTATTTTGGTAAATTACTGATATACAGATGTTGCTTAGTATGTGACTTTTAGATATTAGACATTAGGGTATTCAATATATCCATTAATTGTGCCAACATATGGATACACTCATTTCATTAATTATGCTTTTTTATTATGATTCTGAATCCTGGGTGTCAATATCCAGAATTATTGAATAAAACTTAGGGAATACAATGTCATTTTATCTATAGAGAAGTGAATGCTTTTAAAAGCGAAATCATGAGAAGACTATTATGCAGAGATTTTTCTGTTAAGATAAGGATTTCCTTAATGTCTCTCTGCTCTACTCTCATGTGCTAGAAGGTATCGATGAAAAATTATATAGTTATGGGTATGGTCAAATTTTCTGTGTAGATCAAAAAGCTTTGGTATCTATCTGGTGTAGATCAATTAATTTTAAAAATTACTTTTGTATTCCATTTCACTCATAAAAGTGTCTCAGGATAATAACACTGAGATCATACTAATAATAACTCTGAGATCATAGTAATGTAGGCTAAACTGTTATGACATTATAAATGAGTTTAACAAGAGCTATAGCAAATACAATGTTGGGAGTCACTTCATCAGATTTATTCTCTAGAAAGATCCCTCTGATTATATAGTGGATAATGAATTAGAGTATAGCTTGACTGAGGACCAAAAACAATCTTCTAAAAGCTAGTAAAATAATCTTAAAAATAATATGATGGATTAAACAAGACACCAAAAGTGGAGAAAGAGAGAGTTTAAAGGGTATTAAAGAATAGAAAATAAACTTAGTAATATTGGGGGGTGAGATTGGGGTGAATGATAGAAAATATTCCAAGACTATACCAGCTTCTACCATAAGTCAATGAAATTAGGGCCAAAGGAAGGGCAGAAATTATGTCAGACATATATAAATTGTGTACAAACTTACATGCCTTTGAGATGTGAAAGTGGAAAATGCAGAAGACAAATTCTGGAATTCACAAAGATTTGAAAGGTAGATATGAATTAAGAAGAATCCGGGACAAATGATTAAATAAGCCAAAGGAGAATAAAGTGAAAGAATTTTTAAGGAGAGATGAGGACAGATTAATAGTGCATACCAATTTATAAGAAAGTCCCTAACCCATTGACTATCCTTAGCAACAAACTGATTGGTTGTGATCTCAGAGGCAATGTTTTATTGAAGTGTAAAAGTCAGATTTCTCTTGTTTTAGAAGTGAATTTAAGATCAGAAAGTAAGTCGATGGATACACCAAATCTTGCTAAATTGCCTGACAAGGAATTTTGATATCCCAAATGTAAGAATAAGGATGGTGGACAGATCTGTGTTAATATTTGATGAAATTTTGCTGTGATTGACAAAGAAGGCCCTGATAGAATTGCAAGGAAAATTCTTTTGATTTGGAGGATCACAAAACAAAACAAAAACAGTTCCTTGTTTCTTATGGTTTTCTAATAGAGACAGAATAAGCAACTATGGGGCTCCAATGGACCACATGTCCTGATTGCCCATTATAAACTGGAAGTTATCTCACCCACTAAGTAATAGAGTTGAACCTGTGCACCAACGCTTATGTCTTTTTTCAGTGGAAGTGTTGTAGGATCTCAGGACTCTTGAATTTTCAGAGTACATCCTGAAACACAAGTAAGTTGCATGAGCAAGGGGTACTTACTCCTGCTCTTTGTCTGCTCTTCCTTAACCTATACCTTTGACCACATTGGAATTCTTATGACCTGAAGAAGAAAAACAGCATGACTGATTTGGAAATAATTTCTCAAATAATCTGACACATCCATATGTGGAAAGCTGATAGCGTTATAGCCCCACTCAATGGTGTCTCTAATGAAAAATGGTAAAGGAAATCCTAACAATGGACAAAACTGTGAGCCGTGTGTCTGGCTGTTTAATTTTCCTGAAGGGGAAGGATGGTAGAGTTAAGTGTTTACATACATTTTTTTTTGTCAGGAATTTGGAAGAAATAAGTTTGGAAATCTCTAATACGAAAATCAAGGGAGATACATGGATGATAGTAATGGGCTGAATGTGATGATATCTGCATAACATGTGAAAGTAACAGGGGAAGTTTTTAATGAGTACAAATAAGTTAATCTCTTGTGGATGTCCAATAGATATTTTTTGTCCCTCCTGCAAACATTAGGCTTTGCTCTGATGTGACCATGGGGAATAACAGAAGATAATCATGGGTTGAACATCTTGGACCTCTCCTCCTTAAGACTGATTTAGATGTAGCTGTTGCTGAGTAGCCAACCTGCCAACTATGAATGTTAACACTAAGCCTATTTCCTTGGGGAGTCAACCACTCGACTGGGGCTGATTACACTGAAATTCCTCCAACAGGAAAAGAAAAGAATAGATTCTTGTGTTGAGTTTGGTTACCTGCCTTGCCCCTACACTTTTGCCCCAATTTTTCTTTGTGAATTTCTATAATGCTTTATTCCATACAATTTTGCTACTGCCCAGAGAATTCATCTTAGAAAAAGTAGAACGTGCATAGAATTCACTTTTCTTGTCACGTCCTCCATAACCCATAAATATCAGGTCTGATAGAATCTGTAGAACTAATACAAGAAATTTCCTCTAGAAGAGTACGTTACGGCACCAGCTATGAGACAACGTCTTGTAAGGCCAATGAATGAGACACTAAATACACGAATGAAAGAAGGCCAGACCGTAAATTGTCATAGATATAACTGACCTACAATCTCTGCACCAACCAGCCAAGTAGGCCAAACAACAGTTTTTGCTGCAACCAGTCCATAATGGTCAGGGCTTGGAAAACAGCTGCCAGTCTCCACTTTTTCCTCACTTACAAATTGGGTTGAACCAGAAAAAGTCAACTGTGGTCTCCAAACACATCACTTAAGATACAATACTCCTAATTAATCTGCCTCCAGCTGCCCCCACCAACCTTCACATAGAGAATTCCTGAAACCCTCCATCTCATCAATATAAAGCTTTCCACTCTCTTGACTGGTTTTGATTCTCTACAAAACACAAGTGATGATGGCTGACTCTGTCACTATAGAAAGTTGTGAATAACAGCCTCTGTTTTCTTTCATGTATAGGTAATGTTTCTTTTCCTGGAGGTTACACTAGACAAGGTTTTCACTGTCACCATGGATCCCAGCCTGCAATCAGACACTTTATACATGTAAGTTTCTTGTGTATTACTGGTAATGACTTGATGAGTCTGTTGGTAATACAAATGGAGGGAAGAAGGCACATTTAAGAGATACTATTAAGATGTTACCTAATGAAAATGAATTAAATATAGCAATATCGATTTGGGTCCACAGATCTTTATTAAATAGGGAATATACAAATAAGAACAAATTATGGGGATTTCAAGGAAAAGTTTAATGTTTAAAGTGCTTATAGATGTTAGCCAGTGGACCAGAGCTTAAATAAAAGTTGTAAAAATCTGAAACGAGATTTAGAGTCCCCACTGTAACAGCTTGCAGTTGAATACCTGGATGTAGATAATGTCATTCAGGTACTCTAACCCAGAAGGTATGTGGATATAAAAATGGCAAAGGTCTGAGAGATAACCTGAAGATCAACCTATAAAACACAGATGTCAGAAAAGATTGCATTAAATTAATGGAGAAAGAACATCCACAGAATAAAAGCTCAGTGAGAATGGTGCACAGAATTCAGCAAAATAGACAACTTTGAGAAAAAGAGAAGGTTGAACTCTGTCAAATGCCCCAGAAAGGATTAAATAAGATAAGAATGAGCAGGAAGATCACAATGGTATTAGTGAGCTCATATGCATTGGCGTGATGGGAAAGGATGCCAGAATATAATCGATTGAGGATTACCGATGCCACAAATGAGCAGCACCAGAAAATGGAACTTACTCTATAAAGAGGCAGGACAAAACTATAAACAGACTGCACATCTCAAAAGAGAATTTAATTCATATAATTTATGCCATACCAATAAAATGGTATTTTATACAGTTTTAAAAACTTATGTTGGACAGTAACATTTACTAATGTGGGGTTACATTAAACTATTAATAAGAAAAAAAGCAAATAGATATAGTTAGATAGATTTCTAATTTCAAAAAACAAAGTCTTTGTGAATGAGTTTACCAAAACCATTAGTAAGCAGTATTCTCTCTTTAATAAGAAATGTTTTTTTTTATATTCATGAAAAGAATGTTGTTTATTTTCAAAACTCTATCTGATGAATATACACAAATTTTTAAAATAGAAATAAAACGAGCAAAGCATGGGATATTTAATGATGAAGGAGATAATTATAGCTGTTCTGCTTTTTTTTTTTTAAAGAAGATGTTGGGGGTAGGAGTTTATTAATTTATTTTTGCTGTGTTGGGTCTTCGTTTCTGTGTGCGGGCTTTCTCTAGTTGTGGCAAGTGGGGGCCACTCTTCATCGCGGTGCGTGGGCCTCTCACTGTGGCTGCCTCTCTTGTTGTGGAGCACAGGCTCCAGACACGCAGGCTCAGTAGTTGTGGCTCACGCACCTAGTTGCTCCGCGGCATGAGGGATCCTCCCAGACCAGTGCTCGAACCTGTGTCCCCTGCATTATCAGGCAGATTCTCAACCATTGCATCACCAGGGAAGCCCTGCTATATTTAGTAGGGAAATATGTTGCTATTGAAATAAAATTTATGTGTAAGTTTTTGGTTGATATGTTATGACAGCTGTGCAAACCACCCAAAACGGAATATAGGTTATTTCCATCGTCCAAGAAATTTTTGTCTACTGCTGTCTAGTGCATTCCTCACTTCATCCAGAGATAACCATTTTCTCATCCCTAACATCATAGATCATTTTTGTCGATATTTTTGACTTCATATAAATGGAATCATAGATTATGTACTATTTTTGTCTGCCTTCTGTAGCTCAGCATAATGCTTTTGAGATTCACTTATGCTGTTATGTGTACATATAGTTCATTTTTTTATTGATGAGCAGTATTCCGATATATGGAAATACCAAAACCTGACTATCTATTATCATACTGATATATATTTGGTTGGTTTCTAATGTTTGGCTATTATGATAAAGGATGCTGTAAACATTTTTATATAATCCTTTTACATAAAACATTTTTTCAAAGTTGATACACAATCTTCCACTTCAATCAGCAATGCACAAGAATTTCAACTGAGCCCTTTTTGTCAACAATCAGTATTATCAGTTGTTTGTGGTGTTTTTTGTAGTCTTTGTTTCACTGACAATGTAATAATGTTGGCAATTTTTCATATACCTATTGATCATTTCTCTATCTTCTTTTGTAGAATGTCTTTCAAGTTTATTATTCATGTTTAATTAGCTCTTTTGAATATTTATTATGGATTTGTAGGAGATTTAAAAATAGTTTATATATACAATTCATTTCTGAGTATATGAAATACAAATGATGTTTTCCATATCTGTAATTTGCCTTTTCTCTCCAAAATGCTGTCTTTTCATAAGCTGGTACCTTTTATTTTCATAAAATCCAATCATCATTTTTAACGATTAAATTATCCTATGTAAAAAAATCTTATTTTACCCCAAGTTGTGAAGATAGTTTTCCCTGTAGGGGTTTCATGGTTATAGATTATCCTTTTAAGTCTATAATCCATCCTGAATTAATATTTTTATTAAGGTATATAGATGTCAAGATTATTGGTTTTTGTCTTATGACTATACAGCTGTTCCAGAATCTTTTCTTAAAAAAATATCTTTCATTCTCCGCATTAAAGTGTCCCGGTGCCATTGTTAAAAATTGACCATAGAAAAGCAGATCTATTTTTGGACTTTTAATTCTCTTCCATTTATCTATTTCTTTCTTCTATCTATAACACATCTCTAGATTAATATATCTTCCTTGTAAATCTTCAGATCAGGTAAAGTAAGTCTTCCAAATATGTTCTTTATATATATATAATTTTTATTATTTTAACTCTTTTAGGTCCTTGCTTTTCCATCAAGTTTTAGAATAAAAGTTTCTCAGGGGGTAGAGTGTGGGGAATTTCTGACATTTCGATTGGGAATGTGCTAAATCCATAGATAAATTTTAGGAGGTTTGAAACCTTAATAATACTGGATTTTTCAGTAAATGAACATGTATCACCCAATTAGTTTGGATCCTCTTTAAGTTATGCCTAAATGTTGTTTTGTAGTTTTTGGTAGTTTTGATAGTTTTCCATGCAGATGTCTTGGACATTTTACAGTGGATTTGTTGCTGGGTATTAGTTGTTTTTGATGATATTTTTAGATGATATTGTGTGTGTATATACATAAATTATATATGTAATTCATTTATACAAATTATGTATATAATTAATGGATATAATGTCATGCTACTATTTTTGATATGTACGTGTGCATACTATATGTATAGTATAATGTGTATATGTGTATATATGCATTTTTTATGTTATGGACAAGTATTTGCTAAAAGTTACACTTACACCTACATTGAGCAACATAAACAATATTGTCCCAGGACAAGAACAAGTAAACAGAAAATAACAACAAAATAGTTGCCTAGAGGAAGCAAGAAAATACTTCAAACAAGAAGAGGCATTGAAAATAGACAAAACGCTTAGCTATCTCTGTCAAATGGAATCTGAGGGGTCTTAGCTTTGGTTGGGTGTTTGTTTCTAAGTTCCTTCTGGGTGTAAGATATTTCACTGAATTTTTGTATTAACCTACAACACAGGATTTGGTCTGTAACCACGTCTGATAAACACAGTCTGACATCCAGAACTTAATCCTGTCAAGATTTGATTTATGGCAACTGTCTTTTCTACTAGATGAGCATTCATTTTGCCCAGACGAATACAACTTAGCAGACTTCAGGGTCAGTAAAATTTTCAACTTACTGTTCTCTTTTACTCTCTCTCTCTCATAAACACACACACACACATACATTTCCCCCTCTCCTTTTATTATTAAAATATGAACTAAAATTAACAATATGTGAATTGTTATAGGGAGTTATAAAGGAATGCATTTCCCTAATCCCACATTTTTTCACATATAGCATTCTCAAGTACTTCTGCAATAGAGATTACTTATTTTGTTTCATGTTGTCTTTAATTTTCCTTTCTTGGTGATAATTCTGTCTATGTATAAATAAAACTATAACTTAATATTCATTGTTTACTTTTCAGATACATCTCGGTAGCTGACATTGAAAATTACCAAAAAATGTTGTAGTAATAGACACTATATATATGTATATACATACACACACTACACACACACACACACACACACACACACACATACACACACACACACACACATTACATTCAATTAATTTTTATCAGTAAAAGATTTTACACAAGAATAAGGGGAAGTAAGTTCATAAAGAATAATAGTGTCTATTTAATTTCAAGATAGGAATCTTAAACTTTTATAAAACAAGGGGTGGGGCTTCCCTGGTGGCGCAGTGGTTGAGAGTCCGCCTGCCGATGCAGGGGACACGGGTTCGTGCTCCGGTCTGGGAAGATCCCACATGCCGCGGAGTGGCTGGGCCCGTGAGCCATGGCCGCTGAGCCTGCGTGCCCGGAGCCTGTACTCTGCAACGGGAGAGGCCACAGCAGTGAGAGGCCCGCGTACTGGAAAAAAAAAAAAAAAAAAAAAAAAAAAGGGGTGTTTGGAGTGCTATCAAGGATATAGCATGATGAAAATGCATTCTTCAAATGAGATATGTTTTGCGAATTTGATCTAATGAATCAATTGGGAAACAAGTAGAGGTCAGAAATATTTCAAAATTTAAACATGAGATTGTGAAGGCATTATTTTTTTGACATGGTTGCTTTATATACCTTTTCAGAGAAATGAGTGTTATTGCACTAACAAAACAAATTATGCTGCAAACATAGGTATGGAAAATATGTCTTCAACAGTGAAATATATATGATACTAGATTTTCAAAATATACAGTATCATGTTTGGCTCAAATGTTAAATAGATATCTAAAAATTTTTTAAAAGGTTGGAATATGTAGACAAAAAGAAAATTTTAAAGGTTAGCAAAATATGTCTAATGAAAGACTGGAAGGAATTCCCAGAAGATGAGTCAGAGAAAATGTAGGTATATAAATAGTTATAATACTATGACAAGCAAGTGTCTCAGATTCTAGGCATATGAATTTCCAGAATAAAAGACATAAAGAAAAAAGACCTATTCCAGACTACAGCATTAGGAAATTAGGAGACTACAGATAAGAATAAGTATATTAAAACCTTTCAGAAAGGGAAAAATATCACATATCTTTATTTGGGAATCTAGAGTTTCATGTCTCAAAACTGGCAATTGTCCTTAAAAGTAAGTGAAAGAATGCTGCAAATTTTCTGAGAGAAAAAGAGAAATATGAAATTTGTAACCCAGTTAAATCATCAATCACAAAGGTCAAGTAAAAAAATTTTCAAGCATTCAAGATCTCAAAAAAATTTTATCTCCCAGGTCCCCTTTCTAAGGAAACTGCTGAAGGATGTGTTCCACCAAAACAAGTGATGGCAGTTTCCAGGTGGGTGGTGGAGGGTATTTCAGAGGTAAGGTTGGGGCTCAGTCCAGAATAGGATAAATGAATGTAGGATTCCAGGAGAGATTTCTCCAGGTAGGAAAGTTGTCTGAATATATTAAAACAATAATTTGGAGAAAATATTAGTGATCAGTATATAGGAATAAAACAATACTTAGTTCTTAGTGTCTTAGTGTCAACTAATGCAAAATATGGGAGAAATTTTAATTTAATAATAACATACTACGTGATTCAACTGTGAATGACTACCTACTATGACAAAATATACAAATTGATTTGGTGAATATTTGATTTTCCTCAATCTTGCCTCTCCCATGGCAGAGCACAGGCTCCGGACACACAGGCTCAGCGGCCATGGCTCATGGGCCCAGCCACTGCATGGTATGTGGGATCTTCCTGGACCGGGGCACGAACCTGTGTCCCCTACATCGGCAGGTGGACTCTCAACCACTGCGTCACCAGGAAAGCCCGATTTTCCTCAATCTTAGCATGACATTTATGTGACGTGTGTGGTGAGGCTGGAGGACCAGGAGAAGGAGTAGAATCTTTTCTTGCCATAGTTATAAGGCAAAAGATAACACATGAATATTAAAAATTAAAATAAGCATATTATCGTATTGCTTATATGGAAATAAAACTCAGAAGAAATAGTTAAAAGTTGGCTGACCCATGATATAATAATCAAGAATATCAAAGAATGGAAGGAGATTTTCTATGGAAAAAATTAACCTTTTACATTATATAATGTTGTATTTAGATGAATAAATAAAAGTTTAAAGACAACAAAAATTTTACAGATTTGTAAATGTGCAAATGAACCTCAAACATGGACAAAATAATATTTTTATAAGTGAAAATGAAACGATCAGACATGGCAAACAAAGTATCAATTTTCTCACATTATTAGGGCATATTTTTATTTTGGAATGATGGGTGAGATTTTGAGCTCTATATGAAGCACCATGGTCCAATATGAGAGCCACTTCTGTTCTAGAACATCTGCTTGTGTTCCCTCCTTATGTCACTGCTCCCATACTCCAGCTAGCTATGCCTCATAACCTACATTTTCTAGGTTTATGATACACAATCTAGGGAGAAGTGATATATGCTGATGAAATATTTTGTTGAAAGGCATTCAGCTTTTCTCTGGAAATTACCATTATCAAGTTCACAAGGTTTTGAATGACTTTGATCTAAATCATTGATATATTTACAAGAAGAATTTAAGGTCCTCATCTCCCTGTGTATCCCCAGCAGTGAGAGGGTCATTTCAGGACTCTTCCTTTCCAAACCAATCCCTGAATATAGCGAATATTTCTTTACCTCAAATTTCTCATACATCTTTTTACAACTTATCTTTCAACATTTTCTGTAAAAGAAAAAGCCATTAACTCCTGGGCAACAGCTAGATTAAATCTGATGCAAACTATGTTAATCACAACCATATGCCTAGGTCAATATTTTGATACCTTCTTAGCTCAATTTTTCTTTTTCTCTCTTTATCAGTAGTTATTTGACACATTTTATATGTATTCATGAAGGCATTTAATTATCTAATTTTTTACAACTAAGTAAATCTACCTCTCTGTCTTACACTATGATCATATTAGAAGGATTTACAGTTATAGGAGAAATGTTTTAATTATTTTCCTCTACTCTTCTAAGTTTTAACAGAGCTTCTAACAATAGCCATCAAAAAGTAGGTTTGCACCTTCCTTTCATTTGTTATTCTATGTTAATTCACCTAGCACATTCTCCAAGACATAAATCTGTTTCTTCCAATCACATTGGTAACATGTTCACTTTTAAATTGCTTCAAGATTTTCACCCCTTCATACAAAAGCTGTCTAAAGACATCAAACTATTGCCATTTCCTTCCATTGTCTCCTTTTCTTCCTACTGAATCCCATTTTAGACACTATGATGCATAGTTCAAAAACCAATTCTGTTGCTGCCAACTGTTAGTACAACAGGTTGATTTGCTAAGATAGATTGCATGAATCAGATGTTACCCAACCCCCAATTTTACTGATATAAAAGACGGTGCAAAATTCAAAACATAGACAAAATATTGGCTTCCTTGAGAAGTATGAAACCCATGAGAACTACCAAATTTGTCTTTTTTTCCCCTCTGCTTCACGGTAAATTTTGGCTTTAGAATAACAACACTGCATTGGTCGAAAGAGAGATTTTTTAATGTTGGAACGTCTATGTTTTATACTCCTTAAATCACATAGGTTATCTGACTACCCCTCATTCTCCAGCCATAACTTATAAATCCATAAATGCTATGTTTATTTATAGTATGAGGATATCAGCTATCTCCAGATAAAGTAATTTTGTAGATGGAGACTCCTTTTTCCACTATTAAATACAATTAACATGTTTGTAGGCAGATCTGGTCCAAATCATTAAAATATTACTTGAAGGTATTTTCTCCTGGCTTCACTAGCAAGGAAGGAATAGCTATACAACTGCTGTTTCATACTTTACTCCCCACATGTCTTTTTTTTTTCCTTGATGTAATGGAATTTGGAAAATATTTTCAAATACTCAAAACATTGGTATAAAATTAGTCGAATTATTGGTCTCTCATTCATCAAATGCCAAATATGGACTTTTGTTTGAGAGAGGAAATACGTACTCATTAAGACATGAACTCTGCAGTTATATGCTCTGGATTTGAATCCTGACTCTGACACTGACTACTTATATAACTTTGGGCAATTTCTTAATTTCTCTTACTCTAGTTACCTCATTGTCAGTTGGGGTATTAGTATCACCTAATTCATATGGTCAATATGAATATTAAATAAGTCAATGCAAATAAAGCCCTTAGGAGATGTATGACTCATTTTCACTTCAATATAACAGCTCTCATTAGCTGTCATACCCCAGCAATGTAGATCACCTTGTGTTCAAGTTTAAATAATTGCACTCATTTCTTGTACCCTGTTCATTTTCAAGTTCTTCATTTGTTCTCAGCTTTGCATTTTGGTTACTCTTATGATACATCCTTGATTTGTTTTTCATATCTTCATTTCTTCTGAGAACCACAGGTCTATACCTAAGTTTATACCCTTTTGGAACCAACCAAACCCTTTAATGACAACACCAAACCCAAACCTTAAGCTAAAATTGAAGTACTGAGTTTAAGTTAATCATTGGATAAAGATATTCTATGTTAGAAAGTGTCTTCTTCGCTTAACAATAGATTTACATTTCTCCTTATACTGCCAAGAAAAAAACAGCAAGCAGTTCATTTTTATGTTTAGAAACCAGACTCCTTTCAACTTACGTATTCATTTTGGAAGATTGCCAATCTATATTAAGATAGGCACTAAATTAATTCATTTGGGTCCTGATTCAGCTGTTTGCTCAGGCAGAATTTCTGCTTCAAGTTCCATTGACTCTGAGGTCAATAAGATCTTTGCATATATAAATCCTGATGAGTCAGGTCTTGAATATGTATCTTGAAATTTCTCTGAATGCAATTCCTGCTACTGAATAGCCAAATGTATTTTGTGAAGGATTTCAAATGACTTTTTGAAAACAAGTGTGATTCACTGAGAGAGCACTTGAAATTAAATGCAAGATAAACATAATATTCTTTCAAAACACTTTTTCTTCAGTTATTAACTTGTAAATAATAGTGGGTAAATTTAGTTAAAAACATCTCATACGTACATTCTGCCACTACTGATATTTGCATTTTAAACATCTTACATATATAATGTAATGCCATCACTTTTGATATCTGTGTTGAATGAATAGTAGTAAAATGAATCACTTGCTTATTGCCTTCTAAAAGACAACACAAGATACTATTGACATCTGATGTGCCATAAAATCTGTGCTAGAATTCTCCACATTCCATTACAAATATACCAAGATAAGACAGGGTATGTTCTAACAAGGATAATTAAAGCCTTTTCCAGTATCCTCCATGGTACCAAGGCTTCTAGACAGTCAGTGCTCTCTATATATCCAAATTTGATCAGACTCAAAGAATTAATTCAAAATCATCTGATGTACAAAATTAGAATATCAAGTAGTGAACCTGAAATAAGTCAAAGTAATCCTACTTACCATCCAGAAATGTAAGTACAAAGAAATTTACCCTGAAAATTCATACCAGCAACAGGAAAATTTTATAGGAGGTGAATGATCTAGGTTAAAGGAAATGAATAGTGTTAAGGAATGAAGTGGTCTCTTTGCATCTGGGATATATCTTAAAAATTTTACCAGTTGCTCATATACCAATCAGGGAACAGGAAGGAACTGATTTTACATTAAAACATCATCTGATGAGAATTTAATTTAAGAGACTATTTACAAAAGTGTGGTTGGTGTACAGGAGATTATGTCAGTTAAATCTTGCTGTAAAACAAAGCTCCCCGAGGCTTTGTGTCTTAAACCAACAGCCATATATACAGCTTGAAATTCTGTGTTTTGGCATTTTGGGTGGACACAGCTCAGGGGAGGGTTCTTTTGGTTTTATCTGGCTTCCCTCATTCATCTGTAGTCACCTTCCAGGGCTTGGCAGGTGGCGAGCCACTACAGGATGACCAGAAGGTCTCAACAATGTCCCTATGATCTCTCATTCACTAGTAGGCAAGACTGAGCCTTTCCCATGGTGGTTGGACAGGGCTACAAGTCAAACAGCAGAAACATGCATAGCATTTGAGAACTAAACTCAGAATTGGCTCATTGTTACTTTATTCATTTTTGCACAAAGCACTTTAAGATTTATCACCACAGAAACACTTCATCAGTTTTTCTTTAAAGCTTTTATATTCACTGAAATTATTCAAGGGGAAGCTGCCCTTGTCCAGAGGCTATGCCAAAGTTCATGGCCATGATGGTGGCAGGTCAAGAATTTCTCAGTCTTAACAATTAACAGATTATCAAGGATTAACAGGTAACAGGGAAAATCCTAAAATTAAAAAAAAAATAAAATAAAATTTGGTAAAAAGAAAAACAGAAAAAAAGAAATAAATTAGTAAAACTAGAAATTAATGCAATGAAAATGGAAGTAATAGAAATAGAGGCATAAGGAAAAAAACCTCAGATTAAAAAATAACTGTCAAAGACAGAACAATATGAAAAAATTGGAAGTTTTGCAGCTGTATTGAACAGATTTTCCAGAACATAGAATCAAATGACAAAGATTAAAAGTTTGGGAAAAGATAAGACCCATAGGTAATCAATCAATGTTGACATTTCAACAACTACATAAGATGCATTACAGAAAGAGGAAAACACAAAATTGAAGAGAAGAAACTCATCACTGAAATTCTATTTTATTTTCTAGAATTACAAAGTCTTCAGATGGAGGGGACCCAGTTATTGCCTGGCAGAGTGAGTTATAAAGACCCTTTCCCAAAACCATTGTGAAAATTCTGTAATTACAAGGATAAATAATAGATTCTAGAAACATTCAGTAACAAACCACAACAAGAGCAAGCAAACAAATAAAAACACACCTTGAAAAGAATGAGAATTAGACTGTGTTAGACTTCATAACATGCATCACAGTTGAATAAATATCTGTGCCACTCTGTTGTAAGCTACTTGAGGTTGGCAGCTTTTTTGATTATTTCATCACTATGTTAAAATAATTCACACTGTTTCTGAAGCAGTATATACCATTAGTAAATATTTATTTAAAATATCAATATTTAATCTTTGGAATGGACTTTGGCAATAGGTATGCAGTGCAGGTGTAAGAATCTTCCTAACTAGAATGTATGAAAGATTATATTTTATGATTGTACCTCTAGCTCCCATCCTTGATGCTCTTTTGCATTATAATCTTGTTATTTCTGCACTAATTGTTGGAATCTATCTTTTACTCTCTTGAACCTGTTCAGTATCTGAGATCACTTTGACCAATATAATACAGTAGAACTATCAGGTCCAGGGATAACCCTTAACTAATCTGTTTCTGCATCCTACTTCTTAAAACTCTGGAGTCATGCAGGAAGAGCCCATAGCACATATGAAAGTTTATAAATAGATTCATCCAATTATACCACCTCTAAGGAATTCTTAGCCAAGAACCAGCTATGTGAATGAACCACCAGGGAAGTTTCTGTGTTGGTGTCATAAAAGTAATTTAAAATATTTTGAAATGACATTGGTACCAGACAATTAGCAGAAGCAAGAATGACTTCAGGGAAACTGATGGAAGGTAAAAGGACATTGAGATGGGAGGCTGGAGGATGACAATATGTGTCTGTGGTGGCAGAAAATTTAGCAAAACTAATGCCTGTGATAAGATGAAAAAGAAATATTAAATTTTATGAACCTATGAATTGATCTAAAGAAATTGTTCAGGTGAACTGGTTTCTTGTAGCAGTGTCTGAAAAGATGCAGCTAGAGATAAACTAACAATAAAAACTTTCAATATTTTAGCAAATCTTATAGGACATATAGAGGGACTAATAGAGTCTTTCCACTCACCTAAATGTTCTTAAGGTAAAAAATGATCTGAGATAAAGACTCAAATTCAGGACTTACAAGTAAAATGTGACCTCAGAATAATTTCGAAATGAAATATGTAGCTGTGAGACCCTTGGCGAAGATCCCAAAAGGATATAAGATGATTCCTTATAAACCTTTGTGAGACAAATTTTCTTTAAAAAATAGTAGAAGCATGAAAAAACAATATATATATATATATATATGAATCACTTTGCTGTACCCCTGAAACTAACATGACATTGTAAATCAACTATACTTCAATAAAAAATAAAATATAAAATGAAGTGTTCCATGGGAGTTGTGTCAACACTCTTTACTTGGGTACCCATTAAAGACTGATGACTGTTGCTACTGATACTGGTAATCATATCTAAGGTCTATTTTGTTTGAAGATGAACTTTTAAAATAATGTGACCAATAAACATGATGCCTAATACAAAAAAAAAAAAAAGAATAGTAATGGCATGCATGCTTTTGCGTGCTCTCTGATTGATAAAGTGACTTCTAAATGATCTTAAATACATGCCTAATATACTCTCCAAGATTTATTTCCAAAATGGTTTCTCAAAATCTTAAGGAGGTTGCCCTGCAGCATCATAGTTTGAGGGGATTTGAATTTTTGTTTAACAGAGCCAACTACCAGAATATCCGTAGGAAACCCACAATTCTCTTTTTAAGGGAATTGTACTAAGCAGAAGCACATTGGTATGGAGTGGAAAATACAAGCATGGTCAATATCAAAAAATAAGCTTAGGATCCACAACATCCTGAAAGTAAGAAGGCTGAGAAAGCTACCTAGATACAAATATAGGCATTTTTTTTTTATTGAAAGAAAGACTAACTAAGAGTGTGGGATAAATGCTCAAAGAACAAAGTCTAGAGCCATGAAGAAAATTCCCACAAAGCAGGACTCATCTCTAATCAAGAATCTAGTAATATATACTGAGCTAGATTTCAGTATTTCTATGAAACAGTGACAACCTAGTTTTTTACATTCCTCCCCCCTTTTAAAGGAAATTTTCCTTAAAGTTCTTCTTTCCTTGTACTACCATGAATGTTGGAGGGGACCGGCTTTATTATTTTCCCTTTTGTTCACAAATCTTTAGATTGAAAAGAACCATATTTGAGTGAAACTTTACTCTCAACAGGGTCTTATTTAAATTTCAAGATTCTGGACATCAAGTTGATGCCAACAAAATCATAGACTGATTCTCCCATAAACAATCATTTATTTCTCTCATAGTTCTGGAGGCTGGGAAGTCCAAGATCAAGGCATCAGCCAGTTTGGGGTCTGGTAAGAACTTACTTCCTGGTTTATAGATGACTATCTTTCTGCTGTATCCTCACATGGCAGGAAGGACTAGGCAGCTCCGTGTGGTCTCCTTTATAAAAGCACTAATCCCATTCATGAGGACTCTACCATCTCAACCCAATTACCTCCCAAATGTTCCACTACCTAAAACCATCATATTGGGCATTAGGCTTCAACATATTGATTTTGGGGGAACACAAACCTTCAGACCATAGCATATAGGATGAGAGTTTAAGACTCTTGGGAGATGGGGTAAAAGCATGTTGTATGTGAGAATATTGAGAATTGTTGTAGCCAGAGGTAGGCTGTGGAAGATTGTGTTTTCCAAATATCCATATCATATGTTCTTCAATACAATTTGCCACCTTCTCTGTCAAGAGACAGATTCTCTGTATCTAGCTCTTTGAAGTTGTCTGAGCCCTGAAAATATTTTAACCAATGTGTGTTTTGCCAGCACTTTAAGGGCATGGAAGTTTCCATTTCCTTCCCTGTACTGAGTCATGCTGTGAGAAACCCAAGACATATAGAGAGACTCTATGTAGACACTTGATTTGATAGTCCTTCAGCATCAACTAGCATCAACTGTGAGTCAAGCCAATGAGCCATTTTGGATTTTCCAGTATAACTGAACACAGAATACATTTTGTATGATTCTGGAGATATAGATTCATGAAATAAAACAATGAGAAATAAAGTTTAAAAAAAGGATACTGTCAAACTATGGAAAATCTAATAACTTTGATAATAATTCTTTACATATTATATTTCCTGGAATAAAATGAAAGATTTTTTAAAATTATTTATTATTATTATTTTTATTATGACATGAATGACACTATATTTGTGGAAAACAACACTATGAGTGTTATAACTGATGAAGAATCCCTTAAATCTGAATAAGAAATGGATGACTGTACAAAGTTAAAGGAATGATTGTTGGGGAAAAAGAGAGACTGGAAATCGAGACTGGTTTCTATCATTGGTGTCAAAGTGTATAATGATATCAGTAAGATCAATTTTTCTCAGATTTAAAAGAAGAATTATCAGATTAACACTTCCTTGAGGTACCTGTTAAAATGCCATTTTCTGAGTCTCATTGCAAAAATATTTATTTAGAATAACTACTGGTCAACTTCTGTAATATTTGAAAAATACTGTCATAGGGGATGTAGGAGAGAAATACACGTTAAACTGCAAGGATTGTGTTCATATTCAGACTTTCTGAATTTAAAGAAGTAGCAAATGCATGAAGTGTCTAAAATAAGGTGAAATAAGGACTAGGACTAGAGTTTTAATAGCTGTTGTGGCTGTAGATCAATATTTAGAAGATACTTAATACGTGTATCAAACTCTTAGGTATGACCTTGTGGTAAAGATACTTCCTTTTATCCTACAGTTTGCTTTTTTATTTTTTTCAATTTTATGAATATTGTTTTTTTTTTTTTAATGGAGGAAACAGCTTTAACCTCCTTTAAGTACTTTTGAAAGAAAAATGCATTTTCTGCTAAATTATGACACTAAATTATTTTCCTTTTTTAACTATAAATCTTAAAATATAATGGATCCGTTATGGCTTAAAGGAAGTTGGAAATTAGAAATTAATGGTTATAGCAACAAAAAGAATAAAATACCTAGGAATAAACCTACCTAAGGAGACAAAAGACCTGTGTGCAGAAAACTAGAAGACACTGATGAAAGAAATTAAAGATGTTAAAAACAGATGGAGAAATATACTATGTTCTTGGATTGGAAGAATAAACACTGTGAAAATGACTATATGGCCCAAAGCAATCTACAGATTCAGTGAAATCCCTATCAAACTACCAATGGCATTTTTCAGAGAAATAGAACAAAAATTTTCATAGTTTGCATGGAAACACAAAAGACCACGAATAGCCAAAACAATCTTGAGAAAGAAAAATGGAGCTGGAGGAATCAGACTCCCTGACTTTGGACTATACTACAAAGCTACAGTAAACAAGACAGTATGGTACTGGCACAAAAACAGAAAGATAGATCAATGAAACAGGATAGAAAGCCCAGAGATAAACCCATGCACATATGGTCACCTTATCTTTGATAAAGGAGGCAAGAATATACGATGGAGAAAAGACAGCCTCTTCAATAAGTGGTGCTGGGAAAACTGGACAGCTACATGTAAAAGAATGAAATTAGAACACTCCCTAACACCATACACAAAAATAAACTCAAAATGGATTAAAGACCTAAATGTAAGGCCAGACACTATAAAACTCTTGGAGGAAAACAGAGGCAGAACACTCCATGACATAAATCACAGCAAGATCCTTTTTGACCCACCTCCTAGAGAAATGGAAATAAAAACAAAGATAAACAAATGAGACCTAACAAAATTTAAAATTTTGCACAGCAAAGGAAACCATAAACAAGACAAAAAGACAACCCTCATAATTGGAGAGAATATTTGCAAATGAAACAACAGACAAAGGATTCATCTCCAAAATATACAAGCAGCTCATGCAGCTCAATATCAAAAAAAAAAAAAAAAAAAAAAAAAAAAACAACCCAATTTAAAAATGGGCAGAAGACCTAAAGAGACATTTCTCCAAAGAAGACATACAGTCTGCCAACAAACACATGAAAGGATGCTCAACATCACTAATCATTAGAGAAATGCAAATCAAAACTACAATGAGGTATCACCTCACACCAGTTAGAATGGGCATCATCAGAAAATCTACAAACAACAAATGCTGGAGAGGGTGTGGAGAAAAGGGAACCCTCTTGCACTGTTGGTGGGAATGTAAATTGATACAGCCACTATGCAGAACAGTATGGAGATTCCTCAAAACTCTAAAAATAGAACTACCCTATGATCCAGCAATCCCACTCCTCGGCATATACCCAGAGAAAACCATAATTCAAAAGGAGTCATGTACCACAATGTTCATTGCAGCTCTATTTACAATAGCCAGGACATGGAAGCAACCTAAGTGTCCATCAACAGATGAATGGATAAAGAAGATGTGGCACATATATACAATGGAATATTACTCAGCCATAAAAGAAATGAACTTGAGTTATTTGCAGTGAGGTGGATGGACCTAGAGACTGTTATACAGAGTGAAGTAAGTCAGAAAGAGAAAAACAAATACTGTATGCTAACACATATATATGGAATCTGAAAAAAACAAAAAAAAATGGTTCTGAAGAACCTAGGGGCAGGACAGGAATAGAGACGCAGACATAGAGAATGCAAGTGAGGACATGGGGAGGGGGAAGGGTAAGCTGGGACGAAGTGAGAGAGTGGCATGGACATATATACACTACCAAATGTAAAATAGATAACTAGTGGGAAGCAGCTGCATAGCACAGGGAGATCAGCTCGATTCTTTCTGACCACCTAGTGGGGTGGGATAGGGAGGGTGGGAGGGAGGGAGAAGCAAGAGGGAGGAGATATGGGGATATATGTATATGTATAGCTGGTTCACTTTGTTATAAATCAGAAACTAACACACCATTGTAAAGCAATTATACTCCAATAAAGATGTTAAACACCAATAAAGATGTTTAAAAAAAGGAAATTAATGGTTATGTGCCCTTTGCATGGTTTTATAATATCTAGTCTCCTATTTGGAAAATTGCAGTGATACAAAGAGAGAGTGAGAGAGAGAGAGAGAGAGAGAGAGAGAGAGAGAGAGGAGAGAGAGAGAGAGAAGAATATAAATAGGAGACAGTATTTAACTTTGCTTTTTCTTCATTACCAGAGGAAAAAGCTAAACAATCCCTGTGTTGAAAATTCACTTGTTTTCTAAGAGTTTAGGGAAAAGGACAAGCCCATGGAGAGCAATGTATGTCCATACCATTTTCACAAATGCCTCTATTTCTAGGTAGGGAGTGTAGGCAAAGGAAGAATGATAAAAGACAAGAATTTGTTTTTCTTTTCCTTTTTTTCAAAAGGATAATGTGACCATATGTCTCCACATTTGTGTATGCATGGAAATCTATCATTAATTTCATAATTATTAACTTAATAAAAGATCCCATACTATTAAGGGTTAGATTGGTACACTCATTCACAATTTTTTTTACTTATAGTTAGCATATCCATTTTCAATTTTCCAAATAAAATTGACAGCAATATTTTATTTGACTATTGAAAAATTCCCAGGAATGAGAATCCCATCCTAGGGTATATATTTTGCTTCAATTTTTCCAATGTATTTTTAAAGGCATGCCCATATATAAAAAGTAAAGATATAAGAAGTTATGTTTTACTATAAACACTAGGTTTTATTATCAGGAAATTTTCCCAAGATATATAGAAAACTTTCAGTCAGAAACTCTGAAAAAAACATAAATAAATGTTTTCTTCCCACTTTTTTAGTTAAATCATGATAATTTGGTTCAGAAAATATAAAAACATATTTACATTTCTCAGATTATTTCTCTTCCTATTTTATTAACACTCAAATTACTTTGACCAAATTAGCAACCCCTAGATTCTAAATAGGGCAATTATTCTGTTTGCTATTTGTTTATTGCTAGGTCTATTAACAAGCATGATGTTGAGAGAAACTAAATCTTTTTTTTTTTTTTTTTTAATTTTCTACTTTACTTCTTCCATAATGGGCACGGTAGGTTCTTCTAGTTCCCACGAGCATCAAAAATAATTGAATATGCTTTTCCCAGAGAAAATGTTAAACTTAGACCAACACAAAAAGATTTAGTTATTCCAGGAAAAAAGAATTTAAAAATACTTTAGACATTTTATGCACAATTTTCAAAAATGACTGCAGTAAATATTTGATATTTGTAGATACCACTTTCAAGCAAAATGCCACTGTGTTCTTATTGTTGTCTAGTTTGATATGCTTTAAAACATTCAAGTCTGTAATGGTCTTGGAATATTTTTTGGTGAATATTTTGATAAATACTGTGGAGTGCATTATTACTTTACCCACCATTAACCAACTTGAGGAAATTTGTTTTCATTCAAAAAAATGTCACCTCTTGCTGTTTTAAAATCTGCCTTTATCACATACTCAACTTATAAAATTATTTAATTCTGTTTCTAAATGAAATAGTCTATTAATATATCTTCTTTTTCTTATGCCAGGATTCTCCTTTTTCTCATTACTGTGTCTATGTACATGTAAATATATAAATCAGTGTTAATCACATTTCTTAAATCACTTTATTAAAAATTGCTTGTTTTTGCTTACTTTTTAAAAATAAATTTTATTTTTAGAACAGTTTGAGATTCACAGCAAAGCTGAATGGAAAATACATAGAGATTTTTTATAACCCTAACCCAACCCCACATACAGGTCCCCAGCCATCAACATCTAACATCAGAGGGGTACATTTATTGGAATCAATGAATCTACATTGATTATCATTATCACACAAAGTCGATTACCATAGAGTTTACTATCAATGTTGTACATTTTCTAGGTTTGGACAAATGTATAATGACGTATATCTACAATTATAGGATTGCATAGAATAATTTTACTGCCCTAAAAATTCACTATGCTGTGCCTATTCACCACCCACACTGCCCCTGGAAAGCACTGACTTTTTACTCTCTCCACAGTTTTGCCTTTTTCAGAATGTCATATGGTTGGAATCACAAACTTAGTAATGTGCATTTAAAGATCTCCCATGTCTTTTCAAGGGTTGATAGCTCATTTCTTTTTAATATGCAGTAATATTCCATTGCTCATTTTACCACAGTTTATCCATCAATTTGCATACTGAAGGACATCTTAGTTGTTTCCAAGTTTTGGCAATTATGAATGAAGCCACTATAAACATCAGTGTGCATGTTTTTGTGTGGACATATGCTTTCAGCTATTTTGGGTAAGTGCCAAAGAGCAGAATACTGAATAATATAGTTAAAATATGTTTAGTTTTTAAAGGAACCTCCAAACTGTCTTCCAAAGTGGCTGTACCATTTTGCATTCCCACCAGCAATAAGTTGAGAGTTCTCCTTGCTCCCAAACCTAACCAGCATTTCGATGTTGTCAATGTTCCAGATTTTGGCTACTTTAATAGGTGTGTAGTGGTATCTCGTTTTAATTTGCAATTCCCTAATGACATATGATGTGGACCATCTTTCACACTCCTATTTGTCATCTGTATATCTTCTTTGGTGTAGTGTCTGGTAAGATATTTGGCCCATTTATTAATTGGGTTGTTCATTTTCTTATTGTTGAGTTTTAAGAGTTCTTTGCATATTTTAGATAACAGTACTTTATCATAAAACTTTATTGCAAATATTTTCTCCCACTCTCTGACTTGTATTCTCACTCAGTTGACAGTATATTTTTCAAAGCAGAAGTTTGTAATTTTAATAAAATTCAGCTTATCAATTCCTTCTTTCACGGATCTTGCCTTTGGTGGTGTATCTAAAAAGTAATTGCCAAATCCAAGGTCATCTAGATTTTTCTTATGTTATCTTCTAGGAGTTTTATAGTTTAGCATTTGACATTTAGGGCTATGGTTTATTCTGAGTTAGTTTTTGTGAAAAATGTAATGTCTGTATCTAGATTCATTTTTATTATGTGGACTTTCAGCTGTTCCAGGACCATTTGTTGAAAAGACTATCTTTTCTCCATTGTATTGCCTTTGCTCCTTTGTCAAAGGTCTATTTCTGGGTGTGCTGTTCTTGTTCATTGATTTATTTGTCGATTCTTTCACCAAGAACACATTTTTTTGATTACTATAGCTTTATAGTAAAGTCAGATGGTGTCAGCCCTCTTTGTTTTTCTCTTTCAATATTGGGTTAGCTATTGTGGATCTTTTGCCTCTCTATATAAACTTTATAATTGCTTTCTCAATACCCATAAAATAACTAATTGGGATTTTGATTGGAGCTGCATTGAATCTATAGATCAATTTGGGAAGGACTCACATCTTGACAAACTTAAAATGAAATATACAATCACGTTAACACTTCCAGCCTCCCATTAGGACTTAAAATGAATCGTGTTTACCTATACAGTATTTTGAGAAGGATTTGCCTCTTTTCATTTTGTCTATTTAAAACTTCGGCTGGCTCTTAATGTATCTAAACAATCCTTTGTGTCTACAACAAACTTTATCATTCTATTCACACACATTTTGTTAAGTCATGTTACTTTTCTAACTAACTTTGGTATTATTTTAGGAATAGGGAAGTACTTTATGCATCACTTACCATTTTCTGCATTCTTAAATGGTATATATCTAGTATAGGGGCATTTACCTCTTGAAAAGTTTAAAAATCATAAGTTAAACATTCTGTGTCCTGGGTCTTTTAATGATTTTCTATAATAGTTTTGTGTTTTTTACACCTTCATTATCTATTCCGAATCCCAGACATATATAGACCAATAGGCAGCTCATATAAGAAATTAGCTGATTGTCCAATTTACAGTTGATATCAACAGGGGAAGTAGATGAAGTTGAGTGTATCCAGATCTAGCTGTGTCTCTTCCAGGTACATGGTTTCCTTCCAGGTACTGCTGCTCTGCTCACTACAAACAGTGTTGTCTAGAAGACCTTCTGGCCTCAGACCAACAGACACTTTTCTGAACCATGAAACCTGATGTGTATGTGAATCCCCTACAGATCCCAGCACTGGTCTTGATTTCCCACAAGACACAAATTTACTCACGTTGTGGGGCTTTATTCAGACACTATTAAGTGCTGTCATCAAATAGAGTGTCTAGAGCTAGGTGCTTTCCTTTGCATCCAAACTTTGCTATTTATTGGTTAGGGTGCCTTGGGAAGCTTATCGTAGATCTTTGTGTCTCAGTTTCATCCTCTGTAAAATGGGATTTAAATGCATTAATAGGCATCAAATACTTAATACTGTGTTTGACAACCAGCAGGCACTAAAAGCAATTATCATTACTATTACTTCACTGACTGAGTCAATATAACACAGAATTGAGTGAGAAAAGAAAGAATAAAACGTGAGAGATAAAGGTACAAGATGATCTCTTATAGGGAAATTAGATGAAACCGAAACTCTCCCATTTTCTTAGTCTTTGTGACAGAAATATGTTGATATGTATTAAAAAAAAACACAAACTCTACGCTATATATAGAATGGATAAACAGCAAGGTCTTATTGTATATCAAACTATATTCAATATCCTGTGATAAACCATAATGGCAAAGAATATGAAAGAAATCACTGAATCACCTTGCTGTACAGTAGAAAAAGACACAACATTGTAAATCAACTATACGTCAATAAAATAATTTTTAAAAAATCCTCTATGATACTCTTGTCTCAATAATTCTAATTTTTTTGTTCATGCTAAAACATATTTTATCAAAAAAATTTACAGCAGTATTATGAAAATAAGGCATGTTTCCAACAATAGGGAAATAGTTAAACCAAGTATCGCATATAAATAAGATGGACTCTCTGGCCAAATTTAGAAATTATACCTTAAATAGAATTTAATGACAGAAAATATTGATATTATAATGTTAAATATGTAAATTATGAGAATCTAAAGTTATACATAGCATTAAAGTCCACAAATATTCATGAATATGGATACATATGTGAAGAAAAAAATAGTGAAAGTTGTTTCAGAAAACCTCTTGTTAAATCCTTTTCCATAAACTAGAAATCTTGTCATTCATAACACATTTCATGACTTTTCCCCAGTCTCTTTGAAAAAAAATAGGACGAAGAAATCATGAGTGCTACTCATTATTGTTTTCAGGTAAGTCCCAGCAAGATCCATGTGTAACTTTCTCCAATACATGAATTTCAAATTATTGTTATAAATTGAACATGACATGCTTTCATTGTTCTGTGAGAAATCACTGTGTAAAAATTGTGCCAGCTTGCTGTTGAATGCTGATTCTAAATAACACAGAAGGCCCTGCTCATTTAATTTTTTGCAAATGGGTAATGAGGTTATGATTGATTCTTATCACTGCCAATCACTTCTCCTTTAGACTGTAAGAATGTCCAACTACATACAAATCTGGTAGTTGATGGGTAGTTACTGGCAAATGCTTTGTATCTACCCCATAAACTTTGGGGAGAAAAGTCCACTTCTGATATAACTCAGTCTTAAAAGAGGATGGAGGGCTTCCCTGGTGGCGCAGTTGTTGAGAGTCCATATGCCGATACAGGGGACGCGGGTTCGTGCCCCGGTCCGGGAGGATCCCACATGTCGCGGAGCGGCTGGGCCCGTGAGCCATGGCCGCTGAGCCTGTGCGTCTGTGAGCCTGTGCTCCACAACGGGAGAGGCCACAACAGTGAGAGGCCCGCATACCGAAAAAAAAAAAAAAAAAAAGAGGATGGAAATCTCAGACAAAGGCCCAAAACCACTGAGGCAGTTCCCTAATATTAAGACAGGGTGTTTTATGCAGGAATAATTAGTTGAATAACACTAAATGTTCTTAGGGTCTCTGGGAGTACTGAAATTTCTAACACAACACTTACTTTAAATGAACTAAAATGAGTCCTAGCCTAGAGGAGGTAGTCATTTTTCAGTTTGAAATAGTTCAGTTTCAGTTATATTTGAGTGATATGATTATAGCATCTTTATTTCCTACAGCATTAGATCCTTCTTTATATTTCCCACCATTCACTACTTCTTAGTCACTGCGAACTGGTAGATAACATAAAAATTACACACGAGTTTCAGAGGCTCGAGGTTTCTTCCTAGCTGTCATTAAAACAACCAACACTCTCTCCCCAACTCCTGCCACGAATTATACGGACTATAACTTCCAAGTTTTAACCTACACTGATATTCCCCATCTCCACGTTTTCTGATCTGTTGTTTTATGACTATTTATAATATAGGGACCATTTCTAAATATTTCACTGGCTGCTTTAAATGCAACTTTCCTGACATTGAGGACTGGTTGCCCTGTGTTCTTGCTAGTGTAAAGATAGAAGGCAGAGGGAAGGAACACATGTTCTTTTCTGTTCTTTCACAGAGACAAGACTACTGCTTTTCACGAGCCAAAATACAAGTACTTTATGGTTGTTTTCATTCAGTGTCTCTCCATTTACTTTTTTATTTATTGTATATTTTTCTGAGAGTTCAGTGTTTAAGAAAGGTAATTTTTAATTGCAGTTTTCTAGATGTTTAGTTGAAATGTAGAAAAGTCTTCATTAAGGCATATTTTAAGTTATTGCAAGCCAAAGGCCTATCTTAAAGGGACTGAATATAATTTGGAAATAAACTCAAATGTTGCCAAAACCTGGCTAAATACTTTCTATTATGATTTAAAATATCATGGCAAATTCATAAGATCAATCTGTATAAGCTAAAAGGTAATTTAACTATAAAAAGCAAATGACTTTAGAAATTAAGCTCATAAAAATTTTCAAGGCACAAATTTTAATTAGTGATACACAATTAGATCAGGAATGTGTCTGCTTTATGCTTTAGTTAGTCTTTGATACATAACCAGAAGAAGATGATGACAAATAGTTTGGGTTGGCAATTTGTTTGAGTCCAATACCAGGAATTTAAGATAGTAGTTAACACAAGGACATCAGAAACAAATGTGTTTCTCTATCAAAAGTTTACCAGCCTGGGCTTCCCTGGTGTCACAGTGGTTGAGAGTCCGCCTGCCGATGCAAGGGACACGGGTTTGTGCCCCCGTCCGGGAAGATCCCACATGCCGCGGAGTGGCTGTGCCCGTGATCCATGGCCGCTGAGCCTGCGCGTCTGGAGCCTGTTGCTCCGCAACGGGAGAGGCCACAACAGTGAAAGGCCCGCGTACCGCAAAAAAAAAAAAAAAAAAAAAAGTTTACCAGCCTAATGAATGGTGTACAGAAGGAGTAAAATTTGTTACATTGTGTTAGATTTTGGATTAGGTACATTTCTTTCCCTGGCTTAACTTTCCCACATATTAAAATAAAAAAGTAAGGGTTATGAAAAAATTATATAAAATTAAAGTTCAAATAATTACCAACCACTTAATTTGTATGAATTGCTGATTAATTATTTAATAAACACTTTACTTAAAAGATTTTTCTAGACATATTTTCATAGGTATTCACAAGACATGGTACTTGACTCTGTACACCATCCATTGCACTTTTAGTTTTTAAGTGTATTAATACTTTCCACTGTCTACAATGATTTATTGTCACCATATCAAAGTGAAATATAACTGTTTTAAATGGAAGGCTTTGAAAATAATCAAGAAGTGTCCACTTTTTTTGAGAAAGCATTTGTTTTTGAAACTCCTTCACTGCACAATAACTGTTCATCAAGGAAGGACTTTCACAGAATAGCAGTTCTCCTCTATGATCTTTCAATACTCAGTCTCATTGGGCTCTACCATACAGAACTTTTCTCTTTTAAATCACACAAGAGATGTAAATACTTAACTGAAGCATCTTATTTCTACTACAACATGAAAATCAAAATTTGATTATTTGAATCACTTGATTCATTTAATTTAATCATTGAAACTCAGAAATTATTAAATTTATTTAATTAAGTAAAAGGTTCAATGTTCAGAATGAATATATTAGAACAATCCTCATTTCTTTTAGCTCTCCATGCCAATTACACTGTAGACCTTAAGCCATTAGAAAAGTATGTGTCTTATGTTTATGTGTTTGTGTGTGTGTGAGTGTGGTGTGTATGTGTGTACAGAAGTTAAGCTTGGACTTCCTAATAGATAATTCTGAGACAAGGATTTGAAGGTGAGTGACTTACTGGGGACAGGATTCCAGAAATCATTAATAAGGTAGAGTGGGTGTGAGGGAGGTGCGGGAAATAAGCCACTGCAAGGGATATTGATGAGTGGCTGACCACTGGGTGCATCTTGGGCTCCACAGAGTTGGGGACCTCTAAGAGATTGTTCAAAGCATGCCTTAGTCACCACAACAAGAGATGCAAAACCAAGGATGCTTATCTACTAATTCAATTCTACCATAAATAGAGGGCTGCTTCCAGGGTCATTAACTGCCCAGCGTTCTTAGTCTGACCTTCAAGCAGTCCAGAGAAAAGCCTCAGGCAGAGAAACAGGCATTTGCAGTAAGAAGACATAGTAGCGAAGAGTACCCAGGCTATAGAGGCAGGGTACTGACAGTATGTGTTAGAATTTACGTGTGTAATTATACACACTGACTTTAACAGCTAACCCATATGGAAATTTAACTCCAGAGGACAATAAAAGATATTGTAAAAAGAAGAAAAGGAAGAGCTGCTTTAATATCAAAGCAAAATTAATATAAAAAATCATCACCATGTGAATGCGATGATTTAATTATGTTTGAAAATATGAGGTTTTATATTAATTTAGTAAGAAGATTTAGTTGAACAGGAGTGCATGACTAAGGAGGGAATCTGGATGGAGTCAGCTGAGTGATGAAATGAGAAACCAACCTTTATGGTAAGTGATGGCAAGACCAAGTAGAGATGTAGCGATCATATGCTGATAGCAAAAGTCTAAACACCAAATTTGTTAAATGCACTGAGGTAGTTACAAGGGATTAAATCTGGATTTTATAGATTTTGCAAGAACACTTATCCTACCTCTGAGACAGACATGCTAATCATCTAGGGCCATGCCATTACCCATAATTATTTTACTACTAACTTTCTCTGCATCATTGAAAAAGATACCTAATGCATCCCTAATATTCTTATTTTGAAATTATATGGAAGCCTTGAGTGATTTCTAGTTGTCACCCTGCACTATAATTCCCTGACTATATGGATAACTTCCACATAATGTATCCCAGAATGCTCTTCTATAGTTAATAAAGTAATAACAGAATCACTTAAGGGGTACAGTGGCTTGAAATGTACATTTCTCACACTCCCATTTCCTTTCTGGAATAATACAATAATGAGAAGAATCTACTAGTGGAATATAGGATATTTGAATATAGCTGTGGGTTTCTCTGAGTCCCTGGAGATGAGAATGAGAGAAGGGCTTTTAGACTCACTCGAACGGAGCAAAAACATAAGTCTCACCACAGAGAAGGAAGCTTGTTTCAGCTCAGAGAATAGAACTAGGGAAGTAAACCTTAAATTTTATGGGTTTAGGCAAAACAAGTCTAGTGGAATTGCAGAATCATATGGTAGTGCTATATTTACTTTTTTAAGGAAACTCAGTATACTATTTTCCATAATGTCTGTCCCAATTTACATCCTCACCAACACGTTATTTCTTAGGTGTTTTGTTTTGTTTTGTTTTGATAGTAGCCATTTAGACAGGTGTGAGGTAATATCTCACATTTGTATATTTGATTTGAATTTTCCTGATGATTAAAGATATTGAGCACCATTTCATGTACCTGTTGGCTATTTGTATGTCTTCTTTAGAAAAATGTCTATTCAGTTCTTCTGCCCATTTTTTAATTGGATGTGTTTTTCAATAGCTTTTTTGTGAGATCAACTTGATTTAGTCATAGACTGAACAAGGGTGGCTTAGAATCCAAGAACTACCTATGCACAAAAAAACCCACCTTCCACTGAAATTCTGTTAAAAGTAAGTCATAAGTTTGACATTTTCAAGTGTGTGTACCTTCACTGAAACTGCAGTATTATAATTAAATCAGTCCATTTATAATTAAAGCCCTACAAGCTTCAGTTATTTTAGTATGTTGTTTGTTGAATAAGGAACAAATATTTCATTATGAAAAGACAGATGAATAGTGGTCCAGACCATCAAAAATAGATTTTTTCTGGGAAAATTACTGACAAAGGGTCTTGAATTTATTTGATCTATTGTCATTTTATGACCACAGATATTTTTTCCATATTATTTTTCATTCATTACATTTCATAACACTTTTATTTGTCCATAAGTTATTATTTTTATGGTCCACTGAAAATTATTTATGAATATTTTCAAAGGGAATTGTCTAAGCACATGAAGTTTTTTAAATCAAACGAGAAGGAATATTCATTTTGGCAAAAATTAACAAAATCCTAACCAAACTAAAGTTTCAATACATAGAAAGGCATCTTGAAACTATTTACTCCTTTGAGAGTTATTTACAAGATGATATTTAAAGGTAAATAATTTTATGCCTAAATTAATTAGATTTTTGATACTAATTTTGGTTTGTCATGGTATAATGTATATATTTTATGTTTTGAGGGTTGACTTTAAATTACTAATAGGGCTTTTAAAATAGATCTTAATGTTTTAGAAAGAGAAATTGTATTTTTCTATTAAATTTTGATCTCCCATAATAGGATCAATTACAAATAAACTCATATTAAATTTCCTCTATCAAAACTTCATATTGAATTACTAAGATTAATGAATGTGCTGGCATACATGCAAGTTTATTAGAATGGAAGTTAAAATACTAGATATAATTGAAAATAATTCATTTAGTCAAATATTTAAACTACCCTTAAAAAAATTACTTAAATTTTTTAGCAATAGTTGTGTTTTATATTATCAATGCACAGTGAAATAAAACCCAAGAACATTAAATAATTTGCAATATTTTGTGTATAACACATGCACGCATTTTATTTTTGTAGGCACATTAATATACACAATGATAAAATTTACTCTTTTAAAATATATGGATCACATCTTGCACTGTTGGTGGGAATGCAAATTGATACAGTCACTATGGAGAACTGTATGGAGGTTCCTTAAAATCTAAAAATAGAACTATCATATGACCCAGCAATTCCACTCCTGGGCATATACCCTGAGAAAACCATAATTCCAAAAGAGTCATGTACCACAATGTTCATTGCAGCACAATTTACAATAGCCAGGACATGGAAGCAACGTAAGTGTCCATCGATAGATGAATGGATAAAGAAGATGTTGCACATATATACAATGGAATATTACTCAGCCATAAAAAGAAATGAAATTGAGTTATTTGCAATGAGGTGGATGGACCTAGAATCTGTCATACAAAGTGAAGTAAGTCAGAAAGAGAAAATCAAATACCGTATGCTAAAACATATATATGGAATCTAAAAAAAAAAAGCTCTAATGAACCTAGGGGCAGGACAGGAATAAAGACACGGATATAGAGAATGGACTTGAGGACACGGGAGGGGGAAGGGTAAGCTGGGACGAAATGAGAGAGTGGCATGGACATATATACACTACCAAATGTAAAATAGATAGCTAGTGGGAAGCAGCTGCATAGTACAGGGAGATCAGCTTGCTGTTTTGTGACCACCTAGCGGGGTGGGAGGGAGATGCAAGAGGGAGGGGATATGGGGATATATGTATACATATAGATGATTCACTTTGTTATACAGCAGAAACTAACACAACATTGTAAAGCAATTATACTCCAATAAATATGTAAAAAATAAAAACAACAACAACTAAAAATAAAATATATGGTTCAAACATTCTGAAAATATTTCTAGACTCAAAGATTCCATTTGACTAAACTTTCTATCTCACCTAGATCATGTTTATAGTTTTCAATCTCTTTAATACTATTTTCCTAATCCTTTTGAAGCACTGGAAGTACATTTCAAATTGTGGACTCTAGACAATACATAAAAAGTTTTAAGGTCAAAATGAAGAGTGAGAAGAGAAAGGCTTTTCTTATAAAGAGAGTGCAGTATGTGGTTTGGTTTATTTTTTGAAGGTACGACCATCCCATTGACCTCTGACTTTGCACAATCCTTCTAAAATAGTTCAACAAATAAATACATAAAATATGCATGAAAATATGTATATATATACAACTCATATATATGTAGAGAAGTAGACAGATATAAATATGTGTGTGAACTTTTATTACCAGGAAATTTCATATTGTAATATTCTAGACGCTATACATACATTTCATTTCTCAAAGTAACCCATTAATTTTTAATATTATCTTGATACAGAGATGAGGAAACTTGGGTTCAGAAAACATCAGTAATTGAAGCTCTCATCATCCTGGACAGCTGTAGAATAATACTCTGTACGTTTCCTGTGCCCATTATCCTTTTAATTAAAATCTGCCATACAGGGCTTCCCTGGTGGCGCAGTGGTTGAGTCTGCCTGCCGATGCATGGGACACGGGTTCGTGCCCCGGTCCGGGAAGATCCCACATGCCTCAGAGCAGCTGGGCCCGTGAGCCATGGCCGCTGAGCCTGCGCGTCTGGAGCCTGTGCTCCGCAACGGGAGAGGCCACGACAGTGAGAGGCCCATGTACCGAAAAAAAAAAAAAAAGAAAAAAAAAATCTTCCATACAACGAGGCTACCACTTTTAAGTAAAGGCGAGAACTTCTGAAATGCTTAACTCATTAAAAGAAAATCAGAAAAGTCAGTCTATTGTTAACTAAAGTCATTACTCTGAAACCAAAATAGTCGGTACTTAGGTGTATAATTTTCCCTTCGCTGTACACAAAACTATAATTCCATTGATATTGATGCTCATAAGCATTTTGCCTACCTGACATGCAGTCATAATATAATTACCTAAATAAACTTTGTGTGCTAATAGCACGTCAGCGATGAGCAGATCAAAATCTGGTGACCATGTCTTTTTTGTATATGAGTTACCAAAGTGCTAAGAGCTGATTCATACCCTGCACATAATAGGTTTCATCCAAGTGTAAAGCAAAAAATCTGCAGTCAGACAAATGTGATAGGAGTTGCGTGAGGCCCAAAATGTTTTTTGATAAAAAAGTTTTTCCAGCAGCTCACACTGCTTTTCTCAGTGCCTGATATTTGTCATAATGTTCACAGCTATTTTGTACAAGCTTTAGAGCAAGTGCAATATAGTTGTTTTCCTAAACCAGGAATGCAACTTTCCGTGATGCTTCAGTATTTATGGTCTCTGCTTTGCATTTAGATATATAATTCATCAATTTTAAACCTGCAAATGTTATTTTGTGCTTATTCTGTCTAACACTACAATTGTTTTCTTAGCATCAAGAAATGCTGTTTTGAAAATGATATGAAATTTTAATGGTTTTGTGTCACTATTTACTGGCTGCCAAGATATGGTGCTGGGATCTGGAGCAAATGGATCTCTAGCTCAAGTTCTTTTTCTCTGTTTTCATAGTCAGGTCTATAGTCACATTTTTATTTTTCCAGTGACTTGGCAAATTTTTGGAGCTGCAAACTTCATTTATTCAGCAGACACTGAAGTTCTGTTGACCATTTTCCATTTATGTTATTCTTCCCATCACTGATTTTATGCTATAGTGAGGCGTTCCTGAGTCCTGATCAATCTTTGTGAGTTGGAATTATAATACAGCACAGTAATAACAATTTAAAACACAACTCTAACAAATAAAAACATGAGTGTGAATTATACTAGTCTAAGATCAATTAAACTGTATAGCTGTTTTAGGGCATGAGCAGACTTTCAGGGTATGATATCATTACAGGATTCTTGTGAAAATTATTATGTGTTTCATTTCAAATGGGTGAAATGTATATAAAATAAGAATTATTTAATCACATTGCAAACCCCTAAAAATTGTAAACACTTTTTTTTTTTTTTTTGCGGTACGTGGGCCTCTCACTGTTGTGGCCTCTCCCGTTGCGGAGCGCAGGCTCCGGACGCGCAAGCTCAGCGGCCATGGCTCACGGGCCCAGCCTCTCAGAGGCATATGGGATCTTCCCGGACCGGGGCACGAACCCGTGTCCCCTGCATCGGCAGGCGGACTCAACCACTGCGCCACCAGGGAAGCCCTGCAAACCCTTTTTATACCACATCACAAAGCATTAAGTGCCACCTGCAGTCCACAGACAAAATTATGAGATCATACAGGATACAGGCTGATTTCCATGGTGTATTAAAAGTCTATGCTTTTTCAGATTCTTTTCCATTATAGGTTATTACAAGATTTTGAATGTGGTTCCCTGTGCTATACAGTAAATTCTTGTTGTTTATCTATTTTATATATAGAGGTGTGTATCTATTAATCCCATACTCTTAATTTATCCCACCCCACCATTTCCCCTTTGTTAGCCATACATTTGTTTTCTATATCTGTGAGGCTGCTTCTGTTTTGTAAATAAGTTCATTTCAATAAGAAAAAAACCCTTCCAAAAAAAGAAAGTCTGTGCTTATTCTAATATAACATGGAAGTTAAAAGTGCTTAGAAATTTTACAGCAGAAGAGAGACTCAAATTATTTACAAACTGTGTTTGTATGTGGAGGATAATATTAACATTCCATTAATGTTTATTTTTTACCATAACAACCAGTGAGAGAGTTTGTAACTTCCTTTAGACACAACTGGGAATAATACAACATGGCACAAAGGAAACCAAGATAACTCTTCATTAAGATATAATCTAGTGGGCACATAGGTGATAAATGTGTATATCGCTGCCACGGTGTGCATTACAATAAAGACAACTAACCCAAAACTTTAAGATCATCATTAAAAGATACTTACCACGATTGTTTACTAGACAGTAAATATATATCTGAAATGACTAAACTGAGTCATCAGTTGCATACCATAATTTCATTCATATCCTTACAGTATAAAGTTCTAGCATTTGAAAACAATTAGAGCTATACATTTAAAAAAATTAGCCATGCTTCAAAACCTGCTTTCTCTCAGTAGTTATCTGAATTACCAGCTACCAAGTTTGGGATTGTCTGTGATCATGAACAAACTTAAAAGGATTATAAATTCCCAGATACTCCCTTTGGTACTTTTTAATCTGTTTGTAAAATCTTGTCCTGAATAAAAATTTTCATCCTAATTAATAGATTTACAAATCTCATAGCAAATTTCACCAGACCAATTATTTAAGGGAACAAGCAAAGCAAAAAATTATAATTCACTGCTTTATTTAATATTATGCATATATTTCAAAATTAAAAATAATTCTTCAGTGATATCTTTCATGTAATATCAAACATCACCAAATAGTTTGCATGTTCCATTTACATAAAGACTTTAATTTTTTTCTTTCTTTCTTTTGAATTTATTTATTTAATTTATTTATTTTTGGCTGTATTGGGTCATTGTTGCTGTGCATGGCTTTTCTCTAGTTGCGGTGAGCGGGGGCTACTCTTTGTTGTGGTGTGTGGGCTTCTCATTGCAGTAGCTTCTCTTGTTGCAGAGCACGGGCTCTAGGCACCCAGCTTCAGGAGTTGTGGCTCACGGGCTCTGGAGCGCACACTCAGTAGTTGTGGCACACGGGCTTAGTTGCTCCGTGGCATGTGGGATCTTCCTGGACCAGGGCTCGAACCCATGTCCTCTGCATTGGCAGGCGGATTCTTAACCACTGCGCCACCAGGTAAGACCTCTTTTTCTTTTTCAAGTGTGTAAAATATATTATTAGAAAAACCTAGGTCTTTTTTTCATGGGACATTGCACAAATGTTAATGTAGTTTAAATTATATTTAAATTATTTTAAAATATTCCACACAAATATTGCACATATTTTTCTTAAAACAATGTTGCAAATAGTATGCATGTCCATACACACACACACACATGCATACACATACACACACACGCACACAGACACACAAAACCCACAAAAAACTGTGAAATTGTCTGGCTTCATTGGCCTTTTGTGATGGCTTACAATTGGCTCATCTACACAGGAGATATTATTAGTTTACACACAAAAACTGTTTCTCTCTTTAATTGTTGTTAAAATGTTGTTAAATCTGTTTAATTGTTTCTTCCTTGGGTAACCAAATGAAAGTTATATAATTAGAAACAGGTCAGTTCAAATAATGACATTCAAATACTTATTTTTCTCCTAGTGACAGTGTTTTATGGTGTTTGGGAAATGACATTTAGAAATATTCTCATATCATCACAAAGTTTAAATCATTCACTCTTTACAATTATAGTTTTTCCATATGGCTAGTGTCTTTTAATCATTTCACATTAAAAGGGAATATGTCAGTTTAATAAATATTGTTGAAATGGTGTATAATAAAGACTTCAGGCAGTTTTATAGGTTCTGGACAAGAAATTATTTTCTATTTTCACTGTTCCACCTCACATGCTTGGATCAACCCAGGCTAAGCTCATTGTTGAGTAAGACTTGTATATTTTAATCTATGAGTTTGCCTATATTCAACAGTGTCTTCTGACTCCAATATAAATAGTAATGAATAAGTAAGAAGTAAATATCTTTTACAATACAGTTGGCTTTATAAAATTACAGTACTTGTTTGATTGTGTATTCCATAGCATTAGAATATTCCCTAATTACACTGTGCCTTTTAATGCCACCTATCATAGGTAACAGCTAATGAATACAATGTTTGTAAACTTTGAGATGATATTTAGATATTTAGATTTGTAGCAAAACTCTTCAGCCCTGTGTGGAAGGAACTAATCCAGGCCCCTCTCCTAGCTTCTGGTAGTCATGGTCATCCTTCCTTGTAGATGGGTATCTTCTTCCTGTATCTTTCCACATGGTATTCTCCATGTGTGTGTGTGTGTGTGTGTGTATGTGTGTGTATGTGTGTGTATGTATGTACAAAATTTCCCCTTTCTGTAAGCATACAGTCCTATTAGATTAGGGCCCACCCAAATGACCTCATTGTTTTTTCCAAATAAGGTCACGTTAACAAGTACTTCAACATTTTTGTAGGGGAACACAACTCAATTTACAACACCCAGGAATCATAAAATATGCGTGGTATGTACAAATCTCCTTCAGTTAAAGATTTTAGTGTTATCAGATACTTTGCAAGAGGAATCAGACAGACAGCAACAGGACTCTGATTGTGTTGAGAACAGAAGAACATAAAAGTATCTAACAGGTTGTCGCTGAAAAGCATGTAGCATAATCTGAGCAAACAACTAAAACTGACAGAATTTTTCAAGTTCCAATTTATGGGTTTTGTAAAGTAGGGCCAGTGGTTTGGAAAGAGCAAACACTTACTAGGGAATATGAATTCCTAAAACAAGCAAACAAAGTCTCCCTATGAGGACAAACTCCTGTCTTGAAGTGATATTGTTAGGAGTATAATCTAACTTCGATAGGACAGAGACAATAGGGGAAAGAAGAGAGATGGAACAGATAAATAATATGTTTTGTCATGTACCACAGTGTTCATTGTAGCACTATGTACAATAGCCGGGACATGGAAGCAACCTAAGTGCCCACCAACAGATGAATGCGTAAAGAAGATGTGGCACGTATACACAATGTAATATTACTCAGCCATAAAAAGAAATGAAATTGAGTTATCTGTAGTGAGGTGGATGGACCTAGAGTCTGTCACAGAGTGAAGTAAGTCAGAAAGAGAAAAGCAAATACCGTATACTAACACATATATATGGAATCTGAAAAAAAATTGTTCTGATGAACCTAGGGGCAGGACAGGAATAAAGACACAGATGTAGAGAATGGACTTGAGGTTATGGACAGTGGGAAGGGTAAGCTGGGACTAAGTGTGAGAGTAGCATTGACATATATACACTATAAAATGTAAAATAGATAGCTAGTGGGAAGCAGCTGCATGGCACAGGGAGATCAGTTCGGTGCTTTGCGACCACCTAGAGGGGTGGGATGTGGAGAGTGGGAGGGAGATGCCAGAGAGAGATGTGGGGATATATACATGCATACAGCTGATTCGCTTTGTTATACAGCAGAAACTAACACAACAATGTAAAGCAATTATACTCCAATAAAGATATTAAAAAAAAAATCAGTGTGAGTAGAATACCACTCTTTACATAAAAACGCAAACCTAAAATGTAAATTAAAATAATAGTATATATAGAGGGTAATATGTTATGGAGTGGAAGCATAGAGGTTAAATTTTAGATATTTAAAAAATATTTTCTTTTCTTTTTTTTTTTTTTTTGCGGTACGGGGGCCTCTCACTGTTGTGGCCTCTCCCGTTGCGGAGCACAGGCTCCGGACGCGCAAGCTCAGCGGCCATGGCTCATGGGCCCAGCCGCTCCGGGACATGCGGGATCCTCCCGGACCGGGGCACGAGCCAGTGTCCCCTGCATTGGCAGGCAGACTATCAACCACTGCGCCACCAGGGAAGCCCTTCTTTTTTTTTTTTTTTAATACATCTTTATTGGAGTAAAATTGCTTCACAATGCTGTGTTAATTTCTGTTGTACAACAAAGTGAATCAGCCGTATGCATACATATATCCCCATATCGCCTCCTCTTGAGCCTCCCTCCCACCCTCCCTATCTCACCCCTCTACATCTTCGCAAAGCACCAAGCTGATCTCCCTATGCTATGCTGCTGCTTCCCACTATTATTTTACATTTGGTAGTGTATATATGTCAATGCCACTCTTACTTTGCCCCAACTTCCCTTTCCCCCGCCCCTACTGTGTCCTCAAGTCCATTCTCTATGCCTGCATCTTTATTCCTGTCCTGCTACTAGGTTCATCAGTACCATTTTTTCAGATTCCGTATATATGTGTTCTTGATTTGGCTTTGGATCCATGTAAGTATTTTAGAAAAATATAAACAAAACTAATTTTCCAGAAACATCTAAAATTAAAAACTTTATGAAATTTTTAATAATTGATTCTAACAATAAGATACTGTTGTAAATCCAGATGGCAGTAAAATACAAAACATTGCTCAGTGACTTAAAAATACAGTAAAAATACAGTAATTTAATCCCTAATGGAATTTACTCTATGAAAATAGCCTGTGAAAATGATAATAAACTTTTTTCAGTGATTATGTTGTTGAAGGTTATGTCTGAATTGTTATGTTGAAACTGTAATGTTAATATTGTAGAATAAAGAAAACAAATAGATATAATGAAATCCAAGCTTTTTATTCATGGGAGAAAGGTGATAGTGGTGCAAGATTAAATATATTAAGTAAAAACTTTTACCATGAACTAGAATTAGAATTACAAGTATGAGCTTACTATGTTTTCCATGTTTTACAAAACATACATATTTCCTAGTTTTGTCCATGGGAAATGCTCATTAGTATCCAGAGTGTGGTATATAAACTTCCCAGAAGCATTTGGATACTTTCCAAGACTTAGATGAAAATTATTGAAGAGTCAAGAAGTACCATGTCATTTAAGAAAGCAAGGAAACTTTCAAAGACTGCTGGGTCATGTCGAAAGGCCTCAGGCATCATCTAAAAAAGGCTCCCATAGGCAAAAATTGGAAAAATGCACATCAATATGAATAATAAGTGCAATGGATTGACATATTAAGTATATGTAAACACATTGCTAATATAAGGACAAAAAAAATTTCATTGCTTAACTTTGCAGGAATCTAGAGAAAGAGGAAAAGAGGGGAGAAAAAGAAAAAATAGAACAGAGTAAAAGAAGGGAGAGAGGGAGGAAGGAAAAAGAGTAAGAAAGAAACAGAATATTATCTAAGGAGTAGTCCTGACAAATATTAAGCCTGAATATGATCATATCACAACAAATTTGCAGAAATGCAGAGATTAAAGGAAAATATTAAATGACACAGTGGGAATGAGATTAGAAAATTGCAGACTGTGGGGAACTCTTGAGGACAATCAATCCAATTTTGTCAGTAAATACATTTCAAGGAAAATCATGAAATGGAATTTACAGTTAAAAGAGAATAAGGAGATTGACCAAGTGACTATACGGCTTGGACTATATTTGAATTCTGATTCAAATAGGCAACTGTAAAAAAAATTTATGTGACAATTTGGAAAATTTTAACGATAATTGATATTTAATCATTTTAATAAATATTTTCAATTATTTATGTGTGAGAATCTGTGTTTACATTGGGGGGAAGAATCTGTATCTCTTCAAGATACATACCAAAATATTTACAAAAAGTATAGGTTGATGTTTGGAATTCCTTAAAAATAATCCAGAAGTGAAATGGGTATTGGGTATCATATAGATAAAATAATATTGGCATCAGCTGGTAGTAGTTGAAGTCAGCTGATGGGTAAATGGATATTTATTCTATTAATGTTTCTAATATTTAATAATATCTGATATTTCTTATATCACAAAGTTGACAATATTTTTCCAGAATTATAAAAATATTTTTATTTTGAAAGTAATATACAGTTGTATGACAGGAAAAATTGTCATTAGTTTAAAAGAATTGCTAATAGACACCAATGGAGAAATAAACTAATGTCTTTTGAGCCCCAGCTATATGCTAGTCATGAGACTCTATGTGTTATCATAGTCTATGATACATACACTATGGTCATGAGATTGTTGCAATTTAAACTATTCTACAATGTGGGAACTAAAATACTGAAAGTTTTTGAACCAGATGGATACAAACCACATGATTTGAAGATTATCTTGGGCCAGAGCATGACATCTGCAAAGATGTTGCTCTTCTGTTATATCAACTGATGTTTTTGTCCTATATTTGAAGTGCTAATGGATTTAAAGGGTTGCATATCTCATTTCTAAATATATGCAGATATCTATCTGAATTTTGTTCACTGGGTAATCTTTGAGTATCAGAACATCAGGGAGGAAGAAATTTTCCTCTACACTTCTAGGTTCTTCTGGCTGGCCTAAGAACTAAATTGATATGAGACAGATTAACAGCAGAAAATCAAACAAAAGTTTAATAACATACATACATGGGAGAGACCCAGGAGAACTGAGTAACTCACCAAAATGACAAACCTTCCGCTTAAACACCATCTTCAACTAAAGACAAAAATGGTTGTAGGGGTTAATGGTTTGGGACTTAAAAGATGAGAAAAGCAATTTACCTAGAGATGGAAAAGCAAATGTTTGTTAAACAAACAAACATACAAACATTTGCAGGGCCAGGCCGAGACAATGGGACACAGAGAGGAATTTTAACAAACAGACTTCACTAGGTTGCTCCCTGTCTACCACACCTAGTTCTCAATACAGTTATCCATGGTGAGGGCTCCATTCCTGGGATGGGTCCTCTATCTGCATTCCTCTAGGCAGTTAGGGAGAAGGTCAAAGTTTCCTCCTGAATCTTTTGAGCCTTGATTGTTTTCAGCTCAAGGCAAATTTTTCTCCCCTGCCAGAGTCATCTGAAAATTGTATTTCCAGGAAATAATTGAAGTAAACATAATTCAAGTTCACACTATTCCCAGTAAAAGCCATCAAAGACAGAAAAAAGAACTTTCTCACTCACACACTCTCAGTGGAAGATAAATCAGTAAAATCAGACATTGTGAAGAATAAGTTGTCACTATATAGTAAATGTGGTAATGGGCATGCCCTTCCACTTTGAATTTCTAGTTGCATGTATGTATCCTATGTACATATATGTACAAAAATGACATGTACAATTGTAGTTGCATTCATTGTTGAAATATTATCCATGAATAGGATAAAGATATGTATATATTTGGCTTATCCAAATGAAGACTAGAGGAATGAAAATTAATTTGATTTATATGTATAAGTACATATAAATCAAAAAATCTACAAATTAATATTAAGTAAATACATACTTTGCAAAAATTTATGTAGAGAAACATACCATTTACACAGGTTTTGACTACATGCAATTAGTACTTGATACTTTTATAGCTATCTGACCATGGAAAAATGTATGAACAATGATGAAAAAGGACATATTCCAATTTAAGCATGGAGAAACTCTAGCAACATGGGAAAGGTAATAAAATCAGTGATGGATTGAAAAAAATATTTTAGTGGTGTCTGTAATACCCAGTACAGTGTTAAATAGAAAGGGAGGGCTTCCCTGGTGGCACAGTGGTTGAGAGTCCGCCTGCCGATGCGGGGGACATGGGTTCGTGCCCCGGTCCGGGAAGATCCCACATGCCGCGGAGCGGCTGGGCCCGTGAGCCATGGCTGCTGAGCCTGTGCGTCCGGAGCCTGTACTCCACCACAACGGAAGAGGCCACAACAGTGAGAGACCCGCGTACCGCAAAAAAAAAAAAAAAAAAAAAAAAAAAAAAAAGAAAGGGAGAGAGGACATTCTTGCTCATGATCTATTAAGTATGACGTTAACAATGGGTTTTTCAAAGGTGCCCTATATCAAGATTGAGGAAGTTCTCCTCTATTCCTATTTTTCTTAAATATTTATGTATCATGAAAGGTATTGGATTTTGTCAAATGCTTTCTCTTTTCCTATTGAGATGATCACGTTTTTTTCTTATTGATATGATGCATTACACTACATTTTATCTTTTATTAATACAGATTATTACATTGATTGATGTTCATATATTGAACCAATGTTGCATTTCTGGGATAAACCCTTCTTGTTTAAGGAGTCTAAACCAAATTTACATGTTGATGGAGTTTTTTTTACATTTGTTATTATTTACAGAGATTTTGCATCTGTATTTAGAAAGAATATTTGTCAGTAGTTCTGGTAATGTCTTTTTCTGGTTTTGGTGTCAGTCCTTACTCTTTTATATTTTGGAAGATTTTTTAAAGGATTTTTTAAAGGGTTAGTCTCAATTCTTCTCTAAACATTTACTGGAATTTACCAATTACCATCTGGTCCAGGACTTTTTTGTGTGGGAATTGCTTTATTTACTAATTTAGTCTCTTTACTTGTCATAGGTCTAGTTCTTCAGATATGAGTTCCTTTATTCTTTCAAAATATGTAAATGGCTCGTTTAAAATTTTATACAGTAAATTCAATGTCTGCACTTCCTCAGGAACAGTTTCTGTTGACTGCTTTTCCAGTGTATGACACATACTTTCTTCTTTTTTGTAGGTATTGTAATTTTATTTTGTTGAAAACAGGACGTTTCAAATAATATATTGGGGCAACTCTAGCAATCAAATCCCCTCCCACAGAACTTGTTCTTATTATTGCTATTTGTTCCTTTGGTAAGTTTTCTTAGCTAATAAAATGAATTTTGTATTCTTTGTTGTGTGGCTATTGAAGCCTGAGCTTAGAGAGCTTTGTGTTCAGCTAATGATTGGTCAGAGATTTCCTTAAAGTCTTTGAAACAATAAGTCTCTGACGCTGTGCCAAGGGGATCTTTGTTTATTTGGAAGCTCACCTTCAATATTCTGTGGACAGTTTAAAACTCTGCCTTAGTTTTCTCTTCCTGCTTGAGCAAAGCCTCATGGTTACCCAGAAAAAAATGATGAGAAATATCTAAGGTCTAACCAGGGCATGCACACAGCCCTACATGTGTGTGTGATATTTTAGATTTTCAGGAACATGTCAGAGCTTCTTAAAGCCCCCTATACACAGGTTTAGTGCTGAGTGTTTGGTCAGCTCTTGTTTGCCCCAACTATTACTGTATTAAGCATTTAGGCAGCTGTGATGCTCAGTAGTCATCACTGATTATTTCCGACAAATACCCAGGGGGAAAAATTGTTCATGGTGATCAAGTTCTGAGTCAGGTCAAATAAAATAAATTCTGTGGGTGGGACTTACCAGGGAACTGCCAGGCAGGTCAGATAATGTAAAAATTTTCTGCACACAGTGATTTTGTACAGTTCCAAACCCATATTGCTTCCTCCAGTGTCTGCTAGGCTGCTAGGTTTCACCAGATACTGTGGTTGCAAGACTTTTGGGCTACAAGGTCACTACAAGACTAGGTGAGAAGGTGATGGGAATAAGCCAAGTTAAAAGGCCACAAAGATCACTTTGTGTGCTTGCTTACGGATATCTAGATCTATAAACCTAGATCTATATATATATATTGTAGATATATACACAGATGTAGATGTGTACACACATACACCACAAATTCCCCTCAGAGTGTTGTACGTCTGAGTTTAATGTTTAGAATTGTGGAAAAGTTTTTGATATTGATAATTTTCTAGTGTTGTTATTATTTTTATGGAGGGTTGGATGTTCCAAGGTCCTTACTCCACTATTTGCACAGACATCATTCATTTCCTTTCCTTTTAAAAAGAAAACTCTATTTGATTTACTTGAGTATTTTCTGTGTCTGGTCTTGCTGACAATCGGACCTACTATAGACAGTTTTCAGTACACTGCCCACACAGTTTCTTATCTTTGATCTCTCTCTTCCTTCAAACTTCACTATAATATTTTTCTCCAAGTGATACTCTTAAAATAAGTTATTTCTCCTAACAAATAAAAATTCAATATCTGGGTTTGTTTTTGTTGCTGTTATTAACCAAGAGCATTTATTAGTACAAAAACAAAGTCACTGGGAGAAGTGAAGGCACTGGACCCTCTGGGAAATGGAGGGAAACTGGGGTGTGTTATCGAGCCTAGTCAGAAGTCTGATTTAAGAAATGAGACAGATAATTAAATTATTCTCTGTGCTCACCTAGAATCAAGTTATCATTGGAGTCAGACTTTGGAAGAAATTCTGTATCAGCTACTGTAGAATAGATCATGGAGAAATCTGGGACTGCAACATGAAGTGGCATTTTTCAAAGGCACTGGATAGTTTAAGAAGGAGAATGACAGCCTGGGAGGCTTATATTCTGGATGAATGCATACTAAAGCCCAGGGGCTTTCTAAGACAGTTCTAAAAGACAGTTCTAGTTGCAGCCACAGGGCTGAGATAGCTGAAAACAAAACATCAATTTTAATCCGAGGGTTAAGAAGAAAAGCCTTTGAAGGCCCGTTCTTGTCAGGGAAGCTTTGTGAAAATAAGTGTGTATAAGAGATTCTTATGCTAATCCTGGAGATGTGAAAGAGACCTCAGAATAGGGAGGCTGCTCTGAATGCCCAAGCCCTAGTGTACTATTTGTGACAACAAAAGACTCTCTTTCTTGCCTATTTGAGGAACCTGTTCCAAAATTTTCCTTGAATAAAAGCACCATAAAGTCATTGAAAGGGGGTGCTCTTTTCCTTTGGCACTGTCCCAACAATCTACAACCTCTCCCAAGAAACAACTAGAGTCACATATCTGCATAATCTCAGGGCCACTAACTGTTAAACATGGAAGGATAAGCATTAGAGAGCATACTATTGCAAAACTTTGCTAATTTTTTTCAGTATATTTTCAAGAATAGATTCTAAGACTGAATAAAGAAGGACTTGACTTTATATTAGGCTGAAAATTTTATTTGTGCTTGTAATTACAAAAACGGTAGTGTGAAGGGAGAGAGGGAAGATGGCGGAAGAGTAAGACGCGGAGATCACCTTCCTGCCCACAGATACATCAGAAATACATCTACACGTGGAACAACTCCTACAGAACACCTACTGAACGCTGGCAGAAGACCTCAGACCTCCCAAAAGGCAAGAAAGTCCCCACGTACCTGGGTAGGGCAAAAGAAAAAAGAATAAACAGAGACAAAAGAATAGGGATGGGACCTGCACCAGTGGGAGGGAGCTGTGAAGGAGGAAAAGTTTCCACACACTAGAAGCCCCTTCGCAGGCGGAGACTGCGGGTGGCGGAGAGGGGGAGCTTCGGAGCCGCGGAGGAGAGCGCAGCCACAGGGGTGCGCAGGGAAAAGCAGAGAGATTCCTGCACAGAGAATAGGTGCCGACCATCACTCACCAGCCCGAGAGGCTTGTCTGCTCACCCGCCGGGGCGGGCGGGGCTGGGAGCTGAGGTTGAGGACTGGGATTGGCGCCGTGAACACAGCCTGAAGGGGTTAGTGCACCACGCCTAACCGGGAGGGAGTCTGGGGAAAAGTCTGGAGCTGTCGGAGAGGCAAGAGACTTTTTCTTCCCTCTTTGTTTCCTGGTGCAAGAGGAGAGGGGATTAAGAGTGCTGCTTAAAGGAGGTCCAGAGACGGGGGAGGGGGGGGGGGGTTGGGGGGGGCGTGAGCCGCAGCTAACAGCACGGACCCCAGAGATGGGCATGAGACGCTAAGGCCGCTACTGCCGCCACCAATAACCCTGTGTGCGAGCACAGGTCACTCTCCCCACCTCCCTTCTGGGGAGCCTGTGCAGCCCGCCACTGCTAGGGTGCCGTGATCCAGGGACAACTTACCCGGGAGAATGCACAGCGTGCCTCAGGCTGGTGCAACGTCACACCAGCCTCTGTCGCCGCAGGCCCACCCCGCACTCCGTCCCCCCCCCCCCCGCCCCCCCACGCCTGAGTGAGCCAGAGCCCTGGAATCAGCGGCTCCTTTAACGCCGTCGTGTTTGAGCGAAGAACAGACGCCCTCCGGCGACCTACACACAGAGGCAGGGCCAAATCCAAAGCTGAGCCCCGGGAGCTGTGAGAACAAAGAAGAGAAAGGGAAATCTCTCCCAGCAGCCTCAGGAGCAGCGGATTAAATCTCCACAATCAACCTGATGTACCCTGCATCTGTGGAATACCTGAATAAACAACGAATCATCCCAAACTGATGAGGTGGACTTTGAGAGCAAGATTTATTATTTTTTCCCCTTTTCCTCTTTTTGTGAGAGTGTATGTGTATGCTTCTGTGTGAGATTTTGTCTGTATAGCTTTGCTTCCACCATTTGTCCAAGGGTTCTATCCGTTCGTTTATTATTATTATTTTTTTTTACTTAAAAATTTTTTTCTTAATAACTTTTTATTTTAATAACTTTATTTTTTCTTACTTTATTTTATTTTATCCTCTTTCTTTCTTTTTTCCTTCCTTCCTTCCTTCCTTCCTTCCTTCCTTTCTTTCTTTCTTTCTTTCTTTCTTTCTTTCTTTCTTTCTTTATACATTTTCTCCATTTTATTCTGAGCCGTGTGGATGAAAGGCTCTTGATGCTGCACCCAGGAGTCAGTGCTGTGCCTCTGAGGTGGGAAAGCCAACTTCAGGACACTGGTCCACAAGAGACCTCACAGCTCCATGGAATATCAAATGGTGAAAATCTCCCAGAGATCTCCATCTCAACACCAACGCCCAGCTTCACTCAACGACCAGCAAGCTACAGTGCTGGACACCCTATGCCAAACAACTAGCAAGACAGGAACACAATCCCACCCATTAGCAGACAGGCTGCCTAAAATCATAATAAGTCCACAGACACCCCAAAACACACCACCAGACGTGTAACTGCCCACCAGAAACACAAGATCCAGCCTCATCCACCAGAACACAGGCACTAGTCCCCTACACCAGGAAGCCTACACAACCCACTGAACAAACTTTAGCCACTGGGGACAGACGGCAAAAACAACAGGAACTACGAACCTACAGCCTGCAAAAAGGAGACCCCAAACACAGTCAGATAAGCAAAATGAGAAGAAAGAAAAACATGCAGCTGATGAAGGAGCAAGATGAAAACCCACCAGACCTAACAAATGAAGAGGAAATAGGCAGTCTACCTAAAAATGAATTCAGAATAATTACAGTAAAGAGGATCCAAAATCTTGGAAATAGAATAGACGAAATGCAAGAAACATTTAACAAGGACCTAGAAGAACTAAAGATGAAACAAGCAACAATGAACAACACAATAAATGAAATTAAAAATACTCTAGAAGGAATCAATAGCAGAATAACTGAGGCAGAAGAACGGATAAGTGACCTGGAAGATAAAATAGTGGAAATAACTACTGCAGAGCAGAATAAAGAAAAAAGAATGAAAAGAGCTGAGGACATTTTTCAGAGACCTCTGGGACAACATTAAATGCACCAACATGCGAACTATAGGAGTTCCAGAAGAAGAAGAGAAAAAGAAAGGGACTGAGAAAATATTTGAAGAGGTTATAGTTGAAAACTTCCCTAATATGGGAAAGGAAATAGTTAATCAAGTCCAGGAAGCACAGAGAGTTCCATACAAGATAAACCTAAGGAGAAACACGCCAAGACACATATTAATCCAAATGTCAAAAATTAAATACAAAGAAAACATATTAAAAGCAGCAAGGGAAAAACAACAAATAACACACAAGGGAATCTCCATAGGGTTAACTGCTGATCTTGCATCAGAAACTCTGCAAGCCAAAAGGGACTGGCAGGACATATTTAAAGTGATGAAGGAGAAAAACCTAAAACAAAGATTACTCTACCCAGCAAGCATCTCATTCAGATTTGATGGAGAAATTAAAACTTTTACAGACAAGCAAAAGCTGAGAGTTCAGCACCACCAACCAGCTGTACAACAAATGCTAAAGGATCTTCTCTAGGCAAGAAACACAAGAGAAGGAAAAGACCTACAATAAGAAACACAAAACAATTAAGAAAATGGGAATAGGAATATACATATCGATAATTACCTTAAATTTAAATGGATTAAATGCTCTCACCAAAAGACACAGACTGGCTGAATGGATACAAAAAAAGACCCATATATGTGCTGTCTACAAGACACCCACTTCAGACCTAGAGACAGACTGAAAGTGAGGGGATGGAAAAAGATATTGCATGCAAATGGAAACCAAAAGAAAGCTGGAGTAGCAATTCTCATATCAGACAAAATAGACTTTAAAATAAAGACTATTAGAAGAGACAAGGAAGGATACATAATGATCAAGGGATCGATCTAAGAAGAATATATAACAATTGTAAATATTTATGCACCCAACATAAGAGCAACTCATTACATAAGGCAAATACTAACAGCCATAAAAGGGGAAATCAACCGTAACTCATTCATAGTAGGGGATTTTAACACCCCACTTTCACCAATGGACAGGTCATCCAAAATGAAAATAAATAAGGAAACACAAGCTTTAAAAATTACATTAAACAAGATGGACTTAATTGATATTTATAGGACATTCCATCCAAAAACAACAGAATACACATTTTTCTCAAGTGCTCATGGCACATTCTCCAGGATAGCTCATATCTTGGGTCACAAATCAAGCCTTGGTAAATCTAAGAAAATTGAAATTGTATCAAGTACCTTTTCCGACCACAATGCTATGAAACTAGATATCAATTACAGGAAAAGATCTGTAAAAAATACAAACACATGGAGGCTAAACAACACACTACTTAATAACGAAGTGATCACTGAAGAAATCAAAGAGGAAATCAAAACATACCTAGAAACAAATGACAATGGAGACACGACGACCCAAAATCTATGGGATGCAGCAAAAGTAGTTCTAAGAGGGAAGTTTATAGCAATACAATCCTACCTTAAGAAACAGGAAACATCTCGAATAAACAACTGAACCTTGCACCTAAAGCAATTAGAGAAAGAAGAACACTAAAAGCCCAAAGTTAGCAGAAGGAAAGAAATCATAAATATCAGATGAGAAATAAATGAAAAAGAAATGAAGGAAACGATAGCAAAGATCAACAAAACTAAAAGATGGTTCTTTGAGAAGGTAAACAAAACTGATAAACCATTAGCCAGACTCATCAAGAAAAAAAGGGAGAAGACTCAAATCCGTAGAATTAGAAATGAAAAAGGAGAAGTAACAATTGACACTGCAGAACTACAAAAGATCATGAGAGATTACTACAAGCAACTCTATGCTAATAAAATCGACAGGGCTTCCCTGGTGGCACAGTAGTTGATAGTCTGCCTGCCAATGCAGGTGACACAGGTTTGTGCCCCGGTCTGGGAAGATCCCACACGCCAGAGTGGCTAGGACCGTGAGCCATGGCCACTGAGCCTGCATGTCCAGAGCCTGTGCTCCACAACAGGAGAGGCCACAACAGTGACAGGCCCACATACTGCAAAAAAAAAATAATAATAAATAAATAAATAAATAAAATGGACAACCTGGAAGAAATGGACAGATTCTTAGAAATGCACCATCTGCCAAGACTGAATCAGGAAGAAATAGAAAATATGAACAGACCAATCACAAGCACTGAAATTGAAACTGTGATTAAAAATCTTCCAACAAACAAAAGCCCAGGAGAAGACGGCTTCACAGGCGAATTCTGTCAAACATTTAGAGAAGAGCTAAAACCTATCATTCTCAAACTCTTCCAAAATATAGCAGAGGGAGTAACACTCCCAAACACATTCTACGAGGTCACCATCACCCTGATCGAAAACCGGACAAGGATGTCACAAAGAAAGAAAACTACAGGCCAATATCACTGATGAACATAGATGCAAAAATCCTCAACAAAATACTAGCAAACAGAATCCAACAGCACATTAAGAGGATCATACACCATGATGAAGTGGGGTTTATTCCAGGAATGCACAGTTTCCTCAATATATCCAAATCAATCAATGTGATACTCCATATCAACAAATTGAAGGAGAAAAAACATATGGTCATCTCAATAGATGCAGAGAAATCTTTTGACAAAATTCAACACCCATTTATGACAAAAACCCTCCAGAAAGTAGGCATAGAGGGAATTTTCCTCAACATAATAAAGGCCATATATGACAAACCCACAGACAACATCATCCTCAATGGTGAAAAACTGAAAGCATTTCCACTAAGATCAGAAACAAGACAAGGTTGCCCACTTTCACCACTCTCATTCAACATAGTTTTAGAAGTTTTAGCCACAGCAATCAGAGAAGAAAAGGAAATAAAAGGAATCCAAATTGGAAAAGAAGATGTAAAGCTGGCACTGTTTGTAGATGACATGATATTATACACAGAGAACCCTAAAGATGCTACCAGAAAACTACTAGAGCTATTCAATGAATTTGGTAAAGTAGCAGGAGACAAAATTAATGCACAGAAATCTCTGGCATTCCTGTGCACTAATGATGAAAAATCTGAAAGTGAAATCAAAAAAACACTCCCATTTACCATTGCAACAAAAAGAATAAAATATCTAGGAATAAACTTACCTAAGGGGACAAAAGACCTGTATGCAGAAAATGATGAAAGACACTGATGAAAGAAATTAAAGATGATACAAACAGATGGAGAGATATACCATGTTCTTGGATTGGAAGAATCAACATTGTGAAAATGACTCTAGTACCTAAAGCGATCTACAGATTCAATGCAATCCCTATCAAACTACCAATGGCATTTTTCACAGAACTAGAACAAACAAATTTCACAATTTGTATGGAAACACAAAAGACCCCAAATAGCCAAAGCAATCTTGGGAACCAGAAATGGAGCTGGAGGAATTAGGCTCCCTGACTTCAGACTATACTACAAAGCTACAGTAATCAAGACAGTATGGTACAGGCACAGAAACAGAAATATAGATCAATGGAACAGGATAGAAAGCCCAGAGATAAACCCATGCACATATGGTCACCTTATCTTTGATAAAGGAGGCAGGAATGTACAGTGGAGAAAGGACAGTCTCTTCAATAAATGGTGCTGGGAAAACTGGACAGGTACATGTAAAAGTATGAGATTAGAACACCCGATAACACCATAAACAAAAATGAACTCAAAATGGATTAAAGACCTAAATGTAAGGCCAGAAACTATCAAACTCTTAGAGGAAAACATAGACAAAACACTCTATGATATAAATCACAGCAAGATCCTTTTTGACCCACCTCCTAGAGAAATGGAAATAAAAACAAAAATAAACAAATGGGACCTAATGAAACTTCAAAGCTTTTGCACAGCAAAGGAAACCATAACCAAGACCAAAAGACAACCTTCAGAATGGGAGAAAATGTTTGCAAATGAAGCAACTGACAAAGGATTAATCTCCAAAATTTACAAGCAGTTCATGCAGCTCAATAACAAAAAAACAAATAACCCAATCCAAAAATGGGCAGAAGACCTAAAGAGACATTTCTCCAAAGAAGATATACAGAGTGCCAACAAACACATGAAAGAATGCTCAACATCATTAATCATTAGAGAAATGCAGATCAAAACTACAATATATCATCTCACACTGGTCAGAATAGCCATCATCAAAAAATCTACAGGGCTAGGGCTTCCCTGGTGGTGCAGTGCTTGAGAGTCTGCCTGCCAATGCAACAGACATGGGTTTGTGTCCCAGTCTGGGAAGATCCCACATGCCATGGAGCGGCTCCGCCCGTGAGTCATGGCCACTGAGCCTGCGCGTCTGGCGCCTGTGCTCTGCAACTGGAGAGTCCACAACAGTGAGAGGCCCGTGTACCGCAAAAAAAAAAAAAAAAAAAAAAAAAAAAAAGTAAGAAAATATCTACAGGGCTTCCCTTGGTGCGCAGTGGTTGAGAATCTGCCGGCTAATGCTGGGGGCACGGGTTTGAGCCCTGGTCTTGGAAGATCCCACATGCCATGGATCAACTAGGCCCATGAGCCACAACTACTGAGCCTGCGTGTCTGGAACCTGTGCTACGCAACAAGAGAGGCCGCGATAGTGAGAGGCCTGGGCACCACGATGAAGAGTGACTCGCGCTTGCCACAACTAGAGAAAGCCCTCGCACAGAAATGAGGACCCAACACAGCCATAAATAAATAAATAAATGTTGGATTAAAAAAAAAATCTATAGACAATAAATGCTGGAGAGGGTGTGGAGAAAAGGGAACCCTCTTGCACTGTTGGTGGGAATGTAAATTGATACAGCCACTATGTAGAACGGTATGGAGGTTCCTTAAAAAACTAAAAATAGAACCACCATATGACCCAGCAATCCCACTACTGGGCATATACCCTGAGAAAACCATAATTGGAAAAGAGTCATATACCAAAATGTTCATTGCAGCACTATTTACAATAGCCAGGACATGGAAGCAACCTAAGTGTCCATCAACAGATGAATTGATAAAGAAGATGTGGCAGATGTACACAATGGAATATTATTCAGCCATAAAAGAAACGAAATTGAGTTATTTGTAGTGAGGTGGATGGACCTAGAGTCTGTCATTCAGAGTGAGGTAAGTCAGAAAGAGAAAAACAAATGCTGTGTGCTAACACATATATAAGGAATCTGAAAAAAAAAAGGTCATGATGATCCTAGGTGCAAGACAGGAATAAAGACACAGACCTACTAGAGAATGGACTTTAGGACATGGGGAGTGGGAATGGTAAACTGGGAGAAAGTAAGAGAGTGACATGGATCTATACGCACTACGAAACGTGAAATAGATAACTAGTCGGAAGCAGCCCCATAGCACAGGGAAATCATCTTGGTGCTTTGTGACCACCTACAGGGGTGGGATAGGGAGGGTGGGAGGGAGGGAGACGCAAGAGGGAAGAGATATGGGAACATATATATATGTATAGCTGATTCACTTTGTTATAAAGCAGAAACCAGCACACCATTGTAAAGCAATTATACTCCAATAAAGATGTTAAAAGAAAAATACCACAGACTGAGAAGCTCATGTACAACAGAAATTTATTTTTCACAGTTCTGCAGGTTGGAAATGCAAGATCAGGATACCAGCATGATTGGGTTCTCATGAAGGACCTCCTTGCCTACTTCCTACTGTGTCCTTAAGTGGTGAGAGGGACAAGGGCTTCTTTAATAAGGGCACTAACTCTCATTCATAAGGGATCTGCCCTCATGACCTAATCTCTTCCCTCATGATCTAATCTCTTCCCAAAGGCTCCAAATCTTATAACATTACCTTGGGCATTAGAATTTGAAAATGTGAATTTTGAGGGGACACAAAAATTCAGAACACTGCAGTTGGAGAGTAGAGGTGAATAAATGGGGCAGAGAGGATTTTTAGGGAAGTAAAAATTCTGTGGGTGATACTATAACAATGAGTACATGTCATTATGCATTTGTCCAAACTGATAGAATATACACCACCAAGAGTGAACCCTAATGTAAACTATGAACTTTGGTGAGTTAACATAGGCTCATCATGTGTAACAAGTGTACAACACTGGTGGAGGATGTTGATAACAAGGAAGGCTATGAATTTGTAGGGCTAAGTGTATATTGGAAATCTCCGTACTCTCCTTTCTATTTGGCTGTGAACTTAAAACTGCTCTAAAAAAAAAAACATGTCTTGGACTTCCCTAGTGGCACAGTGGTTGAGAGTCCACCTGCCAATGCAGGAGACACGGGTTCGTGCCCCGGTCCAGGAAGATCCCCCATGCCGCGGAGTGGCTGGGCCCGTGAGCCATGGCCGCTGAGCTTGTGCGTCCGGAGCCTGTGCTCTGCAACGGGAGAGGCCACAACAGTGAGAGGCCTGCGTACCACAAAAACAAAACAAAACAAAACAAAACAAAAACACGTCTTTAAAAATTATATTGGGTAAACTGATGTGCTCTAAGTCAGGGGTCCCCAACCCCCAGGCTACAGACCTGTACTGGCCCTCGGGCTGTTATGAACTGGAGCCTCACAGCAGGAGGTGAGCAGTGGGTGAGGGAGCAAAGCTTCATCTGCCACTCCCCATCGCTCCCCATTGCTCTCATTACCACTTGAACCATCCCTCCTACCACCACCATCTGTGGAAAAATTGTCTTCCATGAAACCGATCCCTGCTGCAAAAATGGTTGAGGACTGCTGCTCTAAGTAATATTACTTTCTAGACTTTGGACTCCCTCCCATTAAGTTAGAAATGCAATGCTTAAAACGACTTGAGATTTTGAAAACCACATATGCAAAATTGGATATGCTTCTCCTCAAAATTTACTGAATGAATGGAAAAGTGTCTAGACTTGATAGGGTTCCAAACAGAAAGAAGTTTCTTATTTTTTTTACATGCATCATGAAATGTTTATTATAATAAGTTTAGGGAACATCCATCATCTCATAGATACAAAACTAAAGAAATAAAAACAAAATTTTTCTTGTGATGAAAACTCAGGATTTATTCTCTTAACAACTTTTATATATAACATATAGCAGTTAATTATATTTATCATGTTTTACATTACATCCCTAGCACTTACTTATAACTGGAAATTTGAAGGTGGTCAAAAGTTACAAAAGTTAAAGAAGTTTCTTTATATAAAGTGGGAATACATTCAGCTTCAAAACTCCATTCTCTGCGTTAGTCAATTCAACATTACATAGGATGTCTCAGGCAGAATAGCATCATGTGTGGATATCCTGCAGTAAACCCTGAAATAAGATGTGCAAAAATAGCTCCCTACGGTTTTATTCTAAAACTATGCCTTTTTTGGCAAGTAGCTATTCTTCTTTGGGACATAACTCACAGAGCACTAACTTAGGTGGAGAATGAATATCTTTTTAAACATTGGGAAACAGGTAGCTATGAGTGTGAGCTGTCTATCAGGAAGCAGGCTCTATCTTCTATACCTAGCCCCCAAATAAGGTACTACCTGTATTTACAAATCAAGCATTGCTGGCAGTATGCCAAATCAAGTTCTGGAGATGGGGTGTGATTTTATCCATCAGGCACGCTCTTGATCAAATTTATTAAACAGCTAATGAACTCATTTTATTTCTATAATTTTCTGCAAAGAAGTTTAGGATGCTTTACCAAAAAATAAATAAAGTACAATTTTTTGTAAACAAATATAAAGCATTAGGACTTTTCTATATATGTTTTGTTACACATAAGCACTAATAGAACAATTTAGGTTGGTTTGAACAAATGTGAAAAAAGATCATTTGTGCTGTGAATTCAAATAAAAGTAGTAGAGGTTTGGGTTGAAAATATCTGATAAAATTTCATCAATAAAAATAAAATTTAAATTGGTTTTGAGGATTTGGTTTGGAGGAGGCAGACTATTAGATTCTGAGGACAAAATATTGAACAATGCATATAATGGTCCAGCTACTCTAAACTACTGTTTGATATAAACAAACAAATGGATTCTTAAAATACAGTATGGTAAAAAATTAAGATGGTAGAAACAGAGAGTGTTATGGATGTTTAGAAAGATGGGCATTTAAGCCAGATTTAGGGTGGTAGGAATAGATTATCTTTTCTGGGACAATTTAAGCTTATGTTGGTGCTTAAGGAGTGAGTTGGAACTAGCTAGGCAATGAAGTTGGAATTAGCTAGGCAATGAAGGGAAATGAAGGGAAAGGGAAAATGTTCCAAGATAATAGAATCATATGTCTGTAACCTGGAAGTGGGTTCATTCTTTGATCAGGAAATCAAAGTAATCAGTAGAATGGAGTAAGGTGGTTTGGATGGTAAGAGATGAAGCACTAAAGTTTTCAGGGGCTATATTATGTGGGGCTTTGTAAACCAGGGTAAGACATTTACAGTGAGACTTATGGAAGGCAATTAAAGTTTATTATCTAAAGCAGAAAGAAGGCAAAAAATCACTCAGAGGATTTTGCAGAAATCTAGATTAAACAATGAAGATGGGCAACAGCAGAGTAATGGTCAAGGGAAATGTAGGAATTTATACAGAATTGAGAGAATGTTATGAAGTCTGACTGGTAGCACATTATTAGATATAAAGTTGAGAGAGGCAGATAAATTGATTACATTTCTACATTTCAATATAACCTCCCTAATGTTTGGTTTAAATCATTGATCAGATCATAATGTCATTTATTAAGATACAAAGCATAGGCAGAGGTACATGTTTGGGGTAGAAAATTAAGAGTCCCACTGTGGACATGTTATTTGTGAGATATTTATATTGTAGTCACAAATAGATGTTTGGATAATCAGGTCTATTTCTAAAACAAAATAAAGCTCAAGATACGATTTGGGAATCATCCTTCTGGTGATAATGTGTGAAGTCACCAGGGCTCATGCTATGGACTATGTTTTTAGGCAGAATGAGAAAAGTAGAGGCATATATAGAGTTTCTGTAAAAGTCAACATTGTATTTGCTCAGCGAGAAAGTGGACATGGATGAGGGGGCAGAGAAAGCTCTGCCATTGTTGCAGATCAAAACAATGGCTCGCCATTGTTGCAGATCCTGAATTGCAATTCTTGTCTGATCCTGAATAACTCATCTTTGCTGGAGAAATATCTGGTAGTCTATTTGTTTCAGGTCAATATAATTGAGTGAGGAAAAAAAAAAAAAACTAGGAAGGTGCAGTACCATGAAAGGCATATTAGAAATAGTTCAAGATAAACATAATGTTGTCATGATTTAAAAAACAAAAAGTCAATGTGCTAGGTGGTTAGGTGAGAAAAAAAATCAAAAAATGAACTGCAGATTTAGTAAAAGAAGCTCACCAATATTGGCAAGAAAAAATTCACTGGAATATTGAAGTTCAATTGAGAATTGTAGACAACTTAGATGTAATAAAAGGGAGTTAAAAGAGTAGAGACACTGGGATGCACATCTGTTTTAAGACTATGTTGGGTGTGATATAGGGTGGTAATTTGAGGGAGCAATATGATAGACAAAAATCTTTCTTTATAGGAGACACGTAAGCACATTCATGCCTGTAAATGCTGATTTGTTATTAGAGAGGGAAATAGTTAAGATATTAACAGGGTCATAGAAATTCCATATAAGGGAAGGTGTGTTAATTTACTGGGACTTCTAACTGATTTTCTCATCATTATATTGATTCAAACATATGAACCAGCATTTCTCAATCTCAGTATTGTTGACTTTGGGGATTGGACAATTCTTTGCTGTAAGATGCTGTTCCTGTGACTTGTAGAATATTTAGAAGCACATTTGACCTCTATACCCTAGATGCTAATAGCACCACTCTCAGTCATGACAACTAAAAATAGCTCCAGTCATTACCACTATACTCTGAGGAAGGGCAAAGTCACCCTATTTGGGAACTGCTGATCTAGCCTAAAGAATAAATTTTAAAACTAAAATTCTAACAATGTTTTCAGTCTCTAGAATGCAATTATGAATGTGTATTAATTTTATTTTAATCACTCTGTAAAGAAAGAAACATATCTTAACATATATTTTATTTGGAGAGGTTTTAATGTTTGCATTCTAATAAAGTGAAATCTTTTAAAAATTAACATGGCACTTTAGATTCGTTATAGTTTGCAACTCACTTTAATTGAGTGAGTTTTACAGTGTGGAAACTACAGTTATCCTTTAAGAACGTAATTTAGAAGTTAGTGTTCAAGTTATGAAAATAGCCTTAGGAAAAAAATGGGGTGAAAAATGGGGCCCATCTTATCAAATTTAATATTACCTGAAGAAATGAGACTAGCTGGTGTAATTTGGAAAAAAGGAGTTTATAACTCAGAGTAGTACTTTGGAAGAAATAGAGAATTCAGAGTGAGTAAATATACTAATAACACAAGTGATGTTTTCCACAAAATATCCACCATAGATTCTGTCAGATCCTTTAGCAAAAAAAAACACTGTTAGGCATGCTATGATTGAAAATGTTACTTTAAAAAACCACATATTTTTGAAGATATAATCACATGCTTTACTCTTGAGCCCTTAGGCTCTTTTTAGTGGATTCCTTTAAATCAGGAGTCCTGACTTATTTTGTGTAACTTGGATCCCTTTGGCAGTTTGCTAGAGTAGGATGGATTCCTTCTCAGAGTGCATATATTCTTTTTAAATCTATGAAATAAAATTACAAAGTAAACTAATTATATTGAAATATAGATATCAAATTTTTAAAATATTGAATGATATAGTAATGTAAATACTTTTAAATAAATGCATTAAAAATGAATTGGTGACAGGTATAATAGCAGCATAATTTCACAGAATGGATAAGTGCATATGCTGTATTGCAATCTATGTAGTATCTGGTATGACAATATTTATGGTTTGCATTAAGCCAAAGGTTCTGCTACTACTGTGATTTTCCACCTGTATTGATAAGTGAAAGCAATACTAAAATTCATTCAGAGGTTAGTTAAAATAAAGAAATATTTTTTTTCCAAAATGAATTCATGGTTCACTGAAATTTTATCCTTTGGTTACTGGAGTTCTTTGGAAGAATGGATGCTTTAAAACGACATTTCAATGCTTCTTAGCCACTTTTTGTACTACTGTTTGCATAGTTTAAGAATAAAGGGAGTGGAAGTCAAAAATTGCATTTACAGTTTGTTATGAACACTCATTTATTAATGATTAAAATGGAAGAATCTTAGCGCATGATCTGATTAGACATCAACAGTGTGTACTAAGTTCTTTGCTGTTCGATGATGGAAACGGCTATTCATTTATTGTTCACCTGTAATGTAGCCAGCATGTTTAGTCACAGAATTCTGCCAACATCCTGAATCAGCTTGGAAACACCTTCCCAGAGCCTCCAGGTGTAAAATCTGTATTGCCATGGCATCATATTTATGACATAATTTAAATGAAAAAAAACCATAATATATGTGATGTAATTTCAATTATATATATCAGCATTTCCTAACATCTTTTAAGAATTTTTTTAATAATATGATATGCTTTTTAAAATTTTTATTTTATATTGGAGTATAGTTGGTTAACAATGTTGTGTTAGTTTCATAAAATGTTAGTGTCCTGAGATGTAATTACATGTATTTTGAGAAAAACTATCTACAGGTGTTGAAAGTTGAAAGTTACTTTTTTCCTTTATTATTTAACATTGAGGCTGAAATTTAAAATATTTGAAACTAGAACGAACAATGTCATTTTTAGAACCTTAAGCAGTGTTTAGTTAAGAGTGTAAAATGTGTCCCCACAGAGACTACTCCTTTCTTGGAGGGACATATTTCATGAGGCTGTTACTTTAGCTCATATAAAATAAACATCCATCCATGGCTAGAATGACCATATGTCCCAGTGTAGCTGGCTCAGACTTGATTTAATTGTAGTCGTAGCATAATTATTAATAGCACTCCTTTTACTTTCAAGTGTCCCAATTTTGCCAAATATTACATGATCATTGTTCTTGTACCAAACAAAAATCCCACAAACCTTTATATGTTAGAAAGGCAGGTAGCTGGATGAATGGAAGGAGGGAAGGAGAAAGAGATCACAGAGTGTAAATAGAAATGTAAATATCAGGACAAATATTCCCCACGATGATAAACATGACTTCACTGACTCTCCTGCATTCAAACCAAGCTAAATTCCAGAATAAAATGTTGTCAATTTCATCCACTACCGACAAATATTAGTGATGTTTCACTGTCATTTTTGTCTCAGCCATCTCATGATTTGTTATTCCTTGGACGTTGCTATGTTTTGCTTAGTTTTGAGAGATTTTACAAAAATTATTTACTCTGTCATTTCTAAAAAGTACAGATGCTGTGACAGCGATGAAAGCGCTATTAAGAAGGCTCTAACTATGACAGTACTGAAAGTAGAATAACTTAAACTGATGGAAAGTTGATTAAATGTGCCCATGTAAATGAAACAAATTATTCAGTAGGAAGCATTCTGAAGGACAAGAAATAAATAAAACAGAACACAGAAACTGCTATGAGTATGCAATTGATAACACAACAAATACATGATAAAAAGGAAAACATAAAATAAGAAAAAAATACTGTATGACTAGGCATGAACCCTATAATTTTACTAAACAAAGCAAAACACAAAAATATTGGTTACCCATTAACACAAGCAAAAGGACGCATAACATTACAAATTTGCTCCAGATGGCTCTGGAGATATAAAATTTATTGTAATCTGCATAATTTTCCTGTGTGTTGGTGGTAAAGGCAAATAAGCATGATCTTTATTTAGATGAATTAAGCCATCTCTATATGTGTTATTTTTTAATGATAGGTCACCCCTCAGAGATAATAACTACATTATTCCCATATTTGCACTATTCTTTATATTTAATGTTGTCCATTAATTTCAATCCATGCCAGTTTTTATTTATTCTAATTTTCCCATTATAAGTTAGTTATTTTGATTTATTTATGACTCAAGGAGTGATTTTATAATTTTTGTTTTCTTGAAGTGGCTTACCAAAGGTCTTCATGCAGCTGACAAATGGCAAAGCAAAGATTTGAACCCAGGCCACTGGGCTTCAGAGTTTGTTTCTGCTACCACTGAGCTGCACAGCTTTATTAATTTGAAACCTGCCAGATCAGTTTTGTGGTCTTTATACGTGAATGATATCTTGTATGTATACAAAAAAATTAGTAATGCATATTATCTCTCAACACCCTTTGATAGTGTAGAGCTTATGTCTAAAATACACTAGTTTTGTTTTGTTTTCCTTTATTGTAAGAAATAAATTTCCCTAGTTTTTTTTCCCTAGGGAAAAAATTTTCCCTAGTTGTTTTTAGGGGAAAATGACTTAGAGTATATCTCTTTACTTTTCCTTTCACATACATTGGTTATTATTCATGCACTTAAATAAGTTTTAAAAAGCTTTTATTTTATTTTGTGCTTAACATTTCTCATTTTTAATGCAGAATTTTCACTTACCAATGAACAGTGTGGATGAAGTGTCATTTGCTCAACTATTGTCATGTGAGAACTCCAGCTTTCCTGGATTAGAAGGCTACACTTAGGCATGCTTATCTGTAGCAAGCAGTGCCATTTCATGGCTCTGATTGTCTGATGTTATATTATCTCCCATTAGACTGCCTGGTCTTCTGGCTTACTTAGAGATTCAGAAATAGTGAGTTAAGTGTTAAAGGATCAGATATAAAATATTGCATTCACATGACTTTTATCTCTAGCGTGGACTAAATTCAACAATTTTGGGGTTGGTTATTTTTGTTATTTTCAAAAATAATATTTTTTCTATAATACAATGCTATTCTAATTACTTTATTATTGACATAGAGATTGGAAGTATCTGAATTGATGATTGAAAATTTGGGAAATTTGTCTTACAGTATATTCCCACAAATTTGGGATGGCTACTTTTATTTATGTGTTTGTTTCATGTGTTTATTTTCCTTGACAGTAGAAGCCCTGAATGCTAGGGTTAAGTCAGAGAGTAGAATTAATCCAATACCTTTAATATCTATATCAATATCTAGCTAGCTAGCTGTGGTATTAGACTGTATATTTAAGATGATAAATGAATATACATTATATATAGCTGACTGTACTATTTTTAGTTTGAAGGCAAAGCTTATGATGAATAGTGCAATCATATCCTTCCAAATTAATTTTTATGGACAAGGCATTTAGAAAAAAAGGCCTGTTACTTGCACCAGCCCCTTCCATATGCCTCACCTTTTTTCCACACACATATTCAACCACTGCCAACCACTCTTTATGGATTCAGGCTTATAAATTTCAGTTTTTTGGCTTTTAGTACTCTTGCATTTTTTTTTTTTTACTTTTTCACTATTGCTGCACATATTTTAATGGGAAGTTAGCTATGTCGCCCATATAGTTTGAAACCTAGCAGTATTTTACAGATTGTATAGAATTATTTAAAATTCAATCTTGTAAAACAGTTTACCCTGACAACTTCAGATCCTGGCACATTCCATTGATGTTATATAAGAAGCTACCTTATTTCCATGGTTAGGAATTAAGTCAGTTCCAGATTTGGAGTGTTCCATTTAGATAACATATTTGCCTTGTGTAGCAGGAGTTCCCACTGATGTACACCTAAGCCAAAGCTTCCTTTCTACAATGTACACACAACTTTTTCCATATTTATTTCACATAACAGAACAGGCTCTAGCATATGAATTAGGTCTACCATTTAACTTTGAAGCACAACATTTCTATTTAGGCCTCTTATTCTTTGATGGCCTTATGTATGTACTTCTTAATTTATTACACTTGGGAGAAATATATAAATTCTCCTGAATCATATTGTGTTGACCCTCAAGTTTTCCTTTAATTTTTAAAGATGTAGTCATGACTCTCTAGCACAGAATTTTTTAAAATTATTTTTTATTGGAGTATAGTTGATTTACAATGTTGTGTTAGTTTCTGCTGTAGAGCAAAGTGAATCAGTTATACATATACGGCACAAACTTTTATCTGTTCCTTAACATATTCTGTCACCAAGTAAATATTATAGATATAATATGATACATCTGTCCTAGTTGCTTTAGAAATTTGTAGATTAAATAGACAATTTTGGGGGCTCTCAAGTGTGATTTTACTGAACACTCACAAAATATATTAAATAGGATGACAGAAATAGAGATAGAGATTAATAAAAACTCAAGTATAGAGTAACTCTACTCTGAGAGTTTAGAACAACTGCATGGTACACAGAAATTTTATTTTTAGAGATAATCCCTGCATTTGCTCCTGGTAGATGGATTGAATTTGGATATATGTCAGTGCCAAAAGTAAGGCATTCCAAGTTTGTGAAGGGTTTATGACAATGGAAATACTTTGTTCAATATGCCTCATATGTCATTTATTCCCTTATTCACTGAGTATCACATTAGAGATACATAGCTAAAATAGACACAAAATTAGTATGCCTGAGATTTTAAAAAAATTGTATATTTTCCCTTTGTGTTAACCATTTAAAACATTTTTTAATGGTGTTCTATGTTCAGATGTGCTTAACAATTGTCATATTTATTGAGAAAAAACTGAAAACTCTCATAAAAAGTAGTCTTGAAAAATAAGTATTTCATTATCAACTGGCTTATCCCAGATGGTCAATCATTGTTCCTCTAGTCTATTTTGTAACGAAGACTAACATGTACTTTGTTTTTATGTTGTTGTTATTTCTTTTTTCATCTTGTGTATGAAAAATTACATGTAGACAAATATTTTATGTCATGTTACATTTGTCTGGGCTTATATCACACTTGAAATATAAATGTCAATTTTAGAAGATTTTGTTAGTAATACCATAAGAGTTAATGACAGTGAAGAACATAGCTGAATATAATTCACTCCCAGAGTAATGTAGAAATATCATTGTCATGGTTAAAAACATGTCCTTTTAAATTCCACCGGAAAGAAATGTTGATCATTCACTTTGTTATAAAGCAGAAACTAACACACCATTGTAAAGCAATTATACTCCAATAAAGATGCAAAAAAAAAAAAACCCAAAAAACAACAAAAAAATAAACTTAAGGGAAACTAGATTGTCTCCATTATAAGTGGTTCTGGGGAAACAAATTTGAAATGTACACACTTTGTTCTACTGGGGCTTTGAATAACTCAACTGAATATTTCAGAAGAAGCCACAGGAGTGTTAAGAAAGGAAACTAATGCATGGTATAAGCCAGGCAAATCAAGGGAAACTTCTACATCATATGTTGTTTTCTCTGTAGAAAAATCCAAATGGGATATTCAGATAACTGAGACTGAAATTAATTTTATAGGCATTAACATGTGTGGGTGTTTCACACATGCAAGTACAGAATAATTCATGTGATGGTAAAAGAAAATGTGGGTATCAAGAGGGACATAAATTGAAACTCACAGCTCCTTACAATCAGTTGAATTTTACATCAACTTTGTTTTCATTGTTCTCAGAAAATTTATGCAGTGCTTTCCTACCAAAACATGTTAGTTAAAATAATAATAAATAATTTTAAACTAAATGGATACTAATATAACATTGTTCAACCATGTATTTAACTTCAAGAAAGGTCGTACTGGCATACCTATGAGAATTTGCTTTCCATTCTCCACATTTTTGTGCTGCTTTGTAAAAATAAAACATGGATTTATTTTAAAAATTGTTCGGTAAATATAAGAGGTTAAGAATTTAGTCTGAAAAACATATCAATACTCACCAGAGAAAGTTAATCATATATTTTAAATGTTATTCAATGTTTTATGTACTAATCAATTAAGAAAAAAACACTGTTTATGAAAAATACTGTAACATCCTGAGCATTAAATCTGATTTAAAACCTATCATTTGGATCTGTGATCAGAAGTATTTGTTTATTAAACAAGAATATATCTGTAAAACATTTAATATGAGCAAACTGTGCTAGAGATTCAGACACTTTTCTAGTCCTCTAAGGTCTTATAAAATTTACAATGTATCCCAAAGGTTGACCTAATTGTGTCAGTTATAGTGCAACTAGGTCCATCTCAATATAGCCATAAATTTTGCAACTCATAATGTGTTGTGTACTTTGCATTAAGTAATAGAATTCACCTTAAAATTTCTTATATTATAATTTATTTTATTGAAATTCAAAAATGTGGGTGTTACCAAAAATATCCAGTTATAAATCACTTGCCTAAAATGTGATATTTGACTAGGTGATATTAAGGGTCTTTTATATTTGAAAATTTTCATAACATAGTATATCTCTATTTTATAGCAATACACTATTCCAACTTGATTTTAGTTTTAGTTTAGTTTAGGTTTTTTGTTTTTAAATACAGGATACTCTTTTGATGTATTTGTCTGTATTTCCTTGTTGCTTTGTACTCACAAAATGATTTTCTACTACTAAAGTTTCTTTTTCCTCTTAGCATTTGTAGATGCATATGAACCACCGAATATGGAGCCAACAAAAATATTGCAAATATTGGACCATTAGGCAAAAAAAAAAATGCTTGGTCCAAATATAAGACCAAGATAATCTAATGACTATCAGAAATGTATTTTCCACATCAGAAGCTAAACTAATAGACTCTGAGGTTTTGAGAATGAGCTGTATGTTGATGAGAGATGACATCATCTGAAAATACATAAGGGTTAAGAATAAGTTACCTACTGGAGCCAAGGTCAGTGCTCACCAGGTGTCAGTCAGCCACCCTTGGATTTAGGTCATTGGTTTTAGTTTATTTTTAATATCTTAGGTTTTTGGCTTTCTTTTTGTCTTATCTCAACTTTCTATTTATCTTATTCTCTTCTTTCTCTTTATTTGGATTATTATTTACATTAAATTTTTACCTCTACTTGTTAAAAAATTATGCAGTCTTTTATTAATATTTTATTTAGCCTATAAATTTTAATAGGTTTATTTAGCATATGAAATGAAAAGTAATCATAATCTCTAGCATACCTAGATCACATCACCCAACTTAGAATACTTTAACTTAGGTTTTTACTTCTGTAATATATATGTTATTGCTGTGATGCATTTTAGTTGTACTGTGTTCTTATATATTGTATTGTTTAAAACAGCCCATGTTTGCTTAGAATTAACCACCTATTACCATCTTCACTGTTTATCATTCCCTCTGTCTTGTAGAACTTTGTGCCTAAAGAGTATTTTGAAGTGTTCTTAATTAAGCTTTATTTTTGGAAAACTGTCTATTTTTCCCCATTTTTATCTACACATGTAATATATGGGAATGCCAAGGACTTAAAATAACTGAGACAATTATAATTCATAACATAAAACTAGAAAACAATTTCTATCAGAGACAAGATATCAAAAATTAATAAAGTGTGAAGAAGGAAATATAGACCAATGAAACAAAATAGAGTCTAGAAACAGATCAACAATGCACAGTAACTTGTTTCTAACAAAGGACAAAGGCATCATTGTAATTGAGTGTGGAAATAATATAGTTCTGGGTTATTTGATTACCCATGCAATCTGGGTTGATTACATAACCTACATGTGAAAGGTAAAACAGTAAATCTTCTAGACAAAATTGGATGGAAATATATTTATGGATTTGAGTTAAATAAATGTCTCTTAAACCTGATAGTATTAATTTCCAATTGCTGTTGTAAAACTTACCATAAACATAGAGGCTTAAAACAACACAGATACATTATTTCACAGTTATGGAGGTCAGAAGTCCTAAAATCGGACTTCTGGATTTTTAGGAAGGATTGTGTTCTTTCTAGATATTCTAGGGAATAATTTGTTTCCTTGTATTTTTCCAATTCTAGTGGCCACTTGTATTACTTGGCTGATGGCCGCTTCCTCCATTTCCAAAGTCACCGGAATAGAATCCTTTAATTTCTCTCTCTTTCTGTGACCACTTAAATCTCTCTTATAAGGCCACTGATTATTTTATTGGGTCCACTGCATTATCTACAATGATCTCAGCATCTCAAGACCCTTAACTTAATCATATCTGCAATTTATTTTGTACCATAAGGTAACATATTCACATATTCAGGAAATTAGAGTGTGGACATATTTGGGGATGCCTTCTGGTCTCTAAAGATTTACATCCATCTACATATAAAATGCATTCATTGTATCCCAATATCCCCAAAACTCATTAAAACATTGACTCGTAATCCAAGATTTCATTTAATATTCATCAGCTCAAAAGGCTTAAATCTCATCATCTAAATCAGATATGGCTGAGACTCTGGTAAGATTGTTCCTGGGACAAAATTCCACTCCATATATGGCTTACAAAACTAGAAAAATAGTAATATGCTCCCGAAATATGATGGTGGGACAGGCATTCTATGCAAGGTATAGACAACACCCTTTCAAAAGTGAAAACAATGAAAGGTAAAAGGAGTCACTTGTCAAATAGTTTTGAAGTCAGCCTAGGCTAACAGTGTTAAGTTTCAAGGTTTGGCAATAATCTGTGGTTCATGGGTCCATACTCTGGCTCATGGTTTCACTCTTGGAATCTCCTTCCTTATTCATGAAGATGGCATGTATTTATATCAAGTAAATTTTATTCATCTGTTTCCTTCCTGTAGAATTTTGGGAATCTTATAGCCTTCTTTTGTTCTTCTTTACCTTTTAGTCCATGCTGGCAGTGTTTATTTTGGTGTAGCATTTGCAATAACCCTGTGGGTTCCCTGTTTATTTCAGGGGAATTCATTGCATTGGACAAAAGGCTCCTTCACAGGTCTTTCCTGAATAAGCCTATCTCCATTCCTGGTTTCTATGTTGATGTGGCTGAGGGAATCCATGAATCATATGTTTAATTTTTTCAAAGAGACTTTTTGTAACTGAATAATCATTTGACCCTTCCAAGATACAAGCCAAAGATGTCCAGGCACACTCCAGCTTTGTGACAGCAATTGTCCTAACTTTACCATCCTTTACAGTTTTGATAAACTGAGAATTTTCATTATCATCAAGCCGTGGCTGCTTTTTGCTTAACATTTTTTCTCTCCTTTTCTGTGTAAGCAGCATTTTACTATAAGCAGCAAGAAGAAACTAGATCACACCCTTGAGGGTTTTCTTTGAAATCTCCTCAGCCAGATATCCAAGTTCATCACTTACAAGTTCCACCTGTTATATAACTACAGGTTGTAATTCAACAAAGTAAGATTTCTCCCATTGTATAATAAAGATTCCCATTCATCCAGTTTCCAATAAGATATTTCCTTCTGAGTCCTCACCAAATGCTCCTTTAATGTCCCTATTTTTACCAAAAGTCTGTTTATGCTGATGTAAGTATTCTAATATAAGTTTTTCACTACCATGCACCTCAATTCCTGAGATCTCCCTAGCAGAGTTCTTAATGTTCATATTTTTGCTAACAGTCTGTTCAAGTCAAGCAAAGCTTTTTCTATCATGCTCCTCAAAATTCCTCATGCTCTATCCATTACCCATCCTAAAGCAAATTCAAAATGTTTAGATATTTATTATAGTAGCCCCACACTTCCAGGTACCAAAATCTGTATTAGTTTTCTATTCCTACTTAACAAATTACTACAAATGTCATGTCTTAAAAAAAAACACAAATTTATTATGTCTCCCTCTTATAAGGACCTTTGTGATTACATTTGACCCTTCCAGATAGCCCAAGACAACATTCACATCTCAAGACCTCTAAATTAATCTTAAATTAATCACATCTGCAAAGCCTTTGCAAGTAAGTAATATATTTATAAGTTGCAAGGATTAGGGTGTGATTATTTTTCTATTTTAAAGAGGGCATTGCTCTGCCTACCATATAACCTAATTATTAGAATAATTATGAACAAGAGGGGATACATTTAAATTTATTACATGTAAGAATTTCTGTTAATCAAAAGACATCACAAAATGAATGCAAAAGAAAGAAACCAGAAAATGAATGTTCAATGCATACACCGGATAGAGATTCACAGCCAGAGTATGCAAAGAACTCTCACAGATTAAAAGAAAATACACAAATCTTTCACAAAAGAATATTTTCAAATCAGAAACAAGCAAATAAGAATGACTCAACATCATCAGACATCAGGGATATGCAATTTCCACTTTGAGATATCCCTGTGTACCCACCAATCTGGCTAAAATTCAATGGTTTGATTGTCAATGCAAAATCTAGGACTTTCATATTTTGTCATTTTTTTTCACTGTGGATTTTTTTCAATAATTTTTCTTTTTAAAAAATGTTATATTAAAATATTTATCTTGATCACTGTGGAATTTGGAGTCCCAAGGCTTCATTTGCACCTCTCTAGTCCCAGCCCTGATTTAAAGTACAAAAACAGTCAAAACCAATCAAGAGTAACAGAGATGAGAATACTGGTTACCTTTTGGGAAGGTGGTATTGATCAGAAAGAAGCCTATGGGTGCTGGAAATGATCTATATCAGTACTGTGTGTGTTTGTTAGGTATAATCATTCATCAAACTGTTCAATCTGAATACTGTATAAAATTTATGATTCAAAATAGGTAAAAGAAGTAATTGTTGAGAAATTTCCATCTAAGAATCTGAATATTTAAAAAAAATGGTTTTTCAATCTCTCTCTTATTTTCAATTATCCATTCTATATCTCCAAATAAGTTAATCAGAATTTTCATGTCTCCTATGAGGGAATACAATTATATTTTAGCTTACTTTTACACTGAGAATGTAGAAATTTCATCATATTTCTGTGGGAGGTGGTTTCTATTAGACTATAAAACTTGTATGGGCTCTGTAATTTGTTTCATGTTCCAGACTTCTAACAAGGTCACAGAAAACAAAGCTCAAAATTTCTTATGGTGAAAATTGCCTTTAGTATTCTTCTTGCTTTATAATGTTATTGACCTCCCTTAGTTCCTGGCATCTAAGAAATTCTTACTTTCCTTATACTTTATCAATGCATTTAAAAATAATTTCTAAAACATACAAATATATGTGGTATAGATTGAATTGTGCCCCCCATTCATATGTTGAAGTCTTAATTCCCAAAATCTCAGAATGTGATTTCATTTGGAGATAGAGCTTTTAAAGAGGTAAGTAAGGATGAATGAGGTCATATGGGTGGGCTCATATCTAATATGACTGGTATACCTCTAAGGAAAGGAAGAGATACCAGGATTGCCTGCACATAGAGAAAACACCATCTGTGGACACAGTGAGAAGAGAAGAACAACCAAGAGAAACCAACCCTGCCAACACCTTGACCTTGGACTTTCAGACTGCAGAACTGTGAGAAATAAATTTCTGTTGCTCCAATCCAAAAATGGGTGGAAGACCTAAATAGACATTTCTCCAAAGAAGACATATAGATTGCCAACAGACACATGAAAAAATGCTCAACGTCACTAATCATTAGAGAAATGCAAATCAAAAGCACAATGAGGTATCACCTAACAGCAGTCAGAATGGCAATCATCAAAAATCTACAAACAATAAATGCTGGAGAGGATGTAGAGAAAAGGGGACCCTCCTGCACTGCAGGTGGGGATGAAAATTGATACAGCCACTATGAAGAACAGTATGGAGGTTCCTTAAAAATCTAGAAATAGAACTACTATACCACCCAGTAATCCCACTACTAGGCATAAACCCTGAGAAAACCATAATTCAGAAAGAGTCATGTACCACAATGTTCATTGCAACACTATTTACAATAGTCAGGACATTGAAGCAACCTAAGTGTCCATCAACAGATGAATGGATAAAGAAGATGTGGCACATATATACAATGGAATATTACTCAGCCATAAAGAGGAAAAAAATTGAGTTATTTGTAGTGAGGTGGATGGACCTAGAGTCTGTCATACAGAGTGAAGTAAGTCACTTCATTCTGAAGTAAGAGAAAAACAAATACTGTATGCTAACGCATATATATGGAGTCTGAAAAAACGGTACTGATGAACTTAGTGGAAGTGCAGGAATAAAGACACAGAAGTAGAGAACAGACTTGAGGACACTGGGGGAAGGGAAAGCTGGGACGAAGTGAGAGAGTAACACTGACATGTATACACTACCAGGTGTAAAATGGATGGCTAGTGGGAAGCAGCTGCATAGCACAGGGAGATCAGCTTGATGCTTTGTGATGACCTAGAGAGGTGTAATAGGGAGGGTGGAAGGGAGGGTCAAGAGGGATAGGATATGGAGATATATGTGTACGTATAGCTCGTTCACTTTTTTGTGTGGCAGAAAGTAACACAAAATTGTGAAGTAATTATACTCCAATAAAGATGTGGGAAACAAAATAAAAACAAACAAACAAAAAGCAAAAAAAAAAATCTGTTGCTTAAGTGACATAGTCTGTGGTATTTTGTTATGTCAGCCCTAGAAAATTGATACAACATTGGTTTTGTTCTTTTGAAAGAAAGACGCGTTTTGACTAATCAAGTGCTTGATTTATGTGAAATTATGGAGTTTCTGTTTTGATAATATAAATTTACTGTCCAAGCCTTACACTGTGATTGTGCAGAGAAAGAAAGCAATGACACTTTCCAAGAGGATGAGGAAGGGAAATCATTATCCACTGACCACAGGATGGAAGTGTCTGAAGCTTTGTGTAAATGTAGTGTAAGACACTGCTCACTCTGTTATATAATTAATCCTTAATATTACCCATAATAGACAGCAAGATAATAACAGCAGTGTTCATCGATTAGGTATTCTATTTCCCCTTAGGCATATATTTATAGCAGACTCATACTACTACACTTAAATTAAAAGGAATAAATTTCACTGTATGTACTCTTAAAAGACCTTCTTATGTTTTTTTGTTTGTTTGTTTTTTGTTTGTTTTTTATGCCTGCCATGCTATAACAACTAACAGAGAGCATTTTTACGACAGTTAAAGACTAGAAAGATAAAAGCTATTTCTCTGATTCCGTTTTCCTCAGGGTGATCCAAATGTAAGATTATTCAAAGTAAACACATTTTAAAAACCATAAACATGTTTCAAGAAAAAAAGGATACAAGAACAAGTGATGAATGTCAATGAAATGGCAAGCAAAGATTGAGAGGCAGGAAATGAAATCAAATTTAAGTGCTTGTCTCAGTTATATTTATATAAGGTGTGAGAAACTGAAAAGTGAATGTTTCAGTTTTTAATCTATTAAATGCCAATGAACCTGCACATCTAACTTTACGTTGTTTATTCTATTCTCAGAAATAATAATGTCTTTTCAAATGTCTTCAACGTTTCATCCATGAGATTAAATGTAAATGTTCTGTTTCATAGAAACATGTAAACCAGAGCCTGCATTCTAAGGTCAATTAATAGTTTTCTGGTTTGTTTGTAGAAGGTAATTCTTCTGTAAACAAGGAAACTGAAATTTTATCCTGTACCTAATTTAGTGGTTATCTAGGTAAACATGTGTCATTCTATATTGTTTCATAACACTTTCAGTTCATACAAAAGTAAAATATATAAAAGATTGTGCCCAATATTTACATTTACAGCTATGAATTGGAAAGTATCTTGACAATAACTAAGGTAAAGTAATTTTCAGAACAAAATATGAAGATTATAGATTATTAGATAGATAGATAAGTAGATACATAGATGGAGGCATTCATAGCTCCTTTTGTAAAGTTATAGCCAAAAATATTGTGACAGATAATAATTTTGCCTGAATCTTTTGCATACATAAATTCTGGCTTACAAATATTCAAAATATCACTTTAAAATAACATGTATATCCTTGAATGATTATGATTCTTATAAATAATAGCTAAATATTCCCTAATTTAATAGCATTCTAAACCTCAAGACCCCAATGTAATTTCGATAGCTCATACTATTTATAAGATGGCCACAGATGTGTATACTTCCCTTGTTCCAAAATCACAATGCAATTTAACTCATCTCAGCTATCAAGTACCTCCTGATTAAATACAAATAATAAAAGCTTTTGCATGTGTGCCACTTTGGAAATACAATACATAATAACAAGAGAACTCTCTCTACCTTACACTCATATATGTATATACACAACAATTTTATAGGATTTAAAATATGTTCTGTTGATTTGGATATCTGCTTTATTTGAGGTTAGCCTAAAACTATAAATTGATAGGACTAGTGTAAAATTATACTATAGATTCTTTTCATTATATGAAGGAAAAATTAAACCAACATGTTAAATGTCATCATTATATCTTTTATGTAATGCTAGCTGCTGTAAAAAGACTGCTACATTTAAACAGTTTAGTGTGACAGTTTTAATAATTGTCCTTATTACAGCCACATGAGGTTCTGTGGGTTTTCAGCAAAGAAGTAAGAGGTGCATTCTGCCCTGTTCAGAGTTGTAAACTGCCATCTGCATCACTTGACCTACAAGGTAGTTTTATGCAAGAACATTCAGCTGATGGAGTAATGACGTGCTGATGCCTGGGACATAGACTTGACATCATCCTCAGCTTAGATGTGAAACACATCAGTTCTGCATACATTCCATGGCAGCATGAATGTACGCCGCACTAGTCATTTGACCCCGACTAAAGGCAAGGGTGTGAGGAGGAGAAGGTCGAGGCTGGGAAAAGTAGTTCCTGGTTGGTTAGTTGTTTACAGGAAAAAATTATATTCTATGGAAAAGAAATTACAATTTTTGGTGGACAATTAGTGTCTGCTATAATCTGCCTTCTATTCTACAAATATCCTAATATGCCCATCGTTTTGTGTTTAGAACAATCTCAAACCCTCTCAAAGGAAATACCCCAAATCCTATTCAATCAATACAACATTCATTCATTCCAGAATCTCCAAACATTCTCTGTCAGTTCCAGATGGGTTTTTCTGTGATCTCACAAACTCTGAACTGAAATACACACTCCAAAATGAGGTGAAGGGATAAAACAGAAGCACTAAAAATTTTCAATCCAAAAGAGAAACACGGAAGACACAGAAAATTTTGTCCATAAAATGGGTGAAATCCTACATATTTGATCATCAAATCTTCTGTCTTGAAGAAGAAAAGGTTTCTTAAATAGAACATGATCTGATCTCTGGGAGGGACTCCCTTGTCCATGGTCCCTGGAACCTAGTTGGGAAGCAAATAACTTTCTTGTTAATTATTTCTTATGATCACTATTCTATTTGCTACTTTCTCAGTTTGAGGATCCATAAGTTATTTTGACATTCCCACAGAAAATGGGAATTTTAAGACAGGTATTTCATTGGCAATATGTCATTCCTTATATACTTTTGGGCCTCTTCCTTATTTGCTTCCAGTCAGTTCCACATGACTGGAAACATACTCAAAGTTCTTTTCTTGGCATAATTACTAAGACTAATTTATTTGTCATTTTGCTGCAAAGCCTCAATTCTTAAATTAATGGGAGTTAATTTGAGGACTGAAAAAAGTTTGGATGGAAAGGTAATAGCTTTAGTCTGAGCTTTGGGCAACAGTGAGTTTTTGTATTTGACAGAGAATTCTGAATAGACCTTTATTTTCAAAGGTTTTTTGTTTTTTAAGGAAACTTAGACTGTTTGGGATCCACAAAAGTTTTCCTTTTACAAATTTTTGAGTTTTCAATCTTTGAGAATCTTTCTACTTCCTTTCAATTCTGCTCTTGAATATAACAACTATCTTTTGAGTTTTCTTCTTTCTTGTAAAGGTATTCAGGTTATAATGCAACATACTGTGTTCCTCAAAAACTTTCTATTTTCCAAAATTAAGTGAGAGTTGAAAAAACTTTGGCAGAAAAGACAGGCTAATCAAAATTTTTGTGGCTTTGTAATAAAAACAGTTATACTAATTTTTAAATGTGTTAAAAATATAGCAAAGTCAAAAATGGTATAAGGCACTAATGATAATTTTTTTTGGTAAATACATTAAGTTCATTTAAAAATTTTGGAAAAGGTAAATTGATGGAAATGGATGCAAAGGATTGAGAAAACTTAATGTGACAAATATTCCAAGATCTTACATTCCATGTGACAAGCACTACAAAACACATGGCCAAAATGAGTAAAGAGGAAGAAAGTGAACTGAAGGGGTATGATGAATAACTTTGCATTTCTGCTATATCAGCATAGTTAATACACTCTGTAGTCAGTTACTATCATTAGGAGTTCCAAGATATTAACATGCTAGAAAATAAAAATTATTATCCAAATGCTTTCTACATTATATTGACATCACTCCCCTATTCATCATTTATATATGAGAGAATTTACATAACAGAGACACATGTTTCAGCAGAACATTTTAAATTTTAAAATTTGTATGGAAACACAAAACACCCCAAATAGCCAAAACAATCTTAAGAAAGAAGAATGAAGCTGGTGGAATCACACTCACTGACTTCAGACTATACTACAAGGCTACAGTAATCAAAACAGTATAGTACTGACACAAAAAACTGACATATAGATCCGTGGAACAGGATAGAAAGCACAGAAATAAACCCACACAGCTATGGTCAATTAATCTGCAACAAAGGATGTGAGAATATACAATGGAGAAAAGACAGCCTCTTCAATAAATGGTGCTGGGAAAACTGGACACTTACATGTAAAATAATGAAATTAGAACATTCTCTAAACCATATACAAAAATAAATTCAAAATGGATTAAAAACCTAAATGTAAAACCAGATACTATAAAACTTCTAAAGGAAAACATAGGCAGAATGCTCTTTGACATAAATTGCAACAATATTTTTTTGGATCTACCTCCTAGAATAATGAAAATAAAACCAAAAATAAACAAATGAGACCTAATGAAATATGAAAGCTTTTGCACAGCAAAGGAAACCATAAACAAAACAAAAGACAACCTATAGACCGAGAGAAAATATTTGCAAACAATGCTACTGACAAATAGCATTAATTTCCAAAATATAAAAATAGTTTATACAGCTCAATATCAAAAAACAAACAACCTAATCAAAAAAAAATGGGCAGAAGAGTTAAATAGACATTTCTCCAAAGAAGACATATAGATGGCCAACAGGTACATGAAAAGACACTCAATATCACTAATTATTAGAGAGATCAAATCAAAACTACAGTGAGGTATCACCTCACACTAGTCAGAATGGCCATCATTAAAACATCTACAAATAATAAATGTTGGAAAGTGTGTGGAGAAAAAGGAACCCTCCTACATTGTTGGTGGGAATGTAATTTGGTGCAGCCACTATGGAGAATAGTATGAAGGTTCCTTAAAAAACAGAGTCAACATATGATCCATCAATCCCACTCATGGGCACATATCCAGAGCAAACTCTAACTAGAAGAGATATATGCAGGGACTACCCTGGCAGTCTGGTGGTTAAGATTCCACGCTTCTACTGCAGGTGGCATGGGTTTGATCCCTGGTCAGGGAGCTAAGATCCCACATGCCACACATGGTGCAGCCAAAAAACAACAAACCAAAAAAAAAAAAAGAGAGAGAGAGAGAAGATACACATACCCCAATGTTCATAGCAGCACAGTTTACAATAGCTAATACATGGAAGCAACCTAAATGCCCATTGACAGATGAATGGATTAAAGAAGATGTGGTACATATATACAGTGGAATATTGCTCAGCCATAAAAATGAATGAAATAATGCCATTTGCAGCAACATGGATGAACTTAGTGATTAACATATTAAGTGAAGTAAGCCAGACAGAGAAAGACAAATATCATATGATATCACTTATATGTGAAATCTAAAAAATGATACAAATGAACCTATTTACCAAACAGAAATAGACTCATAGATATAGGAAACAAACTTACAGTTACCAAAAGGGATAGTGGGGAGCGGAGATAAATTAGGAGTTTGGGATTAAGATATACACATGACTACATATAAAATAGGTAGACAAGGACCTACTGTATAGCACAGGGAGCTGTAGTCAATATCTTGTAAACTTTAATGGAAAATAATCTGAAAAAGAACAAATATATGTATATATATTTATATATATATACATATATATATGTGTATATATATATATAACTGAATCACTTTGCTGTATACTTGAAACTAATACAACATTGTAAATTAACTAGATTTCAATAAAAATTATATTAAAATTCAACTATGAGAAAGTAATACAATTATACAAGTGGACAAAAAAACAGAAAATTCCCCCAAAGAAGATATATGGATAATGAATAAGTGCATGAAAATGTTGCTGAACATAATTTGTTATCTGAGAAACGAAAATTAAAAACATAATGAGATACCACTGCTCACCCATCAAAATGGCTAAAATACAGAAAACTGACAATAACAATTTCTGGAACAAGAAGAACTCTCATTTATGTGGGTGGAAGTGTAAAATGGGACAGCTACTTTGCAAGACAGCTTGGCTTTTTCTTATAAGCATTTAAATTTACTATATAATCCAGCAATCTCACTCCTAGGTATTTACCAAGTGAGTTAAAAGCTTATGTTTATGCCAAAGCCAACTGGAAGCAAAAAATATATCCTTCAACAGGGGAACAAACAGCAATATATCTGTGTTATGGAATACTATTCATCCACACATAAGAATGAGCTTTTGAGTCACACAACATGGAGAGATCTTAAATGCATTTTACTAAGTGAAAGAAGTCAGGCTGTATACTGTGTGATTCCATTCATATGACATTCTGGAAAAGGCAAAGCTGTAGGGAAGTAAGACAGATTAGTGGTTTCCAGAGGTTGTAGATGGGGAGAGTTTGACTACAAAGAGGATTAAAAAAGTAAGTTTAAGGTGGAGGGACCATGTTGTGATGCTGAGATGGTGAATATATGATTGCGTACATTTGTCAAAACGCATAGACCTGGACATCACAAAGAGAACTCTAAAGTGTGCAAACTCAAATTCAAAAGTAAAACTGAAAAACCAACCAAACAAGCCACAAATACATACACAAAAACTCAATCGTGGATAGAATGTAAATTATATCATAAATGTATGACACAATGACACTAAAGGGGATGAGAATAAAAACACAAGATGACCTAAGAAGAAACTATGGAGAACATTAGTTTGACTAGAAAGTTTAAGGTTAAATAAAGACAAAGGGAACTAACTTATCATAAGCACTGTACTCAACCTGGTATTTTTTAATTTTTTCATGGGAATTAGACATTAACAAGTTTAAAACTGCTTTACATGAATACAAGGGTTGAACAAATAAATGGATGGTGGATTGTAGGGGGGCAGGTTTCTCATTTTCAAAGAGGGAACTTTCAAGTAATCAAAAGGGAAAGGCTAGAATGACCCTGTTTTACTGGATTAAAGTTGGAAATGCACTGTGAACTCCTGTATGGCTTAATATTAGTACAATTAGATAGATACAGAAACAATTATAAGTATGTATGTAGTATTAGTGTCCTGTTGCTGGTGAGGCAAATATCACAAAGTTACCATCTTAAAGCAACACAAAATTATTATCTTAAAGTCCAGGAGATCAGAACTTCTAAATTGGTCTCACCAGGTTAAAAGCAAGGTGCCATCAAGGCTGCATTGCTTCTAGAGACTTTTAGGAAGAATAATACGCTTCTTTTTCCAGCCTCTAGAGGATGTCAACATTCCTTGATACATGAGCCCCTTTCCATCTTTAAAGCCAGACATGATGTTTTTAAATTACTTCAATCCCATTCCTATTCAAATTTATTCACATTAAAATAATGAAGTCTACAAATTGGCAAAATATTTAAATAATACTGTCCATTCGTGGTTGGGAGAGAATATATAAGAATTAAATGTCATTAAGATTTGTTGCCGTTGGTACAAACATTCTTGAAGGAAACTTAGGAATAGTACTAAAAGCCTTTTAAAAGCATACAACATTTAATTCATATATTCAACGGGGGAATTGATATTAAGAAAACTATTTCATTGTGTGTGTATATAGATATCACTTTTTCTTTATCCATTCATCTGTCTCTGAACACTTAGGTTGTTTCTGTATTTTGCCTTCTCTGAATAATGCCACAGTGAACATGGGTGTGCAAGTATCTCTTTTATAGATAGTGATTTTAACTCCTTTGGATATATACCCATAAATGGGATTTATGGATCACATTGTACACCTTAAATATATATATATATATATAATTTTTATTTGTCAATTATACCTTAACAAATCCAGAATTAAAAAAAAAAAACTATTAGAAAAATTTTAAGTCTGTGTGTAAGAACTACATTGGAAAGGAAAGGTTGTATTTTATGCAGCATTATGAGAGTGGTGATACTCTATGCAGCAACTAGACAGCAATTGGCATGAATGAATGGTTTGACTCATTAATTTCCTCCCCACGTAGGTATTTTGTTTTGTTGTTTTTTGCCCATCAATTTTTTTCTAGGTGGTTGTTTCTGTTCTTATTGTAAGTTATAGTATTCTCAGTAAGGTCTATTATGGAGCAGCAGTAAATATAGTGCATGCTGATGAAAACATGTAAAAATCTTTTGGTTAAAAATGTCTAAATATGTGTGTCTTAGTTTCTTATGGCTATTGTACACCTCAGAATTCTTCCAGCCTCTACCCATTACCAGTTCTCAAGCCACTTCCATATTTTACATATTTATTATACCAGCATCCCAGTTCCTGTTACCAAAATCTGTATGTTTCCTATGCCTGCTGTAACAAATCCCCACAGATCTGGTAGCTTGAAAAACAACAGAACTTTATTCTCTCACATTTCTGAAGGCAGGATCCTAAACCAAAGTGTTGTAAGGTTTCACGCCTTCTGGAGGCTCTATGGGAGAATCCATTCCTTATCTCTTCCAGGTTCTGGTGGCTGCTGTCATTCCCTGGCTTGAAGCCACATCATTCCAATCACTGCCTCCATCTTCACAAAGCTTTCTCCTCTGTGAGACGAGAAAGGATATATATATATCCTTGCCCTGAATCCATACTCCTACATATTTTCAATGCATTTTAACTTCATCCTTTTGGAAGTGAAGTTTAAAAAATAAATTTACAGTTATGCACTATATTTATTTGTTGGATTTTGATTCACTGAAGTTATGCCAACATTAATATTTTAATATCAGCTTGGAGAGAAAATATTTAATTTTTGACTTCATTATGAAACCCAATCATTTTGCTCTGCACTTTTGAAGGGACTGAAAATATTCACTGTCATCTTTTGTTGCCACCTCCAGCAGTAATTCCCTACAATTTACTTATTGCTCTTGCCTGAATGAACTGCCTACATATTTTCCATATCTGATACTCTTCTCAATGTAACATCATGTCACTTCTCAGAGGCGCAGAGCAAGCAATTTATTTTCCTTTAAAATTTTCACTCTAAAAGAAGCCAAAAACTTGTCACAAGTTGAAGGCAAAGGGCAGAAGGATGCTTCAAAACTGTGAGGTGAGCCAGGGGGCGATATGACAGAGTGAAAGAGCACAGACTTTGAAGTCAGACAGACCATTAGCTGTGGAACTTTGGGCATACAGAGAACTCTCATGAGCTTTGGCTTCCACAACTGTAAAATTAGTGTGATTATCCAGGCAATGCACATGACTTTTATAAAGGTACTCAAATTCCACATGCATGTGTTAATGTTGGTTATTTATCATTACTGAGGTCAGGTATAGAAAAAGCCCAATGCAGGGCCTGGTGTGAGGGTTTTTTGTTTGCTTTTGTTTTTGTATTTTTTATTTTATTTTTCCAGTTATATTGAGATTTATATCTATTTATAATTGCTACAAAGCATTGTGTAAGTTTAAAGTGTACAGCATAATGACTTGACTTATATATATTCTGAAATGATAACCCCAATAAGTTTAGTTAACATCCATCATCTCATATTAAAAAAAAAAGAGAGAAAATATTTTTTTCCTTGTAATAAGAGCTTTTAGGATCCACTGTTTTAACATCTTTCAAATATGCTATATAGCAGCGTTAACTATAGCCATCATGTTGTACATTACATTCCCAGTACTTATGTATCATATAACTGGAAGTTTGTACCTTTTGACCATCTTCATCCAGGGGTAGCAGGTGGGGGAATTGGATGAAAGAAGTCTGTTAATTGTAAGCAGTATCTATTATTAACTATGGGATAGGATATTCTTCCTTATATCATGACAGGCTAAGGACATAGCAATTAGATTATGATTTCTCACTAATCAAATCCCAAATATTTGTACAATAGAAAAATTTTGAAGTGGAAATAACAGGGTGGGTTTTACTAGAATATAATAACAGCAACTTTATGAAATTTTTGAAATGTACTGATATTTTTCCAACCCCATTTCAAACCGTAGGAGATTTGACCAGGATAATACAAACACATAATGAGAAGATAAAAAGTTATAAGTGTTAAAATGAAATTTTCCACAGATAATTTACTGATCTTGTAGGTGTTTATTCAGTGATTCATGAATTGGGCAGCATCCAAGCTAGCAGATAGAAAGGAGCTCCAATAAGCTGTAGAAGTTGAGAGATTTTTACAGACCAAACTGAACAGAGATAAGGAAGGTATACTGAGCATTTGATGGTTGATTAAAACAAGGTTACTTTCCTTATATGGAGAAAAAGGAAGTCTTAGAACCAGGTCTGGTAACTTGTGTTGAGCAGGTAAGCACTGATTGGTTGATCTAGGGCTTCCTTTTCCAAGACAGTGGAACATAGAAATTTAGTTAAGTTGTAGGTTGCTGGCATGGCACTTGGCATGAGGAACTCCATTTTGAGGCTAATATGGTTACTTTAACATAAGAGATGCATAAACAGCAATCTGAGAAACTAATACCTGACAGTGAAACCCAAAGAGATGTATTATAAAATATTTATGAAACAATTATATGTGCCAGACATTGTCCTAGGGAGGCATGGAGATAGTAATGAATAAAGCAGACACAAAACTCTACTTCTCACATTCCAGATACATTTGTTAATGTTGGTTCTTTAATATCAAAAGAAAAAAAAAAAGAGTCTGCCTTTTTGTGGCATGGAAGAGGCATCCCAAACAAATTTCATGAAATTTTTCTGGTGAGTATAAAGAATATATCTGAAACTCAAGTGCTTTCAAATTTTGTGGTAGTGAAGAACTAATCTGATTCCATATTGGATTCATTTATTTTACTTTAACCTTTGTATTTTATTACTTTTGCTACAAGTTAATGACTAAAGGAATGTTGCTGTAGCTTAAAGTATACATAATGGCCCATTTCTGGGAACCCTGCTTCCCATGCCTGAGTGTTAAGCTAAAATACCTTTGTTTAAGCTCCCAGGAAACATCCTGACTAGGCCCACCTGTGAATGGCTGCAGGAAAGAAGAAATTAACACATCTCTTCCAGAGTCTGGCTGGAACCAGGAAATATTTGCAGCAACTTATCGCCTTTTTACTTTACCTCCTCACCTCCCCCTCTTTCTTCTATGAAACACAAACACACACACACACACACACACACACACACGCAAAACAGCATCCAAACCCAGGCAAGATGGTTCTTTGGGACACTAGTCTACCATCTTTTTTGTCTGCTGGCTTTCTGGATAAATTCACTATTCCTTGCCCCAACACCTCCTCTCTAGATTTATTGTTCTGTCATGTGGTGAGCAGTAGCAGCTTGGACTCGGTAACAATTTTCCTACAACCACATCTCAGATAGGCTTACTGTGAGTGTATCCAAAGGGATATAGCCTTCCTGATACCATACATAGAGAAAAGATACAGAGTAGGCATATGTGGACTCTGGGACCAGGGTACCTGGGATCAGGTGTCTACACAGCTACTACAAGCTAAGAGACATTTGGCAAGTCACTTTACCAGTCTCTGCTTTGGTTTCCTCAAATGGCAACTGCATCTGATGATGAGAGGGACATCTCCTCCACAGGAATAAAATGGCCTAATATACGTGAAAGTACTGAGAACTGTGCCTGGCATATAATATTATTAAATCTACCTCTTGGCTATTGGGGATGACAGTAAATATGTAAAACACGATGCTTCTTATCCAGAAATAAGGTAAACAGAAGGCTTTTAACACTGTCTCTTCAAATCAATGTAAAGAAACCTTTCCATTGCACTTCGGGGTAATATATTGATAACAGTTTGTTGATAATCCTGGAGAGTCTGTTGCTATGCTGAAAATTTATTTTGAGGATGAAAGTCAGTTCCTAGTTCAGCATAGCTGAATTGATGCTCTGATTTAATTTTTTCACTAGCTGATTTTGTGTTATGTTTTACTTTTCAGTATATCATATGTCTCCTCTAGAATATAAGCCCTATGAGAGGAGGGACTTTATCATGTTTTCTTCTCTGTACCCAGCATCTAGAATAAAGTCTGACACATATATGTTAATCAATGTTTTGGATTAATGAATCAATAAGTGAACTAGTCTTTTCACTTATCAGCCTCTTACAGAGACAACCTACCAGCAAAAATTCTGCCTGGAATTTGCTTGAGAATTGCTTGATCTGACAATTTGTCAGACTGTTGGACTCCTAGTGATTATGATTTTACTTTCTTTTTAAGATGGATGGTCGCCAATGCCAATTACATTTTCATGAAGAGAGGAAGCTGGGTGCACAGGTAATGTACTTTGGGTAAAATCTGAAACCATATGTTTTCACCTGGTTTAATTTGGCTTACCCCTCCCTCCCGCAGGGCGAGGGGGTTACATGTATATAACAAATTACGTTTTTCCCAAAATTAGGTTCATAAAGCGTATTATTCACACACAATAAAATTAAATTTTCTTTTAGATGTACAGTTTTGACAAATGTATAAAGTTGGGTAACCACCACCATGATCAAGATATAGAATATTTCCATCACTCCAAGGTTCCTGTGTCCTTTTTTGTTCAATTTCTTCTTCCCATGCCAGCCCTGTAACCTCTAACCTGATGACTATTCTCATAGTTTACCTTTCAGTATATCATAAAAATAGAATCAAATATGTAAATTATAGATAGATAGCTATAGCTATAGATATGGATGATACCGATACAGATATAAAGATATAAAGAGAGCACATGTAAGATGCTGAAAATACTGACATTCTACACATGTGTTTTTATATTACTGGGGTGATATTTACTTTTTATCATGAGTAGTTGATTGCATATGACTCCCTTGTAGGTAACCTTGTATTATGTGATTTAACAGTTGATGACTAAAATATTTGAAATAGAGACCTAAGTGTGAAAAATATGTTTATATGTTTTTCTCAACTTATAAAAAAAGTAAACAAACAAAAGTTTTCCAAGCCCCTCCTCCCCCAATAATAAACTCCTCACTGTGATAAGCATTCTCCCATTTTACAGAAACTTGCTTTTTTTTTTTAGTCAACATTGACACTAGTCTCTCATGACCAATCATTTGCCATTTACTTACAAATCGTTTCTACTGAGAAAAAAAATATATATCTAATTTTCAAAAGAAAAGCTTCTACTCATCAATCTTTACAGACAAATACCTTACTTATTCTCACAGATTGTGGAAATATAATAAAAAATGTAGTTTTTTCTAATCTACCCTTTCCTACTTAATGAGATTTCTTAAGAAGTCGAATGATACAATGAGAAACAAATCAAATTACAATTGTTGTGCAGTTACAAAGTGTCATTTCTCTGCCACTATTCCAACTCTCCCCTTTTCTACTGAAAGTCTCCTGACTGGTTAATTCTTAGAATTTTCCACTGCTCCAAATTCATCCCTTGCCTAGTTCTTAGCTTTATCTTTATAAAACACAGTTCTAATCCTATTATTGCCCAGCTAAAATTTTCTCAATGGTCTCTCACCACTGACCTAACTAAACCTGGATTTCTTATCCTGCCACTTACAATCTTCTGCAAGATTGTTGTAAAAAACTGTTTTTGTTTCAACTTTCCACTTCATCCCTACATAACCTTATACTCTCCTTGTATTGTGTTTTGCACTATTTTTTTTGGATGAGCTCAGACTAACTTTGCCATCTTGGAAGGTCCTGGCACCATTGTAGTGTAAATTAAATATTAACATCCTTCGACAAACCAGGAGGGAAGTAGGCAATATCAAATCTACAAGTTTTTAAGATATTTTGGAGTTAAGAGATAAGGAAATATAACTATATTATTATAATTATTTATTTAGCTATTATAAATTATATTGTCAGATTACCGTTAATTTTATTAAGTGTTTCTTGTATGTCAGCAATTATGTTTGGTAAATTCTTACTGTTAACACTTTCAAACAATAACTGTAGCCTTGGAAATGTTATTATTTAATGGATTGAATATGAATAGTAATCATTGTAATGGTAAACTGTAAAATAATTCTCTGTAATCATGAATGCTTTAAATTCGTTTAAAATTAAAAGATTGGAAATTAGGCAAGTTATACAAAGAATTTTTCAGACAGTTAATATTGAGATCAAACTATCATTTTGTTACTAAAAATTCCTCTATCATGATAAATTTAAAAAGAGGAAATCTAATGAGCCTCTTTTTTTCTCTCTCATATACACTAATGCATGTACAAAATACACATACATGAAAATTTTGCAGATGATATCAAAGGATGTGTGAAGAAATGTAAGGCCATCCATGTGTGCATTGTAGATTCATAAACTCCAAAATGCACTCAAAATATTGGGCTAAGTTCTCAAAATATAGCTCCTGATATCAAGAAGTACTTAACTAGTAACCTATATCATAGAATTAATTTCATAGTTGTTAAATTGAAACAAGTCTATATATTATTCTGAAACTAAAGAACATAAAGACAATTAACTAATGATCCATAATTTGAGAGAATGAAAGCAAACATATTTTAAGTGAATGAAGATATGTAATTTAGGAAACATTATATCTTCTCTAATCATTTTCATATCTCTAGGCCAAATTATAAATGCTCCTATGCAAGTGTGTCTGTGTGTTTCAATAAAAGATCCTTGCTCTGAATAAGTTTACCAATTATTATAAACATAAGTTAGATATGGAAAGGGGCAGATGTGTGCATAAGGTTAAGACTTTTTGATTAAGATATATGTTAAATATCAGTCCATTTATTATTTATCTGTTTTCCTCTAAATTTGTTTATTAAAAGTTTTATTTTTATTTCACTCTTTATATATAGTGATACATATCTATATGTTTGTGTACATGTATACATATGTGTATGTATATATACATGCATAATTTCATAGCAGTTATTAGTGCTGCTTTAATGTATTTTATTTGATGTCTGCTAAAGACCAAGGAGACATCAGTCTAAAACAATGCACAGTGAAGTACATCCACATTTCACTAACCTCCTCCCAGTGAGTTGACTTAGAAACAGCATACTAATTCACGGGTAACAAACTGGATGCTTATTTTGTTAAATTACACTGACGTCCATGATATATCATAAAAACAGTCATATGGTATCTACATTGTTGGGCTTTTTTACTTTAATATTCTGTGTTTAAATACTTATATAGGGCAGTGCAGACTAATGGTTAAAACCATGAAAGTAAAAATCTAATTGCCTAAATTCAGCACTGGCTCCAACACTTACTAGCTGTTAAGACCATTAACAAGATATGTAAACCCTCTGTGCCTTAGTTTTTTCATATATAAAATGAAGTCAATTTTATAGTGTGTTATGAAATCTAAATGGATTAAAATTTGCAACATGCTTAGATCAATGACTGACTCATAGCAGGCATTATTACATATACATTTGTTCAATAAAATAAAATTATCCACTTCATTTCTTGTGGATGGAGTGCTTAAGAAACAGGTTGGAGTTTTCCTGTTGTGCCAGCCATATAAATTATGGGATTAAATTTTTTCTAACTTCTCTATTTCTCCCTTTCCTTTAACTAGAATTTCTTCTCTAATCATCCCACTTACAAGTAAAATTGTTCATACATTTAGAGACAGAGACCTGACTATGTTTGTTGTAATGTTTAATTTCTCTGTGTGCCTGTGACTTAGAGAGAGAGAAAGAAAGAGAGAGAAAGACTTTTAAAACTAAAGCATCTATAAAGTTGCTCATTTGGTAGATATTTATTGATACCCTATTCAATGCTTTCACCAGGAAGAGAGATATGATGAATGAAGACATGGTCCATACTTTTAAAGAGCTTAAATTCTAGATATTTTGTGTAATCTATTCAATATGAAGGCATAAAAAAATAACATTCCAAAAACTGTTATATCAATCTCATCTTCTCTTTATTACTATTTAATGCATTCTTTAAGTGACTACATTTTTCTTAATATAAGGAATAAAAATATAGCACTGCCATTTTTTTTTTTCAAATTGAGTCATATAAAAACCAATGTACCATTAGTGTGACTTCACAGAAAGGAAATATAGCTTAATGAAATGAATGACATGCATTAAGAATAAATGGCAGGGCTTCCCTGGTGGCGCAGTGGTTGAGAGTCCGCCTGCCAATGCAGGAGACATGGGTTCGTGCCCCGGTCTGGGAAGATCCCACATGCTGCGGAGCGGCTAGGACCGTGAGCCATGGGCTGCTGAGCCTGCGCATCCGGAGCCTGTGCTCTGCAACGGGAGAGGCCACAACAGTGAGAGGCCCGCGTACCACAAAAAAAAAAAAAAGAAGAAGAAGAAATGGCAATATTTACAAAACAAAGTGGCAGTTAATAAACATCAACTTTAAAAAAAAAATTGAAATTGTTGCAGACAGAAAGCAGAGAAAGAGGTCATACATGAAGCTGGAGATTTAATGAAGGTGCAGATTCACGTGCTTATGGAGCAACTAAAAGCAAGAGACCTAACCTAGTAACATTGAAATACAGAAAATACAAGGAGGACAAAACAAGTTTCATTTTCCTTTGCTTCTAGCATAGAATTTTCTTCTTGCCTGTTCTCACATCAACCTAAAGAAAAGAAAGCTGGCCAAAAAGCACCAAACCTGTACTCATAGCTAGCATATTTCTGTTTAGTGCTATTTCCCAAGTGAGTAAATAAGATGAATCAACTTCAAATTGAGTGATCCAGATAAAGGTAATCAATACTTTGGATGATGAAAACAAATAAAACTTCAATTATTATATTTAGTATACATGAAAATATTCATACAGAAATTAGAATTATATGTTTTGATAATGAAATAATCTGAGAACACTGATGAAATCTTGGAAATTGAGAACTTTTGTGTTGAGATTTTAAAAATTCATTAACACCATCATAATATAACAATAAGGTTATTATCAAGAGTGCCTAGACCACCACTACCACCACCAGCAAAGACAGGATTTAATAAAGGAATAAGAATCAAAATGACAGCAGATTTTTCAGTAGGAACACTAGGTACTGGAAAATAATGGAACATTGCCTTCAATTTTGAGGAATATTTTCAAGGTAGAATAGGTGTCCCAGAATATTAATTGATTACAAGTTCATAATAAAATACTCACTTTCATGAAGAGCCTCAATGTAATTTAATGTAATTTAAGAAAGAGAAATATTTGGAATCAATGGTATCAGGCTGAGAAATCCTATGAGGTAAGCCAAGACACTGGCCTTAATGAATAGAGTAGCTGGCTTAAATTAGAGGAGAACATGGGCATCTGGTTATTGACAAAAATGAAAGATAGGGTAGAGAGCAACTTGGCTTATAGTTTTAAATCATGTGGATTGTATTAAGGACATTATTGAGCATCATATAATGCATATTATTTTAGTTTACAAACAAATATTTAGGTGGAAAGATGTTTAGAGAGTAAAGGTTGTGTTTAAAGACTTGTATTGAATATACTCTCATTACTAAGCAGAAGATAGTTCTAATATGAGCACATTAATAAAACTGATTTACTATCATACTATTTATTTTAGTCTCATAAAATGGGGGGTGGGAGAAAATGCAAGTGCTATTGACAAAAACTAGAATATAAAGTCATTTCTTTAACTTATCTTGGGCTTTAAAAATGCCTTAGTTCACACTCTTTTGAGACTTAAGGATAATATGAGCAAATTATGGGGGGGGCAGCAAACAGGAAAAGGACGGTGAGTAAAAGTATTTATAATGTTTATAACTCTCTGATCTTTAAGACATCAAAGGATATTATTTTTTTAATCATTGGGAGAAAAATAACAAAAAGCATAAAAAATTTCTGGGCATCAATGTCATAAGAAAAGTCAGGCAAACTGTGAATTCTTCTGACATGTATTATTTAGAGAAGAGCTCTGAAGTGGATAATGATAATCCCCATCCTTACAAGCACTAATCAATAATAGTGGAAGGTCAAGAGCATATTCATAATGGAATATAACAATTTGCTGTACAATGGAATATTCAGATTCACACATATTCAAATTCACAAATTTTATTGAAAAGGAGCTAGCAATTCAAAACTCTGTCCTCAAACATTTCTGGTTATTTCAATACAACATGTTAAGCATATGTTACACCCACAGTGATGACTGTTGCCAATGCTTGCTTGGATTTGTTTCTCTGTAACCATCTTACTTATTACAATATTCTAGTGTAAGTAGAGATTGCTTGGAAGAGAATTTTCCTTGTATGACTAATGTTCTTAATAAGCACTTTTCTCCCTTCCTTTTAAAATTTGAAGTCATTTGTACCTACACCAGATTACAAAATGTCTACATCTTTTGAATGTCTTCATTATAATTGAATTGACAACTATGCACTAATTTTATTCATAGTAGCTTCTCTCATCAAATTATCTTTCAACACCATTTCATGGCTAATAACTACTGAAAGATTAAGAGTTGAACAGAAAATAAAGAATTAGAAGGTAATGATCTCAGTCTGAATAAAAATGATGATAGGGAAATCACTTGAATATCATAAAAATACAAAAATAGGTATTTGCTGACTCATACACATTCTATCACTGCCCTTAACAAATCACCACACATTTAGCAGCTTAAACAGCATAAATTTATCATCTCGGGAAACCAGGCAGGGATTAACTGGATCTTCTGCTCAGGGTCTCACCAGACAGAAATCAATTTGTTGGTCAGACCCGTGGTCTCATTTGAGCCTCAGGCTTCTCTTCTAAGCTCATTAAAGTTGTTAGCTGAATTCAGTGCCTTGCAGATATGGGACAGAAATTTTGTAGTTGTTGTTGTAGTTTTGTGAGCTCTTGGGCAAGGCTGCTCTCAGCTCCTAGAACTTACCTTCAGGTCCTAGTCACAAGCCCCTCTCAAAACTTGGCAGCTTTTTTATTTTTTAAAGCTAGAAGGAGAATCTCATTTGCTTCAAATCTCTGCATCCAGTCTCCTAAATTGGAGTCTCAGATGAGGTAAACTATTCAAGAGAGTGAAAATACCATAATATTCACAAGTTCTGCCATCACTCAAGGGAGGAGGATCTACAGGATGTGCACAAGGAAGTCTTAGGAGCCACGTTAGAAATTTGGCTGATAGAATTCAACAAACATCCCTGAATATCAACAATATTTCAGTAATTAAAAACCATATTAATACCCTGTTAATGGCCTTAGTAATTCTCAAACCTGATTTTTATTTGAATGAAATGTTAAGTTTTAAAATGTAGGAGTTAGGGCTTCCCTGGTGGCACAGTGGTTGAGAGTCCGCCTGCCGATGCAGGGGACACGGGTTCATGCCCCGGTCCGGGAAGATCCCACATGCCGCAGAGCGGCTGGGCCTGTGAGCCATGGCCGCTGAGCCTGCGTGTCCGGAGCCTGTGCTCCGCAACGGGAGAGGCCACAACAGTGAGAGGCCCGCGTACCGTAAAAAAATAAAAAATAAAATGAAATAAAATATAGGAGTTATTAGGCTCCATTCCAGCCAATTAAATTAAAATTTCTGATAATGTGGCCAGACTACAATATTTTTAATATTTATTAAGAGATTCTAATATGCAGCCAGGGTCAAAAGCTATTTCTTTTCATAGAAAAAGCGCATGAAGGTTTGTGTCAATATAGCTTACATAGCCCCACAAATCTTAAGTTTGCTTTTACAGGCATACCTTGGAAATATTGCAGGTTTATTTCCAGACCACCCAAATAAAATGACTATTGCAACAAAGCAAGTCACACAAATTTTCTGGTTTACCAATGCAAATAAAAGTTATGTTTATACCATAATGTAGTCCATTGTGTGCAATAGCATTATGTCTAAAGAATTGTACACATCTTAATGAAAAAACTCTTAACTGCTAAAAAATGCTAACCATCATGTGACAATACCAGGTTTCTACAAACTTCAATTTGTAAAATACAGTGTCTGTTAAATGCAATAAAGTGAAGCATAATAAGACAAGGTATGCCTGTATTGAGTTTCTGCCTATCTGGAATTTAAAAGTGCTTTATTTAATGCAAATTATCCATTTTGATCAAAAATTCGCACAAAACCTGATATTCTTAAAGAATAAATTATATGCTTGTTGGATAAATAGCAAAGGAATATTGTTTAATTTACAGGAAGGTATTGGCATGTAGTACAAGCCAGTGGAATACGTAATAATAAGGGGATGAATAAGAGAGAGGAGGAAGAAAATTATTTAAATGTGTGTGCATGTGTGTGTTATAATATTGGGCACATCCAACATAAGGGAAAATCAAAAGAATTAAATGATTAATTACTAGCTTCAACAGGTGTGTACAACGAAATTTTCAGAAACTAAACATATTACTATGATCTTGCAACAAATAAAAAGTAGAAGGGTATTGAAACTGAAGTCTTTCCTATTGCAAAGCCCTTGGGTTTTGATGCTCACACGGGCCCTTCATTAACCTTACATTATATGGGGAATTCTTTTCTGGTTTTCCACAACCTTTATGTACAGTTTGTTCTTTACTGCCTTGTTTCTATCACTAGGTACAATTTTATGGAGAAAAAAAACAAAAACAAAAACTAATTTTATTTTCTGCTGAAGACTTCATAGTATTAATGAAATGGTATGTTTGGAGCATGGATTTTAAAATGTCTGAGTCCATAAATGGAAGGCAGAAAACATGCATTTTTAATGTTTTAGAAAATATAACATTTTATATTTTCAGAAAATATTACATTTTGTGTTTCAGGAAATATAGTATTTTATATTTCAGATCATGTAACAGGGAAATGAAAGTAGCTATAAAATCATCCACAGGTTGATACTTAACTTCCAGGAGACATTACTGCAGAATATATAAATTCAAATTCTACACAAACTGAACAAAATGATATCTCAATATGTATGGGTGTGGGAGGTGGTAATTGTTTTGCATTTATACATATCCTGTCTGCCTTTACTTTAGCTGACTGAATTTAGATTTGGCTGTATTTCTTTATTGTCTCCAAAGAATCAGATCCTTAAATATTGCTGCCTTATAATAAAGGATATATAAGAATACTGTAGTTAGGAGTATGAAATACAATTCTGAAGTGACTTTCCAAGTATGTCTTTTTGTTTCTAATGCAAGAGAAAAGGATGTAGTTTGCAGAATGAGGCATAGCCTCCAGTCTGAGAATGGCTTCTGTCAGTAATAGTAAATATACATGCTTGTTTTAGGGATTACCAATTATATAGAAAAGGTGTCTACCAAAATACCTGGAGCACAGTAGGAACTCCATAGAAGAAAATAATTTTAATAATTTAAACTTTTACCCATCATAGGATATTTTAAGACTTTCAAGGTATTAATTTCATTAATCATATAATTTACACATTATTTTAATAATATTGAGGGGTAGTTGAAAATTGTTGAGACTTGAATGTGACTGGTAAATATAAAAAAGACATCAATATAAAGAAAAAATTGCATTGATTAATAGGTTATTTTTCCCAATTCACTAATGTTTTGCACCATTAAGTGATATTAGGTGGATGCAGAATACATTAAACAACCAAATTAAACAAGCAGCAGCAAAATACAGTCATCTGTATATTCATTTATCTTGTATTTCTTATATTGTGGCCACACTGGCCTTGAGCTTTGTCTTAGAAGTGCTTATTGCATAAATCTACACAAATCTTTGTGAATTTTGTGCTTTTGTTCCTGATAATTCACTAAGCTCAAGTAGTTTCATCTGTTCTTTAAAGGTAAAGTCCTGTATGTATCTCAGTGTTTATTTATTTATTAGGAAATTAACATGTTAAAATGTTTTTTTCTACTAATTTTATTAGGCTTGTTTTGTTTTACTTAGTGCCCTGGTTACAAACTAGCATCTATTCTTTAGTGGTCTTACCCTAAGCCAAATTTTCCCCATAAACCCTCCTCTTTTTAGAGCAAATTGTGCTGAATGCAACATTTATAGAAATATTTACATTGCATTCCACCAGAAATGTTTTTAATTAATTTCCTATTATATATTAGATAAGGTAATTATCCATTAGAAAACATATTCTGGCATTATGATGGAGCAAATAGAAATAAAAAAATGTGAGCATTTATTATACATATGTGTTTGCAACTTTGCAATTAATCTAATTTACTTAATAAATATTTGTCAAAACTTAATTTGTGCCAGTCTCTGTATTATGTGGCAAGATTAAAATTTTGAAAAAGAGGTTAGGTTTAGTCCCTGCTCTTGTGAAGTCTATATTTTAGCTGGGGAGAAAGATATAGAGATAGGATATTACAATACAATAAGGGAATCTCAGGTGTTGTGGAAAGTATTTGATGGGGTATAAGAGACTGATGCTATTATGATTTCTGAACTAAAGATAATAAACCCACACTAGCTAGTTTTATTAGGGAAGACATTTATTAAATGGCCATTAAGTCACTTGCAAATTTCCAAGGAAATCCAAAAGAATCAAGTTTGGCAGCTACACAGCCAGGAGTGTTGCCTAAATTTCATCACAAGACTATTACAGTGAAGACTCTTTAATGTTATTCTGAACACTGACATTCTTCAGAGTGGGCACTGAATATAACACTGCTGCTATGTTTTACAGAACAAAATTAATGGGACACTTGTTTCTTTATGACCCTAGTTTCCAAATAGAAGTTCTATGACTAACTGAAGTATTTTATATTATATGCCTCAGCCAGAGCTAAATACTAGAAAAGTACTGTCCTTGTTTCTACTTCTGAGAGTCATAGAACCTTGTAAGTTAAACTTTGCCCAAACAGAGGAAAAGTGTATATAATTGTTGGTAAACCAATTATACTGACAGTTACCCAATACTGTCTACCCCTTAGCTTGCACAACATAACTCACCTAAACAGACACAGGACTTGCAGCCATGACAAGAAATCCATGAGAACAAGAGTTCTCAGGAGTTAACTGATCCTGAAAAAATGAAAGCATGCTTACATTGTGTCCAAAAGAGATACAGGAAAAGGTGGAAATCAAGAGAAATCAGTTTAAATACACAAATATATACATTGCACAGGAAAGTAAATAATACCTTTAATAAGTATCTCGGCATCTTTATCTTACAGAGCAGTGCACATTTCTACCTTTGTATAGTTTTACCTGCTTCCAACTCCTTTAACTTCTGCCTTTCAGTGGATTTGACAGTGCATGAAACATCCTCGGGATTCTAGGTTTCAAACACACAGTGATAACTCACACATATTGCCATCATCTTGATGTCTATATCTATATGTGTAAATTGTGCTGTGGTATGAATGTTTGTATCCCCCAAAATTCATATGTTGAAAGCCTAATGCCTGATGCGATGGTATTAGGAGATGAAGACTTTGGGCAGTAATTAGATAATGAAGGTGGAGCCCTCATGAATGGAATTAGCCCCTTCTAAAAGAGATCCCAGAGAGCTTTCTAGTCCCTTCCATCCTTTGAGGATACAATGAGAAAGTGCCAGCTATGAACCAAGAAGAGGATCCTCAACAGAATGCAAGAATGCGATGTCTTGTTCTTAGACTTTCCAACCTTCAGAATAGTGGGAAATACATCTCTGTTTTTTTTATAAACCACTCAGTCTGCAGTATTTTGTTATATCAGTCTGAACAGGCTTAGATGATAGATAGATAGATAGATAGATAGATAATTAGCTGATTTTTTTTTTCAGTGGCATAAGATGCTGAAATGTCACTCTGAACTTTTTATTCAATAAAATGTTTTGCTATTCTTTTGGTTGAATTATTTCTTTTGAGGAAACCTATGATTTTCAATTCAGTACAGATTATAATGAAGCAAATGTGATGTAAAAAATGTCTTTTATTAAGTATAATATTTGGGGGGGACTATCCATATCTTCTGCCTGTCAGAGAAACAGGGACATATATTACTTCCTGGTTCAGAACATGTGCCTTATCATATAGGACTTGACCTCAAACTTACAAGGATTTTTTTTTTTTTTTTTTGCGGTACGCGGGCCTCTCACTGTTGTGGCCTCTCCCGTTGCGGAGCACAGGCTCTGGACGCGCAGGCTCAGTGGCCATGGCTCACGGACCCAGCCACTCCGCGGCATGTGGGATCTTCCCGGACCAGGGCACGAACACATGTCCCCTGCATCGGCAGGCGGACTCTCAACCACTGCGCCACCAGGGAAGCCCAAGGATTTTTAAAATTTCTTCCTATTTCGTAAACCCAGCTTCACGTAGATGATCTAGTATATGCTAAGATCAGCATATATCAAGGAAATTACCTATTTCCATAATTCTCCACAACAAAATACATATTTTAGACGTAATAATAGTTATGCATAAAATGTGTAGTTATATGACACTTTGGTAGGTTAATGAATGATGTTATAGACAAATGTGTAGTCAGCAGGAAAGCAAAATCAAATTACAACACAATACAATGTGTTTGTTTTATCATCCATGAAGGACAAAGATGCAATGGAATCAACTGGCCTCCATTAGCTGTTGGTACTATGATAGTGACTAGTTTTGCTTTGGCTGTTGGCAATATTGAGCACTCAACCGGACTGGTAGCCATATCGTTATTGCTAAAAAAAATTTATTGATGACCACATGATAGCAAGGTCGTCCAGTTTGCATATCCGTTTCAAAGCATTAAAGATAGGGAAAGATACTGACTTTCACAGGATAGATTATCTTATTGATCTGATTTTTGAAAGTCTCATGTGCAATAGAAAGCTTTGGACAGACATTCAATCACACTTATTTTTAAATTTGACTTCCTATGCCATTTTTTTTCTAAAAATGTCTTTTTAACTAATCTTATAATAGCTTGTGTTAAAAATTCCTAAATATTGACAAAACCACTGACCTTTCCCCATGACATTCCATAAATCTTTATCTCAGATTATCTTTTTTCTTTTTTTTTTGCCAAACAAAGAGAACAGGTAAGTTTTATCCAATAGAAAACCAAATTATTCTCCCCCACTGTCCACTGCTCTGCAAGTGGAATTACTACTAGTGTAACTATAGTGTCCAAAAATTCACTTCTAGCTTTGTCACCAAATAATGCAGAACCATCTTGTACTTTTAACCATATTCAAAAAGTCATTTAACTCAGTTAAATTATTATGGAAAAATGCCAAAGAAGATAAATGTGTGAGCTTTGGCAGTAGGGATGTCCTGGCAGGAGTAAGTACATGAGAAATGTGAGCTACAAGTTCATGTAACTTAATTTTGCCTTCAGATTACTGTCTTTGCCCCCCATATATCACTTCAACTTGGAAATGAAATGCTGCTAATGATGCACTATTTTATAGCCTGATGGATAACACCAGGTTCATGATGGGAAACTCAGTTCAAATGGTTACCTGATGTTCTTTGTCAATCATTCAGTCCTTTCTATGGCTCAGTAGCAAGCCCAGAGCAGTTTCTCAAAAATAGAATATCTACTTTCTGTACAGAATATGGTCTTGCTTTAAAATAATAGGGTCCTTGTCTATGTCTTTCTAACTTGTTTAAGTAGAATATTCCAGTACAGAAAATCTAAAGAGAATAGTTGGTATCAAGAGCCTATATATCAAAGATGCCAAACCACTATAGAATTGTAAGGAGCACACACACACACTGTTTCCATATATCCTAGATGTGCATTACTTCTGGTTCAAAACCCCAGGAGCTTCCCTGGTAAAAGCTGAAACTGGTTCATGTACACGGAAGGCAAGTTGAGGCCAGAGAAAGAGAATGACCACTCCAGATTGGTAGGTGGCAGGTTTAATAAGCAAGGGAACTTACATATGAGGCTTGTCTTGGGCGGCTGCAAGATGAATAGATCTTTATACTTGCCCACCAGAATTGTAAGTTTATATAGAGTCTTTAATGGGACTCAGTCACCTATACCATCCAGATGGTCTCAACAACACGTTGCTCTCTTAAGACTGCATCCTTGAAAATTGATCCCATTGCAGGAAGAGTGGGCAGTGTACATTCCAAGGACAGGGGAAAGGGTGAAGAGCGTCCGATTGCCCAGTCCAGCTTAAGGGTCAACCTTAATGACCCCTCAATGACCTCCTCTAACAATTATTTCTGCATTATATCAGCAGTGGCAAATATTGTAGAGTGAATAAGCTTGGTAGACACAACCTCCTCCATTTCGCCCCTCATAACCAGATCTTACAATCTTTCATGCCCCTTTCTTGCACAAAGTTCCCAGAGTGGACAATAGGCTCTTTCATTAACGTGGAAGTGGCTTGTTTGGTAGCTATCTGGCTGTCATTGGAGGCAGATATCACACCAACAATATAGGCACCTGCAAGAGAAAACATGGATTACAATAATGATTCCCAAAATAGGCAAAAAGAATTTTTTCCACCAAAAGCCCCATGCTTTGAACCACCGATTTATTAAGTCCCCTAGGCTGGGGGTCAGATCCCCTCAGGGTATTCACTTGTGTTCTCATGTGATTTAATAATGATGATACATTAGCAGGTGCCTCTTTGCGAGTCAGTAATACTGTCCAAGGGATCCTATTTTAAAGTACAGCTGTTCTCATTAGAGACATCTTAGCATTCAGTAAAGACAGGCTTTGGTAGCTATCATTTGAGGCTTACTGGGTGAATTTAATAAGGGCTTCTATGTTTGCTATAATATCCTCCAGCCAATGGAGGGAAAAAAGATGGCAGCCAAATGATCATACCAATGGAAAACAGAATGTGCCCACCTTACCTTTAGGAGAAGAAGGTTGGCAGCTTTAGGAAGTTGACCTAGCTGTGCATACCATACATGCTGGCCGGGGAGGCAGCACTGTCAGGTGTGAGGAGGTGAACATTCCATTCAAGGTATAGTGAGTTTCAACAGGTTCCGCTTGCAGAAGGACAATGGGATCCCAGTGGAGATTGAGTAGCTCTCCCTCTCCCAGGGGTTCAAAGTAACTCACCCATCCCAATGGGATGTGTCATTGCAAATTCCAGCAGATAACGCCTTCCCCAGGCATTCTGGAGTTTGGTGTTCTCAGCAAGCAGCATAACATGATGATCCATGATGAGAGTTGAGGCAATGGTGGTCTCATAAGATCCGTAACATTATGGTGTTGGGTATTTTGGCAGGGCTCCCCAGTCTGGCACATCTTGATCTTTGAAATGTGACCCTCCCCCAGTTCCTCTCTATTTGATGAGTGTATTCATGCATGGTACTCAGCTTCTCTAATCCCATAATGGTGGCAACATGGTTTACTTGCCGACAGGGCAAAGCCTGGATTAAGCCAGACATGGTGTCCACACAAAACAAGGCACACTTACAACTCTCATTGGAGGGAGAGGACCAATATAATCAATTTGCCAATCCCTCACTGATTGGGAGCTCTGGTGGATGCCCTCAGGTTTCTTTGGTATTTGTCTTGGGCATTGTTTAGAAAAACACAGGACATGATTCACTGCATTAACAGAATCACTGTATTTCAAGAGCAATCCTACATCCTTGACAATACATCATCCCACCTGGGGGCTATAGTGGCTGCTTTTCCTATGACCCAATCTTCTGTATCTCCTGAAGGGTCAGTTGCTAGGGCTCATACGTTATGACATCAGCCTCCTGTTTTTCTCTGTGTGTGTGTGGCGGGGGGGTGTCAGTGCCTTAAGAGCCAGGATGTGGAAGGTAGCGAGGATTGCCTCAGGCTCTTAAAAGAAAACCAAAACGTCTTTGCACATATCCCAACCCTACAAAGGCGTATTCATAATCATACATCCCTCGGCTTCCCATTACCCAAGGCATAGGTTTAATCACATTAGAGCAGCCCAACTGTCAGTGCCAAGGGGTAATGGCCAGGTCTCATGAGTTATCACCAACCAAACTGCTCTGGGTTTAGCTCACTAGCTGCTGGAGTTTCTTCCTGTTTTCATCCAGATGGTGGCAGTGTTGAGCCGAATAAGGACTGCAGTTCATGTGGATGGGTTGCCCTGAGTAGACCCATCTGTATACTAGGTTATCAGTGAAAATTTCCCCCACTCCCTCCCTACAAGCCACAGGGGCTGCCAAAGGAACAGGGGTGGGGCAATTTGGAGGGTCTACACCTTCCTCCAGGCCTATATCTCTAGAGACAGTTGGCTGGTGGATAGGGTACTCCTCTGCTGCAAGGAGACATGTCACTTTGTCAAAGCAGGTGAGCCATTGCAGAAGTGGGCTCACTGAAAATATTCTCAACTTTCCCCTTGATAGGAAGGGACGTTCTTACTATGACATGCTGCTCCTTCCTTTTTCAACTACTATGATGTTTTGTGTCCCAGGTGATGAGCTTTTAACTCATGGTTTTTGTACAGTAATCTCCATAGGATTTAGATATTTTCTTTCTCCAATGAATTGTTTCCCTCAGGAATATCCTGACTGCATATTATCTATTAATAAAACATTCAGTTTTAACACTGTTGAAGGATATTGTCTCAAATATTCCCACTTCTCCCTGTTTCAATTGACTCGGGGTCTGAAAATTGAGTTGGGTCTGGAAAATGGAAGATCATTGTCTTTTTTAAGGCAACTCAAATCTGTGCCATAGTTGTTTTACTTAATCAACAGACCCAGTGTTACTTTGTGGGTTGCTTGTACATTTACAAACTAGGAAACTAGTGATCTATTATCCACCACAAATACAGCAGCAGTGGTCAACCTGAATATGGACTCCATGCTTACCTTGCCTCTGAAGTCTAACTGTTGTCACCTGGCCTCAACAGCTCAAAAAACCCTTATCTTTGCTGAAATAAGAATCCTTGTTCCAACTGCAACATATTTTACCTACAGAGAACAACCACAGTGGCATATTACAAAGATGCTGTCACTCCTCTCGCCAATAAATTTATCAACTTTAAAGTTAAAATGGTACCTTCTGCACCTGTTTAAGAGATATATTAAGGGGTGAGGTCACATGGCTATTTCCTAAGTCTTTAGATTCTTTATTCTCCTCTCAGGATGTAGTTTCTGTCTTTCAAATTCATTTATAGGAAGCCACAGTTGAGTGGAGATTTCAGTTAATCAACCAAGCAAAGAATTAGAACATCTGTCTGTGTATTGTACTAGTGGATTGTAATCACAATCTTTGGTAAATTCAATTGTGTTAGGTCAGATGCTCTGGAAGCAGATTCTGAGATGGGAACTTATAAATATTTTATTTTTTAAAGGAATGTTCTTAGCAAAAATTGATAATGGAATGAGGTAAGAAGGACAAGAAAGGGGAAGAAGCTATGCTTCTATATAATATAAAAATGTAGTTTCAAATATAATTTAGAACAGTTCTGATGTAATCAACTTGCTAACAAGTGTCTTGTACATCTCTGTGAGTGTAGAGATGATTGGGGGCTCAGTTTCATTTTTGCTGACAGGTCAGATATTCAAAAGCATTAATGACTGATCACACACTGATGGGTATTAGCATAGCTTTGACTTCTGCCACCTGTGTACTCCATTGCACAGTCTGTGAGGTGACTGAGGAAAGAGACTCATAAACCCTGGCCAAATCATTCTGTCTACTTGTTTTCTTTTTTTTGTGCCTTTTTTTTTTTCTACAGTAGACGGTTTCTGGCACATGTTAATGTGAAACACAAAAACACCTACAATCTGTACACTGTTCCACAGGTCTGTCTATATCATTATTTCCCAAACATCTGGTCCAGAATCTGGCTTCTTCCAGGTTCTTGACTGACCAGTGAAGCCATCTGTAAATTCACATGAATCCGTGTGCCTCCTAAACTCAGGACACTCTCTGTCCACATCAAGTGAATGACCAGGAATAGTGCCAAAAGCTCCAACCACTAGAGAATAATCTATTCCCAGTGGCTCTTAAGACCATATTTAAGTATGTCAGTAGCATAGCAGCAGACCCTTTTCAGTCCACACCAACCTACCAAGTTAGTTCATCTACAAACCAAGTCTACGATAAACCTTGTTTATTCCGCCCTCAGCTTTTATAAGGAATGTTCCATGAGGCCATAGTATGGCAACAGTGTTGGTATAACAGTGATGATTGACAAGAGTATTTGGACTACCTGTTTAGACAGCCTATATATGCCCATTACCAAATGTGTGACTTTCATCTTATGAAGGATGCTGCCATACCTACTCAACAACTCGATGTAGTGAATCTGAAAGGATAAGGCAATGGAATGGGAAACTTGACTTGCAAGGTCATTTGCAACCCATGGCCAGAGGCTCAGGTCTACCAAGGCTCACTAACATGACAGGAGCTATTTTTGAATATTGTATGGTTTTCTGTTGCAAGTGTTAACAGAATCCTATAGCTTTGCACTAAAGCTTTTTTTGTGGCTTGCCAGAGACACTTTATGAAAAGTTTTCCTACCATGGATACCTCTGTTACTATGGTATCTGATAAATCCTGTGGCCAAAGTGACATTTTGCTTGTCCTTTCATTGGATTCCACTCAAAATCTACAGCCATTCATGTCACTTAATGAAACGTTATGAGAGTATTTCCAAATATAGAATATACTATCTCCAAACCGCAGAAGTTGATATGTTAGTACTTACTTTTTAGTGGTAAGAAGTTTAATAATTTGTACTTTACCTTGGAGCAGATATCCTAGTGCTCCCAAGAATACTGGAATGCTAAAATATTCACCAATATGGCAAGGGGCCAGGACTTCCTACCCAATCCACAATATGTCATTGGCTAAGGCCTGAGGGGTGGAGGATTGTAACTACCAAAAGACTCTAGACAGCATGGCTTGTATTGCCCAAGGGCAACATTTCAGAGAAGCGTGCACATTTTATTCATCAACGTAGGCTGTCTGCTGCAACATTAAAATCAATATTTAGTTTAATCTAAAATTAGGTTTTCTTTCTGATTAAGCTTACTGGGAATTCACACATTTCGTATATATGTTTCTTGGTATGATTTTAGCAAACACACACACAAACATACATATGAATAGAGATAAGGAAATCTTCCAATTATTCTTTTTGTGCATAAGCTGTCTTTTAGTGGGTTTGACTTTGCAATTAGTCCCCAAGGGTAAGTTCTGGTCTTGTTCTTATTATAGTTTTATAAAAAGTGAGACATTAGGGGGAGGTAAAATTAAGATATTTGGATTCTCCTTTCAAGTTAGCTGCCTCAGGTGTGATGAGTTCAGCATTCTAAAGCAATGTAGAAATAATTTATCAAATGGCTAAAAGGGTGAACTTGCAGAACTGCTTTGGCTGGCAAAATATGATCAGTGGGGTTCCTGGATTTGAATCTCATCAATCTTTTCTTATGACACCTGTACAATGTTCAAGTTTCATCCTTACTGATAAGTGACTTCACTTTCATGTAGTAAATCCAATGAGGCTGGGAATTAAACTAATCTAATTTGGCAACCCCCAAAAGCAAACCCTTAGTGTGATTTTTGGCTGTTTGAACATTGTATCTGAAAGAGATAAGATTCTTTCAGGAGAGAGAATCTCTCTCCTGAAAGTAAACTTTGGTTTACTTTTAGAAATAATGTGATTTTTTTCAAATGCTGTATTTCCAAAAAAGCATGTTTATTTTACATGTGTTTGGCATCAAAAATAAGACCTTTAAAAATTAGTATCCTAAATGATTATATTTAAATAAGATGAAGTGTGGAGGATCCTACAGTTAATTTCTTGGGGCAGAATATATGACAAATTTGTACATGTTAATTAGTCTTCAGAAAAGTTTTATTTTAAAACTTTGAAGACTATAATGTATAAGCCTGAGGTGCATATTTTAATTTAGAAATTTCTTTTTCAGGAAACCAATAGAAAACATTTTTTTATGGCTGCAAACTATCTTCAGCTATTCAAATCTTCTTAAACTATAACTTCAATGGAATTTCTTTTTGCCATTGTGTTTTATCTGAGCAGGGGGGCAACATCTGAGTGAACTTGCTCCCCTCAAGCTCTCAGCTGACACACAAAGTTAGATGTCAGTTTACATAATTTAATTGGACCTAACTCTTCTTGTCCCAATCGCTTCTTTGTCCTCCAGCTTGGTTTTTTGTTTTGTTTTTGTGTTTGATTTTTTTCTCCTATTTTTTTTTTTAAACCTGACATACACTTAACTAAAGTCAGAAATAAAACATCCCTCTTATTCTGATAATAAGTCTTATCTATTTTTCTTAAACATGTTTTGCTCTTTAAACACCAGGCCTTAGGCAAGATGGTGATATTATACATAGTTTCTTTCCCCCATCTCATTCCAGGTGTCTGCAGCATGGCACATCTCAGTAGGGTCTAGCTATCTAGCTGGAAGGCTTGTCACTCCTAAGATGTTAGTTGATTCTACTTAAGATCTCCATACCCTCAGAAAGTGTACAAATTGAATGGGACACTAGTAATAAACAGAGTCTGAAGACCCAAAGGAAAGAATCATTAATGGTAAATAATCAGGGAAAATGACAAACAGTGATGCTACATAGTGGTATAGTAAAAGATCTTTTATTTGGGACTGGTAGAGAGTAATTTAATTTAAAAATTTAAATAAGGTGATATATAGCATATAGATGCTATATGCAAATAGATATAAAATAGCATATAGATATTTTTGTAAAAATTAATAAACAGAAACTTCAGTTAAATAGAATTGGGAGACCATAGGCGGAGCTCTCACTACCTGAAATATTAGCAGAGACCAGCAGGAAGTAGAAAGACTCCTCTTTCCTGACAAGGCCTCAGACAATGAAAAACCATAGACTCTTTGATACTATAGTCCTCCCAACTTCCTTTCCTTCTCTGTAAAAATATTCTCCTTCTCTTGTCTTGCAAAGACTTGCATGTGGCTGAACCCAAGTTGACATTCTCTGCTGATCCTGAATAAACTCATTTGTGTGTATGTGTTGTTTGTTGTTCTCTTCTTTTGCTGGAGAAATAATTAGCAGTCTATTTGTATTAGGTCAACATTTTGGTGGCCCATAAAAGGACCAGAAAAGACCTCCAAAGGCCCCAGGGCTGGTGAACAAATAGGTGCAGTACCCACAGTTGAACCCATTGACCTTACTGCTTTTCTCACTGAAAAAAGGCAAGTCCTGCTCCTGGATTCTAGCTTACACCCTCTTTACATTTGAAGCTCTCCAGGCTTTATTCAGGATCTGCCTAAAGAATTTTTTCTTTCCAACTTTGTCCTGTGTATGAGTACTCATTTGGCACTTTGGTCTGATTTTGAGATCTGACTGTGTTAGCTGAAAATGGCTGAGGATCCTTTGGACCATTTCTTTGGGAACAGGGCTTTTTTCACTGAAAAGGTGCTGTTTTTCAGCCACTGGCCCATTGTTTTGGAATAAGGGCTGTACTATAGAAACTGGCTGAGAAGCCTTCACCCTATCTCCTCCCAGACCAAGCTGTTTCCTTAGAACTGGCTGGTATTAGACCTTCAGGCTGTCTGAGCATCAAGCTGTTTTGAGATGTTTGAACTGTTTAAGCTGTTTGAGCTGTAAGTTGTTTGAAAATTATTCTTTTATTCTGAAGTAAAACCTCTGAGCAATGGGATCTTAGTTATCTAAATATTTTGAAGGCACTTCCCCCCACACATAAGAACTCTGGTCAATTTTATGTTTAAAAACTGCAGTTCTACTGCATGCACATTTCTAACTATATGGACTATATTTTAAATATCAGTGGCTATTATGGGTTAATTTTTAAATCCCCAACTAATTTTAAAAAAAAATCTAACTGGACTACAATAGCCCTAAAATTTCCAGAAATAAATGGGAAGCCTATTATAGTTGGGATTTTGGAGGCTTCCAAATGTTATCCAAAGCTTAAAATAAAGGTGAGTTGTGAACCATAGTCAAAGATGTTTCCAAAGTAACTGATGATACTCACAAATTTGCTGAGGAATTTAATATAGTCATTCAAACTTTTAACCTAGTTTATCTGACATATCAGGTAGTTCATATGCTTGTTGGTGAAGATCAGGCTCAGCATTGGATGAAAATCACTAATTGGGAAAATCTTGAAGGGTCTCTAGAATTGCAACTGGGAGACCAACCCACTAAGTTTTTATATGATCAGGCTAGGACAATCATTAAGTGACTTCATTTCCTAGGGCTTTTCCAGAGCCCGCTGACTTGAAAAAAATTCAGGCTTGCACTCAAAAATCTGATGAACCTGTTCATGACTCTTACAATTAACTTCAGATTGTTTTTAAAGAACACTCTAGTCTTCCTTCATATGTTGATTCCAACTGAGTATCTTTAACTCTGTTTATTGATAGGCTGAAGATCATTTTCCTTCTAGTAAAAAGGACCAGGATGGAATGGAGAACAATTTCCACTCCAAATTGTGCTAATCTGGCAAACCAGCTTTCTCTCACTCAAGATAAGTCCCCTAAAAAGAAGACCACTAATATTCTTAATCTTCAACTTCAGCAATCAAAGGCCCCTAAACAAAACCAAAGCCCTCCTGGTTTCTACTATTATGCAAAAAGCCAGGATATTGCAAAAGAGATTGTTACAAATTAAGTGCTTCAGGTGTCTTTAGCCTTCTAACCAGTCTTTCCGAGGTGTTCCTAACTCACAATGGCAGGGCCCTGAGGAACTACAGGGGATCTTCCCAATCCTCCCACTCAACTGGCTTGAGAAAATGTTTCACCAGATTGAGGATGAATCTCTCCCATGCCTAATTGACACTGGAGCCACACTTTTGATGTTCAACTCCTCTACTATAAAGAAGCCCCTGCATTAGAGTACTAAAACAGTTTAAATAGTGGGGATAAATAATGAACCTTAAGAGGAATTTTTTTCTCTAGACTTATCTCCTTTTGTTTAGGCCCTTTGAGAGATACATATGTTTTCTACTTAGTTCCTCTACCCCTATCCACTTATTAGGTCAAGATTTCTTAGAAAAGTATATGCTGGAATTTATTTCTTTCAAAAGGGAGAAATAATTCTAGAATTTGACAGTAGTTATCAAAGCAGCCAACCAAGTGAATTAAATGAAACTTGACATCTTCTATCTGTTCCATCTCTGATGTTACTTGAGCTGATTCTGGAAACACTGATCAATTGTCCCTAATGAAAAAGTTACTGTCCTCCTTATGGGCAAAATCTGTAACTGATACTGGCAAAATTCACAGCACACCTCTTATCAAGAGTCGAATATCCCTTAAAACCTCTTTCTAGAATTAATCAATATCCTATCAGTAAAGAAGCCCTTCAAGGCATAAAGACCACAGTAGAAGATTACAAAGCTCAAGGCCTCATTATCCCTTGTACTAGTCCCTGTAATACTCCTATTTTGCTAGTGAGAAAACTTAAGGGCTGAGGGCGGAGTTTTATCCAGGACCTTGGAGCAATAAGTAACATTGTTATTCCTCGACACTGTTTTTCCTAATTCTCACACATTACTAACATCCATTCCCACCAGAAGTAAATTATTTACGGTATTATGTAGTGCATTCTTTAGTAATCCAGTTGATAAAGCTAGCCAATACCTTTTTGCCTTCACTTGGGAAGAAAAACAATTCACCTGGACAGTAATGCCTCAGGTTTTACTGAGAATCCTTATTGTTTCTCTCAACCTGAAGACTGATCTGGATGATATAAATTTCTCTAGGGTTTCTACTTTGTTGCAGTATGTGGATGATTTGCTTCTTTGCTCTCCTTATCAAGCCTACTCACAGGAAGATAGCATCCACTTTCTAAAACTTTTAGCCTTAAAGGGACATAAGTTTGTGAAAGAAAAATTGCAGTTTGCCCAAATGCAGGTTCAATATTTAGGGAATCTGTTATCAGAACAAGGGCTACACCTAGATCCAGATAAGATTCATGGTGTCCTAACGTTCTCAAGTCCAAAACTAAGCACCAACTGCAAGGTTTTCTTGGTCTAGTTAGCTACTGCCAGAATTGGTTTCCAAATTTTTCTCGTATGACCAAATCTCTGTACATTTTACTGAATAACAATGCAATCCAGTTCTATGGGAAGAACCAGACAACATACATTTTAAGGCCTTCAAAGGGTGTTTCATGAACACCCTTGTCCGTGGGCTTCCCAACTATCGGATTCTCTTTTTCCTTTTTGTATATAAAAAGGAAGGAAATGCTCTTAGGGTATCACACAGAGACCACCATTGACCCATAGGGTATTACAGCCAGCACCTGGACCCTGCGACATGGGGACACCCACCTTGTCTTAGAGCCATAGCTACCATTGCCCTTTTGGTTAAGACCACTGAGAAAATCAGTGTAGGATCACTTTTAATCATTTTTGTACCTCATGCCATAGAAGCTCTCCTGAATTCCCATCACAAGTTTCTCATTTAACTTTTCTCAGTCAGCTGCCTCACCTCCTGTGAAGTCCTTCTGTTAACTGCTCCTCACGTAACTTTTTTATGTTAATAACCTTAACCCTGCTACTCTTCTCCCCTCTGTCACCTATGAAGTCCCTCACAACTGCTTAATGCTGACAGATCACCTCCTGACTCCTCATGAAAATCTAGATGAAACTCCTTTGAGCAATGCTAATTTCTCATGGTTCATTGATGGTTCCTATTTAAAAGGTGGCAATGGCAAATATTGTGCCAGGTATGCTATTCCAACTCCTTTTCATGTTGCTGATGCAGCATCTTTACCTATGCCTACTTCATCCCGACAGGCAGAATTATATGTTCTTACATGGGCTTGTACTTTTTCAAAGGACAAAACTGTCAATATTTACACTGATAGTATATATGCTTTCAGAGTAGTCCATTATTTTGGAATGCTGTGGAAGCAATGGGTCTTCCTTACTTCCAGCCAAAATAAAGTTAAAAATGAACCCTATGTTTAGGAATTATTGGATACAATACTTTTACTTGATGCTTTAGCTATTATTAAGATTCTGGGGCATTCTAAACTTGATTCTCTAGAAGCAAGGGGAAATCATCTTGTTGACATTTCCACAAGGAGTGTTTCCCTTAAAGAATCAACAACAGCCAAATGTCTGTCATAATCCAAAGGGATATTTCTCCAAATGATAATTTAGAAAAGCTGGCTAGAGAAGCCCAACTTTTGGCTTCACGAAAAGAAAAATAAGATTGGAAATTAAACAATAGCTGGTTTGATAAAAAGAAAAAGCTGTGGTTAGATCCAAATAACAACCCAGTCCTACTAGAGATTCCAAATTTCCCACTCCTCATCATAGTACATGCATTAAGCCATTGGTCTACTGACAAAATAATACAATTCCTGAAACAATATTGGTGGGGAAACGTTTAACAACAATAAGTACTTACTTTATTTGTCCCATTTGTCCAAATTACAACCCAGGGAAGCCTGTTTGTACTGCTCCTGGACATTTTAAACTGCCTGATGGATCATTCATAGTCTGGCAAGTGGATTTTATATAACGTATTCCATCTCATAGATGTAAACATGTTTTAATCATGGTCTTTATGTTTTCAAACTATACTGAAGCTTTCCTTTGCAAGCAGGCTACTGCCTCTTCTGTGGCTCAAGTCCTTTTGGGAAAGACTATCCTTTTTTGGAAAACTCCTCTCAAACTTCATAGTGATTGTGGAACCCATTTTACAAGTCAGGTACTTTAACGAGTCTGTGCTGTTTGGCTTGTTTTAGATTTTCACTGTATGTATCCCCCTCAATCCTCTGGTTTAGTTGAATGCACTAATAGCATTATTAAGATTCAATGGCAAAATTTGTAGAGAACTTCCAAATACCTAGGTCAAAAGCATTTCTGTTGGCCCTTCTCAATCTTAGATCCACCCCTATCAGAACTCATAAACTCTCATTCTTTGAGGTAGTCACAGAAAGTCCAATGCATTTAGCTCCTGTCTCTTTTGACTCACAACAGATAAAAGGAGAAAAACTCCAATATTGCAAAGACCTAATTGCTTCTATCAAAAATAACCATGTCTTGTTAGAGTAGTCTTTCCACAGTGTGCTCTCGGAAGACAAAGACCTTAAGAATCACACGTTGTCAAGTGGAGATTTTTGTTTACTGGAAAAGACACCTAAGAAGAACTCACTTCAACCTCACAGGAAAGGCCCTTAACAAGTGCTGCTAGCCAATTCTTATGCTGAAAAATTATGGGGAATAAACCCTTGGATTCATGTGACCCAGAAACCACCAAACCACAATTGGACCTGCACATCATTAGGTGACCTGAAAGTATAACTTTCCTAAAATTGAAGGAGATGACATCTGATAGGACAGCTTTTCCAAGATATTAGGACCAAGCCTGTTGAAAGTTTGTCACCAAACCACTGATGATGACATAATGTTTTACATGATCTCTAATGCCTATAATCTTAATAATATATGGACTTTAGATAAATAGTGACTGAGAATTCTCCCTCTTACCCCTCCTTGATACTTGAATTTGATCTCAATACGTTTTCAATCTTTGATGTGGAACCTATACCTGAGAAAGGCCCTTATTGGCACTGAGGGAAAAAATGTTTGGAAAGAGAAAAACTTGACTCTTGATCATCAGTACTTTCAGAGAGCTATCTTGATCAAAAGGGGGAAATGCAAAAAAAAAAAAAAATTGATAAACAGAAACTTCAATTAAATATAGTTGGGAGACTTGAAAAAGGAGCTCTCATTCATTTGCAATGATATAAGAGAGCAGCAAGAAGAAGAAAGACTCCTTTTTCTTCCTGGCAAGGACTCAGATGATGAAAAACCATGGACTCTGTTTATTATAGTCTTCCCAACTTCCTTTTCACCTCTGTAAAAGTGTTCCTCTTCCCTTTCATGCAGGAACTTGCACGTGGCTTGCCATGGTTGCAAACCCTGAATTTAAATTGCAGTCTTCTGCTGATCCTAAGTAAACCTGCCCTTTTTTTTTTCTAGAGAAATAAATGGCAGTCTATTTGTCTTAGGTCAACACTTTAAACATTTTTTCTTAAACTTATAAATTTATTCAGTAACAATTTGGCATGGAGTCAAAGCACTTTCTCTGGAATACACCGTAAAACTTAAATAAAATAATTATAATAAAACGTATAACTGACATGAATAGGTGTGAGAATAGCACAACTGACTACTGGTAATCAAGCAACTCAATTGGTGAAAGCAAAAGTACGCCGATAGCTGTAGAAAGTAGTCTACAAGCCTCAAGTGTCCATTGTTCAATAGGTATTTATGAACATTATGCTTTCTTTCTTTCTTTCTTTCTTTCTTTCTTTCTTTCTTTCTTTCTTTCTTTCTTTCTTTCTTTTTCTTGTAGCAAGAACTCTTATTATGAGCTCTACCTTTTAACAAATTTTTAAGAGGACAATACAGTTTTTTTAACTATAGGTACAATGTTGTACAGCATATCTCTAGAACTTATTCATTTTGCATAACTGTAAATTTATACACATTGAATAGCGGTTCCCCATTAACCGTTACCCCAGCCCCTGACAACCACTATTCTACTCTCTGATTCTACTCCACATAAATGGGATCATGCAGTATTTGTCTTTCTGTGACTGGTTTATTTCACTTAGCATAATGTCTTCCAGGTTTATCTAGGTTGTTGCATATGACAGGATTTCCTTCTTTTTTAGGTTAAATAATATTACATTGCACATATATAACACACTTTTTTAATCCATTGACAGACACTTAGGTGGTTTTTGTACTTTGGTTATTGTCAATAATGCTACAATTAAAATCAGGATCTCAAAGAGATATCTGCATTCCCATATGAGTGTTTTTCAAAGAGAATGGATGACAGTATTATTCCAGTTGACTAAGAGACAGTCTAAGAGAGCTATGCCAAAATATTCAAAATATACTGTTCAGTGTCAAGTGACCATTTCACAGCTTATCCTAATAAAGAATCTGCTCTACACAGTATTTCAGCACATATGACTTGACAAGGTTTAAAATAAATTAAGCAGCCAGAAGAATACTGCAGAAGAAATTGCACATTTTAGATAGTTAAAAACAAACAACAACAAAAAAAATTAAGTTTTATTAGAGTATAGTTGCTTTACACCCACTTTCATTTAGAATGAGTTATTCTGGTTTAATCAATTCTCACCAACACTTTATATAATATGAAAAACGTAAGTGATTTAATAAACGGTGATTTAGGTCCATACATCCATTTTAGTATTGATCCAGAAACATCAGTGACATACATGGCTCCTATCAACTTCCTTCTACTCACTGTGCTATGGCTACATGGGCTTCCAGCCTATTCCTTATATAGGAAAGACACCTTTAATATTCGTTCTATGTGTCACTTCCCTCCCAACCCCATAATATGACTAATCTTCATTATATATTTGGTCTTTGCTTTAATGGCTGAACCGTGTATTTACTTCCTCACTATCTTATAGATACTACTTATTTATGTTTAGGTTTCTTTTCTTTACTGTCTCCTTCTAATAGAAATTAAGCTCGATTACAGCAGTAGAGCTATATTCCCAGTGAACAAAACTCAGTACACAATAGACCATTGATAAATATTCCTTGAATGAATTAATTGTTGACTATTTTTCCTATTGTAGTCATATTTCTGAATAGAATGTTAGTTGATTATGTCTGATTTCTCACAATTAAAAAATATTTCACTCATAACTACATTAAGAGTATAATTATAATAATTATAATTATTATTAAATTTTAAATAATTATAAAAAGAGATGAAAAGAATTATCTCCTGCTTGATGTGTTCCAATAGTCCCCTTATTTGTTGAAATTGTTGAGTCAAAAGTACACAGTTCATTTTTCTACAATTTTCTAATCAAATAAGTCACTCAATTTTCTGAGGAGATAAAGTCCAGAAGTCTCTGCCTAATTAAATGGACTACATAGGAAGGAAACATGAAGAGTGGGCAACTAAATCTTTGAATTTTATCTCTTTTCTCTTGTCTTTAGAAATCTTCCGTTTAGAATTTTTTTCCTGTCCAAACTTAGCTCATCAAAGGTTAAAAGTCATTGAATGAGGACAATATCCTGGTTTCTGGTATTTTAGTGGCTTTCTTGGAAGCTATATTTTAGCATAATCACTAGTCTTAAGGGATAAAGAAGGATAATTTATCACTACTAATTTCAGATCAGAAGACCCAGTAGATAATTGGGCTTTTTAAATTTTGGTAGAAGCATATTCTACATCTGGGAACAATACTATAGTGCCTATACAAAACTACTTACCATTTGGCAAACTTAAATGAGGTTGTCTGCAATAAGAAGGTTTGAACACAGTTTAAGCAGCCAGAAAGCAATCCTTGAATTCGGGCTGCTTTCTCCTTCAGATGTTATGAAGAAACAGGTGTCTTCATACCAAGTGTGAAACCTTTGTCAGTAAGATTCTGCTAGTAATTTCCGGTCTCTGGGTTATGGACAAAGACTTTCTGAAGGTACCAAATTCCACAAACACAGTTAGCCACCATTTCTAGAACATTACTGACCCCTGGTGCAAACAGACTATCTCAACAAAGGGTACATTTGCCTGTTCAACTCAAAATGTATATCCTGCAATGAAATCATTTTCCCAAATTTTGGCAACACCCAGAAAATTCCATTGTGAAATAGGTTGTTTAATCAAGTGCAAAGCTCTGCTCCTAAGACCTTACTTAACATCACAAATGACCACGGCAACCCAACACTCTGGTCTCACCTGCTGTCTACCTAAACCACTGGCTCACTTTAGTCTCATTTGTAAGACTTACCATCAAGTAATGAAACACAGTTCTTCATGGCACAGCCATCTTCCATAATGACAGTAAATTGTAAATGCTTATGTTATCGAAAATGAGGACCATGGGTTAAAGAAGTCATATATTGTTTTTGTAGAGAGATAACTTTGTCTTAAATTGACTGAAATTCATCTTAGGTTCAGGGAGTGCTGGTAAGAGCCTAGATTTATTATGTTTATTGTGTCACCAATTACTAGAATATTAAAGATACACATATGGAACAACCTTCTATGAAAACAAGTACAATAACTGTATTTTACATTTATATATATAATATATATAATATATATATAATATATATAATATATATATAATATATATAATATATATATATATTATATATATATATATATATATATATATATATGCATGCCCAATAACAAAGAGCCAAACATGGAAGAAATCTTCTGGAATGAAGCAGGTGATCAAGAATGCTTTGTCATCGTTTCTTCTCTATCCTGCTGGATTCATGCTTGAACTTGCCTTAAAAATGAATATATCAGGAAGGAACAAGATTCAAGGATTTATTTTAAAGATCTATCCAAGAGCAGGGTCCATGGGCATTGAATTGTCATCATACACTCTGTCTCCACCTTCTGTGTCACAAGATTTTGCATGTAAATTTCATTTACTGAAGATTATGAATTATCAGAGTGTGATATAGCACACTGTTCTGGAAATTCATTGTCCATTTTCCACGGTTATTGCCTCCTGCTTGTAGTAGTTATAATATCCCAAACTGCTGTACTGTTTTTTAGTCATCTTTCTCTTTTTAAAAAAAATTAATTAATTAATTAATTTTGGGCTGGGTTGGGTCTTCGTTGATGCTCATGGGCTTTCTCTACTCTTTGTTGTGGTGCGAGCAGGGGTTACTCTTCCTTGTGGTGCACAGGCTTCTCATTGCAGTGGCTTCTCTTTGTTGTGGAGCACCGGCTCTAGGTGCATGGGCTTCAGTAGTTGTGGCTTGCGGACTCTAGAGCGCAGGCTCAGTAGTTGTGACGCACGGGCTTAGCTGCTCCACGGCATGTGGGATCTTCCCAGACCAGGGGTCGAACACATGTCCCCTGCATTGGCAGGCGGATTCTTAACCACTGCGCCACCAGGGAAGTCCTGGTCATATTCCTCTTGATCTTCCTCTTTCTAGATGCTTCCTCTTACATCCTTACAAGTGGTATCAGCAGGCAACTTCATAGTTTTTATCACTTTATTTAAAAAAAAATTAACTTCTCCAGGTTTATATCTCTCCCAATTATGCCATGCTCAAAGGAGTCTCACTAAGGTGTTGTGGGGTTTTGTTTGTTTGTTTCATTTTGTTTTCTGAATAAAGAAGCAGTTCTTTCCCTCAGGAGAATTATTTAAAATTTTTACAATGTTTTTCTCTTGATATTTGTATTCCAGGATAGGAATGGAACGATGTTGATATGGAGGTTCATAATGATAAATTGTTGATTCACAAAGAACGTTGAAAAACCCTCTTTAAAACTATATTGCGGATACTGACTACAAGTTCTGGCAAACAAAATGGCAGGCTGTTTTAAGAATTCAGACCTTTCTCACAACCACTGTCAATAAACCTTGTTTATTGAAGTTGTTTAGTTTGAGTAGATTCCTTAAAATGTTAAACAATCACTCTCATTGGAGGTTATGAATGTGCTACTTACCTATTCTATGACTACAAATGAAATAACCAAGCTATTCATCAGCGATGTGATTAGACAGTCTCTAAAATGCTTGTAATTATCTTTAGAAAATATCAGACAATTTTCTTTACTGATGTAGAAGTTTTTCTGCTTATTTGTAACATTTGTAAGCTCATGGAATGGTAATAGTATGTGAGAAAGCTTCTATTAAAGTTGAATTTCATGGCAATATGGTTTCTCATGTTTAAGGTGAAATAAGAAGGAGGATGTGAGAGAAAGAAATGCAGAAAAGTGCCATAGAGTTTCTTTATGAGTGTCTTTAAAGCTGTAGGAAAGGGAGTTTTTATTTAGTTATTGTTTCCGTTTTCCTTTTCTTTTCTTTCCCTTCCTTATTCCTTATCACCCTTATATCTAAGGTGGCATTTAGGAAACACAAGAGAAATTGTCTTGTTGCTATTAAAGGAAAAGAGAGGCAGACATTTTACTAAAGTTCTGATTCACAAACACTCATAAACTTTAAGATGCAAGCACATATTTTAATTCATTTAAAATTCCAATCTTTGTACCTTTCCCACTGCTCATCCTGTAAATTAAAACATATATAGTTAATAATACAATATTTCAGTTTACAAAACTATCTTACTAATAAATTAATCCATTGATAAACATTTAAACCAAGAAGAGAGTTTTTTGGTTGTTGTTTTTCTGTTTTTTACATTGGGTGGAATGTATCAGAAATAAAACAATTTGCCCCATATCTTATTTTTTTAATTGAATTAATCAATAAACTCAGACAACACCAGTTTGAGTTCCTACAGATCTTATGAAAATTGCTATTGCACTAGCAGGATAAGCCCATTTCAAGTAGTAAACCTTCAGCAAATGAAATATTTTCACTTGAGAAGCATAGTTAGCATTCTAACTGCCTGTTTGTTTTGCTACAGTAAAGAGATTTTTGTTACAGCAAAATATCGAACAGAGGAAAAACATCTGAAAGCAGAGTTAACTATGGAAATATTTATTGACTGTGGTCAGGAAATACTTCTGCCTGATAACGGAATAGTTGCTGTTTCTCCACCCAGACTAATAACCCAGGCTGCTCTTTTCGGTTATCAACTGCTGCAGGCATGCAGGTCAGGCCGCTCCTTCAGGTTTGTCTCTGTGGTTTGCAGCCATGGCTGGGACAACATACACCAGAATTCCAGGCCTCCTTTCTTGTTGCTGGTAAAGCCCACTGGTTTCCAGACTAGCTTTGGTTTTCTTTGTCCCTCTATGCAGGTCTTATTAATGCTGTCTCAATCTGCGACAAACTAGTATACACATGATACACTTTCTATGGATTTCCTGGTTCTTTGTTGTATTTTATAGGCTTTTGACTTTTGAATACTTTCTTTAAGCTGTTTTCTCCCAGTCCAAGCAGTGTTCTCTGCAAGCCTCCCACCCATTATTCTTGTGTTTAAAATCCCCTATCTTTGGTGGAGTTTTATCTTTGTGTGGACTAAGAATGCCACCTGCCATATGAGTAAACAAAGGATGTTGTAGCCATCAGTTACTACAGTTGCCCCATTGAGGGAACTCCGGCTGGACACAGGATGCCCACCATCAAATCGTCAGCCACTGCAAACACCCCTCCCCCCATGGTGCACCTTGAGGAAATTCAGGATGAGAAAGCACGGGATACTGGCCCATATAGCTGAGGTGCATATCAAAGGAATGATGTCAGTGCACCCAGACTCTTGCATCTTTCCATGCAGAGAAAAGAGCTAAATTCCTCAACCTGAGATGTCCAGTTTTCTTTAATTAACAGTAATCTTTTGATGTCCCAACTACCTGGTCTTTGTTGCAAAAACTCCTATGTATCCTGGCTCCCACCTTGCCACTTCAGAGCAGTCTCTCAGAATTATCTGAGATGCTGTATTCTGGGCTTAAGTTCTCAGTTTTGTCCACTGAATAAAACATAGTTCTCAATTTTTAGGTTGTGCATTTTTTCAATTGACACTTGCCATCCCCTTTGTACTGAACTGCTGCTACATCACATCTGGTGACTATTGCTTGATGAAATACTTAGAAGGAGATTTTATTTGGGCTGCTTTAATTGCAAATTTTTGTTTGCTTTTAACCTTGGATAATGATGACTCACATCTTTCTCATCACACTAGCCAAAACCCTGTCTTGACCCATCTCCCATACCCGTCAAGATAGACACCCAATGCTTTAGCTTGTCCTTCAAGAGAACTGGAGTATGTTTTCTCTGTGCCACAGGCATTGCCTGAAATAATAAGGCAAGTTCTCTTCATTATAGCCCACACTTACTGTTGCAACTGAATGGGGTGTATCTGAGAATGCTTATCTCCCAATTGATGGGGATAAGCCCAGAGGCTTTGACGCTGGGCTCTCCTGAGCCCCTGGGCACTATTGATAGGCTTATAGTGACCCTATTGTGTGTCTGTAACCCATTAATTGAGATGGAATTCACATACCTTAAAATTCACCTATTTAGAGTATAAATTCAGTGGTTTTTCATATATTCATAGAATTGTGCAATCATTACCCCAAACAATTTTAAAACATTTTCCACAGACATACATTAAGTGCATGTATGGATCTGTGGCCTATGAGAGAAGCAGCATGTCACTCCAGGGTAGAGGTGAGCTAGGAAAAAAAATGATTATTTTATGTAAAAGAAGAAATAAGATTTCTACTTCACATTATAGACAGAAATCAGTGCCATCAAGATTATGACTTAAATCTTAAAAACTGAACTTTCAGGGGCTTCCCTGGTGGTGCAGTGGTTGAGAGTCCGCCTGCCGATGCAGGGGATACGGGTTTGTGCCCCGGTCCGGGAAGATCCCACATGCCACGGAGCGGCTGGGCCCGTGAGCCATGGCCGCTGAGCCTGCGCGTCCGGAGTCTGTGCTCCGCAACGGGAGAGGCCACAACAGTGAGAGGCCCGAGTACCGCAAAAATAAACAAAAACAACAAAAACTGAACTTTCAAAATTTTGGTAGAAAATATGTACAAATTCTTCATATTTTGCTAAAGGGAAGGATGAGACACAAATATTATTTAGTATAAAAGAAATGACTAATTAAATTTGACTATATTCAAACTTGAAACTTTGTTCATTAAACCATAACTTAATGTAAATGGAAGAAAAGTGTCAATATGGAGGATATATTCATGATTAAAAAAACCCAACAAAGGATTAGCAGGTATGACACTTAAAGAAATACAAGTTAATAAAAACCTACAAACTGTTCTGTACATTAGGAGGTTTTCCACTCTGCTTGTTCCATTCTTTAGTCTGAAGTTAGGGTTGCCAGATTTAGAAAACAAAAATACTCATTTATATGTGAATTTTAGATAAATGGTTTATATATATATATTTTTTTTACATATCTATCTCACAAATATTATATGGGGCATACTTACTCTTAAAGAAGTCATTGATCATCTAAAATTTGAATTTAACCGGGTGTTGTATGCTTTAACTGGAGGTTTTACTTTTCAAATTTGTATTGAGAGTAACAGAGACAGCCCACCCAAAGGGGAGTCTCTTCTCAAGGCCTAGGAAAACTGATTAAATTAAATTAAATTATTTATTGTTAGTATATTGCTATGTAAATATAGATATTATAAAATAAAAAATATTATTCTTATATTACCGTGAATAGCTATGTGAATAGCCTTGAGAAGGTTAATAATCTTTTATAGAAATCTTAATATTCCCATTTATTAAATGAAAGAATTATGTTATTATAAGAGCCCACCTATCTCAGAAGTGTGATTTCATGAAGCTCCAGTCTTGCTGATTTAAATGAAATCTGAAGATAAATAGTGTACACTGTATATACCCTGTAGTGATATAACAGTTTCATTTCACATCTTCCCATTTAAGCCCAGTGCCCCACGACTACTAGCTGCCACTATACTAATGCCCTTGAGGTAGCCCTTTTCCCTTAAAATAGTGACATATTAAAATGTATTGTACATTAGATACTTGTCATATAAAATACCAAATCCAAAGAGGTAACATAAAATAAGATAGCTGCCTTATTCCCAATACCAAATTTGACTGCTCTGCATTCTAATAAAATGGGGAAGAATGACAAGTGGCCTGTCAGAGAATAGAGCTCATTTTACAGAGTTTGCAAATGAAGCAGAAGAATGTGAGAATGTACCTCATCAGCAAGTTATCGACCACTTGACTATTATCACCACTCTTCATATTTCAGTTGGAATTTTTAAACCATAAATAGAATTAAATTCAACTGACTAGAAGTAAAATATCCAAATGTACATTCTCCAGAACATATTCGATTTTAGTGTTTTATTTGTATTCAGGCAGATTAAAATGGAAATGAAGTGAGGCAAAGAATTAATCATTTATTTGTTTCAGTGACTCAGCCATTTATTCTGAAAGTCACCTGCAGTGCCCCCTCCTTATACTGTTTTTTTGCCTATAGATTTTTCACAGTTCTCCTGTGCTGTACCATGGAAGAGTGGACTGAACCAATCTGGCTGGCTTCCAGGAGGCTGTTTTCGTTTTTGCCAAAAAAATCAGATACGGACGTACAAAATAAGGATGACTTCATGTGTAAGAAAACATTTCTACATTTCTGTTTTTCTTTTCATCAGTGTTAAAAACAAACTCAGAAACCTTAAATTAAAGTGTCTAAATTAAATCTAAAATAACCTGCATTAGATCCATGAGAAAAGAGAATATGTTGAGTTAGGGAAGAAACAGTGATTAAATTAATTAAACAATTATTTCAGTGTTTAAAGTGTTGTCTAAGAAGCCAGAAAATATAAAAGGCATTAAACTGAAACATGAACAATTTTGATAATTTACACACAGTTCACTTGATACAATTAAATAATTGGTGTCACTAATTTTTAAGATATCTAAACTATTAACCCTTCCTCTCCTGACATTGAGGATGAAATAATAATTAAGAGGTTATTAAAGAATGGCAGACAGATGAGACTACAATTGTCTCAAAAGCTTATGTTTCATAATATTCAACTTATTTTATATGTGTTTAAAATACAAAATTTTAACACTTAAGTGAATATACCTGTACACCCATCATTTACCCAATCTGACATTAATCATCTTCTCACTTTATGGATTTATACACACACACATGCATAGAAAATAAAAAGATATATAAAATTATAGCCGTTTTGTCAGCTCTCCCTGTTTCACTCCATTACTCTGTTCTCCAGGGGCAAACATTAGGATTCTGCTTTTAAATGTGCATTCATATATGTATTCGTATATGAAACATATAGTATTTATACATGAGTGATTCAATTTCCAATAGTTTTATTATCCACATATTTATTTTTTCTGTAGAATTCATCCTCATGTGCTTGAGTTATACCCTTGCTGATAATAGATATAGATAGATAGATACACACATACATACATACATACATATGTATATACATATATACATAAAGATGTAGGTGTAGATGTAGAGTTAGATGTAGACATAGATGTAGATGCACAAGCATGTTTTCCTTAATGGGTCCAATATTATAACATTTATTTATGATAAGCTTTCAGTATATTCATTACCCTCTTGATTTAAAGTTGCATTAATTTCAGTAATTTACATGTCAGACAAATATCTGCTGGTACACACATACTAGTGTATTTGCTGAGTCATGGAGAGGCACCACGATGCAGCGATTAAGGACATGGGCTCCTGATCCCAGTCAGAATTATTCAAATCCTAGTTCATAAACATAGATGAACTAATCTTAAGCAGATAAAGAAGTTAACAAATCCTAATGTTAGATATTTTAGGAATGCAATTTTCTTCACCAATAGGAAATCCTTCAATGCATTTTAATATGAGATAAAATATACTTTTCATAAATTCAAAAAATAAATGTTATTCAGAATACTTCATGGTAATAACCTTTAACAAGCTTGGAATAGGATCAAACAATCCTTAACTTGATAAATTATATTTATCAGAAACTATGTCCAAAATAAATTGTAAAGGTGAAATGTTAAATGCATATTCTTTAAATCAGGGAATGTGTCCGAGGAGTCAACTATTATCTCTACAACATTCTAATGGAAATATATGCCAGTGAGTGTGAAATTTATAACATAAATAAATAAAAGAAAAACTATTTGGAAAGGAAAAAAATTAAACGTTCATTATTTGGAAGTTATTAGATTGGGTGTTTACATGTAAACCTAATAAGAGGGCGATCTTAAAGTTAACAAAATACATATTGTAAAATTAACAAAAATTATGTTTATCAGAGGTAGTAAGATAAATATTAAAAAGTCCATTGCATTTTTATAAACAACCAACAGATGGAAAACACACAGTGCCCAGGAATACATGTAACAATATTTTTCAGTCTTTTTTGTCATAAAATTATAAAACTTTAGTAAACAACATGAAAGAAGACAAGTGATTAGAAAGGCATTCCGTGTTCTTGGATAGGAAAACTCAAATATCCTTTCATAATGCTTTAACAGCATACCATTTCCATCTGAGGATGATAGAGGAGACAATATTCTACTCTTGCTCAAAATCTCTTGCTACACATCCTACTCTCAGCTGTCAGGGAAGACTAATGATGAAGGTTTTCCAAGTGTACGAGGTCAAGAAAGAACAAAAGTGAAGAATAGCAAGAATAGGCTTTAATCAAAGATGTGTAGACAGACTTTTTATCTAAGAGCCCAGTCAGCTTCCATCAGATATAAAAACATGTTTTATTTCATTTTAAAAATAAAATTATAGATACAGATATAGATATAAATATTATCAGCCTGCATCAAGAAATATTTTTATAACAAGTAGCTTCATAGGCTACTAGTTATAAAACCATAAAATATTTAAAAATTAACATAACGATAATGTAATATGAAAGCACTCGACAAATTAATTTGCCTTTATGCTTACTTTTTGTCCAAGTCGTACCATCATCATAACATATTTCTAAACACAGATTTTTTTTTTTTAAGTTGCAATTGCAGGCTTAAACACGACAAATTTAACATGACAGAGTCAGCCTGGTCTGGTTATTTTAAGTTACTCAAATATTTTTACTCAGTCTTTACTTTTTGGTGTCAGATTAGTGGTGAGTCCTACCCATCACAGTATGTACCAAGTGCATCCTAATTCACTGACTCACAGAATGACATTAGATAGAGCACTAGGGACATTACAGTAGTGTTAGAATTCATTATTCAATTTCACTTTCTGGTCTGACCAAATACACTGTTTTGTTTTGTTGTTGTAGTTTTACAGGTTGACCTCTAAATCAAGTCACTCAACAAATTCACATATATATATATATATATATATATATATATATATATATATATATATATATATATATCTCCAAGACTATGTCTGTGACATTGCCCCTTACAATTTACTCTCCCTCTGATGTTATCACTCCAGATTCATGTATAAAGTGTCATTTAAAACAAACTAACAAACAAAAATTAGAAATGTGTGAAAAAACGTTAGCCTACAAATTTCAGACATGGAGTAATTTAAGAAGGAGACTTCTTAAAATTCAATTTCATATCCACATGCTGGGTGGCTCTGCATAAAGAGGGGCAACACGAAGACCATCAGACCATTCATGAATTTTAAGATTGTCATAAGGAGACCCAATAAATTAATCCAACACCAATCAGACCAATATGTCAAAATTAATTACATTGGCAGAAAAGGAGAAACACTGATAATAGATAGAGAGGGAATTCAAGGGTCAGATATTAAAGACCAACATTAATTATAGGAGCAACAAGAAAACAAAGTAAATGTTGCACAATGGCTTTTGGAATTTTATGGGCCACAGCATGAAGGGGATAGAAATACTGGCCATGTGTAAAAAATGTACTGCATTGCTTATGTTTCCTCTCATAACCACAAAGTCTTCACAGGAAAAGTTGCACAGGTAGGCATCAGACTGTGAAGCAGAGAAAATCCATAGTTGACTTTATTTGTATATCTTATGTTTGTTAGAAACAAAATAAAACAAAACAAGTTTCTGCACCTCTGGTTAGTTCTTTCTTTTAGTTCTTAGTCTTTTGGCTCTCTATGACAACTCCGTAGAGACTTGGTCCTGATCTGTAACTCCTCCATAGAATCTTCAGTTTGGAGGGGACCTGGAAAGGTTATTTGATCCAGTTTCCTACGTGTTGGTGTTCATCCATCCTTCTCAAGTGTTTAGAGATTATGGGTCAGCTCTTGGGGAAGAAGGAAATTAAAAACCAACAAATGAACAAACAAACAAATAAATACCTAGACTTTGTTATTAGTCCAACTTAGGCTCTGTGTATGCACTTTATCAATTTAAGCCTTGCAACACTAGGCAAATAGCAATATCTAGCTTTAATTTCTTCACCTGTAAAGTAGGATATGAGTTACCCTTTGTAGTTCGAATGGGGGTTAAATAAACAAAAATGATGATTCCCTCTTTATTACTCTTAAGATTTTTATGGTATGGTAAAAATCTCATCCTATTAGCTTTTACCATTCATTTTATTTTTCTCCTTCAAGGAAATATAGAATGGAAAAAGATACAAATAAATTCAGTTCATTGAAGAGAGCTGCCAGGTGTTCCTTAAGTTAAACTCCACCACAATTTCTTAAGCTAAATTTTCCATACTTTGAGCTGATTAACTGTTTGTAAGATTATGAACATGGAATTAAGTATAACTTTGATTAATTATAGGGCCAAATTTTGTTTATGGCCTAATACTGGTTTTACCAGTGATTTAGAATAATGTTTTCTTTGCAAATTCATTTAATATACTTGACATGTGTAGGTATGAAAACAATCAATATGGTACCCTCGTGACAAATTTTGGAAGCATTGCTTATATAATTCTTTTACCCACTATCCTAGTCCATCCCTTACCAGAAAACAATTTTCTCATTGTAATCAATAGAATGCAAAAGCAAAAATATCTATATAATAATCTACCATAATGTAAAAGATTTTAAAATTATAAGGAATCACACTTAGGATCCATTTTTTTCCCCAAAGAGGCTGAAACAATAAAAATAGACCCAAAATATTACCAGGAATCTGTGGTTTTAGCAGCTAAAAAAAATAAAAGAAAGAAAGAAAGAAAAGAAAAAACCTTCCAGAAATGTGAAGAAAAATTGTAGCACAGTGTCAGTTAAGGGAAGAAAAGGTTCAAGTCAGAGGACATGGCTCTTTGTAACATGTCTTTTTTTCTGGACTTAACCTCTGCAGGAAAATATTCTTCCTGTACCTCTCCCATCAAATGCTATAATTCCCTTTCTGAACTGAAAGTCTGACAGCAGTTTTCACAGCAGTAGAACAAGATCCTAAGAATTGTTATTTTTACATGCATTTGTATAATCAATACAAGATAATACATAGTTGTCACAATTGATTCAATATATTATTTTTGGATATGGCATTTCATTTTGCCACTAGGACTTAAAAGGAAGAGCTCTGGGTATCAGCAGAATATTCTGTACTAACTTCAGGTCTTACATATTGTTTCTTCACAGTCCTAGTCAGTCTTCAAATTTAAATACTCTCATCTGAATTCATATAACATTTGTTATCTGTATGAGTTATGAATGCATATAACCTTAGTTATGTGTATAAGTTATATGTATAAGAGTTTTTTTTTTTCTTTCTAACTTGTTGGTTGTTACACTATTATTTTCTCCTGTATTTATATTGTTGAGGAAATTTTGATATGTAACTGCTTTTTCCTTGCTTGTATGTGATATGATTTAGATTTTTTTGGCTAACTGGAAATCTAATTTTGTAATTACCTTTGAGTTTCCATATTTTACAAGTATATGGCAGAGAAGAAAAGAATTTCTAACCAAACGTTCTTGAAAAGCAACATTTTCTTCTTTCTGTATAATTTAGTTCAAGTTTTTCTTTTCCTATCTAGGAACACTAGTTACCCTTTTTATCAATCATCTCTTATTCACAATTATATATCTATACATGTGTATACATATATACGTATATATAACACACGTATATATATTTATACATTGTCATATTTCTTTTTTATCAGGATTCATTTTATTTAAATCAAGCTTTAGGTCTGTGTCTGAAATTTGATTTTCTACCATATTCTGTTCCTTAAGGTTCCTAATTTTTTATGATATCTGGAATTAATGCTCTTGGCCACTGAACTTATTTCCTGAGGTCTGCTATCTACCATATATGGCATTCTATTTACTGTTATCTCTCATTTATTGTCTCATTTAATACTTTTTCTTATTAACTTGCTCCATACCTTGATGCTGCTGTGGGAAACTTCCTCCTGCTCTTCTGTTACATTTTCTTCTAGAATGAGTTTTTGTCTGTCTTTTGCATATTTTATATGTATGTGTGTATATATATATATGTATATATATGTATATATATGTGTGTGTATATATATTTATATATATATGTGTGTGTGTATATATATATATAGTTTGTTTTATGTTTTGCAGACTCTGTTTGTGTAATCATTACCCCCCTTTTATATGTAATCTCACTCACTTCACTTTGCTTGTGGAGGCCTGCCACTTGCTTTGAAATTGTGCTGGTGACTCTTTGACATACTAGAAACCTGTTTATTTCACCGATAAAGTAGTGTATTTCCCTGACATCTTGACATGATACCCACTGTTTTCTTTTTTAGCTTCATGTGATATGGTGGTGAAAGGATGAGGAATTTCCGTGGGGCTGTAACTCATCTTTGTTACAAACACAACACTCTGACCTCACTTCTGTTTTGTGTGTGTGTGTGTGTGTGTATGAGTGTGTGTGTTTATACCAACTTGTTAGAATTTGTGAAAAATTCCTATGGAGATATGCTCTGGCTTTGAATATGTCTTAAAATTTCTCCTGTATCCCTGGAAACACAAATTTCCATAAAGTTGCTACTTTTTTATGCTGTTAGTTGTATTAGTTATTAGTTTCCAGAAATTATCATTTTATGCTCATCTCTAAGTATAAAACAGAAATACCTCAAGTAAAGTTAGGTTAGGTTTGCTGTCATTCCTTTTCCTCAAAATTTCTCCAATCATATCATTTGTATCATCCAATCCATCAACTTTTCTTAGCATGTTATTTTGGGAAGGAGGCAATCATTGTCATTTTGGAAATTTATAGTTTTACTAGTTAGCTTATTTGATCCATGAATACAATCACTTAAGCTAGATTGGCTGTACTAATTTATTTAATGAAAAATTCAATCAAAATCTCAAACCTTATATAAGAAAAGAGGCATTCTACAAAAGGACATTTTAAAGATATAAATCCATTAGTGAAAAATGTTTGTGCTGAATATATATGTATGGCAATCATTAGTGAAATTTAATATTTCAACAGAAACTAAAATTTCTGGTGAGCAGTTCTTCAATTTGAATGTACTTATTGATGGTAAGTATACAATTTTTCCCATTACTGGTTGGTAAGATAATATTTTATTCTTCTTTTCCCCCCTTTATTATATTTGGGTTTATCTGTATAAAAGACACTGATGGAACAAGTAGTAGAAACAAATAGAAGTAGGTAGAGTCCATGGATTTTTAAAATTATGTAGACATGTTCTAAGGATAAATAAGTGCCAGAAAAAAAAAAAAAGAAAAAAACTCTAGGAATGGGGGTTCTGAAAATCCTTTGCAAAGACATTGATTTTTTTGCAAAGGCCTAAGATTATTCCAAGCACTAGTCCACTAGCAATAACCAATAAACTCTAATTAATTCCCCAATAAATATGTATAGAGATCAAAACCAAGTAAAGTTACACATTACTGACTGTTGCAGGGATGAAAAATAACACATACAAACCAATTGCCTCAACGTATGGACATAATAAATTTATTACTCTCATAGTTTATTTTATGTTTGTAAATGTTTCTACAACTCAGATCAGAAAGAAGGGCTGCTGAATATTTAACTATAAGATACAAACAAAAATATACTGACAAGATAATTAAAGATACATCTTAAAATGTTGAAATATAAACTAAACAATGATTTTGCAGCAAAAGTGCAAAGAAAACAAAATATTGCTGTGAGCAAGAAATGAAATTTTACACATCAAAAATCATTCTCTATTAATCTGTGAATTTACTTTGTTCCAAATAAATACACACCTGGGGCTGGGGAAAATGACAAGCTGATTCTAAAGATCTTGTGGAAATACAAATAAACTAAGAATAATGAGGAAAAGTAGTAATAATCATAATAAGGAGAAGGAGAAGATGATGACATACTATTGTATAAATTATATATGTACATGTATAATGTCTTGTTATAAAAAATCACTGCAAGAACATAAAAGCTCTGAAAATAGAAACAGATTCACATGGAAAAATATGATTTCAAATCAGTAGAGATAAGATGATTTATATAATAAATGATTTGTAGCAAGCCTAACTAATCAAAAATAATAAAATAAAACATTGGAACCCTTTTTCATCTCTTGCACCCAAATAAGTTTCATTTGGACTAATATCTAAATGAATGTAATGAATATTAAGATTAGATAAAATAGAAGAAATATGTAATTGTCTTTAGAAATATTTTTAGAGTTGGGAAGGACTTTGTATATAAACATTCCAGAAGTCTTAAAAATAAGAATAGATAGGGCTTCCCTGGTGGCGCAGTGGTTGAGAGTCCGCCTGCCGATGCAGGGGACACGGGTTCACGCCCCAGTCTGGGAAGATCCCACATGCCGCGGAGTGGCTGGGCCCATGAGCCATGGCCGCTGAGCCTGCGCGTCCAGAGCCTGTGCTCCGCAACGGGAGAGGCCACAACAGTGAGAGGCCCACGTACCACAAAAAAAAAAAAAAAAAAAAAAATAAGAATAGATAAACCTGCTATATAAATGCAAAATATTCTGCATGGCAAAATTCAAACTCATCACTAACAAGTCAAAAGAAAAGGTCAAACTAGGGAGAAGTGTGTGCATTATATGGCATAGGAAAAAAAAACTAATTAAAAATTAGTTTAAAAACTAATTAAGGGGCTTCCCTGGTGGGGCAGTGGTTGAGAGTCCGCCTGCAGATGCAGGGGACATGGGTTTGTGCCCCAGTCCGGGAAGATCCCACATGCCATGGAGCGGCTGGGCCTGTGAGCCGTGGCCGCTGAGCCTGCGCGTCCGGAGCCTGTGCTCCGCAACGGGAGAGGCTGCAACAGTGAGAGGCCCGCGTACTGCGAAAAAAAAAAAAAAGAAAAGAATGTCGCTAGCTGTCCAGCTCTGCAAGAATTAGGTCATTGGGCTTCCCTGGTGGCGCAGTGGTTGAGAGTCCACCTGCAGATGCAGGGGACATGGGTTTGTGCCCCGGTCCGGGAAGATCTCCCATGCCGTGGAGCGGCTGGCTCATGGCTTATGGCCGCTGAGCCTGCGTGTCCGGAGCCTGTGCTCCGCAACGGGAGAGTCCGCAACGGGAGAGGCCACAACAGTGAGAGGCCCACATACCGCAAAACAAAAAACAAAACAAAACAAAACAAAAAAAACTAATTAAAATTTCTTTAAAGTGGAAATAGTACAAACAATAAAAAAAAAAACATATAATAGAAAAAGGGAGGATAGGAGCAAACAATTGAAAAAGGAAGTAAAATATCTCTTCAAACATAAGAAAAGATTCCCAATATCAAAGTAAAATAAACGTAAGGAATGTTTTTCACTATTTTATAAAGGTCAAAAAGCACACTGTCCTGGTGAGGTGTTGAGAATATATATTTTCTCATGAGAGTATAAAATCTCTATCAATAAGCAATTTGATAATATGCATCTATTTAAATTGACTACTTTTAAACATAACATTTCAGTTTATATGAATTATCCTAGAGATATACTCAGATATGTGAAGAAATACATTTAAGTACACAGAATTAATTTTAATGTCGTTGATGGTAACACTATTGGTTAAAATGGAAAGGTAAGTTGATAGGTGATTTTTCTAAATTATCATTTATCTGTGCAATGAAACACAATAGTCTTTTAGAAAGAATAAGGCAGAATCTTATCAAATGATAAGAAGTATTTGTCAGCCTTTATTGTAAATGGATTACAACAAGCAAGGAACAGGATAATATATATATGGTGTACTGCTCTTTATGCAAAAATCAAAAAGAGAGCTCGGGTCTCTTTCTTTCTTATAAGGACACTAATCCCTTCATCGGGTTCCCACCTCCATGACATCATTTAAATCTAAGTAGCTCCCAAAGGCCCCATCTCCAAATAGCATCACAGTAGGGATAAGGGCTTCAACATATGAATTTGGGGTGGACACACTGAGTTCATGAGAGCCTATAGTACACTTGAAAGATACTCATAATACTTAATGGTGTTTCCTTTACAGTCAAGTGAACTTGATGGATGGCAGTGGTCATGGGAGGGGAAGGTAAGACATATATTCTTCCATATAATGGGAACTGTGTACAATGCATGTGCCTTATTACATAAAATATTATTACTGTTAAAATAATAATAACAATAATAATAAATGAAGTTCAAAATGACCTAAATTGAAAGCAGGATCAAAAGAAGACAAACTTCTCGAAGTTCATAAATGGAATAATTTTACAAAATATCATTCTAAATTCCCAGCCATCCCAGGTACAAGTGTTCTTTCATACTATGAGCACCTAATTCCAGCTAAATCATGTGGACACAGATGTTCTTTCAAAATGTTTAAAGAGGTATATTTTCCAATATTAATTTCAAAAAAACTGCAGTGATCAGAGAAAGGGGGGCAAATGGAGAAGAGAGAGATACAACTCAGATTCAGGGAGAGAAATAGAAAGGAGAATGGTGAGTGAGCCTTGATGGCAGTGCTGTCAGCATTTCATCCCCAGCCTCCAGTTCATTTACAGAGCAAGAGCCTTCCCAGCTCTGGTACTGATACCCCCTTCTGTCTGATGACAAATAACCTCCTCCTTTTAAAAATTAGCTCCATATTACTTTTCCTACTTGCAAACAACAAATGCATCCCAAGTAGTGTGGATTAATTATGCAAATGATTTTACTGCTGCTAGTATAAAATATTCATTATATGTAAGATATTGGGGAGAAATAAGGAAAATCAAAAGTTGAGATACTAACAGAATAAGATATTGCACATATTTATTTTTAAAAATCTTAGGACTGTTATCACCCTTCTATTTAATTATGGTTTTTTTTTTAGGACCATGCCCTATCATACTTGCTAACTGATAAACTCCTTAGGTCCAAGATTCATATTCACTCTGTTTTTATGTAAAGTACATACTTATTAACATGGCATTGCATGGATAAACATATACTCATTTATATACATAAATTAATAAACATTTCCCTAATAATGTACTCATGTCATAAATTTAGATTGTTTATAGTGATGTAAGAAAAATAACAAGCAGCCTATGAGTAAGCAGAAATGCTTTCCTCTGTGAATTTGTGTGAATATATAATTTATTGATTATTATACTTTATGCTAACAGACTAATATATTTATACATTATTTTCCAGAAAATGTACCCACTCATATAATGTACAATTAGAAAATATGAATGTGTTATTTAATATTTATGAATCATTTCGAAATTACACATAAAAATAAAAATATACTTTCAAAACTGTTTTATAATTGCAAGATGATTAATATTAAATTGCTTCAGGGGAAAATGTGTTTCAGCCACAGCTTCATACTATAGTATGAACTTTCCAGCTTGGACTATTCTGGCTGCCTATTTCTCCCTTGGTGCACATGGTATGGTCTTTGCCTTTAAATGTGACAAGGAAACAAATTGTTCGTCTGTCCCTGGTGTAATCATACAAGGCAATTTTTTCAAAAAAGGTTTTGCAAAATTTCCCAATCCTGAAATGTTCTATAAGAAATAAGACAAATGTAGCTGTAATGTGAGATGCTCTGGACAGGAATTAAGATCAAAGTCACCTCCAAAGATGTAAGGTTCAGGCTACTCAAAGAGCTGACAAAGGATTTCTTGGAGATTCGGCTGTATTTTTATCCATATAATGATCTTGTCACAGCCATAAATCTATCATTACTATCCCTTGACCTGTCCTAAAAATGAAATATTGCTTCTTATGATATAAAATGTCAATGTCACATTCGAATGTCTAAATGAAGCAGGAAAGGCACAAGTTGTATGGCACAACTTTTACAAAAATTGAAATTCCAGAGTAAAGTTTTTGCCATTTTTTAAACTGCTTTATTTCTTGTAAGTTATTTGTGTATATAAGAAACCCTGCAATGAATTGTATACCAATATATTACATGTAGAGATAATATACTAGATGGATAAAATATTGTTAAATTAACTGAATCTAATCCTAATGATAACATTTGGTTGATCCTTGACATTGACATTTTTAGGTATATTAATATATCTGATGTTAAATTTATAATTTTTAGGTCATAAATGTCTGTATTTATTCAAATAAAACTCATATTATTGGCTATAGTAGACTATCTTAACAGGTTCCTTCATGGTAGTTTCATATTCATTGACTTTCTTTTAAAAAAGCTATAATGCTGTCTTAACATTTTTCACACTATTGCTTTTATACAAAAAAAAAGAGGTCAAAAGTAAACTACAAAGAAATGTCTTTGGTGTTAAATTGCTCTTAAGGAGAAATAACCATGAGAATTTGACAGCTTTTTATGTAAATACATTTATAATATGGTGTTGACCCATTAAAATGATGAATAATTATTTTTCTTAGTCATTTTAATGAACACTTTTATTTCAATAAATTCAGTTGTGCATTGTAACTATGAATGTGTAAAATGAAGTCTGTTTCCTTATACTAAAGTCACTGATTTTTGTTTCTATTTTTTGAGTATGTTTTTCTGTGTGTGTGTTTAGTTTTTTTCATGCCTTTCTAAAGGACTATTATTTTAGTAAAAAAGAAAAATAATATCATATAATGAGCAACACAAGAAAAATATGCACTATCAATTTTCATAGTTATGTGAATGAAAGTAACAAGATATATATTACAATCAAGAATGATATCATTCTGTTGATGGCTGCACATTTATTGTCAAATGCTGACATTCATCTGAGCCATAAATGTTTCCATTTCAGAAGTTCCCTTCTCCCCTTACTCCTTTCCACGAAATCCACAATCAGACAAACACCATGATAATATAGTAATATAGTAATCCTTCTAATGAGAAGTAAGGTATCCATCTTTAAAATAATTGAATAATAAAAATTGGAATCAAAAAAATAATTAACCTGAAGAAAATTTATTAGGAAAATATTTTAAATTTTATGAAACCATTTTTCTTTTTCTACTGTCAGGATGAAAAAGGTACCCTTTTCATCTCAATGGTTGAAACTGAATTGCTTTAAAATTAAAAGTATGACATTCTTGGAAAACACAATGTAGTGACATATACCAACTGTGAGGGAGGGGCCTGACATTACCTTTGAATAAGACCTCCAGGAAATTAGGATTCACAATAAAGGTAGAAAAATCACTTCTCCATTACATCATCTTCGTTTGGGTTGTCTACATAAAGCTATCATAGTGTGGGCCATGGACCACAGGGATCAACATCACTTAGAGTCTGTTAGAAGTGGAAGTTCTCAGGCTCCTTCCAGACTTACTGAATCACGGGCGGTGGGGCCCAGGTACTTGTGTTTAATTATTTCTCCAGGTTATTCTTATTCTCTAAAAGTAGACCCTGGGGTAAAGGTCCAGGTGCAAATGATTCTTTTTTAAGGAAGTTCCGCCAGGAGAAATCAGTAAGAGAGCATGGAAGACAGCACAGGGTAGAGGAAGAAAGACACAAGACAAGAGAGCAGATTCAGGTGAAGTCTCAGCCTTAGCCTGGTCCTGGGAAGACCTCAAGTAGGAATTACACTTTAATGTTAGTCCCTCCAGGTGTCTTACAAGGTGCCACCCTCCACCTCTGCCCAGGTACCCTCTGCTCTATGAATTCCTGATGAAGCAGCTCCAGTAGCCCAGGAGCAGCCCTCTAATTAACGATGCGGGATGAAATTGCTGGAAGTAAAGCATCCAGAACTTGAGGTATGAGGGTGCAGAACTGGTGAAAGCCACCCAAGGGGACTATGGTGTAAGAACAGATGGGCTGGGCTTGGAAATACAAAAGTATGATTCAGATCCTCAGCATGCCTTATGGTTTGCTTTTTATTTTAGACTTTTTTTTTTTTTTTTTTTTTTGCGGTACGCGGGCCTCTCACCATTGTGGCCTCTCCCGTTGCGGAGCACAGGCTCCGGACGTGCAGGCTCAGCAACCATGGCCCACGGGCCCAGCCGCCCCGTGGCATGTGGGACCCTCCCGGACCGGGGCAGGAACCCGCGTCCCCTGCATCGGCAGGCGGACTCTCAACCACTGCGCCACCTGGGAAGACCCTGCAGGGAAGTTTTAAATAGTGGAACTGAAATAGTTAAAATGTTTGTTTCCTTTGGCAGTCTCTTAACGATTTGCTTCTATTAACTCAATATAACTTAACAGCAGCACTGCGAAGTGAGCTGGAAATACTTTCTCAAGTATCGAAGAGCCTAGTTAGGTCAATTTTTAAATAAAGACAATTCCTAATGATCCATGGTGTGAACCTCTCTGTATTTATTTATTGCAATAACATATTTAAATTCTTGTTCTATGACCAATTAATAAACTTTCAAATTTGATTAAACTGTAGTTATAAAGAATATATTCTACTCAACATTTGCATTTTTGAGGTAACCACTATAAATAATAGCTCAACATCACAGGACTGTATTTTCTTACTCTGCATAAAATATTTTTTGTTGTTATCCACATGAGAGAACATCATGAGATATGAACAGTAAAATCAATGTTTCATGAAAATAAATGCATTTTAGTTTCATCAAAGATGATTCTAATCCTTTGAGTATGCAAGAAAAATTGCATGTCTTGAAATTACTGTTATGTAGCTACAATTTCATAGCTTTCATAGAAATATTATATGTAGTGCTCTATTCATAGAAAATAAAATACATCGTGTTTTAAAATTTGCTGGAAATCATGATATTTTATGATACGTGAAATAATGTGTCAGTTTGGAAGTTGTTTGATGGCTTTAAATACATTGTATTATGATAGAAGTCTTTAAAAAATAAGCAAAAGAAAAGAAAAATCCCAAAGGAAAATCTTGTTACATTCTCGCTCTCCTCTTCTGCAAAGTGATAATCTAACATAGCCTATTTAACAAAATTAATATCTAACTTGATTCAATGCCACCACAGTCAAAAAATTAATCCATAGGCTATATGCAAGCTTACAAAGTAGATAATAGTCAATATGTCATTTAATATCATATATCAACATAAGATTTAATATAATAATAAATTAAAAGAATATTTTTTAGCATTTATTTAGTCTAAAATATTTTGTACATTAAATCAATTCTAAGTGCAATTGGCCAAAAAGACTATAAAATTAGATTTTAGAAAAAGTAGCCAAGAATGTTTTTTAAATCAAACATTCATACATGTATATAGGCATCTGTGGTGCCGTTATCCATTTTGTGTTCCTAAGGACCCATTGCAAACATCAATTTAGGATTTGTGCACACATTTATGTGGCACTTTTGAAAACTGACGTTCCTTGATACTCTAATAAGCAGCATAACTCAGAGCCATTCTTTGAAGACTAAGAATGAATTGGTAGATACTGACTCTGTCCCATACATTATTTAGCATTTTTCATCCTGGCGCATAAAGTCAGCATGCCTAAAGCAAATGAGCAGGACCTAATACTATTCTTTAGAAGCACAGAGCTATGGATGTGTATATAATTTTTAAAAATTCTTTAGTACACATATTCTGTTATTCTTCAGTATCAGTGTTAATATATAAATTCAAGTCTTTAAAGTTAGGATGATATAGATTTTATACCAAAGGAGGCTAGTACAGGATAAAAGTCTAAAGTCAGCTCTTATTTTCTTCTACAACATGATTTTTCTACATTAAATTATATTTTCTTTTTTTTTTAACATCTTTATTGGGGTATAATTGCTTTACAATGGTGTGTTAGTTTCTGCTTTATAACAAAGTGAATCCGTCATACATAAACATATGTTCCCATATCTCTTCCCTCTTGCGTCTCCCTCCCTCCCACCCTCCCTATCCCACCCCTCCAGGCTGTCACAAAGCACCGAGCCAATATCCCTGTGCCACGCGGCTGCTTCCAACTAGCTATCTACCTTACTACGTTTGTTAGTGTGTATATGTCCATGACTCTCTCTCGCCCTGTCACAGCTCACCCTTCCCCCTCCCCATAACCTCAAGTCCGTTCTCTAGGAGGTCTGCGTCTTTATTCCTGCCTTACCCCTAGGTTCTTCATGACATTTTTTTTTCTTAAATTCCATATATATGTGTTAGCATACGGTATTTGTCTTTTTCTTTCTGACTTACTTCACTCTGTATGACAGACTCTAGGTCTATCCACCTCATTACAAATAGCTCAATTTCGTTTCTTTTTATGGCTGAGTAATATTCCATTGTATATATGTGCCACATCTTCTTTATCCATTCATCCGATGATGGGCACTTAGGTTGTTTCCATCTCCGGGCTATTGTAAATAGAGCTGCAATGAACATTTTGGTACATGACTCTTTTTGAATTTTGGTTTTCTCAGGGTATATGCCCAGTAGTGGGATTGCTGGGTCATATGGTAGTTCTATTTGTAGTTTTTTAAGGAACCTCTATACTGTTCTCCATTGTGGCTGAACCAATTCACATTCCCACCAGCAGTGCAAGAGTGTTCCCTTTTCTCCACACCCTCTCCAGCATTTATTGTTTCTAGATTTTTTGATGATGGCCATTCTGACTGGTGTGAGATGATATCTCATTGTAGTTTTGATTTGCATTTCTCTAATGATGAATGTTGTTGAGCGTTCTTTCATGTGTTTGTTGGCAGTCTGTATATCTTCTTTGGAGAAATGTCTATTTAGGTCTTCTGCCCATTTTTGGACTGGGTTGTTTGTTTTTTTGTTATTGAGCTGCATGAGCTGCTTGTAAATTTTGGAGATTAATCCTTTGTCGGTTGCTTCATTTGCAAATGTTTTCTCCCATTCTGAGGGTTGTCTTTTGGTCTTGTTTATGGTTTCCTTTGCTGTGCAAAAGCTTTGAAGTTTCATTAGGTCCCATTTGTTTATTTTTGTTTTTATTTCCATTACTCTAGGGGGTGGGTCAGAAAGGATCTTGCTGTGATTTATGTCATAGAGTGTTCTGCCTATGTTTTCCTCTAAGAGTTTGATAGTTTCTGGCCTTACATTTAGGTCTTTAATCCATTTTGAGCTTATTTTTGTATATGGTGTTAGGGAGTGATCTAATCTCATACTTTTACATGTACCTGTCCAGTTTTCCCAGCACCACTTATTGAAGAGGCTGTCCTTTTTCCACTGTACATTACTGCCACCTTTATCAAAGATAAGGTGTCCATATGTGCATGGGTTTATCTCTGGGCTTTCTATCCTGTTCCATTGATCTATCTTTCTGTGTTTGTGCCAGTACCATACCGTCTTGATAACTGTAGCTTTGTAGTATAGTCTGAAGTCAGGGAGCCTGATTCCTCCAGTTCCTTCTTTCATTCTCAAGATTGCTTTGGCTATTCGGGGTCTTTTGTGTTTCCATACAAATTGCAAACTTTTTTGTTCTATTTCTGTGAAAAATGACAGTGGTAGTTTGATAGGGATTGCATTGAATCTATAGATTGCTTTGGGTAGTAGAGCCATTTTCACAATGTTGATTCTTCGAATCCAAGAACATGGTATATCTCTCCATCTATTTGTATCATCTTTAATTTTTTTCATCAGTGTCTTATAATTTTCTGCATACAGCGCTTTTGTCTCCTTAGATAGGTTTATTCCTAGATATTTTATTCTTTTTGTTGCAATGGTAAATGGGAGTGTTTTCTTAATTTCACTTTCAGATTTTTCATCATTAGTGTATATGAATGCTAGAGATTTTTGGGCATTAATTTTGTATCCTGCTACTTTACCAAATTCATCGATTAGCTCTAGTAGTTTTCTGGTAGCGTCTTTAGGATTATCTGTGTATAGTATCATGTCATTTGCAAACAGTGACAGCTTTACTTCTTCTTTTCCGATTTGGATTCCGTTTATTTCTGTTTCTTTTCTGATTGCTGTGGCCAAAACTTCCAAAACTATTTTGAATAATAGTGATGAGAGTGGGCAACCTTGTCTTGTTCCTGATCTTAGTGGAAATGGTTTCAGTTTTACACCATTGAGGATGATGTTGGCTGTGGGTTTGTCATATATGGCCTTTATTATGTTGAGGAAAGTTCCCTCTATGCCTACTTTCTGCAGGGTTTTTATCATAAATGGGTGTTGAATATTGTCGGATGCTTTCTCTGTGTTGATTGAGGCAATCATATGGTTTTTGTCTTTCAATTTTTTAATATGGTGCATCACATTGATTGATTTGTGTATATTGCAGAATCCTTGCATTCCTGAGATAAACCCCACTTGATCATAGCGTATGATCCTTTTAATGTGCTGTTGGATTCTGTTTGCTAGTATTTTGTTGAGGATTTTTGCATCTATGTTCATCAGTGATATTGGCCTGTAGTTTTCTTTCTTTGTTACATCTTTGTCTTGTTTTGGTTTCAGGGTGATGGTGGCCTTGTAGAATGAGTTTGGGAGTGTTCCTCACTCTGCTATATTTTGGAAGAGTTTGAGAAGGATACGTGTTAGCTCTTCTCTAAATGTTTGATAGAATTCGCCTGTGAATCCATCTGGTCCTGGGCTTTTGTTTGTTGGAAGATTTTTAATCACAGTTTCAATTTCAGTGCTTGTGATTGGTCCGTTCATATTGTCTATTTCTTCCTGATTCAGTCTCAGAAGGTTGTGCATTTGTAAGAATTTTTCCATTTCTTCCAGGTTGTCCATTTTATTGGCATAGAGTTTCTTGTAGTAATCTCTCATGATCCTTTGTATTTCTGCAGTGTCAGTTGTTACTTCTCCTTTATTTCTAATTCTATTAATTTGAATCTCCCCCCCTTTTTTTCTTGATGAGTCTGGCTAATGTTTATCAATTTTGTTTGTCTTCTCAAAGAACCAGCTTTTAGTTTTATTGATCTTTGCTATCATTTCCTTCATTTATTTTTCATTTATTTGTGATCTGATCTTTATGATTTCTTTCCTTCTGCTAACTTTGGATTTTTTTTTTTTTTTTGGTTCTTCTTTCTCTAATTGCTTTAGGTGTAAGGTTAGGGTGTTTATTTGAGGTGTTTCTTGTTTCTTAAGGTAGTATTGTATTGCTATAAACTTCCCTCTTAGAAGTGCTTTTGCTGCATCCCATAGGTTTTGGGTCATCATGTTTTCATTGCCGTTTGTTTGTAGGTATTTTTTGTTTTCCTCTTTGATTTCTTCAGTGATCTCTTGGTTATTAAGTAGTGTATTGTTTAGCTTCCATGTGCTTGTATTTTTTACATATTTTTTTTCCTGTAATTGATATCTAGTTTCATAGTGTTATGGTCAGAAAAGGTGCTTGATATGATTTCAGTTTTCTTAAATTTACCAAGGCTTGACTTGTGACCCAAGATATGATCTATCCTGGAGAACATTCAATGAGCACATGAGAAGAATGTGTATTTTGTTGTTTTCGGATGGAATGTCCTATAAATATCAATTAAGTCCATCTTGTTTAATGTATCATTTAAAGCTTGGATTCCTTATTTATTTTCATTTTGGATGATCTGTCCATTGCTGAAAGTAGGGTGTTAAAGTCCCCTACTATGAATGTGTTACTGTCGATTTCCCCTTTTATGGCTGTTAGTATTTGCCTTATGTATTGAGGTGCTCCTATGTTGGGTGCATAAATATTTACAATTTTTATATATTCTTCTTGGATTTATCCCTTGATCATTATGTAGTGTCCTTCTTTGTCTCTTGTAATAGTCTTTATTTTAAAGTCTATTTTGTCTGATATGAGAATTGCTACTCCAGCTTTCTTTTAATTTCCTTTTGCATGCAATATCTTTTTCCATCCCCTCACTTTCAGTCTGTATGTGTCCCTAGGTCTGAAGTGGGTCTCTTTTAGACAGCATTTTATTTTTGTATCCATTCAGCCAGTCTATGTCTTTTTGTTGAAGCATTTAATGCATTTACATTCAAGGTAATTATCAATATGTATGCTCCTGTTCCATTTTCTTAATTGTTTTGGGTTTGTTGTTGTAGGTCTTTTCCTTCTCTTGTGTTTCCTGCCTAGAGAAGTTCCTTTAGCATTTGTTGTAAAGCTGGTCTGGTGGTGCTGAATTCTCTCAGCTTTTGCTTGTCTGCAAAGGTTTTAATTTCTCCATCAAATCTGAATGAGATCCTTACTGGGTAGAGTAATCTTGGTTGTAGGTTTTCTCCTTCATCATTTTAAATATGTCCTGCCACTCCCTTTTGGCCTGCAGAGTTTCTGCTGAATGATCAGCTGTTAACCTTATGGGATTTCCCTTGTGTGTTATTTGTTGTTTTTCCCTTGTAGCTTTTAATATGTTTTCTTTGTATTTAATTTTTGACAGTTTGATCGATATGTGTCTTGGTGTGGTTCTCCTTGGGTTTATCCTGTATGGGACTTTCTGTGCTTCCTGGACTTGATTAACTATTTCCTTTCACATGTTAGGGACATTTTCACCTATAATCTCCTCCAATATTTTCTTAATCCCTTTCTTTTCCTCTCCTTCTTCTGGGACCCCTACAGTCGAATGTTGGTGCATTTAATGTTGTCCCAGAGTTCTCTGAGACTGTCCTCAGTTCTTTTCATTCTTTTTTCTTTATTCTGCTCTGCAGTAGTTATTTCCACTATTTTATCTTCCAGGTCACTTATCCGTTATTCTGTCTAGCTATTCTGCTATTGATCCCTTCTAGAGAATTTTTAATGTCATTTATTGTGTTGTTCATCACTGTTTGTTTGCTCTTTAGTTCTTCTAGGTCCTTGTTAAACATTTCTTTTATTTTCTCTATTGTATTTCCAAGATTTTGGATCATCTTTACTATCATTACTCTGAATTCTTTTTCAGGTAGACTGCCTATTTCCTCTTCATTTGTTTGGTCTGGTGGATTTTTACCTTGCTCCTTCATCTGCTGTGTGTTTTTCTGTCTTGTCATTTTGCTTAACTTACTGTGTTTGTGTTCTCCTTTGCACAGGCTGCAGGTTCATAGTTCCCGTTGTTTTTGGTGTCTGTCTGCAGTGGCCGAGGTTGGTTCAGTGGGTTGTGTAGGCTTCCTGGTGGAGGGGACTAGTGCCTGTGTTCTGGTGGATGAGGTTGGGTCTTGTCTTTCTGGTGGGCAGGACCGCGTCTGGTGGTGTGTTTTGGGGTGTCTGTGGCCTTATTATGATTTTAGGCAGCCTTTCTGCGAACGGGTGGGGTTGTGTTCCTGTCTTGCTAGTTGTCTGACATAGGGTGTCCAGCACTGTAGCTTGCTCTTCATTGAGTGAAGCTGGCGTTGAGATGGAAATCTCTGGGAGATTTTTGCCACATGATATTACGTGGAGCTGGGAGGTCTCTTGTGGACCAGTGTCCTGAATTTGGCTCTCCCACCTCAGAGGCACAACCCTGATGTCTGGCTGGAGCACCAAGAGCCTTTCATACACATGGCTCAGAATAAAAGGGAGAAAAATTAGAAAGAAAGAAGATAAAATAAATAAATAAAATAAAATAGTTATTAAAATAAAAAAAAATAACATTAAAATTTTAAAGAGTAAAAAAAAGTGATGGACAGAACCATAGGACAAATGGTAAAAGCAAAGCTATACAGTCAAAATCACACACAGAAGCATACACAGGCTCACAAAAAGAGAAAAAAATATATATGCATCGTTGCTCCCAAAGTCCACCTCCTCAATTTGGGATGATTCGTTGTGTATTCAGGTGTTCCACAGATGCAGGGTACATCAAGTTGATTGTGGAACTTTAATCCGCTGCTTCTGAGGCTGCTGCGAGAGATTTCCCTTTCTCTTCTTTGTTCACACAGCTCCCAGGGCTCAGCTTTGGATTTGGCCCGCCTGTGCGTGTAGGTCGCCGGAGGGCATCTGTTCTTCGCTCAGACAGGACGCGGTTAAAGGAGCCACTGATTCGGGGACTCTGGCTCACTCAGGCCAAGGGAAGGGAGAGGTACGGATGAGGGGCGAGCCTGCAGCAGCAGAGGCCGGCGTGACGTTGCAGGAGCCTGAGGCGCAGTGTGTTCTCCAGGGGAAGTTGTTCCTGGATCCCGGGACCCTGGCAGTGGCGGGCTGCACAGTCTCCTGGGAGGGGAGGTGTGGAGAGTGACCTGTGCTCGCACACAAGCTTCTTGGTGGCGGCAGCAGCAGCCTTAGCATCTCATGCCCGTTTCTGGGGTCCGCGCTGTTGGCCGTGGCTTGTGCCCGTCTCTGGAGCTCCTTTAAGCAGCGCTCTTAATCCCCTCTCCTCACGCACCAGGAAACAAAGAGGGAAGAAAGTCTCTTGTCTCTTCGGTAGGTCCAGACTTTTCCCCGGACTCCCTCCTGGCTAGCCGTGGTGAACTAACCCCTTCAGGCTGTGTTCACGCCGCCAACCCCAGTCCTCTCCCTGCGTTCTGAGCCTCAGCTCCCAGCCCCGCCCGCCCCGGCGGGTGAGCAGACAAGCCTCTCGGGCTGGTGAGTGATGGTCGGCACTGATCCTCTGTGCGGAAATCTCTCAGCTTTGTCCTCCCCTCCCCTGTTGCTGTGCTCTCCTCCGTGGCTCCGAAGCCTTCCCCCTCCGCACCCGCAGTCTCCGCCCGAGAAGGGGCTTCCTAGTGTATGGAAACCTTTCCTCCTTCACAGCTCCCTCCCACTGGTGCAGGTCCCATCCCTATCCTTTTGTCTCTGTTTATTCTTTTTTTTCTTTTGCCCTACCCAAGTACGTGGGGAGTTTCTTGCCTTTTGGGAGTCTGAGGTCTTCTGCCAGCATTCAGTCAGTGTTCTGTAGTAGTTGTTCCACGTGTAGATGTATTTCTGATGTATTTGTGGGGAGGAAGGTGATCTCCGCGTCTTACTCTTCTGCCATCTTGAAGCTCCTCTCTTTCCTCTTCTTCTTCTTCTTCTTCCACTTAATAAAAGATCTACCCTCATAGTAAATTTTTAAGTATACAATATAATAAAATTTAAACTATAGGCATTATGCTTCACAGTAGATCTCTAGAACTTATTCTTTCTGCATAACTGAAACTTTGTACCATTTTTGCTGTTTTTCAGGAAGCTTAGTTCAATGAAAAATTTGCATTATGCTCCCATTCTACATTGAGGCAATAGTTAAAAGAACAATACTTATACAGGTTATCTGTGCATCCAAAGGATGAAACACAAATATTTTCACTTAATTACTTAATTACCTACCTTACTATAAAATCGTGAAGACAGTTTTTAAATTATTTGATAATAATTGTTTTTGTGATGTGGTTTTACATAAAAGTATCTATTTTTTTATGTATAAACTCATTTTTTAGCTAGAAAGCCCACTACATTTTTCAAAATCAAAATCAGGTAAATGCTGGCAGTTTTCAAAATAAACTATGTTATTTTCAGAGAGCAAACTAATGCTGATTTTATCATGTAAAAGTAAAGCATGTTGAATAAATTAGCTTTTTAAATATAATCAAACCCTAAAATAAGTAAGTAGTATATCAGATGTGGAGTCATTTTCTTGATATTTAAATCATTTCTGGGTCCCTTAAGATAATTTGTGTTATAATACATTTTTGTGTATCAGTTCTTTTAAATAACCTCTTTGAAAATGAATTTATTTTATTTTATATGAAATATGCAGACATAGCTATCATTAGCTAATTGAGGCTAAGTTTCTCTCACCTTGTGAGTATGTAGCTACATATTCTTAGTGAAAATTTAGTCATGTATTTTGCATGAGCTTGAGGAACTGTTGCCCATTCCTTACACACCCTGCTTTATTCTTAAGGATGAATAAATAGCCTTTATTTTCATGAACATTTTATAAGACAAGCATGTACAAGTACATTATTTATTTAAGTTCTCTTGCCCTGTTATACATAATATGAATATTCTATCTCCTAATGGATTTCATGTCAACCTTTCTGTCAGGGTATACATGGAAGTTCTCAAACTATTCAACAGTGAAAATTAACACAATACTTTTTTTCTCAAAATATTATAAATGGACTGCTCTCCAAGGCCTTCTTATTTTACAAATTAAAAGAAAAACACAGACAGACACACACACACACACACACACACAAGCTGCAGAGAGTTTAAGTTAAGGATTTACTCAAGCACACAGCATGGTAATAGTTATACCAGACCCTAATGCTCCTGCCTCAGGCTTTTTCCCACTTCACTCCACAGTCTACGATGGAACATTATGTACATTATGTGTTTTTTCTAGAAGTTCAAATATTCCTCATGTAACCTAGTGTATAAATCTAAATTCATTATAGTACATCGGTAGAAATGCCTCTTTTGAATGGCAGCCTTGATGTCTCTTTGTCTTTAATATTAAGAATCACTGCAGTATATCTGGGCAGTGTATGATGGAAATAAATGGAGACGACCCTAGTGAGAACAAGCAAAGGCTATTTGTTCAGAGCTTGCTATAGCAAGGGAGTTGGCCACCACTATTTGCATTTGTCAGAGACACAAAGCGGGAAGAGGAATTGGAAAATTTTATTGTGGAAAAAAAGGGAAGGCTTCAGGTGTGCCCTGATTGGAGGCTGTTAGTATGGGGAAAGGGGAGGCTTGTTAACCAGAAGTGGGGAAGCTTATGGGATGGGTTGGGGGAACACATTTGGCTTTCTCTGGTTGGTCCTAAATTGCAAGTGGGGGTAGGGAGTAGATTAGGGAAGCTGACAGTTATTGACCAAGTCTTGAGCATTTGGGGCTGATTGATGCTCACTAGATTTATTTTGTAAATTCAAATTCATCCCTCCATGTCCCTTCAGCTCTCTTTTGTATCTGGTCATCATTTTCTCCTTTTTGTTAACCTCATTCTTTGTAAGTATTTCTAAGTTCCTTTTTCTGGTTCACTAATTCCTTCTCCAGCTCTATCAGACTTGCTGCTTAATCTGCCCATTGAGTTTTCATGTCAATCACTATATTTTTGTATTGGTAAAATTGCTATTTGGCAAGTTTTGTTTTATTTTTCACTTTTCATGGTGTTATTTTCTTTCCTCTTAATTTTAATCTTTCTTTTGTCATTTCACACATTATAACAAACCAACTTATAGTTTGTATCAACCTGTTCTAATATCCAAATTCCTAGGTTAGTGAGTCTCTTCTTTTGAACTTTATTATCTTTTTCTGGTAGATTATTTCTTTTAAGATTTCATAACTTATATTGTAATCTCCTCATTGGGTAAATGGATTATATTTGGTTCCTGGTGGCATTCTCTTGCTGTTTGAAATATGGATATATTCCTGAAGATCAATTTTGTCATTTACTTTGGTTCCAAATGCTTCACTGAATGGTGACTAGTTGTATGTTCATTTCTGTTGTTGTTAGTTTAATTTCATCTTATACACAGTGATAAGAAAATATTTCCTATAAATCAACTTTATTTTTCATGGCACAGGCTGGTTTGTGAAGTTTCACAATTAGCCCTTATTAGGAATACCAAGCCCTTCTGGCAATCCAACTTAGGCTAGGCTCTCAATTCCAACCCCCTCCTTGGTGTTGGTAGAAGATCATATCTCCTTTCCTGTGCAGCCATGAAATCCAGTTCTGCAACCTTCAGAGACTATATTTGGCTATGATATCTTCCTGGCTATCTTAACAACTGGATATGTGTTAGGTGGATTTATTGTTCTGTCTGTATATTTTTTTCTCCATTTTTATCAGCTGTTGGTTGTTTTCCTTATGTTTAGTTTATTTATAATTATGTGTGTGCACATGTGTGTGTGATTCACTCAGTTACCACTACAGATATGTCCACATCAATCTGTGACTAATTTCACTTAAATACTTTACCTAAATCCCAGATCCCTTTCTGCACTGACTTTGTGTTTAATTCTCATCAAGTATTTGGGCCTTCTTTCCATACTGTAAGTTTCTGCTGGGAATTGGCTGTGTAGGCAATGACTACATTTCCAAAACATCGTGACATCTAAGTGAGGCCAAGGGATAGAATATGGGACAATATAATGTGACAGAAATTATGCAGTTTTTTCTTGATTGGCTATATAAAATATTATTTGTAATATTCCATTTATCTCTTCCCTTATCTACTCACTGGATGTAGAGATTTGTTATGATTCAGATAAAAGTAGATTCATAACACAGAAGAACCTGGGTTCCTGAATATCCACATGGAATACTTTGGGTTAGAAACTTCTCCATGAAGCTTTGTGAGAGAAACATTTTTATATTAAAATATTAAGAATCCAAGGCTTATATTGCAGATTTTTATACAACTTTAAATATTTTAAATTATTTGACCCTGTGATGACAGTTTCAAATTTTTAGTTCTCATGGGATTCTGGAGAATAAACAGGAATTTTCACATTTCATGTCATTGATTATCTTTATTAATTCTCTAGTTCTATTATCCTGATTCTTCTTTTCCTGTATTTTTGTTAATGTTGATTGTTGCCCACCACTGACTTATCTACTTCCTACATAAAGTGTGACTCAAGACTCAGGGCCTTGGCTCTTAGATCATTCTGTTCTTTTTTCATGATAGTAACTACCATTAGAGATGTTGCTTCTAAACTGATTGTTTCAAAATTTAAATCTCTATTTTCAACTATGTAATATTTTCAACTAAATAATTCAATTTGAATGCTGCAAATTTGCACAGTTAGAAAACTTTCTTAAAATCAACATTTAGTATTTACTCACCAAATCACTTTGCCTTAGAAATCCCCAATTCTCCCAGGAATACCATAACTATTATAATAACTCAGGCTAGCAATCTCAAATTTAGCATTTAAAAATATTCAATTAGAATATAAACAAATATTAATTCCATAATAATACTATGGTTTCAATCTGAGATTCAATCTCCATTATCAATTTAGTGGTTCAAATAAATTCCAAATTCAATACATACAAAGTGAATTCACCCTTTGAATCATTATTCCTCCCCTCTGTCTTCTATTAATATGAATAGAGCCATGGTATGAGCAGTTTCCAAGTCGGAAGCCAATGAGTCACTATGAACATTTTTTCTCATTAATATGGAAAATCCAACCAATCATTGGAACTCTACATTCTATTTTTGAGTGTATTTTGAATCTATCCACTTGACTCCATCCCCATCTGTGCAATGTACTTTATCACTATATTCATCTTGCAGTATTGTAATGTTCATTTAATGGGTGTATTCTTTGTGACTGTGTAAGTTTTTCAGGGTAAAGGCCACGACTACTATCAAAAAAATTCTATCACCGGAACTTATCACATTGTCTCAAATACAATAGATCAGTAACTGTTTCTTAAATTAATGCTATTCACCAGTGCTATCCTTTTAAAGGGCTACCTCTGTTTTGGAGGAGTGTTCTAGGAGATACAAGGGTCTACAGATAGCCATTAACACATCCTAGGAAAGACATATTGGCCATGTAATTTATCAGTGAAATTGAACATGAGTGCCACTGTCACACTCTAACAGAGTCTGTAAGAGGAGTGTGTGAAAGAGTTTTCTCTCTGTCTCCATATTAACCATGTTCCAGGTAGAAGCTGCTTCGTCAGCTTGAAAGTGGAAAAAAAAAAAAAAATACGGGGCAGATCCATGATGAAAATGGAGCATGGGAGAAATAAGTTGTCATAAGCCATTGTAATTTAGGGAATCCTTTGTAGCCTTACCATGGCTAGTCTAAGCTGACAGACACTGGCTAATCTGTTAACTATTTCTTCTCACTTTGTTCTTATTTTATTCCCATTCTAGTTTAATCTCTCTCTGTCTTTCTCTCTCTAAACATACATATATACACACACACAAAGTTTAATGCCTTCTGTTCTAGTCTATACACTCTGTATCAGAATAGTGTTTTATCCTATATATTTATAAAATAAAATATATAGGATAAAATGTAACTAATGATATTGATGTACAATTATTAAAATATAAGAAACATTTATTTTATATATTTGTACATTACACATACATACATATATATACACATACATATATATATACACATACATATACATAATCTATACATGTAATTCTTTGATGTGCCATTGTCACCAACAAGAATGATAAATGTTTCTCTTATATTACTTGCAGATATCATTACATGAAAATTATAGTAGTTATTAGACCTGTGATCAAATTTTATTATTCCATACAGATTACCACTAAGGATTTTACCTATGTTCTTACTTAAAAGAAAATGCTACTTCTTAGTTAGAGGTCAGTAAAACCAAGGAAAAACATTTTTCTCACCCAAGTTTGAAGGAACTTTGAGTTCTATCTATCATACCCAAGCAGATCTGTGTCCTAAAATTAAATTACTCATGATATAATAGAAATTACACTATCAAGGAAAGCACAATGTAGAGGCCATAACCATAACTCTGAGAGTCTTTTTAGAATAGGAATCTGAAAAGACTGGTTGTGATTTATTTTTCTTTATAATTATGCATAAATTATAAAATGTCCATTATATAAAAACATTTTTAATAATATTAAAAATAATGACAAGTTATCTTAAAACTCATTAAAATAATTTTCAGAACTTTTGAAACGTTGCCAAATTAAGATGATAAAGTAGGTTTAATATTTAAAACTTAAGAAAAAAATAAAAATAGGGAATGAACATAACATTAATTTTTAAAAGTGGGCATATGTTCCTGAGACAGATTCAGTGCTGAGCTCCTGTCTATTTCACAGCAGCATATTATTCATCAGCTCTTGAAAGCACTAACCCTGCCATTGACTTATCACATCTAATATATTAAGGATATTGAATTGAGTCTGTATTCAGCTTGAGAGCACACAGGTGTACATGCGTGGACAGTGGATAATGTGTTGGAAATAAATTCAAAAGCACTCCCTTTACTATATGTACTTAAAAAGTATTAAAATCTCACTCAGTTTTCTTTCACATACATGTGGGAATGAAAAGCTTATGTTTCATATACAATGAAATCTATTATTCTTTGATGATTTTTCTTAAAATGGTTTACCATAGTTTTCTACCCTGAAACATTGTTATTTTCATTTTATATTTCAAAAATGTGTGCTTTTTACCATTGAGTATGATCTTAGCTCTAGGTTTGTCATTTATTATGTTGAGGTATGTTCCCTCTATGTCCACTTTCTGGAGAGCTTTTATCATTAATGGGTATGGAATTTTGTCAAAAGCTTTTCCTGCATCTATTGAGATGATCATATGGGTTTTTTTATTCTTAAATTTGTTGATGTGGTGTGTCACACTGATTGATTTGTGGATACTGAAAAATCCTTGCGTCACTGGGATAAATCTCACTTGATCCTGGTATACGATCCCTTTAATGTATTGTTGTATTTGGATTGCTAGTATTTTGTTTCAGGGTTTTTGAATCTATGTTCATTAGTGATAATGGCAGGTAATTTTCTTTTTTTGTAGTATCTTTGTCTGGCTTTCATATCAGGGAGATGGTGGCCTCATAGAAAGAGTCTGGGAGTATTTATTTCTCTGCAATTTTTTGGAATAGTTTCAGAAGGATGGATGTTAACTCTTCTCTAAATGTTTGATAGATTTCACCTGTGAGACATCTGGTCCTAGACTTTTGTTTGTTGGGAGGTTTTTTTTTTTTTTTCTTATCACAGTTTCAATTTCATTACTTGTGATTGGTCTGTTTATATTTTCTATTTCTTCCTTGTTCAGTCTTGGAAGGTTGCACCTTTCTAAAAGTTTGTCCATTTCTTCCAGGTTGTCCATTTTCTTGACATATAGTTGCTTGTAGTAGTCTCTTATGACCCTCTGTATTTCTTTTATGTCCATTGTAACTTTTCTTTTTTCATTTCTAATTTTGATTTGAGCCCTTTCCCTTTTTCTCTTGATGAGTCTAGCTAAAAGTTTATCAATTTTATCTTTTCAAAGAAACAGCTTTTAGTTTCATTGATCTTTTCTATTGTTTTCTTGGACCTGTGCCATTTATTTCTGCTCTGATCTTTATGATTTATTTCCTTCTGCTAACTTTGGGTTTTGTTTGTTCTTCTTTCTCTAGTTGCTTTAGGTGTAAGGTTAGGTTGTTTATTTGTGATTTCTCTTATTTTTTGAGGTAAGATTGTATTGCTATAAACTTCCCTCTTAGAACTGCTTTTGCTGCATCCCATAGGTTTTGGATCATTTTGCTTTCATTTTAATTTGTCTCTAGGTATTTTTTGATTTCTTCTTTGATTTCTTCAGTGACTCATTCATTTTTTAGTAGAAATAAAAACAAAAATAAACAAATGAGACCTAAACTCGAAAGCTTTTGCACAGCAAATGAAACCACAAACAAAATGAAAAGACAACCCAGAGAATGGGAGAAAATATTAGCACATGATGTAACCAACAAGAGATGTCTCCAAAATTTACAAAGAGCCTCATGTGTCTCAATATCCGAAGAACAAACAACCCAATCGAAAAATGGGCAGAAGACCTAAATAGACATTTCTCCAAAGAAGACATACAGATGGCCAAGAGGCACATGAAAAGATGCTCAACATAGCTAATTATTAGAGAAATGCAAATCAAAGCTCCAATGAGATAGCACCTCACACCAGTCAGAATGGCCATCATCAAAAAACCTACAAAAAATAAATGCTGGAGAAGGTGTGGAGAAGGTAGGAACCCTCCTACCCTGTTGGTGGGAATGTAAATTGGTACAGCCACTATGGAGAACAGTATAGAGGTTCCTTAAAAAACTAAAAATAGAGCTGCCATATGATCCTGCAATCTCACTCCTGGGCATATATCCAGAGGAAAACATGGTTCAAAAGGATACATGCACCCCAATGTTCATTGCAGCACTGTTTACAATAGCCAAGACATGGAAGCAACCTAAATGTCCATGGACAGAGGAATATATAAAGAAGATGGGGTACATATATACAATGGAATATTACTCAGCCATTAAAAAGAGTTAAATAATGCCATTTGCAGCAACATGGGTGGACAAGGAGATTATCATACTAAATGAAGTAAGTCATACAGAGAAGGACAAATATATTATATCACTTATACAGAGAATCTTAAAAAAAATGTACAAATGAGCTCATTTACAAAACAGAAACAGACTCATGGACTTAGAGAATAAACTTGTGGTTACCAGTGGGGGAAGGTTGGGAGGGAGGGATAGATTGGAAGTTTGGGATTGACATGGATACACAGATGTATTTAAAATAGATAACTAACAAGGACCTACTGTTAAAAAAGAAATTCCAAAAAGCAAGCGTGATAGGAAATTTATTCTTAAATAAACTAAGCCAACTACAATCTGAGAAACTAAAACTGAATTTAAGTTTGTATATATGTATTTCTAAACACTGAATATATGTATATATATATATATATATATATGAATATATATGTGTATACACATATATATGTCTGCAATGCCAATGTATGATTTTGTATGTCGTATATTATGTATATATGTATGTTATATATTTTTAAATATATATAGTGTTTTTTGTGTATATCTATGTATTAGATTAAAAGTATCTAATTTTCAGTGGCAACTGCGCTCTTAGAAACAGACTTGAATTTGGAGAGTCATTAGGGAGAATGTTGAAGTTCTTCATAATTTTTCCTCATTTTTATTTTATATTTTTTTTACTTTGAATGTCATACTTTACAAAATATGATAACATCACTGTAAATTGCACCACTTTTTCTTATACCTCTAATAAAGAAAACATATTAACAGTTAAAATATGACACAATGTTTTTCTTCAGTTATCTTTCCAGCCCATCATTGTTGTGAATTGCACGGATATGAAAGATCTTGCAATTTCCTATGCCCTCAGTTTCATTTCACATCATGTGACAAGCAATCCTTTTGTAACCCAGCTTCATTTATATGTTTGTATTTTCCATTCATAGGTTCCACACAACACTCAATTTATACTTTGCAAGGAAATAAGAAATTGCAGTCTTTCCTACAACCATAAATATTGTTTTCAATATTGTCAAATTTGTGCCACTCTCTTTATTTCCAATGTAATGATTCTCTCTTCTAGTTTCCTTCTAGAGATATATAAAAGTCGCTTTTGTTCTCAAACTATATTGTAATCTTTGGAAGACATTTAGAGGTAATCAATTCCAAACATGTAGTGTCAATAATGTAAATGAATTAACTGTAAATACGACTACTTGGACAGCTATGACCCCATCTCTATATGATCAGGAAATGACATGTTTGTCATGATTGCTTCATGGCTAACAGCAATGATAGTTCCATGAAAATTCAACTTCCTTAAGAATCTGAGAGCCTACTTTTAAAAGAGAAACAAAACATCCTTCTGAGACTATACCAAACAGAGAACTAGGGTTATTACCACTTTTAATGTTTCCTTAGTTAGATACTAAGTTGAAACACAAGTACCCAAAAGGGAAAATGGTATATCTGTTTTTAGTACATACCTATTATCCTTTGACAGTAGCACATTTTGGAATAGGAAATAAATATGTAGAAAATGGCTAAAATGATCCCTCTGACCATTCAGATAGCATTCAAAAGATTGCGAATCAAAAGCAGTTCCAGTTGCTATAGTTCCTACTGATTATTTAACTACTTAAAGGAGGAATGTTTGAACCAATAATCCTTAAACGCAGCAGGAGTGTTAGCTTTTGTAGTTGTCTTTTTAAAAGCCTAACAAGAAAATAAATACATTTAAGAGTTTAAAATAGAATATGTGTGTTCTATAATCTAATTAAGCAGCAACTCTCCACCTTTACTCCTTTGGAATTTGTAAGCTGTTTACATCCCCCAAATACTCTAGAAACAGGAGATTTAGAGCTCAGTAGGGGAAGAACGGATCCCCTGAGGAAAGAATTTCTACCAGAAGGGGTAATGGGGCTATTAAGGCAGAAATAGTAGGTCTCTACTAGACCTTAACAAATACTGCAAAATGTTTACTCAATTCTCTGCTGATGAATAATTTTTATTTTCTTATTTCTTCCTATTATACACAATCATCTTTGGGTACTTGTGGGTTTTTGTTTGTGCTTTGTTTTTTTGTATTATTTCCAAAAGTAAAGTTGCTATGTCAATGAGAGTTAGGGTTTTTTAATGGATTTTTAAGGGTTTTTATGAATATTATCAAAATTCTTTTCACAAACGGTGAAATATTTTCTCATTTCGAAAGTGTGTTGCCATGGGTTCTGTTATTTTTATTTGTTAGAGTTCAGTGTAAGATGATATAGTAAAAAAGCTTTCAAAATGTCATAGCTTAACTGAGGGTGAGTTATTTTTCTCTCATATGAGACGTGAACAGAGAGTCCATGGTTGACAAGGTGGTGCTTCGTTTCCACAAATATGGCCTCATCTTCGAGTTTAGGACACTGTTCCATTTCTTTTCATTTTCCAGGAATCAGGAAGAAAGAGGAAGTAAACAGGAAAACACAAACCTATGAAATCATGATCCATAGGCATCACTTTTGCTTGCTTTTAATTGTCCAGATATTAGTTATATTTTCACACCCAGCAGTAAGGGGTGCAAAAAATATAGACTCCAGCTGTGTCCATGCACTGAGCTAAAACTGATGGGGCATAATCTTAAACACCTTCTAATTCAAATGTTTACTGTTTCTCATACAGGTTTTGCTGTTAATACTATAATTTAGTTGAACATTATATGTATGTATTTATGAATGTATTTAGTCTTTGTGCATGTCTTTAGAATTCATAATTAGAAATTCTACATCTTCTTCAATGTCCTAAAGATGTTCAGTTACTTCCCTTTTAGAATTTCTGTGTGTTGAAATTTTTGTTTTTAAATATTTGACTCAAAGGATTAGTTTTAATCAATTAAAAAATTAAGGACATAGTTTTTTTTTTCTTTTAAAACACTAATCCATTTGACCTAACAAGACACAAAAACTGCCCATGCTGATATAAATTGGCTAAATAGATATATCTTAATAGATAGATAGATAGATTGATAGACAGATAGAAGAGAGATCAATAGATAGATAGATAATACATACAGATTAGTTTTTTAAATCTATTGTTATAACAAAAAGATGTAACACAAATTACCCTTTTAAAATTGAGTTTTTCACATGGTTGTTATTCCACATGAATTTTAGATTCAGATTACTAAATTCAAATTAACAAAAGTACAATTTAGTTTGTGTTCATGTTTCTTAAGTATACATTTAACATGGGAGGAAAGATGATATTTAGTATTAACAAACCTTCCTACTTAGGAAAATACCACGTCCACCATTTATTCTTGGCTTCTTTTATATCTTATAGTAGAATTATTCTTGCAAAGTAAGACCTCTAAGTTATTAAGTGGGGAATTTTAATATTGAAATAAAAGGAATTCCAGAAAGTGATAGAGTAATATACAAATTGACATTAGTTAACGTTATTCTAATCTGTGTGTCTACAGATTTAAAAGTGCAGTTTTTTCCTATTACTTCTATGTTGCTATTCTCAGTAAATAATCAACCGATCAAAAGCCACTAACAGTATTTCTGTGGAATACATTGGCTTAGGCTCACCAATAGAACTCTCTCTGTATCTTCTATATTTCTGCTAGTGTGATTCATGTATTCCACTAATATCCAATTTGTGGAGATAACACTTCATCTATGGTTGCAGCCCCCTCATGTACTCATAACTTAAGGTTCTTATACAGATGATTCAGGACAGGAATCCCTTGGAAAGGAGACTCACATACTCTTCTTTGGAGGAAGGAGAAGCCAGCAAATCTGGACTCTTACTGACCAGGGCCAGTGATCCTGCCTCAGACCCCTACCTGGCTTACCAGCCTACCACCATCTGGGAGACTCAGCAAATATCCCCACACAGCTGCCCAGGAATCTAATTGCCTTATATGGGACTGGTCGATCTGGGTATATTCTGAGTCATGCTGGCAAATAGTAAATTATTCCCAGACAATTAATATGATTCAGGAATTTGAAGGAAATAGAACAAAAGATAAAAATATCAGAATATGTGCCTACGTACTTCTTGGGTAGACCTAATAGTGAAAACAAACAGAAGAGAATAGAATACATGTACATAATACACAGTTTAATGCACTTGAAAAATTTAAAGAAGAAATAATATGTGAATAAGAAAAGTGTCATGTAATTAAAACAATCAAAAAAGAGTTAAATATAAGTAATTTGGCAAGTAGTGAAAAATAGAATAAATACTGCTAAAAGAAGATTAGGAATCTAGACTATAAACCCTTGGAACTGTATCAGATCTTATGGCAAATGAGTAAAAAATCAAAAATTAAATTATATCGATAAATCTAAGAGACATGGGATATAGGGTCAGGAATTTTAACATTGAAATAAAAGGAATCTTAGAATAAGACAGAGCAGCAGTCAGAGAAGAAATAAATTATAAAAAATGCATTTCTCACAAATGAAGAAGGCACGTTTTAAAATTGAATGTGCTTACTGAAGGCTGGGTAGAATCAATGGAAGAAATATAAGGAAGATGGCTTCTGGCTGCTGTCGAGATGGCAACCAGCACTAGGTGCTAATTTCAACCCTGGGGAAACTACCTAGCAAAGGAAAGGCATTGATCTAAGGAATTAATGAGAAACTATGTTTTGGAAGAAAATAAATGATTAAAAAAAAAATCACCAGTGTGTGTGCATGCCCTGAAACATACTACATGGCTTGGGAGATCTGAGATAAGTGAGAAGATCAGCAAGAGAAGTGATTTTATTTTTCACTTTTTCCAATCCGTCTTACCTAAAGTCTCTTTCAACAAATAGCTGGACTGAATGGTTTGCCTGAATTACAATGTGTAAAATAAATAAATAGAACCTGTGTGGAACTTATAATTTATACCAGAAGAAAAAAAAAAAGAGAGAAAGAAAAAATAAGCAAAGCAAAATCATAGCCAAAAGAAAGAAAATCTACACAGAAATAAGCAGGACATATATACAATAAAGAAGAAAGCAACATATAAGATATCTAGATCAAGAGATAAAACAGACACAAGACATGTAAGAGATTAGTTAATAAGACATTAGAAAACAGAAAAGAGATGATAGTGATAAATAAAAATAAATAAATAAATTCAGTTATGTTAGAACAAGAAAATAAAAGCAGACAGATGAAAAACATTCAGACACATTTAAGGATATATTTAAGGAGAAAAAAATGAGGAAAAGCAAGATTCAAAGAAGAGCAAAAATCTACAAGCAAAATAGAAAATTAAAAAATGTAGATGGTAGACAAAAGTTCAAAGTATTTTGTATTTCTGTGAAACATAATAGAAAAAATATAACCCAAGATCTAATAGATGAGAATTTGTTAAAGTAAGACATAAATCAACAAAAAAAGTACAATGTAGAACCCAGGGAAATTTGCTACCTAACAGGCAGGGTCATAACTAAATCTAAGTGTCTATTAAAAAATAATGAAGAGGGGGCTTCCCTGGTGGCGCAGTGGTTGAGAGTCTGCCTGCCAATGCAGGGGACACGGTTTTGTGCCCTGGTCCAGGAAGATCTCACATGCCTTGGAGTGGCTGGGCCCGTGAGCTATGGTTGCTAAGCCTGCACATCTGGAGCTTGTGCTCTGCAACGGGAGAGACCACAACAGTGAGAGGCCTGCGTACCGCAAAAAAAAAAATAAATTAAAAAATTAAAAAATTTAAAAAAACACACTAGCAGTTACATTTTGAATTATCCAAAAATAATAACATGATTGGAACTACAATAGATACAAAAGAAAGTAAAATAAGGAAATACTTTTCTCAATCACATGCAAATAATTTTGACCACCTGGACAAGTTGACTAAAATTTTTTAAGAAAGGTTATAAAAGTAATAATAATAACTGTGATTCAGGATTACTACATAGATGTAGGCACATCAAATCTTGCACAAATGTTGCAGACTGAGCACCTTCACCTCTCTCATCAAGGGTTCCCACACCTCCCAGGAAGGAGAGTCTGTTTTTGCAAAAGAATGGAACACCATCTAGCTTCAGCCACTTTAACTCTGGGGGGGTTCTAAAATTGGAACAATCAACTCCCATAGAATAAGTGTAAAATAACCTGAAAATTGAAAGAAGAGTGGGTAGAATAACCGCTGACAACTGGATAACAGCCAAAATTTAAAGACATTTTAAAACTTAGAATCATGTAAAAATTTAATGATATTTGTAGTTTAAATCACAGAAATAAATGTCTATACTATATACTTACAATCAATTTTAGGATGCTGACCTGTTGAAGTCTTATCAGTTTTGATAATAGAGATGATAATATCAATTGAAAAATGTAAGTACAATGATTTTAAAAATTATTTTAGAACAGAGTAAATAAAGTTATGTTAAAAGTAGCTGTGCATGAATTCATCAGAAATTTGGGTAAATTTAAACATATATCAATATATAGATTTCTCTAGTTCTCTAGATTAGGGATCAGAAACTGTTTAAAGAACTAGATAGTAAATACTTCCAACTTTGTGGGCCATATGATCTGTGTCAGCTTCTTGATTTTGTGTGAAAGCAGCCATAGAAAATTAACAACAAACAAACAAATGAGCGTGGCTGCGTTCCCATAAACTTCATTTACAAAAACAGTGAGTTAGAGAAGGCTCCTAGGCAGTTTTCTGAACCGAGGTCTAGATCATATATGAGGCTGTAGGAGGAAAATGTGCTGATAAAAAAAAAAAAAAAAAAAAAAAAAAAAAAAAAAACTAAACTAAAATTCATAAAATTGACCAAAATTTTTAAAGGCACTGTTAATTTTATTAACCTGTACTTTGTTTAATTCTCAATAACATTTTAAGATGTATATTATAAGATGGAAAAACATTCCATTCCGTTCCATTTTTATTTTCATTTTACAAATAAAGATCATTATTGGTTATGGCAATTTCCTCCGGGCCACAGTGTCATAAATGATGGGTCTATATTTGGAATAAAATTGTCTGACTCCACTATAGCAGGTAAATAATGTTAAATAATTAAAACCATTGGACACAACCCCAATTTACCTATGCAGGACAGTTTCAGAAATGAAAAGGAGATACTGAACTTTACCTCAAAATATGTATCACCACTTAAATGCAAATTTCATTAAAATAAAATTATTCATGGTAAAATTGTCACTTGATAAAAATTTTTGAGAAGAGGAAGTTCATTTTCCCAAGCAATAGATGTTAATAAAAAGCTGATTTTTTTTCATGTTTGATAAGCTCCTTTAGGATTTTAGGGCTTAGGAAAGATCAAATATTAGGAAACTACCACTGACATAACCTGGAGTTTACATAGCTTTTCTCTCTCAAGAAATATATTCACGAATGTGTATGAAATAATTGAATTTACTAACGATTATTGAAAAAGGGAAAAGTGATTTTCAACAAAGATAAATATTCTCTTTATTTGCTCCATAACACAATTTTAGTCTATGCACATGGAACAAGGTTGATTGCTCTTGAGTTAGACTTCCTTTACAGTTCTAATGTGTTATTAAATATTGACAAACTTTAAAGATATTAACTAGTATTCCTTGCCTTGCTTTAGGCTGGATAATTAATGCCTATATTTTATTTCCACTTAAATTTATTAAACACTATTGGTGATGCTCACTTAGCCTATGTGTTTTAAAATTGTGCTACTTATAACATTTAAATAGAAGTTCAAGTCAGTAGTTTTATTATCTCAAAGGGAAATCTGTACAATATGGTATACAAGAAGTGCAGGGATGAGGGCAAATCACTGAGTGCTTTAGGCCTGAAGATACTTGTAAGGTTGTAAATGAAATAACTTCAAGTTTGAAGTTGTTCTTAAAGATTTTCTACTCTAATGACTATTAAGTACTTTTAAAAGAGCTTGCCTAACAGGCATTCAGGGTACCCTAGTATACAACTGGTAAAAGAAAACCATTTCTGTATGAAGTCATGGCATTTTCAGAAAGCTCTCATTTTCCTTATTTTGAGCTGTATTTGTCTTATAGAAATGTGTTAACTTGTTGCCGTGTCTATCAGTTTAGATTATGTAAAATAATTTACTCTTCATATTTTTAAATGCTGTTCACACGAGCTCCTAAATCTTGGTTTCTTGTCAATAATTCAGTGTCCCTTAGTTGTTCCTCATATAGCAAATAGATTTTCCTTAGAAACACTATAGTTTTTTTTTTCTTTTTTATACTAATCTTTTAAAATAAGTGACCTCTACACAATTGACCATATTATTTTCAATAGTGCCAAGGTAGCACAAATTAGTTCTCATATCTCTCAAAAACATACAGAAACTAATTACCTTTCCAATTTTTAAAGCTTTTCTCCCATCATGTTTAAAATAAATCATTGTCATTAATGGGCATGAGGAATTAAAAGAAATAACAGGTTTAAAAATTTCTCAATGTCAACAGTATCCCCAATTTCTGTTAATTTATAAAAAATAAATTCTGGTACCTGCTCCAACATAGGACCTACAAAAACAATGTTGCTAATCCCTGATTTGACAGGTTAAAGCACGGGAGTTTCTTTACAACAAACGGCCCTGAAGCTCAAGCTATTATGCTGAGGAACAGCATTGATGCTTGTGTGTGCCATGAAAAAGGTAAGAGTGAAAAACAGGTGAGAAAGCTAGCAGGGAGATATATTGTGAATGACCTATGGGGACTTGATTAAGATTTTGGCCTCTGCTACAGTAAAATGGGAAGCTATCAAAGAATTTCAAGCAAGTGAATGACCTAAGTTATTTAAAAGACTCCATCTGGCATTTAAGTGTGTCCAGGGTAGAAGACAGAGACCAGTTGAACATGATTACAGAAATCCAGATGACAGAATTTTGTCTCTTGGACTAGGATCAAAGCAGTGGAGAAAATAGACACTTGATAGCTTTTAATATTTGAAATGACAAAATCTGTAAAGCATCAAAAACTTTTTAAAGGAGTTTACCTTAAAAATGATCTGAGACATGGGGTAGTAGCTATAATATAGAATTAATGTGTTTGTTCTGTATTTTTTGGTTAAAATGAGTTATAGTGTAACATGGGTGTATGCAGATGATGATGATGATCAGTTGAAAGGACAATATTAATGATGTAAAAGAGAAATAGAAAAATTGCTGGAAACAATTTTTCCAGCAATTGTTTCCAGTTGGAAACAATTCCTAACATTGGAAAAGATATTAAGAGCCTACCAGATTCTGGGAAGTATTCTAGACAGTGAAGACATCTCAGTGAAAGGACAAAGGTCCCACTCCCCTATAGCTCACATTTTAATGGGATGGCAAACTGGAGATAAAGTTCAATAAAAATAAACAACTAAACATTATAAATATAAATTATATTGGTTTAAAGCACTATAAGAAATGCAGAGGAAATACTTTAAAATGGTACAAGGTTGTTAATTTATATAAGGTCCTCAGGAAAGGTATCACTGCTTAAGTAGAAGAGGAGATAGGATCCAATGGGGGTGTCTTTACATAGGGTATGGGTAGTCCATGCACTGAAACATAAGAAAAAAGACAGAATAAAGGTAAAGACACCAGTGGGCTAGCAGTTTCAATGGTGGGAATGATATCGAAGTTTTCTTCTAATTGTTTTTGTTATTTTGATAAAATGAGGATCAGTGTTAAAAACAGTTTGAGATGTAAAACCCTTGTAAATGGAGAGGGACACAAATCCATCAAGGGTAGGTTAAGCCTTGGGAAGAAAATCTGAGGCCTAAATACAAGAAAACATTTGTTCTTTTTCAAAATTGTTCTGACTTTTCTGGGCCTTTGAATTGCATATAAATTTTATAATCATCTTTCAATTTCTACATGCATACACCTCATGCTGGGATTTTTAATGGGATTATACCGATTCTATAGGTTAATCTGGGGAGAATCGACTTAATATTGTCTTCTGAATCATTCACATGGAGTCTCTCCATTTATTTAAACCTTTGGTTACTTTCATCAATTTTTATAGTTTTGATTGTAAAATGCTTGCACTTTCTTTGTGTATTTATTCCTATTTTATTCTTTTTGATGCTTTTGTGAATGCAATCTTTCTTAACTGTATTTTTAGATTATTTAGTGCTAGCATATGGAGATAAAACTGATGTTTTTATATTGACCTTGTATCCCATGATCTTGTAAAACTCATAAGTTTTATATTTTCCTTAGAATTTTTCTATATAGATGCTTATAGATTGTGTCCTCTGTGAATAACCAGAGGTTTACTTTCCCCTTGTGATCTGGGTGAGTTTTCTTTCTTTTTATTGACTTATTGCACAGAATAAAGACTCCAGTACAAGGTCTAAGTGGAGAAACTAATGGTCCTAGCTTTTCTTTCAGTTTTGGTGAGAAAGCATTCAGTAGTCACCATCAAGTATGGTCTTAGGTGCTGCATTTTGTTGATACCATTTATAAGGTAAAATGTGCTCCCTGATATTTGTACTTTGCTTAGAGATTTCCTAATGGTTGAATATTGTCAAATGTATGTTCTTCTTGTGTTAAGATGACCATATGCTTATTTATAATATAGTAATGTTATATGACTTATTCTAAAATGATTAATTACACTGCTTTACTTTCAATTGATAAATCAACTTTGCATTCATTACCTGAATAAACTCCACATGGTCACAATGCATCATCCTTTTTATGTATTGTTGCATATTTTTTATTGGGGTATAGTTGCTTTACAATGTTGGGTTAGTTTCTGCTGTACAGCGAAGTGAATCAGCTATTTGTATACATATATCCCCTCATTTTTGGATTTCCTTCCCATTTATGTCACCACAGAGCATTGAGTAGAGTTCCCTGTGCTATACAACAGGTTCTCATTAGTTATCTATTTTATACATGTTAGTGGTATTGTTACATTTTATATTTTAAAATTTTCTTAGGGAATTTTGCGTCTATGTTGATTAGAAATATTGGTCCATATTTTTCCATGTGAAGACTGGTTTTAGAATCAGTGTAATCTTTTTTTTTTTAATTAAAAAACTGAATATAATAATTTAATTTCTAAATATTGAAAGAAAACTCTTGATGACTTTGTATGACATAAACCCTCTAGGACAATATTCATACATCTAACAATTTAATATGTGCTCCAGATAACTTGGCTCACCATTCACCCCAGCCCATCTCCAGATTTAAAAAAAAAAAAACAAAATTATTGAAGTATAGTTGATTTACAATGTTGTGTTAGTTTCAGGTGTACAGCAAAGTGAATCAGTTATACATATACATTTATCCACTCATTTTTAGATTATTTTCCCATATAGACCATTACAGAGTATTGAGTGGATTTCCCTGTGCTATACAGCAGATTCTTATTAATTATTTTATATATAGTAGTGTGTATAAGTCAATCCCCATCTCCCAATGTATCCTTCCTCTCCTTATCCCCTGGTAACCATAAATTACCATTAAATAACAAGTAGCAAAGGATAATGATTCCTGGGAGAAGGAAAACACATGGGATGGACTCCAGCAGTACCCAGTTCACTGCCTGCAAAAGTTTTCAGGATGCAATAAATGCAAAGGAAGGTTCCCAATCAGACCAGATGTATTGCTGAGTTGAGGAGGTAGAGTTTGGAGATCAGAGAGGTCAAAGTGGTTAGAATAGGTGGGGCAGATTACTGGGGAAGTGGAAACTGTGCACACAGAGAGAGAGAGAGAGTGCTAGAGAGACACAGAGAGATTCCCTGTGTCTTTAGCAATGGATTTAGGTTCAGTGACAGAGGAAAGAAAAGCACCTAAGTTAGATAATACTTTCTTCTAGTTACTGAGTAAAAGAGAGTATCATTAATCAGAAAAATAAATACTGGAAGATGAGTGAATTCAGGAGAGGAGGATGAGTGAAGCAGTGGCTACATCACATAATAACTGAAAATCCTAAGGAACGTGTAGGTTAAAGACAGTGTAGAAAACAGGAAAGAGATCTCAATTAGAAAATATGATCATGACAATTTGGAAGGGTATAAGAACTTCAAGGGACATTAAGTTAGAGTGAGAAGAAGGAAGAAAAGCAAGAAAAATGTACAAGAATAGGGCACTCTGATTACATCTGTAAAACAAACACCAACCTTGAAAGTTTTTAAATATTTCTTCCTGATTTGCAGACTATCAGGTTTTTAAGAGGAGAAAAAAATAGTTTTCCTCAATAGAGTTTTTCTTCAAAATGATATAAGTTCATCTTAAATAAATCTATAAAATTTGGCAATGTAAAGTCATGATAACTTTCCAGGGATTAAACTGGCAGTTCAGTATTTCTCTTCAGTTTACTCATAGGATTTAGTGCATTTCCCTTATTAAATATTGCTTTTAAATTTCACTTTCAAAGTTATTTTTGCATATGCTTGAGTGATGCCAGTTGTATGGCTTTGTATAAGCTACTCTCCTACTCATAGACACAGCGGAGCATAATTAAAACCTATTAAGTTCTCATATTTAATGTGTCAAACGCTGGTAAACAGTGAGCCTGGAGTGAGCTAGTGGGATGTTAACTTTTCATAAGAGACTCTCCTTCAGAAGTAGAAGTTTTTTTAGGAAACACTGCTAGGACAATGTCTGCCCATTTGGGGGCCATGCTAATTTCCTTTTAAATTTTAAAATAAAAGAATAGAGCAAAATGGTGGTATAGGAATTTCAGGTGCCCATCCCCTCCCAGAAACATCAATTTGAATAATTAACGGCTTGTGAAGATGTCTTCACAAGATCTAAGGATTCCAGGTGAAGGGTTATAGTACCTGAATGAAGCATAAAAATAAGATGCATTGAGGAGGGTAGGAAAGATAGATTCATATTCCATCTGTCACTCCTCAACCAAGCCCAAGCAGCCTAGCTCTGAGACACCTGCCTAGTGGGAGAAGGAGACTGAATTGAGAACCCAGCTTCACCCTAGACTCCAACACTTGGCCTACTTCCCCTGTCCTAGGTGGTTCCTGGAGGGTTCCTATGAACAGTGGCCCCACTCACTCCCAAGTGCTTGCTGGCTTCCAAAGCCCCAGGCAGCTCCTGTGACACCAGACTCTTGGCTCACTCCAGCACTAGCCAACTCTCATGGCCCCAGGTGACACATGGTCCCAGGGTCCTAGCAGGCTCCAGGACACCAAGCTCAAAGCCAGCAGAAGGCTGACTACCCTACAATCAGGCTTTTCATGTATTTCAGCACCAAGCTGGCTCCTGTGGGCCCAGGTCCCTTGTACATTCCCTGCATCCTCAGTCTCTTGCCTGGATCCCATTGTTTCATCCCACTGCCAGACCCAACCTTGAGTCTGGCCACTGAGGCCCCGTTTTACAGGCTGATTCCCACAGCCCCAGTGCCAGGCTACCCCAATGGCCCCAGCCTTGAGGCCAAATCCAGGGAAGCCAGGCTCCAGCCTGCCTCAGTAACAGACCAGTCTCCACAGACTCAAATACCAGGCCCATCCAAGTTATGCATTTTATTGTATAACTGTTTGCCATGCATGTGATCTACTTTGTGCTTATGTTTATAATATTTTAATATATAAAGAAAACTAAATACTGATTGATATCCAATAAAAGAAGAAACCTAGCTACGTTTATTCTTTGTCCATTTCAGTTTATTTTTTTTTTAAAATTCTCTTTATATTTAATTAATATAATAAATATCCTTTGTTTAATACTATGGTTGAGTTTCATGTCTTGACTTTAAATCCTAAAATCCCAGATCCCTTAAAACATTTTTGTACCCTGAGGTTGTTTCAGAATAAGTTTTAACATATTTGCAGTGAGTTGAATGATGGCTCCCCAAGAGATATGTTTACATCCTAATCACTGGAGGCTATGAATGTGACCTTGTTTAGATAAATACCTTTTGCAGATATAACTAAATTAAGGACCTTGAGATGAATTCATCCTGCATTACATGGGTGGGTCCTATATCCAATGACAAGCATCCTCAAAACAGACAGAAGAGGAAAACACACCAACCACAAAGGAGGCCATGTGAAGATGGAGCCAGAGATTGGAATTACTTAGCCACAAGCTAGGGAACACTTCAAACCACCAGAGCCTGGGAGAAGTAAGAAAGGATCCTGCCTTAGAGATTTTGGAAGAAATATGACCCTGTCAGCACCTTGATTTCCAACTACTGGCCTCTAGAATTTTAAGAGAAAAACATTTATATGGTTTTAAACCACAGTTTGTTGCAAACTCTTACAGCAATCCTAGGAAACCAATACAATATTGAAAAAAATAAACGTTTTCATCCTGTCTTTCATGCCTTCTACTTGATTGAAAATTACCTTAAATTTTTACTTCTGGTAATATTGGATTAGGGAATGCAGAAGAACAAATCTCCTGAGATCAATTTGAAAAGTAATGATGAATTACAGGACCAAGATCTCTTGAGAGGAGGAATTACAAAAAATTAGCCCAACATTTGGGATAGCTTATCCCAGGGAACACGGGTGGATTAGAGAAAGAAGTATCTGAGAGAGTACATCAATGGGTACAACATTTTTGTTTGTCATACCTAGGGACAAAATGATTGGAGTTCAGATATTGCCAGATAAGAGAAATCCTAATAAATACCACATATTTTTAAATTGGGACTCTGAATGATACCCTCTAGGATAAGATATTTGGAAATAATAAAGCCTTCATAGGAACTAAAGCCAAGATTCAAAATATCTAAATTGCTCCAATTAGATTGAAGTGATCAGGGATTGCTAAAATCTCTTATCTCCTGCCAGAAACAACCATAAATATTTTCTGGAGAAAATAGCATGATGCTGAGCTAAATTTTCTTGCATTTTTTCATATAATCTGTGATAAGTCAAAATAATCAGGAATATGAAAACCTAAGATGATGGAAGAAGAAAACAAACAAAAAAAAGAGTAAAGACTAAAATTGATTTCAAAATAAATTTTGACAATGAAGTTATCTGAATTTTTAAAAACTCTATTGTAGTCCAAAAACAAATGATTATCTACACAGTACCCCAATAAAAATTAATTTAAAAAAGAATATCTGCACATAAAATAAGAACCAAAATAAAATTCTAGAATTTAAAAACATAATGATCTAATTAAAAGTCTAATAGATATGTTTAATAATTGACCAATCTCTACATGAACTGTAATTTAGGTCACATTAAAGAGTGACCTAAAGTGGTTTAGGTCACTGAGAGTGGTTACATGAACTGTAATTTAGGTCATATTAAAATATCCGAATGGTCGAAAGTCATTTTATGTATTCCAACTTTCCTTTGATGTGTGAATCATGATAGTTTTCATCACTATCAGGACAGATTCATTTTCTGACCAAGATAAAGTTGGGGGAGTAAACAAGTGGGAAACTAAGGGCTTCAGGAATGTTAGAAATGGTCTATGTGGTCGTTATAGTTTTGTTTTACTAATTCCTTTTATATATCGTTATTTAGCATACTATTTCCCATATGTGTGATGATTCAGTTACAAAATTAAACTAGTCTTTAAAAATTCAATTTCTCTCTTTCCTCTTTATTTTAATAGCACCATCCACATTTCCCTGTGCTCTCTAGAAACTCCTCTAAATCTCATGAACCTTACGGCAAACAGGATGAACTATATCAAAATTAAAATAAGAGTTCATGCCTAACTCAGGATGGCTTTGAATAGTTTAAACAGCCAAGTCCAATGAAATAAATTTGCTGTCACTTCAAGTCACTGAATAATTACTTCAGCTAGACACCACGAATCCTTCCATCAGTATTTCCTTTCCTACAAATACAAAAACAAATAAACTCAAAATGTCTAGAGCTGTGAAGACAGTGAGATTTTACCCTACTAATGAGCTAACAGATCAGTTTGCCACCGTTTCATAGATACTGGCAGAAGACATGATAACTCTGGTTCAGAAACAATAGTTATTACAGCACAGCTGGCAGCCTGCCATCATGTTTGCATCCCTTTGCTTTATTCCCCAGTTCCCATAGGAATGTTTCCCATGGAGCATCCTATGTGGATTTTGCGCAAATAGGTTTGAACCACATCTGAGGAATCTTAAGTTCAGAAAAAACAAACCAAAAAAAAAAAAAATCTTGTAAGAGGGCAATTAGCAATCCTTCTGAACTTTTTCCCTGAAGGTATGTATTATCTTTGTTATCTTGGTCAGAAAATGAATCTGTCCTCTGCCCTGGAAGGAAACCCTAGCTCCATTTTCCAAGGCTGTTTGTTATTCAAACATCCTTGAAAATCTGGAACAAAGCCTCTTAAAAGATGTATAGAAATCCAATGGAGTATTATCCTTCAACATAAATGCACAGTATTCCTCCTTATCTTTTTTTTTTTCTCTTTAGTCTCATGCATTTGAGAACAAATCTGACATAAAAATTGTTTGCAAACAATATTTAAAAAATATATTTACACAAGTGTATCTTAATTATTTATAAATATAACTTATGAACATAGGTTAAGTATCAATGTTACATGTCTAAGAAAAAGCAGCTGTCCAAATCTTCTAGGCATAATACTTACCAACATTTTTTTAAATTCTTTTTGGCAATTTGGCAAAAATTATTTTGGCAATCAATATATTCAGTAATTTTAAAAAAATATTTAATATTAATAATTTATTTAATTAATAATTCAATAACTGAAAGAAATAAATTATTAACTGCCTATTTGTATGATTAAAGATTTAGCTCTTAATCTTCTTCAATAAACATATTATTTTTAGCTCATCTCCTCTGAATGAGTTGTTTCATAAATTTAGTTAATACAATAGGAATTATTACCAAAAAACAAAAAGCAACAGTGCAGAGCACTGTTCTAAGCATGTTATATCTATAAACTCACTTAATGGTAAAGGTGCTATTAATGTACATATAAAGAAACCAAGACACATGACTTACAAATTGCAGAGTAGATTCAATCCCAAGTCCTCTAGTTCCATTGCTTGTGCTCATATGTACAGTGATATACTGCCTCTACATAAACATTTGTTCAGTGCTGAGCCAAGTAATACTGTTAACTTTTTTTACTCTTAGACTTAATTTTGCTGAAGTTAATACTTCCCTTAAATTTTCCATTTTGTTAGTGTTCTATGTACCTATTCCTATATTAATTTCATATTATGCTCTAATAGATTTCTTGAAAATCTACTTAATGTATTATTATTTTTCTTGTAGACTTCCTTCTCACAGCCCCACCACTTTCTGATTTTATCTGAACTCTTGACTTCTTGGTTGAGTGTAAATTTAACTTCATAGTACTTTCCATGACTGCTCTGCTGAGCTAAACTTCTTTATTCTCTTAATATATCCACCATTTCTTTTGTAGTTTCATCATTTTGTGGGAGCACATCCTTGATGCTCTCCCTAAATAAAAATGATATCTGATATTATGAGATATTAGTTTGCTTTATAAATAAGACTTTGTGGAGTATATTTCAAAGATCCCTTATGTATCTTTTATGTGGCCAAACCTCTGTTCCCTGATCATTTTTAATTTCTATTTTTAGTTTCTAAAAATAAATATGAATCATATATATATCTTATTATTCTCCACCAAATATTTAACAATTAAGTAAACAAAATTTCCCAGGAAAACAGAGTGTAGATTTGAAATATCTAGATGTCTTTCTGTTGAAGAATTATGAATTAAGGTTTCAGAAGAAAATATATTTTATTGTGTGCTTTTATTTGGATTTTTACCCACTCACTGATTCATCCCTTGTGACAATAGTATCATGGAATCATAGAGAAATGAGAAAGTACTTAATGCACTTCTGGTACTTTGTAAGAGACATTAAGCCACCAGAGAAATGGAGCTATGTGAAGGTCAGAACAAACATCTTTCAATTTGATAATCTATTAATACTTACAGTGCTGGAAAAAACCATTAAATAAAGGTATAAAAGTTTTTGAAAATGTCATTTAGTTTAGATGGAATTGCACTGACATATACTTTCAAATGATGTATGGACTCTTCTTCAAAAGATTTTCATGAATGAGTTGTGAAATGTCATCATTTGCACACAAAGTTCTGTGCAATCTTTCAAGTATTCAACTTTCCCATTAAAATTAATTAGAATATGCAAACTTCACTTCCTGTCGTGGCAATATTTGATGTGTTATAGTTTTTTTACTCACTTCTTAGTTGATAAAAACTGTTCTTTGACTTATTTTTATTTTAGTTTCAAACTACTAAGTCAGTTTCAGTCTATGGGAATAGCATTTGAGAAGTGGTTTTATTTTTGGTACTTTAGAAAATGATATGTCTGTAGTGTAGACATTAAATTTGAATTGTCTTGTAACCAATTAGTTTCTTAGAAAATATAATATATGAAATGTTTTGAATGCCATTAAGTCTGTTTTTATTGAAGGTTCATCTTTCTCTAAATAGGATATAAAAACAATACTTTTCAGTGTCTTCCTTAAGCAAATGCTTTATAAATATTGTAGTTTAATCTTCACTACAACCCTTGCCAATATGTATTATTGCCATTATTAAAAATATAAGAACACTGACATTCAGACAAGATAAGTAATTTACCAAATTCAAAGACCAGGTAAGACAAGGAGGGAAAATTTTAAACATTGTCTCTAAATCCAACTCTATGCTGCTTTCACAGCTTCACATGATAATAACAGTATGTACTTTGAATGTCTCAAAAGATTGCATTTTTCAATATTTAGCACAATGTTGTGACATGATTTCATTAAATGCACTCTGATTGAATATCTGTCTTAAGAAGCGATTATTATGAGATCTTAAGTGATTTAATGATATTCAGTACTTATAATCCGGGTACTGTTGTTATTTAATCCTTATTATATTTAATTCTTACATCAACACTTGAAAGTTAGACTTTCTCATTTTACATTTGCATGAAAGAAAGTCTGGAAATTTTAAATAATTTACTCCATAAACAATATAAGTTCTAGATATTATGCTAAGACCCAGGAATGTATTTGGAAAAATGGTATATTTTCTGTATGTGAATCCTGCAGTCAAATGGAGAAGGGCTGTATTTTTAGTTATATGAATAAATTTAAAATGACTTATAGGCCTTTGAAGGAATGCCAAATGTGCATTGAACATTAGTAATAGGAGATCTAACCTAGTTTAGATATACCACACATACTAGAACTTCTGGTGGGTTGGTTTGTGACTTTTTCCTGATTGTCCAACTTCCTTTTCTGGACCCTTTTGTCCCTGGTTCCTTCTCAAAATGCACAATGTCTGATTCCTAGAATAAATTGCTTATTCCTTAAAACTGTTTCCCTGATTGGATCTTGATACAAACATGCCACCCAAATATCCCTGCAAGTTACTGTCTAACGTCAAAGGAAAAAGTTTACTTCTCTCACTGAAATGATAATGTCAATCTTATTTCGTTTTTGTTGTTGTTGTTTGTGTTTTCCTTTTTATTTACAAATGATTTTAGACATTCAGAACAGTTGTAAAAATAATATGGAGAACTGTATACTCTTCACCCAGGTTCCCCTAATGTTTACATCTTACATAGCTATATTAAAATGATCAAAACCAGGAAATTAAAATTCATACAATACAAATAACTGAACGGCAGAAATTATTCAAATATCACTACTTTTCCCCAAAGTCATTTTTTTTCTGCTCAATAATCCAATCTGGGATCCATTTGGATGTCCTATCACCTTGGACTCCTCCATTGTGTGATGGTCCCTCACTCTTTCCTTGACTTTTGTGACGTTGATACTTTGAAGAGTACTGATGAGTTATTTTGAGAATGTCCTTCAGTTTGGGTTTGCTGATGTTTTCTCATGTCAATCTCATTTCTTCCTCAGTGTGTCATACTTCTCACTCACTAACTTGACTCTAGCTACATGGTACTCTCTCCTTCTCTCTGCTCTCTTTCTAAGACCTCAAGTATTTTTCTGGCACTGGTATGCTGAATTTACTCTTCTGCTCCCTAGAATATTTCCCTTGAAAGTCTTCAAATATCTGGCTCTTTTCATCTGTCTGGTCTCACTGGAGATGCTGACCTATAAAGAGAGTCTCTCCTTCACTCCTATATCCAACATTTGCCTCCCCCACCCCCATTACTCCACATTACACTGAATGTTCATTTCCTTTCACAAACATTACAATTAACAGTCATTCTATTTGGTTATGAGGCATTTCATCTTGTAAAGAAAAAAATATTCTGACACATTAAAATGATAAGGGAGACTATTCAAGGCTATTACAGAAGACTGTGAAAAGACGAAATCAAAGTGATGCCGTCTGGCCTTGAAGAAACTAACTAACTTCCATGCTACAAACTATGGAGAACAAAAAAATCTCCAGGGAACCTATAACCTGATAGCATCCCTGGCTTCCTTACAGATAGTAAGAAAGCAAGGACTTCAGTGTTACAAAAGCAATAACTGAATTCTGTCAATGGTCTAAATGATCCTGAAAGAAGGCCTCAAACATCAGATGAGAATTAACAACTGAGCTGATATCTCGATTGCAGTCTTTTAAGATCTAAGCTGAGAACTCACAGAAGCTGTGACCAAACTCCTGACCTATGGAAACTGTGAGACAATAAATGGGTATTATTTGAAGTCACTAAATCTGTTTAGTGTGAGTCAAATTCTCATATTCAATCAACTTTGGGGCACTGAAAAAATTTACTCAATTTTCAAGGCAGAAGGTTTAATCCCATACTGTGTCAAATTGACTAAATTTAATGCTGTCTTGCAAAGCTTCTTCCTGGCCACTAATGTCAGATGATACCTGCTTCTGGAAAAATATTTGTCTTTCAAAGAACTGATGACTAAGATTCCTGAGGAAAGTATCTATGTCTCATTTAGTTTTTTATTACTGTTTCCCTTAGCAGAGAAGAATATTCTTGCATGCAACAAAATCTGTTTGAATTAGTAACTGAACTGATCAATTAGTTTAAATAGTTGAGTATTTTTTAAGAACTAGATTTTAACCAAAAAAAAAAAAAAGAGTCCCATAAGATTGGAGTTAGCAAATATATATATTTTACTCAGTAACCGTATCTTCACATTTTGATAGGATCTTGGTTCCTGTTAGCTAAATATCTGAAGAATCGTAGAGTTCTATATGTGTGCCTGAGGATTTTATTTTATTTACGTACAATATCATTATTGTTAAATACATTTGCTTTGTATTTATTTGTAGAACATGTTTTCTAATCCTAATTTTAAAAGCTTGAAAATATGTGAAATTATCATCTTACTTGATAACAATTATAAAATTTAAAGCCTCCCTACTTGCTGTTATTTTGTATCAGCTACTAAAAATAATGCTGAATTATCCTGTTGAACCAACGGTAACATTAAGATAGAAAACGTTCATTAAGAGCCTGCCTTATTTAACTAACCAGGTAGTGTTCTATGTAAAGGACCAGAGATAAATGGATAATTACAGATCCCTTTGAAAATGAGTGAGAGAGAGAGAGAGAGAGAGAGAGAGAGAGAGAGAGAGAGAGAGAGAGGAATTGTATATGATTGTGAATGGTGGTAAGCAATATGATGAAATTGAAAAAAATAAGAATTGTGGAAATGTGGAAAGAGAAAGCCTGGAGGGTGTGATTTTCAGTAGAGAGGTCAGGCACCTCAGTGAGAAGGTGACATTTGAGAAAGGCTTCAAAGAGATGGGGGAGGGGGAAGTGCATCATGTGGATATTCGATGAAGAATATTCCCAGAAAAAGGCACAAAAAAGGTAGGTACCTATACTGTGACTGACGAGCCAGGTGATGACTGTGGGAAAGGAGATCCCAAAGGTAACAGGAGCTAAATAACATAGGATTTTGTAGGTTATTGAAGACTCATAGACATTTTACTATGCAGAGGTGGGAGTCATTGGTTTCCATGGCAGAAATGAACTGACATGACCAAGTTTTAAAGTAAACACTGTCTACTCTGTGAAGAATATCCTGGAAGGGGTTAGGCAGCACCAGGAAAGCTATTGCAACTACCCTGGAAAGAAAGAGATGGTGGCTTTTGAACCAGGACATTTGCATTAAAACCTTTTGAATTCTGATTATTTCAATGCAGAATCAACAATTTTGCTGATACATTGAATACAGGATAAAAAAAAAAAGAATGGCTTAGAAATTACTATATTTGATTCTAACTACTGAAAGGATCAGTGTGCTATTTTTCTAACAATGTGGGAGAACCAGAGTTTGGTGGCTGGAGAGATGAAGAATTTAGTTTGGGTTATTAAGTTTGAAATAATGGTTATATATCCTCATGAGAGCACTAAGAAGGAATTCAGTGGAAAATCGTCAGATAGAAATACACATAAGAGAGTGGTCAATCTAGAGAAGGCATTTAAATTCAAAAGAATGGATGAAATCAGCTATGGAGGAAGTACAATACATATGGAAGATTTGACCCTAGACAGATGCACACACTGTGTGTTCGGTAAAAGGAAGGCTGGCAGTTTATGGGCACAGATGTAGCTTATTGAATGGATGGGACAATGGCAGGTCTTGGAAGTTCTTTACTAATGCTTCCGTTTACTCAATGAAATAAAAGAAAAGAGGATTAGCTGGGCCTGAGTATGGAGAGAAATTGTTCATATTTGGGGGGGAAGTAATAGACTAACAGCATGATTAACGAGTCACTTGAGATAAATTGTCATTCAGTGACACCAGCCATTATGGTTGTATGCTTTTCACCAGTCAGATCCCACTCTACTTAAGGAAAATTCTGAGAGATGGATTTAGCTAGGATTGGGATTTTGCCATAGGAGTACAATGAAATAAGCAAGAAGCAAATGAGTTGGAACTTTGTGCATTTTTTTTTTAATTTAAAAACTGACATTGGAATTAGGCTGGGTAAGAATCCTACAAGACAGGTTTCTTAGCAGTTGCCACCTGATAGGCAATGGGAGTTCTTAGCCAATTCCACTATTTTACATAGTATGCATTAAGAAAAAAATCCTTTCATTGGGACTTCCCTGATGGTCCAGTGGTAAAGAATCTGCCTTCCAATGCAGGGGACACAGGTTTGATCCCTGGTCAGGGAACTAAGATCCCACATGCTGTGGGGCAACGAAGCCCACACGCCACAGCTATTGAGCTCATGTGTCTCAATGAGAGAGCCTGCGTGCCACACTAGAGAGAGAAAACCTGCACGCCACAACTACAGAGAAGCCCAAGCACCTCAATGAAGAGACCTCGTACCATAATGAAAGATCCCGCATGCCTCAATGAAGATCCTGTGTGTCGCAACTAAGACCCAATGCAGCCAAACAAATAAGGAAAATAAATAAATAAATAAAACATTAAAAAACCCCTTTCATTAAAGAAACTTACAAGTTCAGCCAAAAAAGAGAAGACTTGGGTTTTAAACTCATTATAATCAGAAAGACAATAGCAATGGCCAGAGTGTGCTTCTGGACAAACAGCATGGGTTTACATTCCAGAAAAAGGAACCCAGGTTGTGCTTCCTTTCCCTTCTCATAGTTCAAAAAGCTAGCGACTTTGTCAGTGTGGACAAATATGCCAATGAGGTAACATAAATCTTGATTTAGGTGACAGCTGCCCTGCTTCTGTGAACTTAGGAGCCTGTCTAGGGTTGGATTTAGGTGCATACTGTGGGGAGAAGTAATCACTAGTCATGTGGGAAACTGATTTTTCAGGGAGAACCGAAGTGCTCCCTGCTAGTTGTCCAGGCAACACAGATACATTTCCATATAACAAAAGTCCTGAATATTATTTAACATGCCTTACAAGACACTACATGGGCTGACCCCTGCTTAATTCTCCGGCCTGACTCTTGTTTCTCTTTACAGCATTCTCAACGTTTGGTTGAAAGTTGAATATATCACCAGAGCATGAGAGACCAAAACATTTATGTACCTTGTCGACCTGGAGTTATGGTCACTATCTCCACTGAGTGTCCAAATCAATATGTGCATTGCTGAATTCTTTCCATTTATTCAGAGGCAAAGTAATGTCTAATGAAAATTCTTTTTTTTTTTTTTTTGTGGTATGCGGGCCTCTCACTCTTGTGGCCTCTCCCGTTGTGGAGCACAGGCTCCGGACGCACAGGCTCAGCGGCCATGGCTCACGGACCTAGCCGCTCCACGGCATGTGGGATCTTCCCAAACCGGGGCACGAACCCGTGTCCCCTGCGTCCGCAGGCGGACTCTCAACCACTGCGCCACCAGGGAAGCCCTGAAAATTCTTTGAATATGTCTGAGCTATCAGGAACAAGTGAAAAAACAATTTGTCAAAGAAGATATATGTATGGTCAATAAATATTTAAAATTATTCTCAACCATCTTAAGCATTAAAAATGTAAATTAATACATAGAGAAAACTTTTAAAGTGAAAATACTGGCAAAATTATTCTAAAAAGCTGTTAGAATGCACTGTTGGGAAGACATTAGGGGCAGGATTAGAAATATCCATTATTGCTGATGAGAATATAAATTAATTCCAATTTTGAAAAATAATTGAATTGCATCCCTTAAATGTTAATTGCATATTTTTTAGTGTTCAACAATTTCCCTTAGATATGTTTATTTGATATAGAATAGAGCATGGGATATATATATAAATACAGTCAATACAGCATTTTTACAATAGCTAATCTGTGCAAAAAGTTTATGCTATTCAGAAGAGGAATGATTACATAAATCATGTCATATCTACACAATTGAATGCTAGGCAACCATTGGAATAAAACAAGGTAGATTATGTTTATTAGCCTAAAACACCTATGATAAATCTGGAGGGAGATAAGGCAAATGCCAACTAACATGAATAATGTGATCATATTTTGGTAAGAAAATGTGTAAAACTTCTTGTGAAATGTGGTTCACATTTTGCATAGAAGATATTCCTTTGCAAACAAATGTGTGACTTGATAGAAAAACATATAAATGAATCAGAGAGAGTGGTTATTAACAGTATGTGACAGTTTACTCTGCAGAGTACATTGATAAAATTGCTATCTTTTTCTTTTAGCATTTTTGGTCCATATTTTCATAAAAAAAGGATGTCGGAAAGGTGACACCCATATGACAGTATCTCTTTTAAGCCCTTGACTTTTAGTAAAGAGGGATGAGTGTAGACCCTGTCCAGAACAAAGTATTCATTCAAGCAACACTTTTCCAGAAACAACTAGAAAAAAGAGGAGAATGCCATTTTAATTGTAGTCTCTTACCTCATTAATTTTTCCTCCTAGTGCCCTAAATTGTCTTACCCCAATGTCTGGCCAATTGCTTAGAATGTGTAGAATACAGAGGTCTTCTGGCTCTGTGGACTAAAGCATCTAAGCTTTAAGCTTGCTACTACAGCAGGACATTCTCCACAAACTCTTTGCTAATCGCCCTTTTTGACGGAGACTAATTTGCATCCTTTTGAATCTTGGCTAAACTTAGTAACCTGAGTGAATAGGACATGACCCCTATGTAGTGTCTCAAGGAATATTTTTTGCATATTGCTCCATAACTAAGTAGATGATGATTATCTGGGAAGTTTTTCATACTAACTAACTAGGACTTTATTCTGATTTTCTCCACCTGCCATCTTTTCTAATAATATCATTAATAACTAAATATTCTGATCTATCTGTCCCTTCAAACATTCTCCCATGAGAACTCACTAAATACAGATTTCTTTCCCATCTGTGGAGTTCTAGTACTAGGATGCTCTAACACAATAATAGCACTATTACCTTGTCCCTTGGGGTAATTTCCTTTCAGATTCTGTCATTGATGAACTAACCCTCTTCTTTGTTTTCCCACTTTCCCAAATCACAGATTGATTTCAACTAAATAAATTAAGTCTCTATACACTTAGGAGTTTGAATATTACAGTAATAATTGTATCACATATGCTTAAAGGCCAAGAGTTAACAGATTACATTGTTTTGTAAATTCTGATAATATTTCTCAACATATGTTTAATTGATGAAAATGCCATCCTGAAATTATGGAGGGGGGTGGAGGAGAAAATGCCAAACACACGATGAAATAAAAGAAAATGCAAATAATTCTACTTACTATACCTTTTTTTTTCCCCTTACTATACCTTTTAATGAGGGTTTGTATGACACTGTAATGAGTCATATGAGCATAAACGAGATCAGACTCATGAGTCAATAGTTTCCTCAGCTGATCTTAACCCTGTGGATATTTAATAGCTGGGGAAAAAACATTCTAAATTTGATAGTTAATGCTATTGTTTTAAGTTACTTCTTCTCTCATTCAATATGGCTACTCAACCCAAAAGAATAACTTCGTGTATTTCTCCAGCACACACACGAACACACACACACACACAACGCACATATACACATACACACAATAGTGTGCTATTTGAACACTACAGAAAAGCTGGATGGATTGGACTTTCTTAATTATTTTAATCTGCCATGTTCATATTCAAGGACAATTTCTATTATAGGTGATTTTTGCTTCATAAGTTGCATTCTGAAACAAAAGCTCATGTAAGACGCAATCCCCTTTTTTATTGATTCTCTCATTCACTTAATCTGGTTATGTTTAATGCTCATTCAAATTATAAATGAGAACTGAAATGCAGGGCAGTCTTTGCTTGAAAAGTGAACTCCTCAGCAATTGGTCTCCTGTAGAAATGGAAGGTCATATTTTAGTTTAGAGTCACATAGGTTAAGTTTCAGATAGAATATATTTCAAATTCCACCCATCAATTATGAAATATTGCACATTAGATATTTATCAAATGCCTAAGTGCTCAGTAAATGCCAATTCTTTTATAATGATCATCATAATAATAATTATATAGTTTTTCTTTTAATTAGTCATAATCATTTATTCCATTCTTTCAATGCCAACCCCTTAGTACTCAGGTCTGGATTTTACATAATATGTCTCATTCAGCTAAATAAATCATTGTTTTTCAAGCAAATATTTTGTTCATCTATTGGGTGGATAATAATTATTTCCTGTGACTATTCAATGAAGGTAAAAGAGTAACAAAGCAGAAATACATTCCATTGTACTTCTGGGAGAAAGGGTGACTACATTATTAGCCCTAGAAAGATACAAGTAATATTTAGCTAATCAAGCTGTGGGCTAATTTTGAGGAAAATACAACTACAGTAATAAAACATTTTTCAATGGTGCCACTGCAAATCTTTATGTAATATATGGTGATAATTTAATTTTAAAAAGATATGGAACAAATAACTGTTACTAATTGTTCACATTGCAGATAATGTATACAATGTAATATAAGACCACACACACACACACACACACACACACACACACACACACTATTTAAAGCATAATTTTATATTTATAGTATCAATTAGACCTGAAGAATTATTCCTTGAATTTTTTTTTTTTCTAGAGACTCTGTTGCTCATACTTTCCCTTATTAAATATATATGCTATTTGCATGCTGTGATTCTTTTTTTATTTATTACAGCTTGGGAAGAAAGCAGCAATATGAGTTAATTAAAGAAAATATGTTCTTATATTACTTTTAAATTATAAAAATCTTAACTTCAAGTGTGAAGATGTTATTATATCTCTTCTTTGGGTGCATAAATGTACCAGAGATGTGGGTTGTTAAGATGCTTAACAAACTTGACCTTCTGTTCCTATTAACAACTTTGTTTTTATAATTAATATTGACAATTTTGTAACTCTCAACCTAACTTAATTTGGATTTTAATTTAACATATTTAATAAAAATTGCTCATTTAGATTACCAAAATAGAATTTTTTCAAAACACCAAATAAAATGTATTAAATTCAGTTAAGCATATGTTATCACCCATTCAAACCTACTGCCCAATTCAACTATACAGAAGTCACTATTTCTTCTAAAGTGGCTATTAGAATACTTATTTCAAAAAATAGTTATCAAGACACAAAAACTTAGTGTTTATAGAAAACAGATTAAACAGATTAAAACATTAAAAAAAGATTATATTATTTAAACACAGTGTACTACTTGTAGAAATTAATAGCTGAAATATTAAAAAAAAACATACTAGGACAAAAAGTTTAAAATTTGTTAAACAACACTTGGGTCAAGTTGAAAGAATATAGAAAATGCAGAATATCTGAAAAAAATCAACAATGAAATTGGATATAGCTAAAGTTTACTCACAAAAGAGTAACCATAAATTTCAAATTTCAATCACAAATTTTAAATATAAAAACAGAACAAAAGGGACTTCCGTGGTGGCACAGTGGTTAAGAATCCGCCTGCTAATGCAGGTGACACGGGTTTGAGCCCTGGTCCAGGAAGTGCCCACATGCCACGGAGCAACTAAGCCCAAGTGCGACAACTACTGAGCCTGCGCTCTACAGCCCGTGAGCCACAACTACAGAGCTCGTGTGCCACAACTACTGAAGCCCGCGTGCTTAGAGCCCGTGTTCCACAACAAAGAGAAGCCACCGCAATGAGAAGCCAATGCACTGCAACGAAGAGTATCCCCCCGCTGGCCACAACTAGAGAAAGCCCACATGCAGCAACGAAAACCCAACACAGCCAAAAATAAATTAATAAATGAATAAATAAATAAATTTATTTTAAAAAAGAACAAAAATACATCCAAGGGAAAAAGAGATTAATATAAATATTAAATTTATATTGCTAGGTTTATTTATTTATTCATTTAAATAAGATGTTTTATCTAATAAATTTGCAAATGGGAAAGTGTTCCTTGGTATTTTGTTATTATTTGTCAGTTTCATTGCTTTATTGTCAAAAGATAAAATTTAAATTGTTTAAATTGGGGGATTTATGTTATGACCTAATATATGCTATTTTGTTAAATTATCAGCTCTTGCTTCAACATCTGTTGATCGTTTATTTTATGCTTGAGATATATTTGTAAACATAATAGAAAGCATATGTCTATACTTTTTGCTTAGTTGAAACTCCTTTGTGGAGAGGTAAGAAATGTATAATACATAATAAGTAGATATATGAATAAGTAAATTATGTAGTATGCTAGGAGGTGATAACTACTATGAATTTTTCAAGGAGGAAATTGGGTACAAAATGATTAATTTGCAAATTCATGTAAGATAGTCAAATTACCCTCCTTAGAAAAGGTGATACCTGAGAGAGCTCTTGAATGAGGTGAAAGAAAAAGCCCAGCAGATGTTGAGGGGATAAGTTTCAGGAAGTGGGAACAGCTAGTTTGAAGGCCTTAGAGAGCAGTATTATTGGGAAAAATAAGATGACCATGGTAACTGGGGACAAGTAAGGGATAGGAGATAGTAGGATGTAATTCAGATATAAAATTGGGGTAGTATAGAAAATTTGGAATATTGTAACCCATTGTAAGAAATTTAGCTTTTACTCTGAGTTAAATGAGTAGTCATAGCGGGGTTTTTTGAATAAAGAAGTGACATGATACAACTTAGGTTTCCAAGTGATCACTTTTGTAGGGAAAAAGGATGAAAGCTGGGAAACCAGTTAGGAGTCTAGTGTAATTATCTAGGTGAGAACTGATGATGCCTTACATTGGGGTGATCTTATAGCAGTGTGGTTAATAAGAAAGATCAGAATTTTATAATAAGAATAATGTCCATGTACAGAAGCACTTGTCTAGGAGCTAAAAATAACTGAATGGTGGTCTAATCTGCTCAATCTGTTAAACACGGATGAACTTACGGCAACCTTCCAGATGAGGCTGAGTCACGACTAGGCAATTTCAGTGAGCTCATGTACCAGATCCTCAGTGAACCTAAAGGAATAGTCTTCTCTGGCCAATGAACAATGGGACGTGTTTGAACTAAGCATGTAGAGACTATGTTCCATTTTCCACCCCATCCAAACTACAAACTTTTCAACTCTAATTAACAGATCCTGAACCTTCATCTTCCTGTTCATGAAATGTTTGGCTTTTCTTCCTTAGTGATACATTCAGTGAATCTCTTTATTATTGTGTTTCCTTGCATGGCAATTAAGTAAAGTCAGTATTAACTTTTAATTTTTCCATAAATTGATATAATAATTTATTCATATTTAGTTTTTATGGTTATTTATTTACTGCCATATGAACATATTTTAAAGGTAGTGTTAATAGGATTTCCTGACAAAATTGGAGGTGGAATGAGGAAGACAGAAGGAGGTAAGATTTGTAGGTCAGTCTAAGATGCTTGAAACAGAAGCATATTAAATAATTGTTTAGGGACTTCCCTGGTGGTCCAGTGGTTGAGACTTCACCTTCCAATGCAGGGGGTGTGGGTTCAGTCCTTGGTTGGGCAATTAAGATCCCACATGCCTCAGAGCCAAAAAAACAAAACATAAAACAGAAGCAATATTGTTACTAATTCAATAAAGACTTTAAAAGTAGTCCACATTAAAAAATATTTTAAAAAATAATTGTTTAAAATATTTACATTTCAAGAGGACAGCTAACTCATAAGGATTTAGGAATGTATATTAATCAAAATCAGATATAACTCTAACAAAGCAGGTAGAGTTCAGACAAGTGAATATAAATCTTTTTTAATCAAGTCCACTAATATTAATGAAAATGACATTGTGTTCCTCATGTTTATGAATTCATCACTTCCTACCCATCTAGCAAAAGATATTCCCCATGGTATAATTTAGAGACTGAAATCACAAGCTCAGGAAGAGCCTTATTGCTTTGGCAGAGTGAATGTGTTGAAGCCGAAAAATTGAAAGAATGCAAATATAACTTAGATTTCATAACTGGAGAAAGGAAATAATATGTGTTACATAAGTCTTATTGAAGAAACAAATTAAGAAATGCGGGAAAAGTTTGTAGACAGCTCTTAGGCAGCTTCATCCCTGACTTTGTCAAGAAACAACTATTGACTCATTCAGTATTTAAGACATTTAACCTAATCCAACATCATTTAGGCCTTTTTGATTTTAGAGGTAACATATTACTCTTCATAAATTTCACATAAACCCATTTATACTTTCATTTGCAAATCACCCCACTACAAAAGGCTCTAGAATCTGCACAAATTGCCATAATACAGTTATTCCCATTAGTGACCCCAGAGCCTTCTTCATTATACAAGATTTAGCCATCTCCTCTCATGCCTTCAGGTGTCTTGTGACCATCCATAATGATTAGAAGATGCTCAAGAACTTTTAGTGAAAAGCACTGCCCTCCTTGGTCCCATGTCATATGCCATGAGAATGATGCACACTCCATTCTCCTTGAACAGAGATCCTCCAGGCCCTGAGACTCAGAGCCTCCATATTCAACTTCATTTTATATTTTGGGACATTAAATCAGCACCCTGCAAGCTGACACAACCATCGTGCTTCTTGCTAAAATGTAAATTGTAACTACAAAATGGAGCCAAACCTGGCTCCTCTGTGTATCCCACCTCCAGGAGGACATGATCTCTCCTACCTTCAGCTCTTTGTGAGATACCTTAGTGATGGTGGAGGTAACTTCTCTCTCAGACCTCTTGCTAGTCCTTTGGGATCAACTAAGTGAATGGCAGCAGGAACTTGTATACTTAATGGATAACAGTGCCACAATCACATGTGATGGACCCTGCTGAAGAGGTAATTTTCATTTCTTAACCATATGAGATGCCCCTGGTAAATGGTAGGAATTGGTGGTCAGTAAGCCATCTTAGCACTGGCAAAGAAGTCAGATCCATCTGCAGATTTTTATAGACTGAAACCATTGCCAATGGTCTGGCTACGTTGGTCTTTCCAATGGCAGTTACATTAATTCCTTATCCAAGTTTGCTACCTCTGGAGTAGAGAATTCTGGGAATCTCTTGCCTTACAAATACACAAAATCTAAATCCAGATCTCACAAGTCTGTACATTCTAACACAACTATACAAGTCCTTACCAAGATATAATTTATCCCTTTTGGAGTTCTAGGCATTATTGATAGCTACCAAGTCACTCATTTAACTTTCCAAAATATACCATGCTGAGCTCTTAAGGCACTCAGTGGAACTTTCACCTCCCATACCAACCTCAAGCTACCAGCCTCATAGAGCACCCTAATGGCTTAAATAAACAAGTTCAAATTAAGTTAAATGAAACATGACACATTTTATTCTTTGGTCAAATATCATGGGTTAACTTTAATAAATTGTCTGATTCTATTATTAATGTTTGACTGTTTACAGTTTCCAAGCCCTATCATTTCTCTTCCCCTTCTGTCCCACATCTGGACAAGCTGATAAGAAAGGCTGGGTGCTTTTATTTTTGCTGCTGGTGGGAACTTCACACCATAGAAGCCAAGATCCATGTAAAGGAAACTTACTCTAACCCCATCCCGCTAAAAAACATAAAATCCTAAGCTATCACCCCTGCCTGTTCTCTCACAACTATTTTCAGAGTGCTTGGGGGCCTAGCCTTCTCTCCCCAGAAAGCCTCATTAGGTGAGTAATAAATCTTTTCCACCCTCTTAATGCATGTGTGGTGTTTTATTCTCCGTATCTAACCCAAATTTTGTGGTGAGGGGTTCTCCACGGATGCAGGGTGACCAACGTAGCCTGCTAATGTCACATATTAAGGAAATCTTCAAGATTATAGTCCATTTTTCTGTTTCCAGGTCTAAACTTATGTGGACCATCTGAGGATGGGAACATTTGTCTGACATCATGCTCTAACAAATCCTCCCAATGAACAGACATTGCTTAGCAGAGTAATACTGAGGAAGAGGAAAGATACAACATTGAGTCAAATGAGAATGTGCTCAGGAGATATTTGCAAGCCACAGAAATTGACCCATTTGGAATAGTAGCCCTGTTTTTCTTTTTTTTTTCCTCTATATCATTCATAATGAAGAAATCTGTTCCCATATCATTATTTCCTGTATAGAAACAATGTCTAAGACCATTGTAATGTAATTACATGGCTTATTCCTCATGCTCATTGCTGCCTAGATCATCATGAATGACATATTTCTTAATGATGATGATTCCCCTAACCTGAACACTATTCATTATGGACCACCCTTCTTATGTTACCAGTTCAGCAGTGAATCAGCTTCATCTGAGAATAAAATGCTACAATATCAAATAAAAATGAGGAACAATTTTGGTGTTCTTTTTTATATCTGAAATTATTTGCTTTTAGGTAGAATAAATAATAGGAATTAATAGACTTTTTATAGAAAAAATAAAAGCAAATATTAAGTAGCCATAACATTTTTATATCTTATTGTATATAATAATAATTATATGTAAATATGTAACATTTCTAAGATGTTCTTTTATTTGGAAGAGAATAGAGTCACTTTGAACTTCTTGGTTTTAATGAAAAATTAGCTCAGTTTTAACAGAACATTAATTGAGAAACCACCCAAATGACTTTTTGGGACATCATTAAAGCATATAATGAAAATAATTAAATGTATCAATCACAAGTTTTATTTTAGGTCACAAACAAGGTATTGACTATTCTAAGAGCATAAGTGGCATAACATGTTATTTATAACATATATTACAAATTTATATTTATTACATTTTTATCCTCAGTGAAAAATCACATTAAAATGGCTTGCTCTTCCCATGATAAAATTTTTGTTTTATCCTTGTCAAACATAAAAATATGATTTTAATCATTCATTACTTATAGATATATTAATTTAATAATATTGATCACAGCCTCCTGTATAGTTTCAAATTAGTCATTAGATAAATACCGCAATATTTGAAATAAACTGAAAACAAAAATGATGCTAAAAGTAGAATCCAGGAAATTAAGATGAAATACTATCTCTGAGAATCTGTGTAAAGCTATAACTATCCGTCAGCCTTTCCCACAACACCACAGTGCCCCAAAAAGCCTAAAGTACAAATACAGCAGAAGGATGAAATTAAACCAATTTCAAAAGCACTTTAGAATGCACAGGAATAACTTTGTTTCTATGGGTATTAAGAATTAATTCTATGATTTAGATGATGGAGAATAAAACTTTTCATGGGCTTTGCTAGCAATAGTGAAGTTTTCCACTGTAGAAGTTGAAAAACATAACACATTGATCAGAGTTATGCATTCATTTATTTATTCATTCTTGCATCTATTCATTTAATAAATATTGAATGAGAACTTCTTATATATAAGACACTAGAAAGGTATATAAATGTGTAAAGGTTATAGATCTTGCTCTCTGAGAAATTACAATCCATAAAAAACAAGCAAAAAAAATAGTTTACCATTGAAATGTTTTACAACCTATATGTTCTTTTAGAAAAATATCTCATTTGTTTTAAGGGTACTATCAATGTAGGGGAGTTATTATTCTCCCCCTTATACATACAGTGAAACTGAGGCTCTTGCAAAAAGGGCCCCATGTATGATTACACAGATAGTGGTAGCGCTGAGAATACCAAAACAATTTTTTAACACCATGACACCATACCATGCAGTCTCACCTAAGCAATGCTTACATTAGGATCTCAATTATTTGCAGAGAGATAAATTCAGCCTCTCGATAATTAAGCTATGCTTTTGCAGGTTCTCCATTAATCAGGCAAGGCAGATTTTGTAGAGAAGAAATATTTTATAATGCCTTTACTGCACACGATCTTGTTTACAATTTCATATTCGATATATTAATTCCTTACTTCATTTTATTGCAATCTATAAATAAGGCCTTAAATATTTAAGTGCAACAATAGCTAGAAATGTAGTTAATATTCACCATATGGATGCCAACTCATTCCTCTTCTTGTCAACATTGAATTAAACACCAAAGTAATGTATTATTTATAGCCTAAGGGAAAATCCTGTACTGTTGTAACTTTTAGCAGTGTTTCCATTAACCAACCAGGTGCTCTGTGGGATAATATTGTATACAAACTCAGCACCATCACACCTCCCCTGACACATTTTAATTTTTAAGATAATGAGACTGTATGAAAGAAAAAGGAAATATGTCCTAGGAAGGAGTTTACTGTTTTTTTTCAAGAGCCTAGTGATTGATTTCATAAATTGTTTCTAGCATTTATCCAGAGAATATTCAATGAAAAACTTTTCATTTCAAGAAATTTTCCATTTTATGGAGTTAATTTGAAATAAAATCCTTTTAAATTATTATTACTGACTAATAAATACACAGGACATTTTGTGCACATTAATGTTCCCAATTAGTACAAGAACTATGAAATGATTCGTGGATAAGTAAAATCATCCCCACTAATAATTCAATGTCTTTATATACTTCCAGAAATAATTAAAATACAATAACAAAATAGTGTCATAATTTCTGAGGACCTACACCACCCATCTTTCCATGGAGCTTCCAGACTACCCTGTGAAAAGCAAAGTAGACACATGACTATGCTCGAAGATTTTCTGAGTAGCATTGTAAACAGCTGTCAGAGGTGTTCTTAATAAGTGGTGACAATGGAGCCACAGGAAAACTTACAAAGTCCTTTCTAGTTATTTTTTCTTCTACTTTTTTGTCCCTTAAACCTTATGACCTGCGCTTCCTTTGTTTCCCCCAATTTCTTTTTTGGGGGGATTTTTTTTTATTGAAGTATAGTTGATTTACAATGTTTCATGTGTAATGGCAAAGTGATTAAGTTTTATATATATATATATATATATATACATATATATGTATACTTTTTTCAAATTATTTTCCATTATAAGTTATTACAAGATATTGAATATAGTTCCCTGTGCTATACAGTTGGTCCTTGTTGTTTATTTTATATATAGTAGTGTGTTTCTGTTAATCCCTTTTCCTCTTTGGTAACCATAAATTTGTTTTTATGTCTGTGAGTCTATTTCTATGTTGTAAATAAATTCATTTGTATCATTTTGTTTAGATTCCACATGTAGTGATATTATATGATATTTGTCTTTCTCTGTCTGACTTTCTTCACTTAGTATAATAATCTCTCGTTTTATCCGTGTTGCCGCAAATGGCATTATTTCATTTTTTATGACTAATATTCCATTGTGTGTGTATATACGCATTTTCTTTATCCATTCATCTGTCGATGGACACTTAGGTTACTTCCATGTCTTGGTTATTGTAAATAGTGCTGCTATGAACATTGGGATACATGTATCTTTTTGTATTAGAGTTTTCATCTTTTCAGATATATGCCCAGGAGTGAGATTGCTGGGTCATATGGTAACTATATTTTCATTTTTTTAAGGAACCTCCATACTGTTCTCCATAGTGGCTGCACCAATTTACACTCCCACTGACAATATAGGAGGGTTCCCTTCTCTCCACACCCTCTCCAGCATTTATTATTTGTAGACATTTTGAAGATGGCCATTCTGACTGGCGTGAGGTGATACCTCATTGTAGTTTTGATTTGCATTTCTCTAATAATTAACATTATTGAGCATATTTTCATGTACCTGTTGGCCATCTGTATGTCTCCTTTGGAGAAATGTCTATTTAGGTATTCTGCCCATTTTTTTAATTTTTTTTTTTTATATTGACCTGGATAAGTTGTTTGTATATATTGGAAATTAATCCCTTTAGGCCCCCAATTTCTCCTTTCCTCATCCCCAGGTTTTTTCCCTGCAGGCTACTCTATGTAAATTGAAAATTTCAAGCTAGTGCCACCCCAAATTTATTTCTATTCATACTACTCCCCCTGTTTTCAAAACACATTTCTACAAATTCAAGTGTCCTGTTAATATTGTAATTTATTGTAATTGTACAAAGCTGTATTGGGTATCTATTTCCAAAAAACTGACAAATCATGTAGTCTAGGAGTTAAGAAATATTATTAAGCAAATAATTGATCAAATGGTCTTGCTTATTTGATATTTTGATATGTTTATAATGGGGAAATCAAAGTCTTATAAACACAAATAAATGAATTAGGTCATTTGATTAAAATAATTTGCCCAAACCAGATTTTGTTAAAATCTTTGTTTGATGGAATAGGCAGCATCTCTTTCCTTCTTTGTAGCCAGCATCTTTAACATCTAACAATTCTTGTTCAGTTATCCATTTACATATTTGTCAAGTTTACCATAGGTCAGGCACCAAAGTCCTTGGGTACCACACTTACTAGGAAATAAACTGGTTTTTATTGTAAAATAAAAATGAAAATGGTGTGAATATATTTTTGTTCTTCTACAGTCATGTTACTTTAAAAAGGTATTCATCCAAAGAGATGATCTCCCATATATGTATTGGTGTAAGAATTCCAAAAATCTTTGTTTTTACTTTTTTTCCTCCATTACATCTATCCAACACAATCAAGACAAAAAGAAGATAAAAAAAAGCTCATTTATTTATGAGATAATTTTTAAATGCTAATATTGTGATTAATATTTCTATTAAGCAAATACATTAAATATCTTGTCCACTTTCACTTAAATATAACTTACAATTTTTTTCTAGTCAAGATCAGACCATGATGACATTGAATGAAATTTCCCTCACTTGGTTTTCTTTATCATATACTATTTTTTATTGGCTTTTGGGTTCACTCTAGGTATATTCTTTTCTTATGAAACCATGACAATAATAGTAAAGTGTAGTGAAATGATACACACTAATATAAAAGAGTTATAAGATGCAAAAATGTTGTGAATTTGAAATACAAAGTTGCAGAGGTGTTTTTGCTTTTATGTCCATTTTCGGTTTTATGATCATTGTGTGTTCTATAAGCACCTTTGAATATAAAACATTTTTTTGTGGTGGATGAAATAAAACTATTTGTTTTTCAAGAGTCTTCCACTTAATCCTCAAGTAAATATACAATTCAAAAAATTCATTCCTACATTGAATATTTATTTGAGCATTGAGAGGCACTAAAAAACATTCTAGATTTAGTGGAATAAATACATGAATAAAACAGAAAAAAAACAAAAACCTTACTTACCTGCAACATTTATTTCTGGGATGGAAGAAGGATATAAAATATTTAAGTATTATATATTATTCCATTCAGTGGTAGTTGCTATGAGAACAAAATACAAGAAAAGGACATGTGGACTGGAGGAAGATTTGTAACTTTCAAATAGAATTTTCAAATAGAATTTTCAGGGAAAGTATCATTAGCAAAGAAGTAGGAGGTGAGGGAGCCACCCAGTGGCTACTGGATGAGATTATTCTATGAAGAGGGCCCCAGAGAGCAAGTGCAAGGGCACAAAAAATAAATCATGTTTTCATGCCCAAGACACAGCATGGAGATCAGCCTAACTGGATTGGAGCAAGCCACTAGGAAAGTAATAGATGAGTTTAGAGAGGTGATCCTGAGGACACGTCTTTTAAGGTTCTTTATGCATTTCGAAGAAGTTCGTTTTTATTTTGAGTGATATGGAATACTACTAGAAGTTTTAAGAAGAGGAATGACGTTATGGGTCTTAGTTTTTAATCAGAATCATTCTGGATGCTGTAAAGGGAGTCATAGCAGAATGAGACAGACAAGTTAGAAGACTGTTGCCACATTCCAGCTTAAAGAAGGTGGTCACCAAGGAAAGGGTCAGCACTGAGTTGAAACATGTATACATAGAAAAGACCCCAGGATGTGTTGACAGATTGGATGGGCAGGGAGGGGAGTGTAAGAGGATGAGAAGACTCAGGAATGACTCTAATCATTTAGGCCTGAGCAAATGCAAGGTTGGAATTACCATTTCATGAAATGGAGAAATTGCGGGAGAAATAAATGTGGGATGTATGGAAATCTCGAGTGAACATAATATTTATGATGCCTTAGAAATCTTAGTGGCAATGTCAAGAGAGTATGTGCTTATATGGGCCAAGAGTTTAGAGGAGGTGACTAGATTGGTTAAAATTTTGGGAGAGTAGCAAATGTTATTGATGCCTCAGCCATATTGCCTTACATTTAAGCTATGCTTGTACACTCACCCAATTTCTGACTGCAGGCAGGTATGATTTTCTACCTTACATTCTTTGCCTGGTGGCTGTAGGGAGAAGACCTGACTGGTAAGAATTGCTGGGGAATGAACATCCTCTTGGAAGAGCCCTCCACCAATGACTGACAAATCAGGGTGGGTTAATATTCCCGTGTTTCTCACCCATTTGGTGGGACAACCTAGGCATATGTTCTTCCCCGATTCTCATGGTTCCCCAGTGGGATTTTAAGCTCTGATTTCTACAGATAACTTGTTTAATAACACATTTATTTGCCTTCATTAGTTTCCTAACTTCCCTATTTGCCTAATGATGTTCTGTGAGATATTTTTCCAAACAAATTATTTACACTTGAATCCTAATGTCAGGGTCTCTTTCTTGGGGAACCAATACATACAAATAAAGACGGTGTCTACTATAAAGATAGCATTTAATGATAGGAGACTAAATAAAATCACTAAGTAATATATGCAGACAGAAAAAAAAAATCAGTGTCTGAACTTTGACGACTCTAGAATTAAATGATTGAAGAAGTGAGAAGGAACCAGCAAAGGAGAGAGAACATTAATCAGTGATAAAGAAATAGTGTCAGGAAAGTGTAATATCCAGGAAGCCAAATAAAGAAAATTCTTCAGGATGAATGGAATGTTCAATTTTGAGAAGTTCTTCTGGATAGTCAAATAAGTTGAGGCCTGTTAGTTATTGAATTTTACACTTGGCCATTAATGGACATTAATGATCATTTGATTTGTTAGCATGTTAGAGGCAAGAGACAGTAATTAGGAGTATTCTAGAGAAAATAGGAAGAGAGGAATTGGAGACAGTAAATTAAGAGATTACAGTTTGGGGGAGTCTGAATGTTAAAGGAAGCAATAAATGGGGTTGGTTGCTATAAGGATAGTAGAGACAAGAGAGGTTAGTTTTATGGTAAGGCAAAATGTCATAATTTTATGGTGATGTGAATGAATTAGAGGAAAGGAAAATATTTGTAGTAAAATACAGAGCACCTTAGCGGTGCTCTCCATCAGTCCAGAAGGCATAAGACCTAGTATATAAAGAAATGGATCAGCCCTGGATAGGAGGACACACATTTATCATACTAATAGAAGATAAAGCAAATTATTTGGATATAGATACTCATGGATGGGTAGACATATGGTGGCAGCTTTAAAAAATTATCTTCTGAACTCACTTATTATTTGGAGAACTCACTTTTAGGCATAGAAGATCATGTCATCTACAAATAAAACAGTTTAATTTCTTCCTTTCCAAAACTATATGTTCTCATTTCCTTTTCTGGCCTTATTGCTGTAGCTAGAAATTTCCAATATTATATTGAATAAGAATGGTGAGAGTGAATGTACTTGACTTGTTCCCAATCTTAGGGAGGAAAGTACTTAGTTTTTCAGTATGTTAGTGCACTTTCTATTTTCATGGATACTCTCTACTAATTTGAGTTAGTTCCCCTTTGTTCTTAACGTGTTGAAATTTTTTTATGATCAATAGGTGTTGGATTTTGTCAAGGGATTTTTTCTGAGACAATTGATACAATTGTGCGATATTTTTTTCTTTAGTTTATTGATATGGTGAATTCCATTGATTTTTCAAATGTTTAACCAGGCTTGCATCCAAGGAATAAATCCTGCCTTGTATACAAACCTTTTTATATGTGGTTGAATTTAGTTAGCTAGTTTGTTGAGAATTTTTACGTCTATATTCATAAGGATGTTAAGCTCTAATATTCTTTTCTAGTTTGCCTTGTCTGGTTTTGATATCATGGTAATGCTATCCACATAGAATGAATTGGGAAATGTCCCCTCTTCTTCTGAATTTTGGAAGAGTTTACAAAGAATTGGTATTAATTTTTCTTGACATATGCGCAGAATTCATCAGTAAAGCCATCTGGGCCTGGATTTTCCTCTATTGCAAATTTTCAGATTATATTTTTTTCCATCTCTAGTACTTATTGATTCATACCATCTGATGTTATTGCTTAAACAACCATTAACTTTATGGATGTAATTTTCTATTATTTATTTATGTATCTCTTTAAAAATATTAAAATCTTAATCAATAGGCCTTACTAGTTCCTTTTTAATTAAAATATTTATCAATATTTGGACTTTCTTTGTTTTGTAAATGTCATTTAAAAACTGTATTAAGCATGAAGATTTTTTCTTTACTTTCCATATTATGATTGCCTTTAGTAAACTTTATTTTATAATTGACATATAATTTACATATCATAAAATTTACCCTTTTAAAGTATAAAATTCAGTTATCTTAGTATATTTACAATGTTGTGCATTTGTTTTGACATCTTAGTAATATTGGCCTCATAGAATGACTTTGGAAAATGTTCCTTCCTCATTTTTTAAAGCATTTGTGTAGAATTGGTGTTATTTCTTATTAAAATATTTGGGAGAATTCACCATATATACTTGGGCGTTTTTGTGTGAGAATGAAGCCTATGTGCTCTCTACTATGAAACTTCTTTTTCCTGTACCTAAACCTGCTTTAAAAATAAAATCTGTTAATTTTTTTGAAAGTACATAATACTTGAGTATGTACTAAATTCAAAAATTATGAAAAAGTTTACAATGAAAATTGTAATCTTCTAATCTAGATACTTAGTTTCCCTCTTCAGAGGCAATCATGGGTATGATTCCCTTCTAAACGATTCTGGAGATCTCTGCACATAAAAATATATGCACATGCATATTTTTCCCACAGAATGCTACTCACTAGGCAGTGAAGCTTGCTTTTGTATTTAACTACATGCCTTGAAGGATAGTCCTCATCAGTACATGTAGATCTACCTCTTTATATTCAACAGTGACATGGCTTTCCATTAAATAGATGTGGCATGATTTATTGAACCAATTGCCTAGGTGGGCATGTGATCATAAACTCAAATATCCATATTTAGATTTACTTTGAAAGATTTTCTTATTTTCACTTGACTACTGCTAATCCAAATTGTTTGTTTGTTTGATATTTTCCTTTTCTGTCTAACCCATGTAGCTGTGTATGGTAATAAGAAGGCTATCCTTTGAAAACAGAATACATGCCACTCACCTCTCTTCAAGAGGCTACTATTGCCCAACTCAGTCTAAACTAAGCTAGCCCTTTCCTAAGTGTGGATAAGAGGCAGAAACCTAGTATTCATATCCATAGTAGACAAAAATGCTAAAGCTCTCAGTTTATACATCCTCCCTCATGCTCACAGCAACATTTAATGATGATAGCCATTCTGATAGCTGTGAGGTGATACCTTATTGTGGTTTTGATTTTAATTCCCCTGATTACTGACGTTGAGCAACTTTTTATGTGTCTGTGGCCATCTGAATGACTTCTTCGGAGAGATGTCTATTCAGGTCCTCTGCCCATTTTTTAATCAGATTGTTTATTTTTTGATATTGAGTTATGTGATTCCTTTATATAATTTGGATATTAACCCCTTTTTGCATATGTAATTTGCAACTATTTCTCCCATTCAGTAAGTTGGTGGTTTCCTTCACTGTGCAAAAGCTTTTCAGTTTGATGTAATCCCATTTGTCTATTTTTGTTTTTATTGCCCTGGCCTGAGGTGAGAGATCCAAAACTTATTGCTAAGACTGATATCAAAGAATGTTCTACCTATGATTACTATTGGTGATTTGTATTAAATTTAGTATTTTTTCCCTCTTGTTATGGTGGTTAATAGGGGCTACACAGGAGATTAGATCAATTATAAAAATAAACTGCATGTTCTTCCACATCTGAATGTAGTTTGAGTGAATTGTTTAATGTCATTTCACTAGCCAAACTAATCAGTTGATTATTAATTGACTAATATAAAATAAAACCTTATTAAAATAAAAACACATTTATTCAAAGTGCTTTGGAGATAAAAATCTTAGTTGGAAAATTTTATTAATAAATTACTATTGTTACCAAATTAGTACCATACACTAACCAATGGATCCCATGGAGACAAATGGAAAGAAACCTTGCTAATACAATTAATACTAAATAAGGGACCTAAAAGCATTTTGAATTTTATAATAAGATGTCTTGATTAGAGAGAACGAGAACCAATTAGGGTAGACTGGGGCAAAGGTCTCAGTCAAAGGATAAAATTGTTCAAGAAATGAGTTTTCAAAGTCCATATGTTTTAACCAATTTACCTTTGATTTAGTCCAAATTAATAGAGCTCTCTTCTTTCTTCACTTGTAATTTCAACATAGAAAAGTGCTACAGTTCTGAACTCCTGGCGATAAAAAAAAATTCAACCTCTAGGACTTATCTGATAGATATATGATCTAGTAGTAATTCTTATTTTTATAGTTATACTTGCTTAACAAGTGTTAAACATTGTAGCAAATATATGACTTCTTAATTATTATTATTGTAGTTTGAAAGCTAAACCTAATATATAAGGAAAATTCACTTTGAAGTAGTTTTTAATCATTTCATAGGAGTAAAAACTGATATAGAAAAGAAGTATTAGAAAAAGCTAACATTTTCCTTCTTAAAATTCAGTTTAAAGTCATAAGAAATGTGTTGTTTTTTTGTATCAAACGTTTGGAAAATTATGTGCAGAAAATAATTTTATTTAAGGGGTCAATTATTTTATTAGATTTAAGTCTGAAACGAAAGAGTTCTGAAATGTTTCATTTTAGTGTTATTCAGGTGACAAAATGCAGACTATCAGGATTCTTGCCTTTTTGGGGGAGTTGCTTTTGTAAAGTAAAATATATATTTACATTCAAAAAGAATAAAATATTTTACTTAGGGTCATCTTATTGACTAGCATTTTAACTTTATGATTAAGTTAGGTGTAGCAATTGGGAGGGATTGAAAGGAAGAAAAAAATATACAATTATGTTATTTCCAGTTCACTAAACATGTTATGTATTCAGGTTGAAATCTGGGGGAAAATTGAAGAGATAATTTTTTGAGCGGCACATAATAAGTTATTAAAATAATTTCAATTATTCAAATTAATTGTTTTATATAAGTATTTACAAATTTTATTGTATATATTTGCTTTTGAGTTAGTAAAGGAAGACTGAACACAAATGCTTATTCATTCTAAGTCCCTGGTAATCAACTAAAATAACAATAAATGAAAAGAATTACATACTCACAAGGACAAAAAAACAGAATGAGAGGCTGCAGCAGATGAGATTTAAATATTTATCAGAATGAAAGGTGATGAAAGAGTTAATCAGTGAGAAGAAGGAAGTCACAACAGAAAATATCTGTAGATAAAGATTGTACAGGAAGAAAGCTTAATTCTCCAGAATTCTGGAAAGGCTAGAAACTCAACAGAAAAGGCAGAAGATGAAGTTGAAGAATCGCTATGATCACTAAACATTTAAAGGAACCAACATATATTTTCACAATATATTTTTGCTGATTTGATGCTCTTCTTGGCCTGGAATGTTATTCAGAGCCAGTCTGCCGTTGGCCAAAATTGGAAATCCTCTTTGTGGTAATCTCTCTCTCTCTCTCTAATTGGTGGTGTTTTGAAGTATTTAAAAAGGTTAGCTCTTTTAAAACCAAGAATAAATGCAGAAGATTGTGCTGCTTAATTTTTTTTCTTTTTATTTTAATGCTTGCCACTGCCTTTCCTCACACTGCCATGTTAATAAAATAATCACACATGGCAAATTGTATCAGTAGTAATTTCCACTGAACAAGCTCAGCATGCCATTTAGAATAAATTAACTCCTGTATTGCTTGTTTCTGGAGTGCAAGAAAGGTAATTGCGAGGACTCTTTCTATTTTAAATCCATTTGAAAACTTTGAAAAACTTAAAAAGAATACAACTGATAGTTCTTTTAAACACCAAGATAATTTCCTAGGAATTGAGCTTTTTTTTGCCAAAATCTTGCACACCTATAAATTGTAGAATATACAGTGACTTCAGTACATGTAATTACATATCATGAGGTTCAAAAATGTTAAGATATAATGTTTCTTGATCTATATTTAAAGTAATAATATGACTTTCATAATAAATGAAATCAATTCTGATATAAATAAGTGTTCCTAATTTTGTTGTTGTTGTGAGAACTTTTCTTGATCTAGTTTTTATTGCAGTTTATTTTTTGTTTTTTGTTTGTTATATCATCTAAAATTAAATGATTGTAATAAACATTTCATTAGGCACATCCAGTAGAAAAATCATAATTTTCTTGCATAATAACCTCAGCCATCCTATAAGATTTAGATTAATTTTCACCCTCTTAATAAAAAATAATAATTATCAAAAAGTCCAGTCAATCTTCACATGATATACAGTGGTAAATGAGGTGGGTCAATTTTGTTAAGTTCAAATATCTTTACAAAGTAAAATATGCTATTCCACAGCCATTCTACATATATTTAAACCTAATTTAAAATTTGCCATACCTTTGCTGGATAGTCACCAATATATCCTTGACACAGGAAAATAAGGCAATTTTTTCTCGTACAGTTGTCTCAAATTCTAATTGCAAGATAAATGTTTTCAGATATGCTGCATTGTTTTTCCAACTATCTCCCTTATTTCATGTTGTGCTAATAAGGTTATTCCCATCTATTTTATAGCAACTAGAAAATTACGTGCCTATGCCTAAAATGAATGAGAGATTAAATTTATCCCTCAACTTTTCAAATTTTTGAGAAAATCCCATTTGAAAGGTAGTCACAAGGATACTAGAAAGGATTCACAGTTTACATGCCATACTACTGATTTTAACAATGATTTAATCAATTTTAGTCCGCTTTAGAGGTTAAAGTTGATAAGATATTCCTCACGTTCCCCCTCTCTTGTCTCCTCTTTCTCTCTCCTTTCCTTCTTCCCTTCTCCAATCTGCCACACTTTAAAAATTAAAAAGGAATGTTGAAAGAAAGATTCATGTATTCATATTAATAAATGCATAGTTTTATAATCTATTATCCCTAATCGTTACCTCATATTTTTGAAAAGTACACAAGTAACTAATGGTGAAATTGAGAAGAAAAATATGTATGAAACTGTAAAGATAATTTCAGTTCCCAAAAAATGGAAAATGTCATGTTTGGTTAATAAAACAAGTCCTATGAATTTCATTTTCTGTATTTCTACTAAATTTATAAGAGTATAAAAGCCCAAGAGTGAATCTTAGAATAGAAATAAATTAGCAATTGTTACAGAGAACTTGATCCCACACCAATTAGAAGCATAAGTCTAGGTTTAAGCCATATGAATTTGAATGACTAATGAGGGGTACATACAGACTGACCCCATATTCCCTTGCTAATGTTGCAACTGTGAAATGCATGTGCTTCTAAACCAACTCAACTATCTTTTTTCTTGGTGTAGGTTAAATTTTTTTTTATTATCTTCATCCATTTCTATTTTTCTTGTTTTCCTTGAGGTTTGTGAAAATATTATTTCCCTTTTCCTAACTTACTGCATCTATATAGACTATTTTTTTGTAGGAGATTTCTTTAGCATAGACTCTAAAATCTACAGATTAGACATTCCAAAAAATAAAAAACCTTGATAATCAAAGTATGTAACAATCTCTTATGAGACTTTATATATAATGTAAGTAACAAACTTGTTTCTATAAAACTAATGCGGTAGTATGTAAAATATAATTTACACCATAGTAATTGTTGTTTTTTTTTTACCACCCACATAACATTTGTGTGTATAAATGTATAAAAATATTTTCATGTGACAAATAATATATTGCTTAAATTCAAGACATCAAAGGAAAAAAAAACCTCAATAAAATATCTTTATACATACATACATACATACACACATACATATATTTTATATGGTAGTCTAATTTTTGGCAGAAAAAAAGGCAGCACACCTAAAATGGTAACTTCTTAAGACAGTTTTTTAAGGGACTGTTTATAGACTTATGGACCAAGGATATTGCATCCTGTGGATAGTGATAGCGGGAAGTCATTAATATAACCAAGTCTGAAGGAGCAAGGGATGCAAGAGTTTACCTGAATCTGGAAAGACCTGTAGCTCTGGAACCTGTGGCCATAGATGAAGGAGCACAGTCACTATGACTGTAATGGCCTGATAGGAGGAAGCATGGAAAACTACTACTCCATTTTCTCTCTCTCTTCTCTGTCTCTTTCTCTGTCTGTCTCTCTCTCATCTTCCAATCGCCTCCTACTGCTTCTCACTGGCCTAATCTAACCGAAAGCTACAGACAGACATCTGGGTGATACACTCTATAGAAGTCAGTCTGCAGGACATTAGACATTGATCAGAATGAACAAGGATAGAGAGAGGATCTGGAAGAGTAAATAGAGATTATCTAACACAGTATTGAGTTAAAAACTTACATGGAGAAGACTGGCTTCTTTTTAAAGACGTTATGATGTCAGATCTCCTATCAGTAACAGTTGTGTTACCATATATTTTGGGAGATTGCAAATGAACTACAGTTTCAGAATTTTTTTTTATATATATCAATCAAAAAAGTAAACCTCTTAAGCAGAGTTATTTCTTATGAGATTATTTTATATCAAAAATATTTTGATAGAATCAGGATATCCCACAATCTTCACAGCCATAATGAACAAGCTGAATTTGACAAGGTGAAATGTAACAGATGTAAATTCTGTTGGTCAGATTGAAAAACCTACAAGCTGAAAGCACAGTATGGCACTTAGCAGGAATAAAGGTAAAATATTCTCAGGAAGTTCGGCAAATCTCAGATGATTTGCCTGTGGTAAATCAGCAACTCGGGAATCAACAGAACTTTGTGGCTGTTTGATATGGAAATCAAACCTAGAGCTAGAGGTGGTGCCTTGGGATATAGCGTTCCTCTTTATTTTGGTTTCATAGTGATACACTAAACATCCACTTTCCAGGTAATTTAGCTATTGGTAGTTTTATATGATGACTTCTTCCAAATGTTAATTCTGTGAGTCTTAAACGATATGATGAAATAAACTTTAAAATTATAAATCATCTGATTCCACAAGGATTTATTGAACAAGTACCATAAATATGTCACTGTACTAGAGAAAGTGAATATAAAGGTAGATATTTATAACCAATGCCTGTAGGTAAAAGTGCAAAATTAATGACTGACATATGCTAAGAATCTACTCTGAATCAGAGCTATCTTTGGCATATTTTGTGTATTACACAATTGTTATAATGAGTCTACTAAATAGGTATTCTAGCATTCCCAGTCCTCCCACTGCTTTTATTTGGTGAGAGGAGGAAATCCTATACTTTCCCTGGTTGCTCTGATCCCAAATCAGGTCATCAATAATGCAGTAGAAATTAATATCTTCAAATCTGTATTTTCAGCCCAAAGTTAACTGCTTAGCTCCACATTAAGATGCTCAGGACTCCAGATTTTGATGTATCAATAATTTTTGCATTTTCAACATGCCTGGAACCAGCTAGTTCCTCAAACCTAATCCTAATTCACAACAACAGCTACTATTAATACTCTTTACACAATTAATAAAAAGGCATACAGTAAAATTCCATTAAATTAGGATCTGTGTCTATCAATCTCATTTCTTGAGTTGTACAGTTCAGCATAGATCCTGAAATATATTCTGTATGTACTGAAGAATATTTACTGAATTACAAATAAAATAATGTATAAAAGATGAAAGAAATAGAATGTATGCCAATTATATCGGTACCTAATATACATTTCATATAACTAATATACATTTTTACCACTCAAGTTTCTTGTTATCAATCCATAGAAGTCAGCTGAGTATTTTGGCTCATGACACCTGCATATAATCCACATCTACTTAAAATACCTGGAGTGGTTTTTGTTTTCCTGGTGTACTATAGACCGATCAGTACCACAGGGAGTATCCAGAAAAGCCTGGATGAGATGAGGTTCATCTCTGACATCTCTACCCTGACACCTTAGCCACTTTGTCTTCAGTGCCACGAGGAAGCATTGAGATGGTAGGAGATACAAGCTGACTGACAACAACAAAATAATGGAGTTCTGTTAGATATACTTCAATACAGAGCTTGGTATATTAGCTAAAACCCAGTTCTTGTCAGTAGCTAAGTTTGTATGAATTTTTTTACAGATGATCAGTTGCTTATTATCTATCAGAGTCCAAGAGCAAGCCAGAAGCAGTTTCTCAAAAGAACAGACGTTGTTTTTACCAGAGACAATATAGCTTTTCTCCTAAAATATAGGCACCTGAACTGTGACTATTCCATTGCAAGTTATCACAGACTCTACACTTCATACAACACAACACTTTGCCATAATATGATTTGAGAGGAACTGGATTCATTTGGTCATAAGGGACAGTTGGTGACAAAGTTCTTTGAATTGTACCCTGGACCATTTAAATTTATTTTTCTTATCCTGGGAACCATTCAGACCCTTAAATAGGTCAAAGCTGCACAAGCAAACATCGCGAACATTCCCTTTAAAATCAGTGAGGCCCTTAAAGAATTATTCCTTTTTCTTTATGGTAGGAGAGTCAGAGTACAAAGTGTGGCACCACACTTTTGACTTTGGCTTGAGCATGTGGTCTCCAAATTTGTAGCAGGTCTATTAAGTTTCTTGGGGTTTATCTCCATTATCTGTAATGCATGTTTCCAACCAATGCAGCTGGAGACCCTCATATTTTTTTGTCCATTACATCCCATAAGCAAGATGTCATCTACAAAGTGAATCCTGTGATGTCCTGGTAAGTCAATCAATCTCTCTCCTTACTAAAGCATGGAGAGTCATATAAAGTCACAGAGCAAAGGAGTACTCTGACTTGTTTCCTGTGCTCTCTGTTTATTAGTATATAGAAAATATTTGTCAAATCAAGTTGCACACCAAGGGCCAGAAACTGGATTAATTTGCTTCATTTTAGAGATAACAACAAAAACTCTCTAAGGCAAGATTGTTGGAAGGTTCCAGATCCTGACTTCAGTTGAGAATTGAAGGACTTTAGATTATCATTTTGTTTTTTTAGCTGTTCATTGCTATCATGTCTCCTAAACTTCTTCATGTCCACACGTTCTGTTCTGCATAGTGATGAGTGCCATTTGTTCCGTAAGACTTGCCTTTCATTGCAACTTTATTTCCAGTGACATTTATTAAATGCTTGGAAACGACCTGCCAGATTTTTATCATTCCAAGCTAGCTAAATTTTCAGTATTCTCCTCTTGACACCAGTCCCGATTCTTCGGGTATAAATTGTAAACAGGTTGTAATTCTTGCTTCCATGTGATTATGACTTAGTTAATTTAATCATAAATGAAATTTATTGACAGGGAATTTGATTGCTCCCAATATGGAAAAGGTGGCTGAAAATCAAGTTCAATAAACATTAAATAAAAATCAAAAATTGCTACGATTAGCCACCTCAGAGCACTGCTGTTGTCCAATTATACGTCACTAACTCTTCAACTGGGACAACTGCGTCTGGACACATGCCACTCTCCTGCTGGGTTCCATTTCCTTTGGACACTTTGTCCTAGGCCATTAGACTCTCCATTCTGTTGATTCTTCTATCAAAAATATCTAAATGTTATCGTGTTTTTGCTTCGTTTACTCAAGATGCAAAGTCTTCAGCGGTGGGAGAGAGGGGAGATGTGACTGGTGAGCATAGATTACACCCTGCCAAAGGGAAAGGGAAGAAATTATCTATGTGTCTTCATCTTCCATAGCATATGGCTTTTTTGGCTTCCACCTATCTTGAGATTCCTCCCAAATCAAAAGGGTAGCCAAAACAGGAAAAATATCCAATGAACCTGTTAAATAAAATGTGAAAAATACAGGAGGTAAAAAATGAGAGTGAAACAAAACTAGCAGTAACTTAAATCTTTAGTGAACCAATGTCATCAATATAGTGTGTTTTGTGAATTAATTTTCTTTAGTTTTAATGTGACAATCATTCAAGTTTACTTTTTTTAATGCCATGTGGTACATACATTTAAAAAAATGTAAACAGGAATTATATTTTTCATGACTTTTGGTAAATAATCAAGTAATAAACAAGTAGAAGAAAACTTAGTTATAGAATTTATATAGCATATAGAATCTAATGAAGCCTTTGTGCAACCAACAGTATAAGGCAAGATGTCTTGTTACAATTTAACCAATGAAAAGTTAACTAAATCTGCATAAACTCACACATTTAGAAGCAGGTAGGTATAAAAACTGATCCTAGTCTTTCAGATCCAAATAAAGCATTACCCTAATGTATATGCATATTTGATGACAATATTCATCTAAACTACTTAATTATCAATGTTTGGTGTCAGGATTCATGAGACAGAGGGAAAATAATGCTACAACTGGTATTTTTCACATTCCTCCTTTGTGAACTCCAATGAAAGTGGAAACAAAACTAATAAAATGATATGTTGTCTTTAAATACACTGAATATCAATTTTTACTTTTTAGGAAATATAAAATGGATGATTTTAGGATATTATTATTATGTCTAAAGAACAAAAAGTTAGTGAGAAATCTTTTAGTATAAACATAGTGAAGGATTTTACATCTTTCAACCATTGTGATAAGATCTGTAAATCCACCTGAAGAAAAATCCTATCAACTTTGCCTTACTTTCTCTGATTTTATGGCATGTAATAAAATTCATCTGAAACAGGAGAATAATTGTGCACAACATATAAAAACAGGTGTGTATTATGTGTTAAACTGATTGTAGAGGAGAATTATCATCTAAATATAAATTTTAATAGTTTTATTATTAAAAATGTTTGACTGATGAGATAAACTTGTTTCTCATAGATACATACATCATAATATTAGTAAAACCATCACATTAGAATAACAGAACTTTGAATTAACAAACACAATAATTTAGAAAATGACCAAAATCAACTAGAAATTCAAATTCTAGATAACCAGAACAGTTATCTAAAAAAGGAAAAAGAATAATGGCTTGGAAATATGCAGAAATAAGTGAATACTTGTTTATTCATTCATTAAAATAAGTATTTCTTGAGTGTTTGTTTTGCGGGAGGTACTACTCTGGATGCTAAAGTTCAGACAAAGACAGTTGCTGACCTCAGTGAGCTTACATTCTCTAGCAGAAGAAATTAACCACCCAAGTAAACCAAGACATAATTGTTAATTTCACATTATGAAAAATATTGAGACATAAATGAAACTGGGTATGGTAAGCAGAGCGACTTAAGAGAATTTGTCATGAAGAGTAGCCAGCCATGAGGCGATTTAGAGGCAATGTGTTGCATGCTAGGAAAATGATGATGATAGTCATGATACATCCATACTAGGATGCCCAGTAGAATGGGTGTCATGAATGAGCGTGAGTGGTGGGAGACAAGGTCATTTAGGAAGGAGAGATCATATCCCATGTGATGGTGTAGGCAGGTTGTGGGAAAACATTTCAAACTCGTTCTAATTTTAAAAGGAGATCTTTGGCAAACTTGGTGCAGGGAACTCACCATCTGAAAAAGTCACTTTGGCTGCTCTATAGAGAACTTGGTACTCAAGATGGGCAAAAGAAGAAGGAGGAGGCTGGGAAGAAGGCTATTGTCATGGTCTCCATGTGAGATAGCATCTTGAGCCAGCATAACAGTAGTAGAGATAGTGGAATGGAGTCAAATGCTGTCAGGCTTGAGAAAAGAGATTTCTGATAATTTATATATGAAAAGGGAGAAGGAAACAAACACCTATGATTTTGAGCTGAGCTAAAAATACAATGCTATTATTTTACATGAGAAATAAAGTGAGTAGAACAGGTTTTAGGGTGAAATCAAGATTTGGGGCTCTAATGTTTGGAGCTTCTGAGACATCTAAGTGAACATATTTTTCAGGCATTTGGCCATATAAGCCAGGGAAGAGTATGTCACAGACATATATATTCATATTTTTTCTTAATTTAGGAATTATTACCATATATATGTAGTTAAAGTCATGTAACTAGATGAGAGAAAGGTCACATAAATTTATGAGGCACTGAGTTAAAAGTCTGTATTATATCTCCAAATGAGTATTATAGTACAGTGCACTATTTTGGACAAGGTAATTACAATTCAGTGATGAGTAAACAAATATGTAATGAGTTTTAAAACATATACTGAGAATGAATATAATTATAACAATTTTCTTTTTTTCTCTCCAAATTCCAAATTACATATTTAATATAATAGCTTTAGAAATTTATCCTGTATATATATGAAACGTAGATAGATAAATAATGAAATACAGGTAGATAGATCAATACATAGATGGATTAAAAGCCTATTTAGATCAAGGCCAAAATAAATGTCTATAATTGTCCAAAGGAAATGTTTTTTTTAATTATCACAAATTAAGATATGCTACAATCTCTACATGATTGCTGATGGGACATAGTCTACCCAAACTGTGCATGTGAAGCCTGATTGAAACAATAGGGGAGAACACATACAAATGTAAGTCTTATTAGCACAAATCATTAGGCTTAGAAAAGATCTAGGAATCATTTGATCAAAGCACCTCATTATAGAATTGAAGAAACTGAGATCTGGAGAATTAACTTGTTAAAAATAAATAAATAGGACCTTCTAGCTTCCAGCTGCATGAAGAGTATAAGGCAGTCTGATTCTCTTCAAGTTAAATATTAACTCTTAAAACTTTGAAAACTAACAAAAGTGAACTTAATCAAATAATAAAATTTTCTCAAGACTTAAAAATATATGAAAAAAATGTACTTTCAATATGAAAAAAAAAGGCAGACTTTGGGTGCATTATTTAACGTCTCTGGGCTTGAGTGTCTGTGAAAAGAGGAAATCCGAATCCGTCTAACAGTTTGAGGTATCCTAAGAGATAATGTAGATCTACAGTAGGCATTTAATACAGAGTAACTTGATTGGTGAACAATGATTATAATTCATACAAGTAGTTTCTATGTGTTAGTGACATTCTGAGTGCTTCAGTTGTGCTAACTCACTTACTGGTCATGTGAACCATATGAGGTAGGCTCTCTTAGAGTCCACATTTTAAAGATGAAGAAACTGAAGCCAGAAATGTTAAGCAAATTGCCCAAAGTCACCTGGCTAATCTGAGGTAGAACTTGTAATCACTCTGTGACACTACTCCCAGAGGAGATGAGTGTCTTTCTGTGGGTTTGTTTAAGCCATCAGACAACATACTTTGTGATATTGCTTACACAATGTCCACTTCTAAAAAATAAAGTCATATAAAAACATACAGTTAAACTACTGGTGATAAGTGTTTATATGCATTTTGTTAAATATAAGGTAACTAAGGGTGAAAGGGATAATTTGATATCTTAAAAAAAAGTGTAAGAATATTACTTGCTATCTTAATACTGGTTTTAGCTTATCAAAGTTTAAGAAAAGTGATTTCATATTAGTTGAGAAATAGTCAGTTAGCCTGCCCTACTTCTGACATCACCTGAAAGGAAGGAGCATGGTTATTGGGTCACAAGCCAGGACTGAGGGGAGTAGACATGTGCAGGACCTGGAAAGTGGAGGGAGGGACTAGCCTCCACCACAAAGCAGCCCAGGAGTGCAGGATGCGAGATGAGTGTGAGGGGACAGCAAGGTGCAGAATATAAAGATGAGTAAAAAATGTCTTGCCTGGGATTGCACAAATAAGAGTCAAAGGGGTTAAAAACTAGACCACGGTGCACTCTGCAGGTGTATTTTTAATGTTCTAACAGGCTTGCATCACACTGCTCCCCTGCACTCCCCACGATCTTTAGTGCAGTAGAGCCTATCCCCATTGCCCTTTCAAGCTGCTGGGGTCCTCGTGTCAATCTGACAGTCCTTGTATTCACAACTATGAAATGGACGGCTGTAAACATTGCCAGGACTTCATCTATCCAGATGAAGTGGTGAAACTGGGATTGGAGGACTTTTATTAAGATTATTTTTAGTCATTTAGGTCCATAATAATAGACCATTTCCCCCAAATTCCTCAATTGACATAGTTGCTGTCACATTTTATTTATCTTAGATGTCACCAAGAATCTGCAAATGTTCACCTACTAGAGAGAAATTTCAAACACTTCCATCAGCATGTTGGCAAAGAGTAGCTAATTGACATGCTATACCAGTATAAATTTCTTGGACTTTGATTGACAGGGCCCTTAAACTTCCCACAATGCCCAAATGTCTAAGCAAACACAGTATCTCCTATGATCAAGACTTTCCATCAAGTGTGAGGTCTAGTAGGACACATTGCCTGGATAAATGTTCAGAACCATCCTCTAGAACCAGATCAGAGCATAATACATTCTTTATACAGTGCCTGCTGTGTCTTCTTTATGGGAAATGGAATACTTAAGTCCCACTGTGGCCTCTCTTGTTCCACCTTCTGTACCACACCCATGTGAGATGTAACTTTCAGGTTAAGGAAACGGAAAAAACAAAGACGCCTGTTCCATCTACACATTGTGCTAAGGGGATGCATATGTCTTTTAATTCAGAAAATTATTCCACTCCAAAATTTCTCACCCAATGGATAATGGATTCTATTAAAATCTTCTACTTATAAATATATGCACTCTTTCTACTTCTTTAAGTAATATTTTAGAGCAGACATATATTAGAAATATAAAAACTAATTACACAAAATGAAGAATTTGGTCCATTATGAGGCACAGGTAATTATGAAAAGAAAAGCAAAGATTTTAAAGGTCAAGGAACCAGCCATCTGCTTATCAACCTGATCATCGGTGAAAAGTATTTCAAGGCCAGTTAAAAGCTCACAAGGCCCTAACTGCCACCCAGAAAGATGTCTTATATGTTAGTCTGTATCTGCACTCAATGTATAAGGCACAGACTGTGTGAGCACTAGTATCATTCATTTTTTTAAATCAATTTAAATTTGCCTTGTTAATTAGAAAGAGTACCTAGTTTATTTTAATTAAATTCCCGTGAAGAGGCATTAAAGTTAAGTGAAAATCATATTAATTTGCACATTCATTATGATTCAAAACACTGCTCTACTATGTCTGATATTTTTGATTAAATTGGATGTTTTCAAAGGTATGCATTTTATTTCTATGTAGTACTATCTTTTAATTTTCATTATTAAAATGTATATGAGTACAAGATATTTTAAAAAGCATTTAAAGGGAAAACTGAGTTAGTCTGCTAGTCAAGTAAAAAAAAAGTAACCCTCTCATTTATTCTCTCCATTTATATAATCTTCCAGACAAAATAACTGTTTAAATTCTTAAAAAGTATAAATGTGTGTGTGTGTGTGTGTGTGTGTGTGTGTTGGCTGGTATTCTGAATGGCTGGATTTGAAATTAAACATGATTTTGAAATGTTTTGAAAACTTTGAGATATTTTAGTAAAAATAAGATCTGTTCTTCCATTTGTACATCTCTACTATAATACCCTTTAATTGTTTAATTCTTCACATTTCCTAAGTTGATTCCCAGCATTTATAACTTTTCTTTATCTCCTGCAAATATCATTTTTCTTTCATTGTTTAGCCCAGTTATTTATTGATGAGTTATAAGGATATTTATTGTTCATTTGAGAGTGAATTGGTCTAACAAATAAGCTTAATTATTTCATAGTTGTTTTAGTTTCTAGCTGAATCTTAGATTTTTGAACAACAAAATCACACCTTTTGAAAGTGTCATTCAACGCCAGCAAATTTTAAGCACCACCTGGGCATTGGATGCAGTCCTGGATGTTAAGGATTCAGGAGTGAACAGATGAGGTTCTTGTTTGCATGGGGCTTGCATTCTAAAGGGAAAATTTAAGAAAGCAATAGAGGCTTTTAAGGATAAATAGGGAAAATCCACAATTTTTAAAATATGAAGATGTATAATCCAATAATAAACCATAAGTTTCTCTTTTCTGTCCTTTTGTATTGGTTTTTCAATTAAATATAGACACATATATCTATCTTTTCCTTATGACTAACTTTGTTGTGTCTTGTTAAAGAAATCTTTCAAAACCTTAGAGTATAAAAAATTTACCAATCAGTGTTTCCAAGGTTTTTTCTTTTGTTTGTTGTTTTGTTATTGGTGATGACTTTTGTCTTTAAGAATTTGTCTGGTCTGAAGTTAATCATTGAATACACAGTACATTGTTGTATCAAGTTCATCTTTTTTTTTCTGTCATTTGTTTCCAGCTTTTTTTTTCAACTGCCCCTTCTTTCCTCAATGACCTGACAAGCAATCTCTGTCATCCACCAAAGTTACCTGTTTACAGGATCTCTATCCTACTCCATTGATTAATTCTGAGTTAATGCCACAATATCAATACTAACATTCCTTCATAAGTCCTGGTATCATGAAGGAACAGTTGTCCCACTTGGCCCTTTTTCAGAAATGACCTTGCTATATCAATATTGTATAAATTTGAGAATTGTCTCATTAAGCGCTGTGAATTACTTTGCTGTGGAACCTACACACTGTATTGACTACATTTAAATTGAGTGAAAATCCACAGCTTCAAATTATTTATTCTTCCTATTTATAACATGGTGTATGTCTCTCTTAAGTTATGTCTATTATAATGTCTTTCATTAGAGTTTTATAATTTTATCTGATAAAGTCTTACCATTTGCCTTACAGTTTAACAAGTAAAATGAAATAAGAAACATATAACTCAGAAGCAGTGATTTTATTATATTTTGATTAAATTTTATTATACTGAATTTGTGGAAATCTTTGAATGCTTATGTGGCAGATGGGTAGTAATAAGTAGGCAACTTAAATTTATATTTATTTTCACCAGTAAATTTATTTTAAGTATTGGCATAAATAGAATTATCCATTTCCTCTTCCACCTAGTTCTATGTGCTTGGAAAGTCCAGAAATATTGATTTATGAACTCGTTAATTTGTCTTTACATTCATTTAATCATTTATTAACTATTAATTTACTGAAAAGTTCCTATATATTTAACATCATCATAAACATGTGTAATAAATAACAACTATAAGACCTACATACTGTAATACTGGAATCTTATTTCAATTTCTTTCTCTTAACATACATATTTATTATACCATTATTTATTTATTTTTCTTTGATGTTGCTTTTTAAAATTGAAGTATAGTTGATGTACAATGTTTTGTTAGTTTCAGGTGTGCAGCAAAATGATTTGGCTATATATATATATATATATATATATATATATATATATATATATATTCTTTTTCAGATGCTTTTCCCTTATAGATTGTTACAAAATATTGAGTATAGCTCCCTGTGCAGTAGGTCCTTGTTGGTTATCTATTTCATATACAGCAGTATGTATATGTTAGTCCCAAACTCCTATCTTATCCCTGCACCCCCCTTTCCCCTTTGGTAACCATAAGTTTGTTGTCTATGTCTGTGAGTCTTACTTCTGTATGTAAGTTCATTGGCTATCACTTTTTTAAAATTTCTACATTTAAGTGATATTATATGATATTTGTCTTTCTCTGTCTGGCTTACTTCAGTCAGTATGATAATCTCCAGATCCATCCATTTTGCTGTAAATGTCATTATTACATTCTTTTTTATGACTGAATAAAATTTCATTTTATATATGTATGTCACATATTCTTTAGCCGTTCTTCTGTTGATGAACACTTAGGTTGTTTCCATGCCTTGGCTATTGTAAATAGTGCTGCAATGAACATTGGGGTGCATGCACCTTTTCGAATTATGGTTTTCTCTGGGTATATGCCCAGGAGTGGGATTGCAGGATCGTATAGTAGCTCAATTTTTAGTTAAGAAACCTCCTCACTGTTCTCCAGAGTAAGTGTACCAATTTACATTTCCACCAACAGTGTAGGAGCATACCCTTTTCTCTATACCCTCTCCAGCATTTATTATCTGTAGATATTCTGATGATGGCTATTCTGACTGGTGTAAGGTGATACCTCATTGCAGTTTTGATTGCATTTCTCTAATAATTTGTGATGTTGAGCATTTTTCATGTGTCTTTTGGCCACCTGTATGTCTTCTTTGGAGCAATGTCTGCCCATTTTTTGTTTGGGTTGTTTGCTTTTTTGATATTGAGCTGTATGAGCTTTTGTATATTTTGGAGATTAACCCCTGTTGTTTGCATTGTTTAATTTAAAAAATAGTAACTCTGGGTGTAAGCCCATTTAAATGTGTAAAGGTAAAGTTTTCTGGTAAAATATTTGTCATCTGTATTTCATGAAGGACTTTGTATGTGTGTGTATACATTTACATATAAAATTACATATAAGAAAATAATGAGAAACAAAGTTCTTTTAAGGAAAATTATTAGGAAAAAGAAAGTCTATTGCCAGTTAAGTGTGGGAAAGTAAGGAACTAGCCATTTGGGAGAATGCTACTTTAAGGAAAAAAAATGAGATGCATCTGGGCATGCATAGGCATGTATTTATTTATTTTTGCATTATTAAAAAATGTATGAGTTTGATGATCAAATATATAGGCATATTGTGAATGATAATGTCAAGGCCCTTTGGAAAAAATAAATAAGAGCTGACAAAGCATGTTTATGACCTAGAAATGACACTGCCACAGGTGATTAAGACTTACAAGTAAGACCAGCTCCTGCCTATAATTTGAAATTTGCTTGAGCATCAGATACATTTTATGTGTGTAGAATAGCCTGGGAAGCAATTGATTCTACTTTCTACTTATAGCAAAATGAGTTCAGCATATTGAAGTTTCTTTCCCCTCACACTTTCCCTAACTGATGTACATTTTCTCTCTACTCAGCTGAGGCAAGTGAAAAAAAGGCAGAGATTTGACTCAGCATTTGTGCTTAGATTCATTAGTGTAATGAACTAAAATGGGGGAAAATTCAAACCTTTTCTCCTCTACTCTCTGATTAAAATGCAAATGATATAAAATAGAAATATTTCCAAAATATGTTAAAGTACACCAGAAAAAAAAATAGTCTTTATTAAGCTAAATTCTTTCTGGAATTAATGCAGTGATTTATAACAAGATCCCCTATTTCTCTTAAGATCTTGGTAATATTGGTGAAATTTTGATTCATCTAGAGAGAATCATAGAAAATACTATTCTTAGGACATGTCCTCAGAGATTATATTTTAATTGGCCTGTTATGGGGACTGTACTTCTAAGAACTGCCAATGTATTTCTACTGCATAGCCAAGGATGAGAATCACTGTTTTATCATATTCCCTCACTGCTCTGACTTAATTTTGGAAGTCACTAATTTCCTTAGGCCACTGGGACATTAAAGTCATCTGTAGATTATTTAAACCCACACGCTTAATCTCTGATAATGAATAAGTAAAGGAATAAGTAAAAGTATTTGTCTTTGGATTCAGAATTTAAGGTTCATATTCAAACAGAGACATGATAAGGAGCCCTTGTATAAAAACAATTATATGACTGATCTAACTTCAGTTCTGATTTAGCCCTACTGTCAGAAGTTTGAAACATACTTTGATGAGAAGAGAGAGGAAGCCATAGATCACGTATAAAAATGTTATCGGCCCTATTGAGTGTACTTGCTACCTGAAGAGATCCACTTTCCTTCTCATTCTGGGTAAAATGAAGCCTGTGGGAAAAGAGTCACCATTCTACACCCTCTGCAGAAATACAATTTCCCCTCCATTGTCTATATCCTTCAGGCAAAGTCAGCTGGCTACAAGGAAAATGTTTAAAAGAACCTCAAATTCTGTGACTCCTAGAAGTAGAAATATTAATAGTATCCACTGCATTTGCTGAGAAATGACTACGAGAATATGATGAGAGAGAAGACATTTTCTTTTTTAAAATATGAGAAAGGCTTAGAAAATAAAGATGGGGGTATCTTCCTCTAAACATGATGAAAATGATTATAATGGCTGACATTTATTGAATATTTCCATGCTCATGTTGTGATGGACATGTACAGTTTGTTTTCCCAGAGCCCATCTTTAATATACAAATATAATTCAGAGAACACACAAATCTACATTGAAGGAGCTGTTACTCCCTTCTCTCCAGCCACGTTGGCTCATCCCGGACTGCCACTCATACTACTATTGTACTCTGGCCACACGGTCTAGGACCCAAACCAATGTGCTTAGAATTCTCTGTGGATTAAGAGTAAGCCGTCAGGCACATGTAGACGGGATATTGCTTTATTCCAGGCATTGCTAATCCCTAGGTACACTCTTGCCTATTTTGCAAGTTTCCTTATTAGATATAAAATGTCCACTACTTGCCAATACCAATTTGAGCTGTGATTCTACTACTTGCAACCCCAAAATTCCTGATCACTGTAGTACTAAAAATGCATGGCGCCATTTAATTCTTTATTTACATCTATGATAAAGAGGTTAAGAGAGAGGATCATGGCTTTGTCACTTACTATTTAAGGAAGATATTTAATTACCTCTAAGCCTGTATGACTCCATCTCTTAAACAGGAGTTATATCAGCACTTTCCTTATGGTATTATTGTGAGAGCTAGATGGAATGCTGCACATAATGCACACGGACCGGCACATAAAAAGATGTAAAAACGTCCGTAATTTTATTATTCACAGATCTTTAATTCAGTAATAGAGTTCTGATTTCACACATGAGAAGACAAGTTCAGAGAGGTTAAAGTAATTTGTCCAATGTTATTATAATGTATAAGTGCTGAGCAATTAGAACTTTACTTGGTTAGTACAAGTCTAAAGTCCATACTTTTTGTTCATTTATAATTTGAACTAAAGCATGAATGTAGAGAAACAGATGTAAACACATATAAAGTAGTAAATCCTATGTACCATTGTACACACATAAGTCTACAGTAACAATTTCTAAATGTGTATGTAACTTCTGTCCCTATAAAGAAACAGAACATTTCCAGCACTCCAAAAGTAGCCTTCATGTAGCTTATCAGACATCCTCCCTTGGCATAACCACCATGGCTGAGTTGTGCCTGCTGTTGAAATTTATATATTATAAATGAAATCACACACTATTTATTGTTGTGCATGAGAATATTTTACAAGATTCGTCCAGGTTGTAAGTAGGATAGCTTTGTCCACTTAAAGTGCTATTCAGTATTGTGTTGCACAAATATTCCGAAATGAATTTGTTTGCTCTGTTTGTGATGAGTATGTTTTTCCATCTTCTGGATCCTACAGATAGTGCTTTTTTGAGTATCCCTGTACAGATCTCTTGGTCTGCGTTTATATGCATTGCTGTTCCTTCTGGAGTGGAATTTCGGAGTCATAGGGTATGCACTTGTTCATCATGGTGGAGCTTTTGAACATCACTTTCTCCACCAATAACATATCTGCGTTCCAGTTGCTCCATTTCCCCACCAGCACTTGGTATTTTCACCCCCCGCACCCCCACCCCCGACCCCACACACATCACGTGTTCATGTTCCGGTGATTGTGCAGTGATACATCATGTTAAGTATTATTTTTCTTCTCACACGTTCATTGACATTTTAGCTATCCTTGTTTGGTGAACTGCCGTTTCAGGACTCCTGGCCATTTATTTTTGTATTTTCAATCTCTTTCTAATTTATTTGAAGACATTCTGCATAACTTTCAATATGATCTGGAAATTAGTACTTTGTCAGCCATATGTATTCCAAGTATTTTCTTTCACTCTGCACTGTTTCTTTTCTTTTTTTTAAATTCCCTTAACAGTGTAATTTCATGAACAAAAGTTCTTAATTTTAATATTACTCAATTTTTATCAATCTTTTCTTTTTCGTGCCCTGTTTAAGGAATTGCCATTTCTGTGGTCAGAAAATATATGTTTTCTTAAAATATCTGTAAGTTATTATTTTATATTTCACATTTTGTCCCACAGTGTACTGGGTTTAATGTTTCTTGTTTATATGTGTGCTGTGGAGTCAAGTATCTTTGCCTTCATATGGATTTGTGATTAATATAGATACACATTGATGAGATTATTCTTTCTCACTGTTATGCAGTACCTCCTTTTTTTTTAAATAAATCAAGGACTTACATAAATATGGGTCTATTTATGGATTAATTAGTTTGACTTTTAAAAATCTTTTTATTTATCCTTGTGCCAATATATACCCTCTTAATTACTGCTGATTTATAATGTCTTGATAACTAGTAGGGTGTATTATCCAGCATGGTTCTTCTTTAAAGACTTACCTATGATATTATCATAACCAAGCCTCTTCTACCTGCGTATGAAACCCTAGATTAAAATATGAAATAGATACTGATTAGACTGATACATTTAATTACCAGAGCCAAAGACCTTCAGCATCATTAAACTCTTACAGTAAGTCTGTAACCTCTGAAGCACAAACTGAGGGAAAAACAAGCAATTTTTGTCTTTAATTACACTTGCAAAAAGCCGTGCTATTAAAATTAATTTTCTTTATTTTATGACACCATTGGAAATTTAATTTTTGAAAAGTGAAAGAAAGCTTTGATTTTGTTCCCCACCAGCACTTTAACCTATCAGAATTTGATATTTAAAATGTAAATTCCACAAAAGTAGACGCATTTTCTAGTCCACTGCTGTACCTCCTACAGCTAGAGTAGAAAATATAACAGGTGCTCTATAAATATTTGTTCAAAAATAAACACATACTGGGGCTTCCCTGGTGGCACAGTGGTTGATTTTATATATGCACTAGTGTTATTTAATGACAAGCATTCCTACAGTACATAACTCTTATAGTTATGTAATACAGAGTGTAGATTGAGTGAATGATTTCCCCTGATGCATATGCAAACATGATTCATACTCTTCAGGATGCTAACTCCTGTGTTCCTAGAGTGGATAATGAAATGTAGAAGACATAAAATTATAATTTCAATTATATCAGCAGATAGGGAATGGGGAGGGGACATGAATTACAGAGTTATGAGAATAAATGAAGCACTCAAATTCACTGTGTTAACTTCAGACTAGGCCACTATTTCTCAGCACATTTTGGTTTTAAAAAGTTTGCATTATGGGTATAAACATGGTAGGGAGAATGGGCCTCCCAGATATGTCCACAACTTAATTTCTGGAACCAGTGACTAGATGACCTCAGGTGGCTAAATGTCCTTTGCATGGACTTAAAAGAGAGGGACCATTATCCTGGATTATCCAGTTGGGACCAGTCTAATTAATTACATGATCCCTTAAAAGCAGAGAACTTTCTCCTGCTGGAGGCAAGAGTGATGAGGCAGGAAGGGAATGACATTGTTGCTGACTTAGAGGATGAAGGAGGCCATGAGCCAGGGAATCAAATGGCCTCTAAAAGCTGAAAATGACTCCCAGTGGACAGCCAGCAAGGAAACTGGGACCTCAGTCCTACAACAGCTTGGAACTGAATTCTGTCAACAACCTGAATTTCGTTGGAAGCACATTCTTCTTTAGAGCTACCAGATAAAACCTAATTCCTTGATTTCAATCTTGAGAGACCCTGAACAGACCCTGAACAGAGAAATCAGTTGAGCCCACCTAATTTTCTGACCGTCAGAACTGTTATAATTCATTTGTGTGGTTTTAAGCCACTAAATTGGTGTGGATTGGTTACATCAGCAATAGAAAATGAGTAAAATATTCATCCAAAGTCAAGCTGATTGTATAATCCATGAATGTATTATGCTGCCTAATTTCCATAGTTCTAAGGTGTCCTATGGAAAAAGAGATCTATTTGCTGGGGAAAACCATGTGGGTAGAAATGGAAAGTTATACTAGATAGCTTCTTGTGCTTATTTCTCTGCCATCTCAAACTATATCACCAAGGTCAGGCTTTAGTGATGGTGGTATCCAACTACTGTCCTTATTGTGAGGCACATTTGATAGCTTTTGGGAACCCAGAAGGATACCCTTATATCACCCTCTGAGTTTTTCCAGTGTGTTGTTGAAAGACATCAACTTCTCTTCCCATTTCCCTCACCATGCACTTCATAGAATCTCATCTTTCTACAATATAGTATATGCTTTGACTTGCTACATAGCTCTTATTATCTAATTCCACCCTCTCATCTTCTAATGCTCCTGTTCACAAAAACTCCAGCTAGAAGATTGGCCAATCTTTGCAGAATCCCCAACAGTCTGTGGAAATACAATATACAGTATAAACTGACTGCATTTCATGGTTTTTCACATTTTATATCTTTAAAATTAAAATGTCTTAGAATTGTTTGCCAGAATTTAATTCATAGACTTACTTTAATTTCCTTCTTAACAATAAATAAAACAATGGCACAGCTTAAAATCAACATCATCCTATATTTGATGCAATGCAGTCTAATGCATGAATGTGTATTTTAATAGATAGTGAAGACATGCATGAAAATACACATAAACACACACAAATACAAATATGTGTGTCCTTGTGAGAAAAATTTTACTGAAGGAATTTACACAAACTGATAACATAACAGAAACACCTGCTTTCAGTTTCACCCCCAGTACTACTTTACAAATGAGCTAGAATAATCAGGGCCAAGGTTTTGGTGTTGTGCGTGATAGTTGTTGTTGTTTTTGCTCCAGGCAATGTTTTCTCTAGCTGTCATTGGATTTATTCCTTTCTGAACAAGAGTTGTTCATATATAGAGCGTTGGACAATATTCTGAGATGGAAGGAAAATCTAGTCTTTCTATTACTGTAAAATATTGCATCCACAAAGAGACGATGGTTAAACATTTGAGCCCAAACATAGTTTCTGGATGAAGGGGGTGAGGATGCAGATAATAAAGAATATGACAGAGAACTAAATCTTTAAGGAGGAGTGAGAGAAAGTCAATCAGGAGAAGAGCTAGTTGCAGTGTTTAAAGCAGAAAGTTGTGTAGTACCAGAGAAATCGAAAGAAATAAGAGTTTGTAATAAGGCATGTCAATCATAAGCTATATTTAACTTGACTTATTATTAATAATCTCCTTAATGAGAAATCCAATATCAATCATCAATTTTTATTTTTTTAAGTTAGGCACAACTTAACTTAAGTTGTGTGATAGAATCCTAGAAGTTATTAATGCAAGGAAACAGAACCAATGTACAAAATACATAAAAAGCTATGTTTATAGCACTGACTTCTGAACACTGTAGCTCCTGAAACTAAAATTGACAGGTTAAGCAAGGAACATCAGCTTCAAGTTTCTAAAATATGTCATTTACAATAGGGAATAGAGTAACCCCAAAATGCTTTAGACAAAGATCTTTAATATAGTAAAATTGTTTAAATATGTCATTTATCCATTAGGCTGTCAGACAACACTCCCACACACAATGAAATGCCTGCTTTTTGATAGTTGGAGTTGTGTGGGAAGATTTCTGCACTACACAAGCTAAAATGAATGCCCTAAATATATTGTACAGAGGGTACTTTCAGTTAGGACAAATAATATCGGATTAATGTAAGTAGACTCCGCATCTGAAATTGTGAAAAAAAAAGAATAAGTGTCTACCGTTAAGCAATGTATGTGTTAGTGAAAGAAAAAAATCTAAATCAGGATTAGATAACAGCAATAGAGTAGAAACTAATACAATTGAATAAATCCATAGCAAGCAATTCAAATGAAAAGAGAAGGCTATGATTTGATTAATTTCTTGACAGAAGGATTATTAAATTTAGAAGCAAACATATAATTTATTTTGATGTACAGAAACAGACAATTTTTTTGGTAATAAAATACAAATTGCTTTTCTTATAAATCATGTGTAATTCATTCCTGGCACAATTTTACAAGATAGTGATGCTGAAAAATATGGCCCACTATTAGAGAGCTAATTTATAGAAAAAATATTTGACGATTTCAAAGGATAGCCTCTTGGGCTCAAAGTAGCCATGATAAACAAGAGCAACACCACAAAACTATCACTTATATAAGATTTTAGTGACATGGCTCCATTATTAGTTACTTCCCATAGAGAGTTCATAAGTCCTGCCACAAATTTGAAAGCAAAATGCACTTATTGTCATTTAACAGATTGAAAGAACTGAGACTCAAAATGTTTAAATGATCTTCCCAAGATCTCATAGTTTAAACAATGATGGTTATGGAGTTTTGAGTCAGATTCATTTGATTCCATAGACTGTTATCTTTCCACTTAAAATATATATTTTCTGTCTCTTTAATGCATTATGTAAAATAGTACAGACTTGGAACTGAGAATTTGTTTTAGGCCTCGTTAGGAGATAATTTGGTTATATTAAATATTTTGCCTATTTTCTCCAGGCCTAAGATTTCTCACCTGTAAAATAAAGATGTTGGTATAAATTGCCTTCATTTAATTATATTCCACCCTTTTCTCTAAGCTCTAAATTTAATAAACTCTCCATTCTTTCAGTTAATCATTGTTTGAAATATCATGTACTTTTTCATTGTTTTACGTTCTAAAGATTCATGTTAAAAAAGATAATCAAAAGCCCAGAGTTTATGAGTCATTCAACTATAAATGGCATGAAATAAATAAATATACTGCATAATATATTTTTACTATTTATGTGTGTATATACATGGGCATATATGATTGCTATCATATATAGTGATATACCTATCATGATTGTGAGATAAAATAAACAGGTTGTAAAACAGATTGTGATTGATGGGGAGTATTTAAAGGTATACTAACAGGGTTTCCCTAAACTGATATTTGAACAGACTGTTAAGAAATGAGGTAAGTGATACCGTGTAAAAGAAGTGGAGAATGTTGTCAAAGTCAAGGGAACAACAAAGGGAAAAGCCCTAAGGCAAGAGTGATCTCCTTGTATTTTAGAATCTGTAAGAAAATCTGTATGGCCAGATTGGAATGAACATCTGGAAGACTACCCACTTCTCATCTATTCAACTGCAATCACCCAAGTCTTTATCAATATTTTATTTCCCTTTGATTTTGAAATAGCATCCCCCAGGTTTTCCAGCTTCCATTAGTACTCTGGATTAGCAGCAGAGGTGTGTTCAACAGTCAAATCCTTTTCATGACTTAAAAACTTCTGGTGGATTATAATCACAATCAGAATAAAGTACAGACTGCTTAAAAGGGCCTAGAAGCCTCTACATGTCTAACTGTTATAGGACTTGCTGATGAGTAGAAAATGGAGTGTAAGTAAAAGATGAGTCAGAAAAGGCTCCCAGATTTCGATCTAGTTAAGTAAATGATGAAACCATTAACTGAGATGTAGAAGATCAAGAGAAACAATGTAGAGGAGAGTATTAGGCACATAATAGCTGGACCTATTTTGTAGGAATGCCTAACTGTAATCCAGGTGTGCTGGAGTCATGATGAAAAGACAAAATCAAGAGAGCAAATATTTTATGAAATAGAAGAATTCCAGAAATATCATAGATTAATAAAGAAAGGAGAGAGAGTATGCATATAGCCTCATTATAGTCTTAAAGAGAGTGGAATTACTGAAGATAAATTATGTTCTAGAAGAAGAAATACATTGTAAGGAATTTATACCATCTTCAGCCACATGGACAATAAAAACACATACACTCAGACACTAAGATTTCAAAGGAGGGAAGCATGGTTCTTAGGGAATAACTAGGTTTCAATTAAAGATAAAGTTAAAGGGGGATTAATAAAAGAGTTGGAGATCATTATAAGAATTTTAATTATGACAAAATTTAAGCCCAAGAAACTAGAGGGGCAGTTGTTTGTTTGTTTTTTATTGGGGAAATGTGGCAGGGAAGATGGTGTTAGACTGGATCAAACTAAGATACATAACAGCTCTGCAGGGAGGACAGTTTGTGTATCTGCTCATAACTGTGGTAAACGAGCATAAACGTCCTCATGCGCTGAGTGTCCAAGGACATGTCACAGAATGTAGATTTCTTAGGAAGTTGGGGAGTGGGTGGGCGGAGGGAGTGATAAGCATATGAAGACTAAAATTTATGTCTAAGCATTTTTTTTTCAGTTGTCCCCATTTCCCTTTCATGGTAGAAAATAGAAATATCTTTACTTCAATTATCTTTCAAGAACCAACAGTATATGGGCTTTTAAGACAAATTAACTAGAAAATGTTGAAGATGGAAATTAAAGTTGACTCCAACATGATATTAGATTTATAAATAGAATAAATACATCTTTCAGTGTGAATTGAACTTTACATTTTTGTGCTTCCTTCCTTCCTCCTTATGTATTTTCTGTTACTATAGAAACTTCCTTCATGGAACCACATATCTATTTTAATCTTGTCAAGTCTTTCCTGAGGTAAAAATAATCAACAAGTTTTTAAAAAGAGTCAAAGAAAAAAATTTCAAGTGACAAAGGAAGATCTAATTAGGTAGGTATTCTGTCTCTAGTCACATTGACATGTTATCCTATGCATCTGTTATGTGGAAGCAAACTGAGCACTCAGTATTTCTATATGAAATGAGTATAGTGGTGTTTCTTCCTTTCTCTAAATCATTTGCAACATGGAATTTTCAAAAATTAGTCTAGTGGCTGATTGTGCTGTGTGACAACACACTAAAAAAGTAAGCATATATCTTACTTTAGATAAGTCAACACTTTAAGATCCAGCATAGTTTAACTACCATATGACCCAGCAATCTCACTACTGGGCATATACCCTGAGAAAACCATAATTCAAAAAGAGTCATGTACCAAAACGTTCATTGCAGCTCTATTTACAATAGCCAGGACATGGAAGCAACCTAATTGTCCATCAACAGATGAATGGATAAAGAAGATGTGGCACATATACACAATGGAATATTACTCAGCCATAAAAAGAAACGAAATTGAGTTATTTGTAGTGAGGTGGATGGACCTATAGTCTGTCATACAGAGTGAAGTAAGTCAGAAAGAGAAAAACAAATACCGTATGCTAACACACATATGGAATCTAAGAAAAAAAAAAAAAAAGGTCAGGAAGATCCTAGGGGTAAGATGGGAATAAAGACACAGACCTACTAGAGAATGGACTTGAGGATATGGGGAAGGGGAAGGGTAAGCTGGGACGAAGTGAGAGAGTGGCATGGACATATATACACTACCAAATGTAAAATAGATAGCTAGTGGGAAGCAGCCGCATAGCACAGGGAGGTCAGCTCGGTGCTTTGTGACCACCTAGAAGGGTGGGATAGGAAGGGTGGAGGGAGGGAGACACAAGAGGGAAGAGATATGGGAACATGTGTATATGTATAACTGATTCACTTGTTATAAAGCAGAAACTAACATACCATTGTAAAGCAATTATACTCCAATAAAGATGTTAAAAAAAAAAAACAAAAAACAGTGGAAGCGGAACCTGCCAGAACTGATCTCCTTGACTTGCCAACAGTGAGGTCTTGCCCTTTACTTAATCTCCTTCTGCCTCAATGTCTTCACTAGCAAAATGTGTATAGCAGTAATACCTACACCCTAGGCTTAATGTGACAGTTACTAAACAAATCACTTAAAACTTTATTGTAATAATAAGAGCTCAGTAAGAATACTTGCTATTACTGCAGATATTATGACCCTGTGTTCCATTAAAAAAAAAAACTACTGTGATAATAGATGATAGATAGATAGATTTTTATCCCATACATATATGTATGTATATATCATAAATATGTATTTGGATATTTTTAACAGTTTTTCAGAATTATAGCAGGATAAAAATCCCATATTAAGAATACAGAATAGTGCATCAAAGTCTGAAGAGAACCCAAAAATACATGGCATTGAATCATGTTCTGAATGAAGAGATAAGGAGTGTGTAGCAGACCACTTATTTTTAAATTGTCAAATGACAGCAAATTGAATATTCTTAGTAATACACTGGCAGACACATCATTACCATTAAGAAGGAATGTAAAATTGATGAGCTGTCAAAGGATGAATGAAGTTCTGAAGGAACAATTTTAAAAATAATGCATTCTGCTAGAAGTAAGTAACATAAAGAAAGTGAGAGGGAGAAAATGCAGCCTCCAAAAGCTTATAAATAACTACAAAGTGGTAGTGAATCTTCAACTACAGTTATTAATGTGGGGCAATGTGCTTTATCCACATTTTTCAGAAATTTTCTAAAGTAAAAGAAATATTAAACGTATAGTTATCCCTTTACTTAGCAAGCCTTCACGATGCTTGAACATTTTACAGTCTAAGCTTGGGGAAGAAAGGTAAGGATGGGAAGGTTCATGTGACAACAAAATATTCTATCAACCATATAAGTCACTGGCTGATATGTTGTAAGTATGATAGGTCCACATGGGAAATGTTTTCACTGCAAGATTGGATCTTTGATTTCTTTACCTGGGTTTTCTAAAACCATTGAATAAATGCCAATACTCAGTAGTAAAACAGAAAAGCTGTTTGCAATGCAATATGTTAGAAATACAAAATTAAAGGACTTATGAGAAGATGTTATTAATTTTTAATTTTCCTACTTGAAGATGAGGATGAAAAGGATGAAATACTCCTTCTCTGATGGAAACACAGTCACTGAGTTTGTTTTCTGGTGTTCACTGCTCCTTTCCCAGCACCTGGAACAGTGATGACATATAAATGTTGGCTTAATAAAATTTCTTGAAAGAAAGGAATAAAATAATTAAAATTTCAAAAGAAAAAGAGCAAACATATATAAGGGAAGGAAGGAAGGGAGCGAGGGAAGGAGGGAGGGGAGAAAGAAAATGAATAGGTTTCTTCTTCACAACAGAACACACACAATTTTTCTGACTTTCATGGGGTTTGAGTACTGTATTTAGGGTCACAGCTTTTCAATCCAACCAAAGATCTAGGCAACATATTTGTCATGAAATCCTGGATAAATAAAATAACTTTGCTACACTCAATTTCCTCATCCCTAAAATGTAAATAATATAAATACATAAATAATAATAGCAAAGCAATATTTCTTGGATTAAGTGAGATAATATCCTCAAAGAGTGAACACATAGACAAATTGCAGGAGGAAGCTTGTAATAAAAGCTATAATTACAATAAAATCATAGGGCAGGTAAGCAAATATCAAATGATTATAAAAAAGGAATCGGTGAAGGGAGAATAATTCTTCCAGAGAACTTAGCCTGAGAAGAGTAACTAGAAATGAACAGAGATCTTCCTGTGGGGTTTCTTGACAGCTAAGATAAGTACATAAACATGATGAGGATCCTGTGAAAGGATGCTTTCCAAAGCATTAGGGAAAAACAGAGTTTTTCAAAGAGTAATACAGTCTGAGTAAAGTTTTTATATAGGGACCTGAAACAACAAAATTGGTAGTGTCTTCAAAACTGCCGAGACGTACATAGAGAAAATAGTCACGTGGTTATTGCTCAATGTCAAGTAAAGACCCTGATGCTAAAACTAGTTTGCCTGTATTGTTATTATAAGTTACAGTATTGTCATTATGCAACATTCTAGTGAAAAATATGTCAAGTCTAACATCCCAAACATGGACTAGGGTAGAGAGATTTCAATAGTCATCATATAAAGAACTAAAACTCTGTTTGCTCTCTGTTTCTATGACTTGCCAGACGGGAGAGCAGTGGGGAGATGAGTGAAATAGGTGAAGGAGATTAAGAGGTACAAATTTCCAGTTACAAAATAAGTGAGTCATAGGGTTGAAATGTACAGTGTAGGGAATATAGTCAAGAATAATGTAACATCTTTGTATGATAACTAGAACTTATCATGGTGATCATTTTATAATGTATAAAAATATCAAATCATTATGTTCTGCAACAGGGACTAACATAGTGTTGTAGGTCAATTATACTTCAAACACAAACTAACTCATAGAAAAAGAGGTCAGATTTGTGGCTACCAAAGGTGGAGGTTATGGGACTGGGGAATTGGATGGAAGTGGTCACAAAGCACAAAGTTACAAGGTAAATAAGTATTAGGCATGTCATGTACAAACTGATGATTACAATTAACACTGCTGATGTTATATATGGAAGTTAAGTGAGTAAATCCTAAGAGTTCTCATTGCAAGGATAAATATTTTTCTTTTTCTTTTATTTTGTATCTATATGAGATGATGGATGTTCACCAAACTTACCGTGGTCATCATTTCATGATGTATGTAAGTCAGATCCTTATGCTGTACATCTGAAACTTATACAGTATGTATGTCAATTATATCTCAGTAAAGATGGAAAGAAAAAGTATTAAAATTCAGTTATATTTTTGCATTTTAAATGCTCTTTCAAAACAACAGAAATACCTATTTAACATATTTTTATATTGCCCTATACAAAACTATATGCTGCTTGTCTTTTTCATTGATTATATACTGCTATTTTGTTATTTCTCTGTTTAATGATAGATTTGCTTTTTCAGGTGTGATATAGAGACACAAGGCAATAAATCTAGTAGCTGTCCCATCTCTGATTTGTCCACTAATATTAATATAACTCCCAGTTTTGCCCCTACAAGCATCTATATGGGGATGTGGGGGCCAGAGGAAAGTGGCGTTCAACATTAAGTAAAGATCTGTGTCATCACATTAATACAAATAACGAATGTGCTGTGTTCTGGGCTTTGCATTTGACCCATAATTGCCATAAGGCAGCTCTGTGAGAATTCTATTATAATTCATTCTTTTCACATAGCAAATCCTGGAATGTTTCCATAAGCAGGAAAAGTTTTGTATTGATGACTTTGCAATTGGTGACTGTTCTTTGTCTTTAGATGGATGAGAGAGTGATAATACGTGATCAGTGATGCAACCATGAGAACAAATCAGCTTAATACAACTTACGAAGGTATTTTTTATTATAAGGTTCAGGTTCCTGGCTTTCTATAATCACTCAAGTCAATTCCACTGAGCATATGAAATACTACTTCTGCAGTGTTTACATGACTTAAAACACAAGTTTCCAGCCAGCACCCTTTATTTAAAGTATTTCTGGAATGTTAAGTTTGTTCTGGTTTATCACAAAGTAAATGGGAATTATGCTTGAGCAAGGTACAGGGAAATGATAACATTCTAAGGTTTACAGAGTCCATCCAGTACATGAACAAGAAAAAAAAAGTCTTTATTATTCAGAAAATGGAGGCTCATTGTTCTAGTTTCCAAATGAACACATCCATATAACACTTGAAATTCTCAATATTCAACTTTGAATGGTAAATAAATATGAGATGGCATTAGAAAATGATTGTTGTTTTATACTGACAAATGGACACTTTGTGAAATATGGTCCATTCAGATTGTATTGATATAGTGAATTATATGTTCTTTTTTCCCCATTATTTATTTCTGTAGAAATATAAATATGCATATTTCTTCCTGCTAACTTCTAGGGTTTAAATAGTAGCAGAAGCAAGTTTTCTGGTCATTAATGATATCAGTTTAGGGGTTGTTTAACAAACAAAAATTTTGAGATGCAAATAACCAAAAATCTAATATAAAATATCTTAAACAATCAAATATTTAATATAAGGAAAAGTTCTGGCTACTGGATTGACCAATTAACATTTAAATGTTGTAAACACTTTTTTGTAAATTTGATTAAATGTTTGTTTGTTTGTTTGTTTTGCGGTACGCGGGCCTCTCACTGCTGTGGCCTCTCCCGTTGCGGAGCACAGGCTCCGGATGAGCAGGCTCAGCAGCCATGGCTCACGGGCCCAGACACTCCGCGGCATGTGGTATCTTCCCGGACAGGGGCAGGAACCCATGTCCCTTGCATCGGCAGGCGGACTCTCAACCACTGCGCCACCAGGGAAGCCCTGATTAAAACATTTTTAACAACCTACTTTTTTCTTTTTCTGTCTTATGCTTAGCACTCCTCAGTTCCTTGGATTTATCCTGTTACCTGACTCCATGATCATTAGATCACAATGGAAATTTCAGCATTATTCATAATAACCAAGATATGAAAACAATCTAAATACCCATTAAGGGATGAATGAATAAAGAAGATCTCTCTCTCTCTCTTTCTCTCTCTCTCTCTCTCTCTCTCTCTCTCTCTCACACACACACACACACACACACAGCCATGAAAGGAAGGAAATCTTGCCATTTGTGACAACATGGATGAAACATGAAGGCATTATGTTAAGTGAGATAAGTTAGGCAGAGAAGGACGAATACAGTGTGATATCATTTTTATGAAGAATTAACAAAAGGCAAACTAATAAAAACAACAGAGTAGAATGGTGGTTACCAGGTGCTGGGAGGCTGGGGATTGGGAAAATGTTGCAGTTAGAAGATGAATGAGTTCTGGGGATCCGATGCACAACATTGTGATTATAGTTGATTCTGTATTCTATACTTGAAAGTTACTAGGAGACTAGATCTTAAGTGTTCCCAACACAAAAAAATGATAATTATGTGATGTGATATAGGTATTGGTTAATGCTACATTTGTAATCACATGACAATGCAGAAGTGTATCAAATCAACATGTTGTAACCTTAAGTTTGCAGAAGTGTATCAAATCAACATGTTGTAACCTTAAGTTTGCAGAAGTGTATCAAATCAACATGTTGTAACCTTAAATTTCCACAATTTTGTATGCCAATTATATCTCAGTAAGAAAAAGAATGGATAAAAAGTAAATAAAATATTTCAGAACCAACTTCTGAAAGATTGTATCATGTTGATTTTGCTAATTTTCTATCATTCATATTAACTATGACTATCATTAAGAATATTAAAAAAAAAACGATAGCAGTTGAGACGTGAAGTAGAGGATTTACCACCAACACAGTAGGGAGCATATGAGGCTGAGAGCAAACAAAAGACGTTATCAAAAGAAAAAAGAATTGCAAATAATCAGGTAGAGTCTAGCATTTGACAGTCTGAGAGCCAAGTGGTAGTAGAGACAAAACACATAAATCTCCCAAATTTTATTACAAGACCCCCTGCCAAAATTCAAAGACTAAGCTAGCTGCTCCTTCCATTACTGCTTCTTTTCTAAGCATCAGTAGCTCAACTGTGTCCACAGTATTAAGGATATCTGTCCTACCATTTTTCACACAATAACCCAGTGTTACTTTATTGTCAAGTAAAAGAGATTTGTATCCTGAAAAACTAACAAACTGGTGATGGCTAATTCATACCTCCACCTGCACATGTAACTGATGCAAGCAGAATTAAACATTCTTGAGACTTTCTGAACTGAGACAATAGTTGATGACACCCCCATCAGGGCTAAATATTAATTTATGCTCCATGTGTTCTGAAAGAATTCAAAGAAACTTCAAAAGTCAATATAATTAGCATGATAAAATTATGTGAAGAAATTGGAGAGAGAAGAATTAGGGCTGAAAAACAATTAAGGTAGAGGCAAGAAAGAGAAACATGCACAAAATGAATGAATATGTGAATAATAAAAAATATTCAAAAGAGCATATGAGCTGTGGTAAGGCTAGCTTTTACAAAGTATCTCTGGCTTTTTGCGTGTGTATATGTGAAGAAAGAAAATGTTAAATTATTATTAAAATCTGGGGAGTTACAGTTATACTTTTTACTCTTAAAGGGGTCTACCTGATTGCACATTTTTTATACACTTTCATCTTTTGAATAATGAGGGTTCAGACATAATAAAGTCACTGTGTAAAACTTGTTTCTAATAATAAATTCTCCTTTAACACATCAAGAAACAAATGTCAGAAGGTGTGTTTTGCTAAAATACAAAATTATTCATCACCTATGTGGTCTCAAAACTCTAATGTGTGTAAAAAGAATGTGAATTTTTACCTATTTTATTTCTAGCTCTTCTCTTGCATTTTCTTTATGAAATATTTTGCCTCCACGTTTCCTGTTTTTCCAGTAAGATGTTTATCTAATTTAAATTGTTTTGTCTGGAATCAGTGTTATTTTAATAATTATTATAAAATTATATAAAACAATCACTTGCGGGCTTCCCTGGTGGCGCAGTAGTTGAGAGTCCACCTGCCGATGCAGGGGACATGGGTTCATGCCCCGGTCTGGGAAGATCCCACATGCCGCGGAGCGGCTGGGCCCGTGAGCCATGGCCGCTGAGCCTGCGCGTCCGGAGCCTGTGCTCCGCAACGGGAGAGGCCACAACACTGAGAGGCCCGCGTACCGCAAAAAAACAAAACAAAACAAAACAAAACAAAACAAACAAACAAAAAAAAGCAACCACCTGCCACCTGCATGTTTTTCATCAAAAACAGCATTCAGCATGAGGTAAGCATTTACTGCTTTAAAAGAAACCATATATAAAGTAAAATAGATAAAAATTATAATAGTGCTGGAATATAAGTCTGCATTAACTTAGTTTCATTTCCAATGAAAAAACTATACACAATATATTATATTATTACTTACAAAAGCTTAATTTGGAATCATTTAAATATTCATTCAAATGAATTATGGTATAATTTTAAGGTAGAATTTTATGAAGTCATTTGTGAGACATTGTTAGGGTGTCTGTGAGTGAGAGTTCTGAAGTAAAGTAACATGGACTGAAATCTGGGATTTGCTACTTATATATGACCTTGACAAACTGCATATCCCTTTTATGCCTCAGTCTCTTTGTCCTAAAATGAAAAGTACTCACTGTCACAGATGCTGGTAGAGGTAGTAGTACAGTAGTAGTACTAGCAGCAGTGGTGGTGGTAATTGGTAGTAGTAGTAGTGGTGGTGGTGTTAATACTAGTAGTAGTACTAGCAGTAGTGGTGTAGTAGTAGTAGGAGCAGTAGTAGTGTTAGTCATAAATATCAGGTTGTCAGAGATTACTTAATGACAAAAGAAAGTGCTCATGACATAATGTTAAATGAAAAGAACAGATCGGGATCTTGTCAAATTTCAATAAGACTTACTCCTTTAAGCCAGAATATACTTCTCTGTATATGCTTCTTTGAAACAGAATATAGACATATACTGTATATAAAATACAAATGTAAATATATATATATATATATTTAAACATAATAATGGGAACATAATTCAGAAAACAGAAATCAAGCCTTCTTCAAAGGTTTTGTGTGTATTACTCAACATGTAGACATCATAGTTCTTTCAGCCATCAGTTAATGACAGAATTTGGTCACATGTCCAAGCAATACAGTGCAACAAATTATAGCTCTTTTTTTTTCCTAAAGGATTTACTAGGGACCCATAGTCAAGCTTTTTGCTCACTAACAGGTGTTTTCTGTAAATGGTGTTTTGAGACGGTTTATTATCTCCAACGGAGCATAAGCAGTGGACCATGGAGCCACCCAAAGTCATAACTCTATTATACCTCTTGAGGCAAGTTCAATGGACAGATCACCCTATATTCCCCAGCATAAATGGTAAATAATAAGAATGCAGAATTTCGGGAAAAAAGTGGAATTTCACAGGTATTGTGTAAACACTTCATGATATCTACCCTTCTTAAATATGTACGTTCTTCATGTAATTTGGGTAACAGTCACAGTTTTAAAAACATGTTTTGCACCCACCCACCCCCAAATTAAATACCTGGTAAGTCTCAGGGAAGCTTCAGGGAGTTTTGACTAAGGTTCCTCTGGGACCTCATAGTCTATATACGTAAACAAAGAGACAGAAATACACTCAGGAATGTGGCATTTTTGTGAGAGATGCAAGCCTGAATACTTGGCTCAATTTAAACCTTTCATATTTCAAGCCTTATCTTAATAAAGTCTGTCAGATATTCCCCTATTTCAACTTAAGTAGTGATATCATGTGGCAGCAATATAAAAACATTCTGCAATTTGTTGAGCCTGACAACTTCAAAATTAATTAATTTTTGACAAAATTTTAATCTGGGGATTCACATTACTTGGAATTTTATGCCTGGCGATATGATTGATATTTTATAATATACTGATGAAAATTGGCATCCACCAATTTCTCGTAAAATGCACCTGGCACTGAATATGAACTTGACCAAAAGGGAAAACAGCAACCATGTTTACAATGGTTGTATCTGGAAGATAGGATTAAACATGGCCTCTATTTTTCATATAGCTTTTTTTTTTCTTGGAGGTGGTTGGTATTTTCAAATTAATTATGTAAATTAGACTTTTCATTAAATGTTGGCTAAATAGAAAAATAAAACTAATGGAATTTGAGAGTAGTCTAACTAAAATATTCTGTATACTATAATCTGTGAAATCCTCACAGATACACACACAAAAGCTAATAGGTAATGAAAGATAAGTCACTTCTCAATCATGATTTTTGGAAATGTTTATCACTATACAGTTAAGATATTTAGTACTTTACTGTTAAACATTATGATTGTTAACACATCTTGTCTGTCTCTGAAATAATTTTCCCTACATCCAATTCCACAAACACTGCCCAGTTTCCAAAGCAAACAAGTTATACCTATAAATAATACTTCTAGTGTGGGTGTCAATGGTAGTTACATGCTCCATCCTGAAAATTTTAGGACACTTGCTTCCTTTATTTCTTTTGCAATGATGTCATCTTCCTCACAGAGGTGTTCAAATTGTGCAAACTGCTGTGTGTTTTTACATCAGAGCATAAAAATTATACTTGGGCACACATAACTATACACTCACAGATACTCAGTCCAAGTACCCTGGGGAAACTATCAAGCACAGTGTATTACAACACTGTAATTAGTACTAATTTTTTTTGAACTTGAACAAAATTAGAGGAGCATTCCAGACACTCACAAATTCCTAGACCAAGACAAGTTTCTCCCTTCGAGTTCCTCCTCTCTGAAAACCTACACACCTACCCTACTTTCTCATAGTTCTATGCTGGATCCAATATCTATTCTGGATTAAATAACTGCTATTTTCTTCTTCAGTAATCAGGAGAGCCACCTTCACTATCCATTATATATCTTTTTTTTTTTTTTCCACTTTTCCCAGAGGAAGCTCCATCTCATGGGATCTCGGAAGTTCAACTGGGACTGGCAAGGGAGTTCTGGGATGAAAAACCCCTGGGTGTCCTTGGTACTGGAGGTGCCTCATCCCAGACTCTAGCCCATAGAAAGTATGGATCACACCACCCATCACACAAATCTATCGCAGTTCTTTGGAAGCCCTGTCCCGCCCCAATCCTGCCCCAGATTCATAGTGCGGTGGTGCCTCGTTCCAGAGGCTGGACCACGTGCAGAAAGACAGGCGCTGGCTTACAGGCTGTGCCCGAAAGCAAACACTTCAAGCCAGAAGGCGGGAATAAACTGCGCATGCGTGAGCTTCCAGTCTATAATCTTCCCGGGGGGGGGGCCTGAACTGGCCCTGAAATGGCCTTCTGGCGCTGAACCTGGGGACCCAATGTGACATCTACCAAGGTCCAAGCCCATAGCAACCCCACGTGCTGTTCCATTCTGATACATAGCATACACAGCACATATATGTTTCTTCATATACTTCAACCATAACATTTTGCTACAGATTGAATGCAGAAGCAGGAATGACAATGTAGCAGTATTCTGTTAAGCTAGGAATTAAAAAGAAATGCAAAAAAATTGTTTGTTTTGGAAAACATACTTATTTTTCACACACAAAAAAATAATCCAAGATGACACCTGTTTATCATCAATTCTTTAAAAGTAGATAATCGTTACATTGAATAGGAGGTATACACCTAAGAAAACAAACAAAAAAGGCTTAATTCTCCCTGCTGAAAATAAGAGACTCCCTCTATTTTCTCAGATCATTTGATTTAGAAAGTTCTTTCTCTGTCTCTTTGAAATGTATGTAACTCTTTTAAAAAGCTATATAAATGTCTTGCCAGATTTAGAACCCAAAAATGTCTTTTTCAGGAACCCCGGAACCATCTTTTTGAAATGTAATCTTTTTTTTCATGAAGCACAGGCTCCGGACGCACAGGCCCAGCAGCCATGTCTCATGGGCCCAGCCGCTCCACGGCATGTGTGATCCTCCCAGACTGGGACGCGAACCCGTGTCCCCTGCATGGGCAGGTGGACTCTCAACCACTGTGCCACCAGGGAAGCCCTGCAATGTAATCTTCAAGGGAGATAGAGCCTCAGACTCCCAGTTCCTATGGGAGGGGAGAAGCCTAGCTACTGTGGGAGCCTCACTCCAAGTCTCAATACTATATTTTGTCAATTTTTTTCCACTTCATGAAGCTAATTAGTCAATTCAGATAACTACCCCAGATTACCAGGTGAATCTAACATGACCTATGGGTGACAAAATGTGCTGTCAAGTCCTTTTACTTTAAGTGGAGTTATTTCTCATCTTGGGGACGTTATATTATGAGTTGTAACTGCTTGGCAGCATAAAGGGTGAGATTTCCTCCTGCCTTTCCAGTCTCTTAGTGGATTGCCTGTGATGCACATCACATTCTAGTTTAGTGCTTATTTAATAATGAAATTATTTTCTTTCTCTTCTACCTTTGGACAGGTTTCTGGTTTAGGAGGAGATTTTGTTTTAGTTAAATTTCTCTAACAAAAGAAAATCTGTATACTCTCTAACTACAGTCCTTTTCAGTTGTTTATTTGACGTGAAATTAGCATGCCCAAATTTTAGAAGGAAGTATGTTGCAGCGGGGGAGGTGGGAGCAGGTAGGAAAAGACTCATTTTGCAATGCTGGAGTTTCTTCTGTTGGTTTCATCAATACTCAAAAGTATAGCTTAGTGGAATGTGGGAATGCTTTTTCACAATTTGGAAAAAGTCAAGTACTTGTTAATATTTTCTACTTCTCGAAATAATGGTTCCTCTAAATGCTTTTCTTGCATTTTTTCTTGGTTATTATTCCCCCTCCTTTTTCTTCTCTTAAACATATATGGTACACTCTGTGCAGATTAGGATAGGAAAATATTAAATAATGGCATCCTTCCTCCATATTTCACATTAGTTATTCAAATAGTGTACATTATTTTAACTGTTTTATAGTCATTTCGCTTTACTAGGTGTCAGAGAGAGACACAGAGGAGAAGAAACACCCTTCCACTTCTCCATCTTTTAAATTTTGTTTAACTTGTTAAACAGTTGTACAATGTAAAGACAGCAGCCAATACAGGAATTTACCTTATATTTAATGTTTTTACAAAGCTCATTTTACCTCTAGCTTCTTAGATATTAGCCTTTGAAAGAATAGTCTATCTATTGAATATATAACCATGGCTCCTTTGTACCAGTAAATTTCTATTTTGTCAGAAACAATGAAAATTACACAAAGATACTATTACAATTCCGAACTGTATGTAAGAAACAGCTTTTAATTTAAAACTAGCAATTATCATCTTAAGTGACAGGTCTTTGGGACTAATGGCTCTGATTACTCCTGAAGAGGAAGAGTCTCCCTGTGTTATTTGAAGTGAAGGGAATCATTCAAATACTGAGGCCAGGTAGTTCCTAGTTCTTTAGCTGCAGAATAAGTGTAGGGAAGGCAGCCTGTGATTTTGTAGAGTGTAGAAATAAATACAATGGACCACCTTCTATTGTAGATGTCTACATAATTATCTTCTCTTTCCCTAGCCACACCAACCTAAACTTCAGTGCATGACTAGAAATCTATTTACAGGTACACAGTCTACAGGTAAAACAAATTTATTCAATTGCACTGCACATTTAATATCTGCTGTACCAGTATTTATACTCTACATGAGAAAAATACTCATAGGAGTTGTTTAAAAAGTTTTGAATCATGAAGTTTCAAAATACTTGGTTTATGTGGATTAAGAAGAATTATAAATTTAATGAAACAAAATCCCCAAAGCCACTTTTCCTACCCTGTGTAAATGTTTTTCAAGATTCTTAAATATTTTGTAAAAAAAAAATGATGTTAATATAACTCCTTTTACTATGGAGGAGAACCTGCTAAATTTTTCCAGGAAGGAAGGAAGAACTCAGGGTAATTTGAGACCATGTAGTAGCAAATGAATGTCAATAAAATATCTCCTGTTTAAGATCAAATGGGAAAACTGATTCACACACTCATGCACATATACACCAAAGAATGTTTGGGGCTTCCCTGGTGGTACAGTGGTTGAGAGTCCACCTGCCGATGGAGGGGACACGGGTTCGTGCCCCGGTCTGAGAAGATCCCACATGCCGTGGAGCGGCTGGGCCCGTGAGCCATGGCCGCTGAGCCTGCGCGTCCGGAGCCTGTGCTCCGCAACAGGAGAGGCCACAACAGTGAGAGGCCCGCGTACCACAAAAAAAAAAAAAAAAAAAGAATGTTTGAAAAATTCTTATATAATCCAACTGATTATTTCATAAGATGATGGTCAAAGCAGATACATATTTTCAAGCATATATCTTTACACTGTTCTTTTACACATAAAATAGAGTTAATGATCTAAAGCTATAAATAGATTCTTGAAATATTTCTATTACATTTCACTCTGATTAATCATTTGAATAAAATACATTGACATATTAACAATACATCTTGACATAGGTAAAATACTAATCATATACAAAGGTACGGGTAAAGGTCAATAAAGTATACTCACATGCACACACTCTCATAATCACACTTATCTGATTTGCTTCCTGTTCTACTACACAGCAGCAACAAAAATTGAAAATTTCACCCATAATTATAATGAACACTTTATAGAAATAAGCTTTTCAGAACAGCATATGGAACTTTGATTCAAATTCACTGCAGGATAAGGAAAATACTTCGCAATGGAGTATAATGGAAAATAAAGAGGTATCTAGTTTTTTTTTTTAACATCTTTAATGGAATATAATTGCTTTACAATGGTGTGTTCGTTTCTGCTCTATAGCAAAATGAATCAGCTATATGTGTGCATATATCCTCATATCTCCTCCCTCTTGCATCTCCCTCCCACCCTCCATATCCCACCCCTCTAGGTGGTCACAAAGCACCAAACTGATCTCTCTGCACTATGCAGTTGCTTCCCACCAGTTACCTATTTTACATTTGGTGGTGTATATATGTCCATGCCACTCTCTCACTTCGTCCCAGTTTATACTCCCCCCCCTCCATGGCTCCAAGTCTACTCTCTACCTCTGTGTCTTTATTCCTGTCCTGCCCCTAGGTTCTTCAGAACCTTTTTTTTTTTTTTTTTTTTTTTAGATTCCAATATATATGTGTTAGTATATGGTATTTGTTTTTCTCTTTCTGACTTACTTCACTCTGTATGACAGACTCTAGGTCCATCCACCTCACTACAAATAACTCAGTTTCGTTTCTTTTTATGGCTGAGTAATATTCCATTGTATACATGCATCTAGGGGTTTTTAAGGCTAGGAAAAGACTTTTGGGTAAGAAGATAAAGCTACACTTAAACACAGGAGGCACACTACTTATCTTTTCCCGCTTGAGGAAGAAAATTCTAGGGATATTTTAGTTTCACATTTATACTTTTAGCTGTGCTTCCTTTCCTCACCATTCTTTTTTTTTTTTTTTAACTTTTATTCTTTCTCTTTAGTTTTTGTTTTCACTGGGCATACTTCTAGGTACTAGGGATATAGCAGCACCTACCCTCAGGAGGTGTTTGTTCTGTCAGCCAATAACCAAGATTTGTATGAATTCAGTAATTTAAGACATAAAGCCACAGTAACATAAGGTGGTTTTGTTTTAACAATATATTTTTTTCTGTCATAAAAATTGTAAATGAAGTTATAGCTATGTTATTTAAAGTTTCTATAATTTGCTTTTTATAAGGAAAATGAGGTTGGCCCATGCCCTACCGACCTGGCAGTGTTGCTATCAGTTTGGCTTCAGAAAAACATCATTCTACACAAACATACTTTGGGTAATATTAAGTATAATATATAGGTGATGAGTTGTAATTGTAAATAGCCATACAGCTTGACATACCTCCCGAGTAATGAGCTAAAACTCATCTGGAAATGCAAAATAAGGATGAATATTTTCAATCTCATCAGGAAAAAAATATAACCATAAGTTGAGAACTCTCGCAAAACAACGTAGAAAAACATACATTAGATCTAAGTTTCTTTATGAGAAACTTTATTACCTGCATTAAATTCATTTGTTTTCCTGGTTAAAATGTAGGTTCCTAAGCAATTCTAGATTTACGAGTCAACATTTCTAACAAGATTATTAATAGCCTTAAGTAGTAAGAACCACTTAGCTAAATTCTGGGAGCTTCTTAACTGCCCTAGGAACTCTCATTGTAGAAAGAAGACCTATGAACGATCTGTGAGGACTCACTCAAGCTCCCCCGTGTTCAATGTCTTCAGTGTATATGCTGGCTCTCCAGGAAGTTCCTTCCCTTTCAATGGTCGCCAAGGTCTCACCTGGACTCATTGCTCCAACCAGATAGGAAAGGCCAGGCCTTGCTGGCCCTGGTGTTCTGGAGGTTGGCCTTCTCTTAGTGACTCTTATGTTCATTTCACCACCCCCTTTTCTCTCTTGCTCTAAGTGAACACCTCTGTTCAGTCCTTCAACTGTGCCCTTCCACATGGATTGTGGATTCAACTTTTCCCCCTCTGCTCCTTCTGTCAATTTATTGACATTTTTAAAGGAAACTTCTTTTGAATAACCACAATACAATGAGCACTCTCAGGAATATAATATTTATAATACTATCTAATAAATAACATAATACTTGTTAATATATCATATTTATAGTATTTATACAATACTACAAACTAATATGCAGTCTGTACTCAGAGTTATCCAACTATCCCAATAATGAACTTTGTAGGCATGGCTTATTGTTTGATCCAGGATCCAAGCAAGGGTTGCACATTATTTTTATTTGTCATGTCTCTTTATTCTCATTGAATAGAGATCAGTTCCTCAGCCTCTTTTCCTTTTTTCTTTTATGACGCTGACATTTTTTGTAAAGTCTAGGTTCACTGTTCTGCCAAACAACGTGACTGAATTGTTTCTTTAAAGTGCAGCTTGTCAGATGTGTGTAATTCCTTCAGCAGTGCCCTGAAGTGCATTGGGGTAGAGAGGCTGAACAGGATTCCTGGACAGTTAGATTTAAGCAAGACTGTGATTTTATCAACTGCATATTATTTGGAAAAAAAGGAAAGAGGAAGTTGGGGTCATTGTAGGTCTCCTTAAGATTCAGCATAGAATGTAAGCTGGTAAGGAGGAAAATGAGAACACAGGGGAATGGTGGGTAGTGCTAAATTGCTAGAAGAGTTCCTTGGCATTTTTCAGCAAATGAAAGAATTTAATATCAATTCCTTTTGTGCTTGGGGAATTCCAAAACATTTCTGGTAAACTGATATTTTATGGTTTCTTCTATATCAATCATCTATCACCTATCTATACACTTAAATAATATCATATGTATATACATACCTATATATAATCCTTGCCATTTAAATGTGGTTTTTAAATAGGTGTGTATATATATGTGTGTGTGTGTGTGTGTGTGTGTGTGTGTGTATATATATATATATATATATATATATATATATATATATATATACAGTGATAATTGTACTGGATACATAGTAGTAGTATTCTATTATTACTTTCAATGAGGATGTCTGACTATTTCAATCATTTGACATTCCAAAGAAAGTGTTTCAGCCCTCATAGCCCCATTTGGGAACTATGTGGACTTTTTTTCCTTTCAATGGGTTAATAAAATATCAGATCTCTACAACTAAATCAGAAAAACAGTAATCAGGTTGGTAAGAATATTTACATTGTAACATGTGAGCTTACATAGAAAACTGAGGTTAGAACATGCACTGTCTGGTCTTCTGGCTATGTATTCTCCAGAACATGTTTTTAATGGTACTAGTCTTAACATTCATCCTTGATCAGGGAGCTGACCTTCAAAAGTCTTTGAGAAAAAGATAACAGTGTTTAAAATTTTGCTAAACAAGTAGGCAGTATTGAAATATCAACCAGTGACCAATCTGGTAACTTCTTCAGTTGGTTTGTCTCTTTAAGATATTTGCATAAAAGGTAAATATTTCCATATCATTAGGTGTTTGAGCACCTGATAATATTGGTTTTCAAATCAGTTATCAGTAGTTAACTCTCTTGTTGCTGGAGCTTCAGAAAGCAACAACAAATGTTCTCTCTGACTTTAGTTGCTGTTGACCATGGCATTTCCAGAAAAAATGTGTCAAAAACTTTAAAGAGCTATTAATTATGGTTTTATTAACAAAGAGAGATGCAAGCAAGCACAGTTGAATGCAATCCTCATAATTTCTGCAAACTGACTTTATCTCTACCACTGGAATTTATCCTTGGTAGCTAAAGTCATACAGATATGTTCTTAGAGAGCAGAAACTCGGGAATGTGTTGAAGCAGCCTTTCTACATGGTCATAGCCATGTAGAAGACATGGTAATTAAGTGATCTTCTGTAACCTAGTTTACATGTTTTATACATGTGATTCCAGCAAATCAAAAAGGTACCTCATTTTTTCTCTTTTCCCCAGGACAGCACTACATCTGATTTACTACAAAGTTGTCTCCTAACATCTATTTATATTTAATCCCACTTTGAATGGCTGTATGGCATTGTTTCTCATATCATGAAAACGAAGAACCAACAAGGCCAAATACTTGATATACTCAGGAAGGAAGTGGACGGAAGGCATGGCTAACGCTCTCCAACGTCCTTTACTTAATGTAGGTGACAAACGCGTTTGGGAGCCTTGATAAATATTCCTGTGAAAGCAGAGTAGAGGTTCTTTGGAAATTCTGAGGCCATTTTACAACAATCTCTTTCCAATATCAATCTTCAGTTTTTCTACCACCTTCACAAAGGATCATAATAACGACCTTGGCTTTGAAGGTTTACCTGGCTTCCGTTCCACATAATTAAACCCAAGGTAGAATTTAAAAAAAAAATAAAGTTATTTCAGACAGGAGTGATGCTCTTATTTGTAATGAGATTAGCTGTTCAGATATCAAGTGACTTTCTGAATTAGACTAAATTTACATCATGAGATTTATGTTGCAACTGTGACAGACTTTAGGAAGAAAGAGACAAGGGGAAGGAGGTGGGAAGGAGGAGAAGGGGAAGTTTCTGTTTTATTTTAGGTTCACTCTTTCTCTTCTCTGCCAGAAATCCTTAGGTGAAGACAAAAGTGATGAAAGGCAGAAACCCTTGCTCTGCTGGAGCCTATCTTCTAGTGGAGAGAAATTAACCAATTTAAATTCAAAAATAGCGTGTTAATAGTTTGTGATGTGTGCTACAAAGAATACAAAACAGAAACATTACAGAGAGTAACTTCTAAAGGAAAGCTTCTTAAATAGGTGGTCAGGGTAGAGAACACCTAGTTAAGAAGATGACCTCTAAGCAGGGACATGACGAATGAGAAGGGGCCAGATGGGTAAATTTGGGGGGAGAGTCCTTTAAGCCCTCACACTTTATGTTGATCAAGAATTGAGCATGATGTGGTGGAAGATAGAAGACTAGGACAGAGAAGAAGAGGAGACATGAGAGGTAGGCAGCCATCAGTTCACTGAGAGCTGGGAAAGCCATGTAGCACAAGGAATTTGACACACCTGAGTTATCCTAAGTACAATGGGGGCACATTTGATCATGGTTTTGTTTTCTTCTTTTATCAAAGGACTAATAACATAAGATTTCTCTTTCAAAGAAACCAATATTACTACTCTTAAGAAGGGGAAAAATATTGTGGGACTCTTTTCACTATGTTTTAGCAAAGAAAGAGCTGGGGCTGTGTTCTTAGCTGGTAAAAGTGGAACTGACCATAAGAAAATGATTTCAAAATATATTTTGGAGTTTTAAGTCAAAGGTATGTTTTACTGTATTAGATATGGGTCTTAGAATGGTTGAGGAGATGGAGGAAACAGGAATGAATTTCAGGTTCTAGGTAGAAAGCAGCTGGATATAGAAACTTGCTATCAAAGAGAGAGGAAATACTGGGGGTTGTGGGAGTGATTTGGAGAAATGAACCATACACCTGAGATCTGACATCTCAGAAGAGACATCAGTGGGAAATTAAGGAATAGTCTGGCAGATGGGTATATTAAATTAAGAGTCATTAGAATGCTTGCTCATAACATTTGAATATAACTTTAGATTTCATTATGCAAATTTATCTAGGAAAAGTAAATATAATACCAGTATTGATATTATTTCTTATATTTTAATAATATTAGCATTGATAATATTTCTAGAATATGCAACTAGCTGTATTCCTAAAATATACCACTTGCCTTCCATTATGGATTCTGGAAATGTTAATAAGACTAGTTACCAATGTGTCTGAATTTCTATGATGCAGTCTGTTTTGAACATTATTTGAGAAGAGAAAAAAATATTTGGAGAGCACCTGGGTGAGGGAAAGATGCGAACATTCATTTACTGTGATCATTTACCATGAAAAAAGATGCTGAAATATTAAAAGATTAAAATATTGCAAAAATAAGAATCAGATTATTTATGGTAATAAGGTATTTACTTATCTAATTTAGAAGCAATAATTTCATTATATGAAATTTAAAAACATAAAAATGATATCCAAAATAATAATAAATATTCTACAAAATCATAGATGCCTATAATATTTATTAATAATATATTAATATTTTGGTATATTTCTAAAATGAAAGTCACAAACTATATTCAGGTTTTAACAGACTTTTCCCTAAGATCACATTACAGACATTTACATGTGCTTCCAGAATGTGCATTTTAATCATTGCATAATATTCCATCCTTTATATGTATCATACCTTATTTAAATTATTTATTTTGACTCTCTATACATCTGTTTCTGATGTTTTCCTCTTATTACAGAAATTACATTATAATCATAATTATAAAACATTTTACATACATTTTAGATTAAATCATTTGAATAAATTATTGCAGCTATTCCCAAACTGCCCCTCAGAGAAGGGAGCAGCATATAAGAAAATCTGAGAAACATCAGAGTTTCTTACAAGAGCTAAATTATAAACAAAGAAAAAAAATTAGCCAAATTTAGTTTTAGTGTATTCTCTATACACTAAATAGGTACGATTTTTTCATTTAAAGTAATTTATTTAATCATATTTATTGAATGATATCTTAATCTGAGTTTCCCTGAAAATGAAATCTGAGGCAGAGGTCTTTGTTGCCATTACCTCACTATCATATAATCCCAGAGAACATGAGGAGGGAACCTCAGGATGAAAGGAAGGTGGACAAATAAAAGAAGGCTTGATCAAGGTGGATGCCCCATAAATGAGCAATTGTCTGAACCACAGGAATGTACTGTATTAGCCATATAAAGTGCATCTCAGGAACACCAATCATGGGGAGGAAAGGGAGGAATGTTTATCCACTGGTTCTGCTCCTCCATTGGTAAAAGACATATCTTTTGCTTTCAACTCCTCCAACCTCCCAGGTAGCATGAGTGGATACATAGGGGTTCCCATAACTGAATCAAGAGTGTCATCTAAGAAATCCATTGAGAGTCATGCTGAACTGGCAGGAAGTCAGGTGTAGTCAGGTGGTACCTGTGTCCACCAAGAGCTAATAAGTGCAGCTGGAGAAAGAGACAGATGAGGCAAAGTAGATATGAGATGCTGTATTTGAGGTGTCTGATGCAGTTTACTACCCAAACCACTAGGTTCCACTCATTTTCTTTATTACAGTAAGCTGCCATGATGTGATACATGGACACCATTTTTGTGACCATAAGAGGTCTTCACTTATTTTACAAGAGTGGAAGTAAAAGTTCAATGAACCACAGCATTCAAGGTGATACCATATACAATAACTGAATGACACTCAGCAAGCTCTGTACCTCATCATTACAGCTGATTACAGGCTATAATTAATATACATCATCTTCCTTCTCCATCACATGTTCTAGATTACCCTCAGCTTTATCCCCTGGGATGATTACTTCCCATTAGGTATATTTAGACCTTAATCTCCCAAAGGGCAAAAATATTCAGTTCCTTGAACTTAAATGTGCATATTTGGAACACTCTCTTGGGTGTTCAAGGGATACTTGTAGTTTAAGATTCTCAGGTTTGTCATCCATATTCCCCATTCCAGTTTTGTCTCACTAATTTCTTTTCCAGAGCACCCTGACTTTGACACAAGAGATCTATCAAAACTTTACAGGTCAGCCACCTTTATATTTTGAACCTGGACCTGATTTTAGCACAGATTTCTCTGTAGCTCTAGAAGATGAGGAGCTGTTTCAAAGTTAGCTTAGAGATCCTATGTCTTTCTCATTTAGTTAAATTGTGCTGGTCTTAGCCTAGCATATTTATTTTTAAGACTTTCAATCAGTTAGCCAAACAAGTCTGCCATCTTTATACTTGTTTCTCCCAAGTGGTTCACTTTCCTACTTAGGTGATCCTACTTGGGCACGGGTGAAAACCACAATAGTTCTGATGCCACTGAATGCCAGAGTTATCCCCACACACATCCTTCTTTCACTGAGATCCTCATTGCTCTTCTGCTTGTTAGTAATTCAGGAGTAAACTCTCATCCAGAGGATATTCAAGGTTCGTTTCTGACACCAACTGTCTTTGTATAAGTTACCTACAAAGTAGAAAAATAAAAGGAATACAAACTGGAAAATGAGAAGCAAAACTGCCACTGTTTGCAGATGACATGACACTATACATAGAAAATCCTAAAGGTTCCACCAGAAAAGTACTAGAAATAGTCAATGACTTTGGTAAGGTTGCAGGATACAAAATTAATGCACAGAAATCTCTGGCATCCCTATACACCAACAACAAAAATTCAGAAACAGAAATGAAGGAAAAATTCCCATTTACCATTACAAAAACAAACAAACAAATACCTAGATATAAACCTGACTAAGGAGGTGAAAGACTTGTACTCAGAAAACTGTAAAACACTGATGAAAGAAATCAAAGATGACATAAACAGATGGGGAAATATACCATGTTCTTGGATTGGAAGAATCAATATTGTGAAAATGACTATACTACACAAAGCAATCTACAGATTCAGTGCAATCCCTATCAAGCTACCAATGGCATTCTTCACAGAATTAGAACAAAAATCTTACAATTCGTATAGAAACACAAAAGACCCCAAATAGCCAAAGCAATCTTGAGAAAGAAAAATGGAGTTGGAGGAATCAGGCTCCTTGACTTCAAACTATACCACAAAGCTACAGTAATCAAAGCAGTATGGTACTGGCACAAAAACAGAAATATAGATCAATGGAACAGGGTAGAAAGCCCAGAGATAAACCTACACACATATGGTCACCTAATTGATGACAAAGGAGGCAAGATCATACAATGGAAAAAAGATAGCCCCTTCAATAAATGGTGCTGGGAAAACTGGACAGTTACAAATAGAAGAATGAAATTAGAACACCACTTAACACCATACACAAACATAAGATACAAATGAATTAAAGACCTAAATGTAAAACCAGACACTATAAAACTCTTACAGGAAAACATAGGAAAAACACTCTTTGACATTAACCACAGCAAGATCTTTTTTAACACCTTCTAGAGTAAGGGAAGTAAAAACAAAAATAAACAAATGGGACATAATTAAACTTAAAAGCTTTAAAAATAAACAAATGGGACTTGATTAAACTTAGAAGCTTTTGCACAGCAAAGGAAACCATAAACAAGACAAAAAGACAACACTCATAATGGAGAAAATATTTGAAAATGAAACAACAGACAAAGGATTAATCTCCAAAATATACACATAGCTCATGGAGCTCAATATCAAAAAAAATCAAATTAAAAAATGAGTGGAAGGTCTAAATAAACATTTCAGCAAAGAAGACATACAGATGGTCAAAAGGCACATGAAAAGATGCTCAACATCACTAATTATTAGAGAAATGCAAATGAAAACTGAAATGAGCTATCACCTCGCACTGGTCAGAATGGTCATTATCAAAAAAGCTAGAAAAAATAAATGTTGGAAAGAGTGTGGTGAAAAGGGAACCCTCCTGAACTGCTGGTGGAAATGTAAATTGATACAACCACTATGGAGAATAGTATGGAGGTTCCTTAAAAAACTAAAAATAGAAGCACCATGTGACACAGCAATCCCACTACTGGGCATATACCCTGAGAAAACCATAATTCAAAAAGAGACATGTACCACAATGTTCATTAAAGCACTATTTACAATAGCCAGGACATGGAACCAACTTAAATGTCCATCAACAGATGAATGGATAAAGAAGATAAAGATAAAGATAAAGAATGGATATATACAATGGGATACTACCAGCCATAAAAAGAAATGAATTGAGTTATTTGTAGTGAGGTGGACAGAACTAGAGTCTGTCATACAGAGTGAAGTAAGTCAGAAAGAGAAAAAACAAATACTGTATGCTAACACACATATATAGAATCTAAAAAAAATGGTACTAAGAACATAGTTGAAGGGAAGGAATAAGATGTAGACATAGAGAATGGACTTGAGGACATAGGGTGGGACGAGGAAGCTGGAGATAATAAGAGTAGCATTGACATAAATACACTACCGAATGGAAAATAGTTGGCTGGTGGGAAACAGCAGCATGGCACAGGGAGATCGGCTCTGTGTTTTTCAATGACCTTGAAGAGTGGGATAGGGAGGGTGGGAGGGAGGCTCACGAGGGAAGGGATATGGGGACATACGTATACATAGGGCTGATTCGCTTTGGTGTACAACAGAAAGTAACACAGTATTGTGAAGCAATTATACGCCAATAAGTATCTATTAAAAAATAAATATAAAAAAGTAAAGGGCATACATGGTACTAATTCACTAGGATGTATAATTCCAAGGAGGAGTAAGTGTCAATAATACAATTTTGAGTAGTTCACAGTGTTACTCAGTCACAATGAAACTGCATAAAATGCACCCTGGGACTCTCAACTGGAGAAATGAGAGGGGAGGAAATTTTCTTTTGGCTCCCATTTTCCATCCTTGCAAGTTTCAACCCACATGGGATTAAGATCCCAGGTTGTGTGTGCATGGACAGTAAGCAGATTCTCACAGTGATGTCAAAAATCACTCTGGAACAAGAAGAACATGACATAGAATGACAGTGAAGGATGTCAGTTTGTGACTTGAGAACTGCTCCCCACCCAGCTGAACAAAAGGGATGGGTGAGGAAGGGCAGGTCAGAAATCGTGCAACAGAAGTCACATACAATTGACTTTTAAGTTGTGGAGCTCTATACGGTAGAACCAAGAACTGAGTTTGGCCTCTAGGAAGCTGAATATCATCAAAGTGTACCACTTTTTTTTTTTTAAACATCTTTATTGGAGTATACTTGCTTTACAATGGTGTTAGTTTCTGCTTTATAACAAAGTGAATCAGCTATACATATATATATATCCCGATATCCCCTCCCTCTTGCGTCTCCCTCCCACCCTCCCTATCCCACCCCTCTAGGTGGTCACAAAGCACCAAGTTGATCTTCCTGTGCTATGCGGCTTCTTCCCACTAACTATTTTACATTTGGTAGTGTACATATGCCCGTGACACTATCTCACTTCTCCCCAGCTTACCCTTCCCCCTCCCCATAACCTCAAGTCCACTCTCTACCTCTGTGTCTTTATTCCTGTCCTGCCCCTAGGCTCTTCAGAACCTTTTTTTTTTTTTTAGATTCCATATATATGTGTTACCATATGGTATTTCTTTTTCTCCTTCTGAATTACATCACTCTGTATAACAGATTCTACGTCCATCCATCTCACTACAAATAACTAAATTTCATTTTCTTTATGTCTAATATTCCATTGTATATATTGCCACATCTTCTTTATCCATTCATTTGTCAATGGATGCTTGGGTTGCTTCAATGTCCTGGCTATTGTAAATAGTGCTGCAATGAACATTGTGGTACATGACTCTTTTTGAGTTACGGTTTTCTCAGCGTATATGCCCAGTAGTGGGATTGCTGTGTCATATGATAGTTCTATTTTTAGTTTTTTAAGGAACCTCCATACTGTTCTCCATAGTGGTTGTACCAATTTACATTCCCACCAACAGTGTAGGAGGGTTCCCCTTTCTCCACACCCTCTCCAGCATTTACTGTTTGTAGATTTTTTGTTGATGGTCATTGTGACCAGTGTGAGGTGACTCTTTACTGCAGTTTTGATTTGCATTTCTCTAATGATTAGTGATGTTGAGCATCCTTTCATGTGTTTGTTGGCAATCTGTATATCTTCTTTGGAGAAATGTCTATTTACACCTTCTGCTCATTTTTAGATTTATTTTATTTTATTTTTTTGTTTTTTATGAAATGCTATGTCTTTTTTCATTAATTTTTTTAAATACTATAAGATGTCTGTTTTATTGATATTGAGCTGCATGAGCTGCTTGTATATCTTGGAGATTAATCTTTTGTCAGTTGCTTCATTCACGAATATTTTCTCCCATTCTGAGTGTTGTCTTTTTGTCTTGTTTATGGTTTCCTTTGCTGTGCAAAAGCTTTTAAGTTTCATTAGGTCCCATTTGTTTACTTTTGTTTTTATTTCCATTTGTCGAGGAGTTGAGTCAAAAAGGATCTTGATGAGATTTATCTCATAGAGTGTTCTGCCTATGCTTTCCTCTAAGAGTTTTATAGTGTCTGGCCTTACATTTAGGTCTTTAATCTATTCTGAGTTAATTTTTTTGTGTGATATTAGGGAGTGTTCTAATTTTATTCTTTTACATGTAGCTGTCCAGTTTTCCCAGTGCCACTTATTGAAGAGGCTGTCTTTTCTCCATTGTATATTCTTGCCTCCTTGATCAAAGATAAGGTGACCATATATGCATTGGTTTATCTCTGGGTTTTCTATCCTGTTCCATTGATCTATCTTTCTGTTTTTGTGCCAGTACTATACTGTGTTTTTTGTTTGTTTGTTTTTTTGGTACATGGGCCTCTCACTGTTGTGACCTCTCCGGTTGTGGAGCACAGGCTCCGGACGCACAGGCTCAGTGACCATATCTCATGGGCCTAGCCGCTCTTCGGCATGTGGGATCTTCCCGGACCAGGGCAGGAACCCGTGTCCCCTGCATCGGCAGGCGGACTCTCAACAACTGCGCCACCAGGGAAGCCCCTATACTGTCTAGATTACTGTAGCTTTGTAGTATAGTCTGAAGTCAGGAAGCCTGATTCCTCTAGCTCTGTTTATCTTTCTCAAGATTGCTTTGGCTATTCGGGGTCTTTTGTGTTTCCATATAAATTGTGATTTTTTTTGTTCTAGTTCTGTAAAAAATGCCATTGGTAGTTTGATAGGGATTGCATTGAATCTGTCAATTGCTTTGGGTACTAGAGTCATTTTCACAATGTTGATTCTTCCAATCCAAGAACATGGTATATCTCTCCATCTATTTGTATCATCTTTAGTTTCTTTCAACAGTGTCTTATAGTTTTCTGTGTACAGGTCTTTTGTCTCTTTAGGTAGGTTTATTCCTAGGTATTTTATTCTTTTTGTTGCAATGGTAAATGGGAGTGTTTCTTTAATTTCTCTTTCAGATACTTCATCACTAGTGTATAGAAATGCAAGAGATTTCTGTACATTAATTTTGTATCCTGCTACTTTACCAAATTCATTGATTAACTCTAGTAGTTTTCTGGTAGCATCTTTAGGATTTTCTATGTATAGTACCATGTCATCTTCAAACAGTGACAGTTTTACTTCTTTTCTGATTTGAATTCCTTTTGTTTCTTATTTGTCTCTGATTGCTGTGGCTAAAACTTCCAAAACTATGTTGAAAAATAGTGGTGAGAGTGGGAAACCTTGTCTTTTTCCTAATTTTAGTGGAAATGGTTTCAGTTTTTCACCATTGAGAATGATGTTGGGTGTGGGTTTGTCATATATGGCCATTATCATGTTGAGGTAAGTTCCCTCTCTGCCTATTTTCTGGAGAGTTCTTATCATAAATGGGTGTTGAATTTTGTCTAAAGCTTTTTCTGCCTCTATTGAGATTATTGTATGGCTTTTAACTTTCAATTTATTAATATGGTGTATCACATTGATTGATTAGCATATATTGAAGAATCCTTGCATTCCTGAGATGATCATGGTGTATGACTCTTTTAACGTGCTGTTGGATTCTCTTTGCTAGTATTTTATTGAGGATTTTTGCATCTATGTTCATCAGTGATATTGGCCTGTAGTTTTCTTTTTTTGTGGTATCTTTGTCTGATTTTGGCATCAAGGTGATGGTGGCCTCATAGAATGAGTTTGGGAGTTTTCCTCCCTCTGCTATATTTTGGAAGAGTTTGAGAAAGATAGGTGTTAGCTCTTCTCTAAATGTTTGATAGAATTTGCCTGTGAAGCCTTCTGGTCCTGGGGTTTTCTTTGTTGGAAGATTTTTAATCACAGTTTCAATTTCAGTGCTTGTGATTGGGCTGTTTTTATTTTCTATTTCTTCCTGGTTCAGTCTTGGAAGGTTGTGTTTTTCTAAGAATTTTTTTCATTTCTTCCAGGTTGTCCATTTCATTGGCATAGAGTTGCTTGTAGTAATCTCTCATAATCCTTTGTATTTCTGTAGTGTCTGTTGTTACTTCTACTTTTCATTTCTAATTCTGTTGATTTGAGCCTTCTCCCTTCTTTTCCTGATGAGTTTGGCTAATGGTTTATCAATTTTGTTTATCTTCTCAAAGCACCGTCTTTTAGTTTTATTGATCTTGGCTATTGTTTCCTTCATTTCTTTTTCATTTATTTCTGATCTGATCTTTATGATTTCTTTCCTTCAACTAACTTTGGGGTTTCTTTGTTCTTCTTTCTCTAATTGTTTTAGGTATGAGCTTAAGTTGTTTATTTGAGATTTTTCTTGTATCTTGAGGTAAGATTATATTAATATATACTTGCCTTTTAGAACTGCTCTTGCTACATCTCATAGGTTTGGGGCCATCGTGTTTTCATTGCCATTTTTTTCTAGGTATTTTTTAATTCCTTTTTATTTCTTCAGTGATCTCTTGGTTATTTAGTAGCATAATGTATAGCCTCCATGTGTTTGTATTTTTACAGTTTTTTTTTTCCCTGTAATTGAAATCTAGTCTCATAGAGCTGTGGTCAGAAAAGATACTTGATATGATTTCAAGTTTCTTAAATTTACCGAGGCTTGATTTGTGACCCAAGATATCATCTATCCTGGAGAATGTTCCATGAGCCCTTCAGAAGAAAGTGTATCTGTTGTTTTTGGATGGAATCTCCTATAAACATCAATTGATTCCATCTTGTTTAATGTGTCATTTAAAGCTTGTGTTTCCATATTTATTTTCATTTTGGATGATCTGTCCATTGGTGAAAGTAGGGTGTTAATTTCCCTACTACTATTGTGTTACTGTCTATTTCCCCTTTTATGGCTTTTAGCATTTGCCTTATGTATTGAGGTGCTCCTATGTTGGGTGCATATATATTTACAATTGTTATATCTTCCTCTTGGATTGATCCCTTGATCATTATGTAGTGTCCTTCTTTGTGTCTTGTAATAGTCTTTATTTTAAAGTCTATTTTGTCTGATATGAGAATTGCTACTCCAGCTTTCTTCTTATTTCCTTTTGCATGGAATACCTTTCTCCATCCCCTCACTTTCAGTCTGCATGTGCCCTTAGGTCTGAAGTTGGTCTCTTGTAGACAGCATATATATGGGTATTGATTTTGTATCCATTCAGCCAGTCTATGTCTTTAGGTTGGAGCATTTAATTCATTTACATTTAAGGTAATTATCAATATGTATGTTCCTATTACCATATTCTTCATTGTTTTGTGGGTTTTTTGTAGGTTTTTTCCTTGTCTTGTGTTTCCTACCTAGAGAAGTTCCTTTAGCATTTGTTGTAATGCTGGTTTGGTCGTGCTGAATTCTCTTAACTTTTGCTTGTCTGTTAAGGTTTTAATTTCTCTGTCGAATCTAAGTGAGATCCTTACTGGGTAGAGCAATCTTGGTTATAGGTTTTTCCCTTTCATCACTTTAAATATGTCCTCCACTCCTTGGAACAGTTATATAAATGCACCATTAAATAACTCTCTTAGAGTGATATTCAAAATATTTGTAGATAAAAGTGGAGAATAATGGCTGCATTGAAGGTTTTGCTTAAAAAAGTATGGCTTCTACAAACATGAAAATGAGATCTACTTTAAAAAATGAGAAGTAAAATGAGAACAAAAGAAGAACCTTAGCAGAAAAACCTGGATAATGTCAAAAAAGTGTTTAAGCATAAGGTATATTCTTAAACGGAGTTATTTTAGAAAGTTAGAATAGTCCAGCCAAAGTACCATGTGAATTTTCTTTTTGTAAGTGAATAATGTTAAACAAAAGAGTTAAATCTCTCTATACTCAGAGGACTAAAGGACAAAATTAGATCTTACAACTGGTGGAACAGGATGTGTTTAAATTTAATCAGTACAAAATCATGGGCAGAAGAGAATGCCTAGAAAAAGAGCAGTGTCTCATCAACAGCAGCACCCTTGATGCATTTGTTCCTAAACTAAAATAATCTATTTATCCTGTTTTTAAAGCAAAACATTATATGATTAAATGTTAGAAGTAATCTGTTCTCTAAAAAGTCCTCTTATGCCATGATTTATAACTTACCATTAAATTTTCAAAAATTGTTTATTTTTGAGAAGATTGAGACAGACCTCATTTGGTCCTTTAGTATCTAACTACTCTATGTAGTTCAAACTAAGAAGAGAATGTCTCCAGCTCTGTCAGAACCATGAGAAAAATCTGCCTCCAATGTGTTTATAATGAGGGTAGAGTGGGAACCTTCTTTATTGTTCATTGTACGTCAAACACAAACATCGGTTAGAATTTGAATATTATTTGATGTAAGGTTTTCCTAATTAAATGTAAATTCCTGTGAGGTATATGATTATCACTTTTACTCTTTTATTCCCTTTAAATACTAAGATTCCTTGCTGTAATACCTTTCTAAGTATAAGCTCTCATGGTTCATCGTCATGTTTAGTCAAGAATTGGTGTTGGACCCAGTGCTGAGGCAGACCCTTGCCTCCCTCCTGCCTCAGTGGATCATGTCCAGGGTGGTGGCAGGGTTGGGGTTGGTAGAGTTTCCAGGCCAGTTTCAATGCAGGGATCACAACAAACACAGCAGCCACAGAAGCACTAGGACATTACCTCTCCCATCAGCTTAGCTGCCCCCAAGGAGACTGACTACCTACTTACACAGAAACTAATTGAGACTGAAGCCCTTTGGGGTTTTTGAAGAGGAAGAGGAATTGCAGCACAGAATTTAAATTTTGGGAAAATTAAATAACCTGGTAAAACAGTGGATACAAGAAATCAGTGAAAGCAAGAATCTTCCACAATGTGTAATTGAAAATGTTGGAGGAAAAATTTTTACATTTGGAACTTATAAATTAGGTGTACATAAAAAAGGTACCGATCTTGTTGTGTTGTGTGTTGCTCCAAGACATGGTGATTGAAGTGACTTTTTCGCCTCATTCTATGATGAATTGAAATTACAGGAAGAAATCAATTTAAGAGCTGTTACAGAGGCATTTGTACCAGTTATCAAACTGTGTTCTGGGATAGAGATTGCTATTTTGTTTGCAAGATTAGCACTTGCAGACTATTCCAGAAGACCTGGACTTTAGAGATGATAGTCTGCTTAAAAATTTACATATAAGATGCAGGGTAACCAATGAAATTTTACATCGAGTACCAAACATTGACAGCTTCAGGTTAATCCTGCAAGCTATCAAGCTGTGGGCCAAACATCACAGCATCTATTCCAATATATTAGTTTTCCTCTGTGGTGTTTTCTGAGCTATGCTAGTAGCATGAACTTGCCAGCTTTATCCAAATGCAATAGCATCAACACTTGTATGTAAATTTTTCTTCATATTTTCTAAATGGTATGTGTTTAGGTTATGTTAAAATAAAATTGATTGAAGAAAAAAGAAATCAAGTGACCTATCTTGTCAGCCTGCTAACCCATAACCCACATACGTTCCATCTAGAATGTAGAGTGTAGACTGCCACCATTAATGATTTAGGTGATGTATTAATACAAAGAGCAGTAACATAGTGACATTAGAAGGAGAAACATGTCATTGAGAGAAAGCACTAATGAGGCTGTTGGCTGAGTCCATGGGAGGCAGAGAAGGAAGGAAGAAAAGAAAGAAAATAGTGTAACTGAGAAGAATAAGAAGTAACAGGAGTCAAGAGAGCAACTAAGGTAAGTGGGACTGAAACACCTGGACTCTCTTCTCTGAGCATTATTATCATATATTACAATAAACATTTTTGAACAAATACATTTCATTTGACAATTATCATGTGATTCCAATCATTTTTGGTTCTATTTCCTCTCTCTCCTTCAAAGTATTAAGAGTGTTATATTTCTTAATCATCTACTGTTCTAAAACTCACTTTTTCTCATATTATACATTAGAAGCTTCTCAAATACTTTTCCTCAGTCCTATTTTCTTTCTCAAGAGTGGTAGCATGGGCATAGGAATAGCGTAACTTTGGGCTTCCCTGGTGATGCAGTGGTTGAGAGTCTGCCTGCCGATGCAGGGGACACAGGTTTGTGACCCGGATCCCACATGCCGCGGAACAGCTGGGCCCGCGAGCCATGGCCAGTGAACCTGTGTGTCCGGAGCCTGTGCTCCGCATCGGGAGAGGCCACAACAGTGAGAGGCCTCAAAAAAAAAAAAAAGAAAGAAAGAAAGAAAGAAAGAAAGAAAGAAATAGCATAACTTTTTGCCCAGTTTGGTGCAGTTTTATACGTCAGTGCCCTCCAAGGTCACTGACTGAGGAGGACTAAGAACTTCTTTGCATCACCCAGGCTAACATGAGTGGCTTTCCACACAATCCACACCCCGTTGTCTCTCCAGTTGAATGACCATGCACACAGCCCAGGCACATTGGGAGGAAGATGAACACCTGTCAGGGATGGTCACCCACCCCATACTGTGGTTTCAAGGAAAAAAGATTCCATTTCCTATTGTAATGTAGATCAGGGTAGGTTCCAGCTAGAAGTATTAATGCTTGAGATGCCTGAAAATGGGATACGGTCTTTTTCTGTGGAGAGGGCTGCTACTTAAGAGAAGAGAAGGTAGTTGCAAAAAATAAAAGGTAAAATACATCAGTGAAGATGGCTGGAACCCCTATGATTTTTGATACTGTTAGACACTGGCCTAATGAGGACTATGGGAAAGGGACCCACTACAGGCATCACAAGGACCTACTGTATAACACAGGGAACTATATTCAATATCTTGTAATAACCTACAGTGGAAAAGACTATGAAAAAAGAAATATGTGTGTGTTTAACTGAATCACTTAGCTGTACACCTGAAACATTGTAAATAAACTATACTTCAATTAACAAAAAAGGAAAAACATTTTAGACAGGTGTGTGCAGATGAGTCTGAATGGGTTGTCATCCACTGATGGCTTTAGGGAGAAAGTACAAGATGGAGGAAACCAGAGTGGAGGTACACAAGAGGACTATAAACAGCTCGGGAACTCTCAGAAAAATTCTTCCTGATTAGGCTGACATGAAAACTTCCTGTTTTTAATGGTAAAGTGATTCCATGATCATTACACACCATTGCTGCAAAAGGGATCTTGGATAAAATACATTTCTTAGGTTTTTTTTTTTTTTTTTTTTTTTGTGCTACGCAGGCCTTTCAATGTCGTGGCCTCTGTTGTGGCCTCTCACATTGCAGAGCACAGGCTCCGGACGCGCAGGCTCAGCGGCCATGGCTCACGGGCCCAGCCGCTCCGCGGCATGTGGGATCCGGGGCAAGAACCCGTGTCCCCTGTATCTGCAGGCGGACTCTCAACCACTGTGCCACCAGGGAAGCCCATTTCTTAGGTTTTTACACCCCATATATTACCATAGCCTGATAAGTTATATCAGATATTTGCAATAAGATGTCTAAGTGGTTATAGAGGAATTGGATTGGTTAGAAATTTTTACAAATGACCAGGATGATTTTCAATCTATTACAATATTTTGAGTCTGTTCCTGTTAATATATATATTTAGCCAATATAATCAAGTCCTAAACAATTGACTTAAATATATCTAGTGTTCATTCAAAATCTCAAATACCTGGATAATAGTGTGCTGCAAAGAAAAAAATATTGGTAAAACAGTGTTCTTCTCCTTTCTAACCTTTACCAAATTGTTACAAGTATTACCCAATTTTCATTCATTGAAAGAATTATCCACATCTTAATTTTAAGTAATGCTTCATCTATTTATGAGAAAACTTTCTAATTGAATAGCATGTATTCCTACACTCTCCTTGAGCTATATTTTGATTCAAACTGTGTGCATCAATTTTTATCATAAAATTATTATAACCTGCACTCCTTCTTAAAACTTATTAAATTAGTATGTCAAAGTAGACTGATCCATTGTTAAAGTATATGAAAAAAAATATATGTTTTGTGTTATCCTTTTATTCTGATATTGGATTATACAAATAAATTCCATCAAAACAAAGAGAAAATTATCCCTTCCCTTTACAGTAAGGCAGCTACTGGGAAGAGTTTTATCAACCTGCCTAATTATGTGTTCATCCTTGAATTTGTCACAGAAGCGGGGGGATGGGGCAATGGCATTGACACCTTGATGGAGTGTTTACAAGAAGAATGTCCTATTAAATGCAGATCTCTAATAGATAGATTGTGACATTATGCCTGTAGGGATATGAGAAGTAAAGTGGTTGGGCAGTCAAACAATGGCAGTTGTGTTTAGTCAAGTGACTTAATTTTTTCATCTCCAAGCCAATAATCTATCTACACACAGTTCGCCAAGAATGTAGACTGTCAACCACCACTATTAATGACTGAAATAGTGGATTACCTTAAAGAATAAATACTACATTACAAATTAGAAAAAGAAACATTTCACAGAGACAAAGCACTGCTGCCTCAGATAAGCACAGTAAATGCATATTCATCTTGAGACTGTTCTCTTTAATAATAGGGAAGAATTCAAATAGAATGCAGAGGTGGAACCAGATAGAAGTGGCAGGGAAGAGCAGTACCCAGAGCATGACTGGAATAGAATTAATTGTTCCAGAGAAACTAAGATTAAGAACTCCACGACTACATGAATCTAAATGAGTATATAGTTAACATATTTTATGATAGAATAACAGCTCAATTTTAACTGTAGATAGGATGATTTAAATAGGACAGTAAAAGAGTTACATTTTCTCAGCCTTTTAAAGTGCTTTCTGAGTCACCAGGCAGCACAGCACTTTGCATTTCCTAGAGGACAGCGCATATACTTGATAGAGGATCTTTCAGTCATGAAGCAATTGGCAAAGTTAATATTCTGGCTTCAGAAAGAGAATCCGGAGATAGTCTATCAAATTGGATGAGTAGATGGGGCCACCCACTCAGTAATTCATTTGCACCACCCAATTCAGTGATTTTTTCTCTCTAGTAGATAATGGAAATGTATAGCTGAGGCCAAAAGACCTTCTTTTTTAAACTTTTTTTTAAATTGAAGTATAGTTGATTCACAATGTTGTGTTAATTTCTGCTGTACAGCAAAGTGATTCAGTTATATGTATACATTTTTTTAAATTATTTTCCATTATGGTTTATCTCAGGATATTGAATATTGTTCCCTATCCTATACAGTAGGACCTTGTTGTTTATCTACTCCATATGTAATAGTTTGCATCTGCTAACCCCAAACTCCCACTCCATCCCTCCCCCTACCTCCCCACCCCTCCCCCTTAGCAACCACAAGTCTGTTCTCTACATCTGTGAGTCTGTTTCCATTCTGGAGATAGGTCATTTGTGTCATACTTTATTCCACATATAAGTGATATCATACAGTATTTGTTTTTCTCTTTCTGACTTACTTCACTTAGTATGATAACCTCTAGTTGCACCCATGTTTCTGCAAATGGCATTATTTCATTCTTTTTCATGGCCAAGTAGAAATACCTTCTTTTTAACATCAAAAATATACTGCATATAAAGTGGATTATGCACATTAAATGATACATTTCTATGCCTCTTAGTTTTAAGACTAGTCTTCTTTTGCTCTATTTGACCTTACATCTCGTAGTCACAGCATTGCCATAACTAGCAAATGGTCCTTCTTTATTTCTATAATCACTGAGGCTATACCATATGCTTTCTAAAGGATGAACATGAACAGAGTAAAACTAATCATTTAAATTAGTTTCAGGGATACTGCTCTTGGCACAGAATAGACTTTATGAATCTTTTGCAGCTACTTCAACTTACAATGTACCAGCTTCTGTAGATTTAACTCTCAACCTATCCTATATTTTCTTGACCTTGAACACTTATTAACATTTTATGATTCTAGAATAGTACTTACTCCATAATGACCATACTCTTTTATGATCTATTACAATAATAGATTACACAATTATTTTATAGGATAATATATTCAAATCCTCTGAATTTTAAAAACGCCTTTGAACCAAATGTGAAGAGGTCTAACAAGGTAAAAGAAATGACCTAGTTGCATTTGCTTAAACTCTGACTTGTCTCTACAAAAGAAAAACCTGGCTCAGCAAAATCCATTACTAAGATCAAAGCCTCTCCTCCCCAGACTACAAATGTCTACCCTTTACCTTCAGGCTGATAAGAGGAATTAGTGTCTCTGTTTCTACAAATACAGAAATATTCATTACCTCTATTCTAATAATTAACACACAGATATAACACAAATATTACATTTTCTTTCATTTTTAAATATAAAATTCCTTTCAAAATAGGCACCAAAGCCTCGTAACTATACTTAGCCATTTTATATTATATGCCGCTTCTATCATTGAATTTAAGTAATCTCTTTGAAATGAGCATAAATCTTAGAAGTCAGATAAGATTATTTTTAGCTTCATGGTTGGATTTCAAGAGAGTGAAATGAAGTAGGTTCTAAGCCCTCTCTGGAGAAAATGGAGCAATACAGCTGTTAATCATGTTTGTGGCAAGCAGAAATGCAAAGCCTCTAAAGTAATCAGGAGACTTACATCTAAAAGAGCATAGAGATGAAATAGATAGAGGTGCATAAATATTCCAGGGACTTTTTACTATTATATTCATTAAAGTCCCAGCTTAATGCATGCTTTATTGCCCAGAAATTCATTTCATTTGCATTTTAACTGGGTTTTAGTCAAGTTAATCCTTTTTCTTCCCTTGCTAAGAAACTATTCAGCAACTGCAGCAAAATACTGAAAGAAGAGAAATAAATTGAAATAGTCTTCTTATACTAAAACTTAAATTTGTCATAGTTTACTAAAGAAAAAGGATGTCTATATGAAGTTCACTAGATCACATTATTTTAACACCAAAAAGTGTCTGTGTATTATCAAGTAAGCTCTATTAGATAACAAAAAATTTATTCATTTATGCTAAAGATTTAATATCAAACAACATTCAGTAAAAATAAACATTTTATTTTCACAGGAGTAAAATTTATAAAGTAATCACCCATTTAGAAGTAAGCAATTAATTTTCACAAGAAACTCCAATATGTAATACCATGCATCATTCAAGCAGTTGTGTAAAAAAAGAGCAGCTTAAGTTGTATTTTGAAAGTGCAAGCATTCAATCGAGAAATATGTTAGCTTAACAGAGAACGCTTTTTTTTTTTTTGTAATGAAAAAAAGTAACTTCATTTCCTAAATCCTAGTGACTGTGAAGTCCACATGGAAAAGATAGAGTTGGGACTTCTATGGCGGCGCCGTGGTTAGGAATCTGCTGGCCAGTGCAGGGGACACAGGTTCGAGCCCTGGTCCAGGAAAATCCCACATGCCGTGGAACAGCTAAGCCCATGTGCCACAACTACTGAGCCTGTGCTCTAGAGTCCGTGAGCCACAACTACTGAGCCCTCATTCCACAACTACTGAAGCCTGCGTGCCTAGAGCCCTTGCTCTACAAGAGAAGCCACCGCAGTTAGAAGTCTGCGCACCACAATGAAGAGTAGGTCCTGCTCGCTGCAACTAGAGAAAGCCTGCACACAGCAACAAAGACCCAGTGCAGCCAAAAATAAATAAATTAATTAATTAAAAACAAACAATAGAGTTTTGTCTATGTGACAATATATTATAAACACAAACTGCTGATAACCCCTTAGTAAAATGGTCCCTTCAGGCAAACAGACATCCTAGCAAATCTCAAAGAAAAAGACAAATGAAATTAAGGAAGGCCAAAAAAATGGGGACAAATGAAGTCTTCAGATGAAAGGAAACTTTCTTCATGATTCATTTTGAAATATTTAACACGCATATGTATAAGATAAAATATAGTACTTTGAGCATAACCATCCCATATCTATTGAGAACCATCTGTAAATATTTTTTTAATAAAATTTTATTTTAAAGTTTGTGCTCTCTCTCAGGAAAACCTGAACACTTATTTTTGCCTCACTAACATTTGAGAGTTCAAGTGCCCTTATTGCTGTAGTTTACTCACCTTACCTTAAGCCATGTTTCAAGTCTGAGATGACTTATGATGTTCGTTGACAGTGGATGGTCTGTTTGGAAGATTCCGGCTGTAAACTATTACTTTTTAAAAAGTATTTTGAGTTGTCAATTATTTGAAGTATTCATCAATAAATGTAGATTGAGTGAAAACCCTACATTTGTTTCAGGTCTATCATTGTCTTAAGAAAATTGAGCAAAATTATTTGGAATAACGAACAGAAATTAAACAGAAAACCATGTTTTTTACCCATCTTCACTGCCACTGATTAATGCTAATTAATTAGATTAATTAATCAGACATAAATACAGGGGATTTAAAACAAAACTCATCCACTAAGAGTTAGATGATCTTTATGATACAATTAACTTCTAGCACATTCCTGCTCAAAAGGAGAGACACAGTCCTTATTCTAGTTCTAGCTCTATTTCTACTGAGAAGCTGATTAAACACCCATGTATCAAAATGAAAGTATCACCAGTTTAATTTATGAAAGCATAATCTTCCGTAGATTAATAATAAAGTTTATTTTTTTAAAAAATCCATTTCCCTTTGCTGTTATTTTTATGATACAGGAGCGAGTTCCATGTAAAAGCTGCATAATCGTCTTAGTCAGTAAATGTATACTATCAAGATAATTATTATAAAATTCTGATTGAAAACACTTGATGTACTCTAGTGATCAACTCAAGTTGATTACATTTTTCAATATTTTATCTATAGAGTCAGTCCTCCATATACACGGGTCTCACATTTGCAATTCAACCAACTGTGAATCAAAAATATTTGGAAAAAAATTCCAGAAAGTTCCAAAAGGAAAAATTTGAATTTGCTGCACACTGATGACAACTATTTACATAGCATTTACGTTGTATTAGGTATTCTAAGTAATGTAGAGATGATTTAAAGTGTACTGGGGGATGTTTATAGGTTATCTGCTATGCCATTTTATTTAAGAAACTTGAGCATCTATGGATTTTGGTATTTGTGGTGATGGTGTGGGGAGGGGTCCTGAAAAAAATACCCTGTGGATACCAAGGGACAACTGTATTTGTCTGTCTGTCTTCTATGAATCCATCTATTTATAGGGTTAACAATTTATAAGATTTGCATACATATTTTATTAACAAATTTTGCTTGACTTTAATCCTATTGTCTCAAAACTTTCTACAAAATAAAAATATGTTTGCTAATATTATCCTTGTATATCTTTTTAATATAAGAAATTGAAGTAAATTTTGTAAGCTAAGCATACTTCTTATGATATCAGAGACAGAGATAGAGATAAAGAGAGAGACGGAGAATAAAGCTACACAGAATAAGTCAGGAATAAAAAAGAAAATACAAACAATTCATGCCAGCATTTGACAACCTAGATGTAATAGGCACATATTTATAAAAGTTAATCTTCAAAAGTGTTTGAAAGAAGAAATGGAAAACATGAATATAGTATGCTTATTACAAAGAAATTGCATTAAGAATCAAAATAATCAAACACACACACATAGACACAGCTTAGATAATCTCATTACTAAGTTTTATCAACTATTTAAGGTACAAGCAACTCCAATATTTTATAAATCATTCTAGATAGATGCAAAAGAGAAATCATGAAGTGATTTTATAAAACTAGCATGTCAGAAACTGAAAAGACAGTTCAAAATAAGAAAAGTAAAGTATAATAACACTCAAGAGAAAATATGAAATAAACTCTTAAAATATTAGCAAAACAAATCCAACAACGTAATCTAAGTATAGTACCTTATGACCCAGTTTGATTAAACGTCCATAATATTTGATTTAACAACAAAAATCTACTGATATAATTGATATAACTTGTGGAAAAATGTGTAAATTATGTTTCAGTTTTTTTACCTTTGGGAAAGTTATTTGCTCATTGATATTTGTGGTAAATATTCTGACTCTTAAAATACTTATGCTTAAATAAGCTGGTATAAAGAAATATTATAGAAACAAAATATATTAAGTTAAATATTTGATGGTTTCAAACTATTTGTATAGGGAAGTATGTGCATTAAATCCTAGTCTTTAGAATTTCATAATATTTAATAATCATTGCTTCACTTCTGTTTCAGTGAACAAAACACGTGCAATGTAAAATGAACCTCTAAAATTGTAAAATCCTTCTGTAAGGTCTGAGATCTGTGTGAGAAGTTTATGTTTTTTTATATCCTAAAATCTGCTATTAGAAAAAAATCATCCTATAATCATTATCAAATTCAAAAATGTATTTGTATTTTGAAGTCAAAATACAATTCAAATAATATTTTCAAAAATGATATTACTAAATTAATAATTAATATTAGCATATCTGAAAGAAGCTTCTAAAATTCAAACATAAATCTCAGTTTTTCAAGGAAAAGACCTCATCCAAATTTAAACTGAGTAAAGATATTTCCTAAGTCCATAGCAAAGCATGACCTTTATTGCTATTTAGATTACATTGGAGGGAGATAATAAAGTTTACTAATACTAATCTTCTGCTCCCAGTTTTAAGCAAATTTGAAAAACCACAACGGAATACTACTCAGTCATCTAAAAGAATGAAACTTTGTCAGTTGTGACAACATGAATTAACCTATAGGATATTATGCTAAGTAAAAAAAGCCAAACAGTGAAAGGCAAATACTTTCTAATTTCACTTACATGTGGGATCTAAAATACAAGACAAAGGAGAAAACATAACAAAATAGAAATAGACTCACAGATACAGAGAACTTGTGGTTATCAGAGGGGAGGAGGGTGGGGGGACTGATGCAATAGGTGAAGTGGATTAAGAGGTACAAATTTCCATTAAAAAGTAAATAAGTCATGGAGAGGTAGTCTCCAGCATAGGGAATATAGTCAATAATATTGTAATAACTTTATATGGTTACAGATGGTAACGGCTTATTGTGGTAACAATTTTGTAACATATTGAATATATAAATGTTGAGTCACTATGTTGAACACCACTAACAAATAAAATATAAGTCAGTTATACTTTAATAAAAACAAACTTGACTAGGAACTGTGCATGTATATCCTTATGGAGTCCATGGTTAATGTCTGAAACTGAGAATTGCAGAATAGCTGACTTTTAGCAGGCTTTGTTTTGATAGCAGGGGTGAGGAGAGGAAATATACTGCAGAGAGAAATGACAGTTGCCTCAGACAGGTTCTAAATCTTGTTCATCACTGCTTCTTCATTATATGCCTAATTCTGTCCATCTCTGGGCAATCCATTGGTGAGAAGTACAATGTAGAAATATGGGTTCTGTAGAAATGAAACAAAAGATGCCTTGACATCTAGATAGTATTTAGTATAATATGTATAATCTGATGATTTTCTTATATAAATAAGTTAATTTCTCTAAACTTAGTGACTAAGAATTCAATGTATATTTCAATCAGGGAATAACCCAGACCCTAGCAGGATTGACTCAAAATGTTTTATAATAAAAAAAAATATACAGTAGAAATGTGATAGCAAAAATAATGATAATTTAGACAGAATTTATATCATATGACCAACAAGACCTCTTGTAGAAAACTATCTCATATTCTTGCCCAGTAGTGTTGCAGATATTTCTAGTCTTCAATTCTCTGTGCACCTGGGTGACCTAGATTTCTCAGCTCTCTTGTAGTTAATGGGGCACTTGCCCAGTACTCACCAACAGGGTGCAAGCAAAAGTGACATGTCTCATTTTCATGAAGAGGTATTTGAGAAGAGGTATAAGCTCCCTGTGTTCTCTCTTAGGGCTTAGTGGGGTCACAGAGTCTGTATTTTGAATGGAGAAACAACATAGTGGAAGCAGCTGAATTCCTGAGGCACCACATGGAAGCCTGCTATCCAAAAATTTAGGAAACTCAGACTGTATTTGATATGAGCAAGAAATACACCTATGCTGAATTCAGCCACTGATATTTGTTTTTGCAGTAGAACCTGGTCAATCCTGACTAATCAACTGGGTCATTTCCAGAAGATTTATTTGAGTCTTACAATTTGTTGTGCACACTCATGGGCCCCCAACTTGTTGAGCTTTAATATATGGAGTGAAGTATTAATGCTGTTACCAAAAGCATATTCTGCAAAGCTCAGCTATCACAAAGGCCACTCTTTATAAGGACAATGTTTATGATGGAACATGTAGAACAAATTACGGCCACGACCCATAGTTGTTTTCAGGTCTGTGGTCATTTCGGTACTTACTGAGTGATGATATATTCCACAACATTGAACAGAATATCCTTCTTGGGGCTCCCCTGGTGGCGCAGTGGTTGAGAGTCCGCCTGCTGATGCAGGGGACACAGGTTCGTGCCCCGGTCCGGGAACATCCTACATGACGAGGAGTGGCTGGGCCCATGAGCCATGGCCACTGAGCCTGCGCGTCTGGAGCCTGTGCCCTGCAACGGGAGAGGCCACAACAGCGAGAGGCCCGCATACCACAAAAATAAATAAATAAATAAAAGAATATCCTTCTCTATCCTTATATTTACTAGCATGGTTTCTGATCATTAATCATAAAAGGTTTCTATGAGAGCATCAGGCTACTATGATGGTTTTAGTGATCCATAGTACCCAAATGCCATGGAATGTTCACTAGATAAACTATCTAAAGGATCTGTCAGTTACAGCTTTTGCATCTATCAATCTCCTCTCCATGTTATTTTCTCAGCTCTTGAAATCTTCTCATCCATTACTTGAAGCACACCTGCCTTCATAGGCAGAAGCACTTCTAGTCCTAGTACCCCTTGTTTAGTCTCTTAAGCACAGGGCTCCTGAATTTTATCCATTAGTGTAAAAACACACAAATCTGACTTGACAGTAACAAGTATGCTTCTGGCAAGGCTAGCTTCTCTCTGAAAAATCAGTAAGTTTGATATAGAATTTTAAAGGTGACTAAATGGCGGAACTATTTGATGGTGAGAACATTTCCAAATTTTCTGTGTAATATATAGAGAGCTTCTACAGAAGCAGACCTGCCACTGGACAAATGTACTTCTTTTACAGGAAAGCCAAGCAGAACTTGGACCAGAACATTACAGTGAAGGTTTTATATTTTTGAAGAGTGAGTGCACACACAAGACAGAGAGAGAGAAGGCTGTTCAGAAAAATATTTCTCATCATCTTCTTACCCTCAGCTATAAGAAAAACAAAAATAATGACAAAAAGATGATCAGGATGAGCCCTGTAACTTGAATTCTGTGGCCCCTTAACTGGAGTTTTGAGGTGAAGCATCAGTTTCACCTAAACTATTGAATGTTCCTTGCCCAACTTGCATGAAAATATTGCCCCTGTTTCTAAACAGAAATGTGCATGTTTGGAATAAATTTCATGTTTGCTCATTTTTCCCTTAGGAAGGGGAACAAGAAGAAGGTGACAGTGTCATAATTCTGTGGCCTTGCTGGACCACTGTAACATGGCTCAGTGGAGATGGGAAGGCTGTGGAAACAGCCCAGATATGGGGCTAATAGCACTAATTAATGTTTAAGCAAGTCTTAATCCTACGAGCCTAATGATCACAAGACAACCAATCATTTCGGGACAGGGCAGACAGGTAATCTAAATTCAGGACCTCTTGGAATCATGCATGTGGTGGGATGTGGTTCTTCTGTTTTGCCTAAACCATCTAACTCTGGCTAGGAGAATGGGAAATATAATCTAGTTTAGAGTGATTAGCCTGGCAAGGGTGAGTCAGGGTGCCAGGAATAGTTGAATTAAGGTGATAGATTCAATTTCCACAAAAATTGAATGAGTTAGGAAATCAAACAACATTTTGACAAGAAAACAGAGATAGAGTGTCAAAACAAGGTCCAATATATTCATAGATCTTGGTAATCATAAATTTAAGTCCAGACATTCCACAATTGTAGGCAAAATTTTAAAAATAATCCTCAGGATTGATTCAAGATTAGTGCTGGGTCGGCAAGTCTTGAATGTGTGGGGAAAAGATCTTAATACTTGAAACAACCAATCAACCAATCAGTCCAAGGCTTTTCAAACTCTAGGTCATAGAAACTGATGGGTGAAATGGAGGTTTATTTAAGTAAAGCAAATCCCCAAACATGCAACAGTGTGAAAATTTCTAACTAAAAGATACTAGAGAAGCTGCCTTTTTCAATAGCAAAATGAAATTAAGGTACATTTTCTCAACTTCAAAACTGTGCTAGGAAACTAATGAGACATACCCATAAAGCTAGGTTTATTTCATGACTCAGTTTTACTTGTATTCATTATTTGATTATTACATATATTTTAAATTTATATCCTGCCTTATTCTAAAATAGATTTTAAATTGATTTGCAAAGACATCATATAAAATAAAATGGAAGATCCTAAGTCTAGGTGCAGGAAAAGATGAGCAAACAAGAGTTAGGACAGTTTGAGCTAAAAAGGTGTTTTATAGATGATAGATAGATAGATAGATAGATAGATAGATAGATAGATAGATAGATAGATAGATAGATAGACTGATCCAGGCACTTCTGTAGATGAATATCTTATATCTTAGCTCTAGGCTTTCTAGCAAATATCTCAGAAATTTTATAATTCATATACTTCACCATATTCATAAGATAAAACTAAAATTATTTGCCCTATAGCACTATAGTTAAACTAAGGCTCAAAATGAATTTCTCCCAAGAGTCTTCAAGTAGATATGAATAATGTAAAAAACAATATGCTCAACAGACATGATAAGAAATGTGTTGCTGGATTTTACATATAAAGTACCTTTATTATGTAGAGGACTAACATTAATCATGAAAGTGATACTATTCAAACAGAATTGGTATGACCCAAACAAGCAGAGTGTATGTTAATACTGTCCTACTTTCCATTTTCTCTGAAGGATATGACATTTCTCCTTAGGGATAATTAATGGGGAAAAGATGATATATTTTCCTGTCACACTTTTTTGAGCTCCCAATAATAAGTTTTCTATGACTGGAACACCTTACCTTTACCGCCAGTTAAAATATAGGTAATTTGAAGTATTTACTGTACCATGTAAAATTTGATGCCTACCTGATGTTGTCTTATATTCTTGAATAATAAAAAGTATTTGGGGGCTCATCCAAGTTTGGGGGGTTTGAAGGTTTTACATGCTTGGAGCCTTATTTATACAAATATATTTTTTAAAATCTCATTTTTCTAAGTTAAAAAAATTGTGATCATGTGAACACATTGCTAGAATCTCACACAGGACACCAGAGATCTGTCCCCAATTATACTAAAACTCCTCTTGACATTTTTATCTTCAGAAACACTTTCTGCTGCCTTCATTGTGATGAAGTTGGGGGGAATCAGAGGAGAAGGAAATGGTTGAAAAAGTCATTTAGTTATTTTAATATTGGTGTCAAAAGTTGCAGACATTAGATAAAAACTAAAAAAAGAAAGAAAGAAAGAAAAACCTGAATAAACTATGGGCTTTAGTGAATGATAATATATCAACACTAAATTATTAATGGTTAGAAAATTACCATACTAAGGTAAGTGTTAATAACAGAGGAAACTGTTTTCAGGAAAAGGTAAAAATAATAATATAGGCTCAATTTTTCTGTGAATCAACAACTGTTCTAAAAATATAGCCTATTAATAAAAATATTAAACTTGTACTAGATAATAAAAAGATAAATTAAATTTAAAATGCCAAAGTATTTGAATAGATATTTCCCTAAAGATGTACAAAAGGCTATTAAGCATGTGAAAAGGTACCCAACATTAGTTAGGGTGATGCAGAATAAAATCACAATGATATACCTGAACTTCACATTCACCAGAATGCTTATAACAAATGAGATAATGTTATAGTGACTTTTACCTGTCTATTTGACTGTGTCAGGGATGCCCAGATATTCCATTGAACATTATTTCTGTGAAGGTTTTTCTGGGTGAGATTTACATTTGAATCAGTGGACTTATTAAAGTAGGTCACACTACCAAATGTGAGTGGTCATAATCCAATCTGCTGATGTCATGAATGAATCAAAAGGCAGAGGAAGTTGGAATTTGCCTCTTTTCTCCTGCCTCACTGTTGAGCTGGGACATCACATCTCATCTTCTCCCACCTTTGGACCTGGATTTACATCATGAGCTCCTCTAAAGGTACTCATGGTCTTAGGAATTGGACTAAATTATACCACAAGCTTTCCTGGACCTCTAGCTTGCATGGGATTTTTCAGCACTCATAACTATGGGAACAATTTCCTCTTAATTTCCTTTTATATTCCTTGGTTCTGTTTCTCTAGAGAGCCCTAATACAGACAGTAACATGTGTCAACATGGATGTAGAAAAATTGGAATTCACATTCTTTGCAGGTGGAAAAGTATTATAAATTGGTACAGCTACTTTGGAAAACTGTTTGGCAGTTTAAAAATAGAGCTGCCATATAATCTAGCAAGTCTAATCTTAAACTTCCAACCAAGAGGCAAGAGAACATACATCCACACAAAAACATGTATATAAATGTTCACAGCAGCATTATTCCTAATAGCTAAAAATTGGAAATAACTCAAATGTCCATTTACTGATAAACTGATAAATACAGTGATATATGTCTATACAGTGGAATACTATTTGACAATAGAAAGAATGCAGTATTGATACGTGATACAGTAAGGATGAAAATTATGTTACGGGAAAGAAGCTAGTCACAAAATATGATATTGTATGATTCTCTTTTTATATGAAACATACAAAATAAGAAAATCTATCAGGAAAGAAATTAGTGGTTTCCTATGACTGATGAAGATGAAAGAGGGTGTTAGGGAAGTACTGCTAAATTATGGTGATGATTCCATCATTCTGTAAACATACTTAAAATCATTCAACTGTACACCTCAGTAGGTGAACTTTATCCTATGTAAAGTATATATCAGTGAAGATGTCACAGAAAGGTAATTGTAAATGTTTCCTTTCAGATCGAAATATGGCTGGAACTAGTGAAGACCATAGGATCAATACATGCTTAGCAAATTGTCCCTTTCTCTATTTCCCCGAGAATTCATGAGGCCAAAGCTTTTGCAGAAATTGTATCTGACTCTTCTGATGGTGTGTGTTGCCCTGAATCCTCTTTTAGCATATCCCTTAACTCTAATCAGGATTATCAATGGTTTGGGGATTCCCTGGTGATCCAGTGGTTAGGACTCCATGCTTTCACTGCCGAGAGACCAGGTTCAATCCCTGGTTGGAGAACTAAGATCCTGCAAACCTCCTGGCCAAAAAAAAAAAAAAAAAAAAGGAATATCAGTGGTTCAAGAGAGTTTCTGCAAGACTTATTTCAGAGACATAAACCTTCCCTAGAGTTCATCAGAAAGTTACATTTTTTCCCCTCTTAGAAAGAGAGAGAAACAAACAAACTAAGGCAAACAAACCCAACAATGACTGTTAAGTATATGTTCAAGTAAATAATTAAACTACACCATGCCATCCATCTTTTTTAACATTATTGCAAAAGATGGAACATTAAAAACTTGCTAAATTCCCTTGAGAATCTTCTATTCAAAAATTTTGTGTGATGTGGTTACTGGAGAGCAGTTGACCTGTCTGGAAGAAGGGAGTGAATCCCTGACTGTGTGTCCTTACCGTTAACTATATCTGTTCAAAGACTAAATATAAAAGCATCCACTGCTTCCCTATAGAAGAAAAACATGTACTTATAAGAAAAACACTCTGTTGCACTCCCCACACCAAAGCTGGGCTAGATTCAAGGGTATAGAACATAAAGAGCCAGTTTTAAGAAAACACTATAAAACTGATTGTGCAAGCAACTATATATTTAAAATGAGAAAAGAAATCAAAACGTACTAAAAGTTTAAAGGGCTCACAAATTAAAAAGCTAGGAAAAAGTAGCATATTTTTATTAATTAACAGCCTGATATGCTTCTATAACACTTCTACTATAGTAATTTTGGCTGCATATTCTGATCACCCTCTAATATGAAAATGTTTTATGATATTTTCTTTAAGAGAAAACATTTCAGTCTTTTCTTTAGTATACTAGATACATTTTTTATTATTATATTACTGATCATTTAGAAAAATAGCTTTGGGCTTCATAGTAAAGTTTTATGATGTCATACAACCTTTTAGAATTGTTAAACTTGGGGAAATTCCTAACAAAATATTTTTTGGTGTATGAGCTGTAAGATTTCAAGGTGTTTCAAAATTTTTCTTCAGTGACTAATCTTCAGTATTCACTCATTAACTACTTTGTCTTTAATATTTTATGGAAAAGACATTTTATTACTTTATGTTACCTCCACTGGTGTTGGTCTTATATGTCAAATGAACAATTCATTTAAATTTGTGATATATTTTCTTATGATTAATTCCTTCATATGAATGGATTCACAAAACCCAAACCTTATTTGTTAATTATTTTTGGAATTTGTCTCTTATTCTTAGTGAATTATTATATTTAATATTATCAAATTTCTGTGACAATTTACTTCATAATATCAAAATGTTTTCTATTAATTACACTAATTATATTTATTATTATTGCACATTTCATTTATTTCCAATCTGAATTTTTCCTCAGTTATTCAATAAACAAATATTAATCCAACAAAAACGTCTCCTTTCATAAGTGTCCAAACTAGGCATCTGTTATTTCTCCTGTTTTATAATAACATTCCAAAATGTCTTTTAGAATTGCAATTGAATGACATATTTAAGCCATATCAACTTTTAAAATAAACTTTAGCATTTTATTTGTGTTTGGGTTTCACTTCTCAGATTTTGAAAATATGTTTTAGAATGCTTAAAATGGTTTTATTCTCATATTGAAAAGCCTGAACAGCTTTATAATGGGCAAATAATCTTATTACACTTAAAAAAAAATACATACTGGCAGCTAGATGAACTTGAAACAAGAACACATAAAAAATTGCAAGGTAACAAGAGCCAACAAATTTAGATACTGTGAAGGTAGCTTTTTCTCTGATTACATTAAGAGAATAATCGGTATAAGCACATATTATACATATCCTGGGTTTCACAACTTTGTATGAGTGAGAAATCCAGGCCATAGACATGTTTCTGGAACATATTCTAACATTAAGAAAGTTGGCAATAACTTAAAAAGATATGGAAGTTACTCTGAACATAAATGAATAAGGCTAACTCCTAACCATGCCCCCAAATCATTTTCCAATAGTTGGATCTCCAGAATAACTATAGCCACTTCAAAAGTCACCCACAAGAGAGGAAGTGTGCAGACTGGAGACCAAAGTTGAAAGAGGCAGTATTCTTAAACAATTGTGGTTAAAATCTTTATTTTGCATATTTTGTAAAAATGTGCTTATGTAAATCCATTGTTAGGATCACTTAGCCACAAAGTGAACAAGCTTCAGGTGGTGAAGAGTCAAGAACAATAAGACATAGAGAAAAGGGAGAAATCATATAAAAAAAGACTGAAATGAATGTGATCAAAATAAGTATATTTAACTAATATTTTGAGTAGGGATTAAAGATTATTGGAGTAAACTTTGAATAGTGTCTAGGATTCTTCTTATCCTGAACATTTTCTTACTGTGTTTAGAAAATTCCACATTAGGTGAAATCTAGAGAAAGGGGTTATACCTGACATTAGCAGCCAAGAATACATGTATTCAAATTCTATTGCTGATCTATATTAGTTTTCTAAAGCTGCATAACAAATTACTAAAAAAATTAGTGTCCTAAAACAATATACATTTATTACCTCACAGTATATGTACGTAAAGAATCCAGGCACAGCTTAGTTGGTCCTTTGCTTAGGGTCACACCTGGTTGCAATAAATTTGTCAACTGGGCTTCATTCTTATCTGGAGGCTCAAATGGAAAATAATCTGTTTCCAGATTCACTCATGTTTTTGGGAAAATTCATTTCATTGTGGCCCTGTGACTGTGACCCTCAGCATCTAAAGGTCAACTGCAGATTCTTGCCATGTGACCCTCTCCATAGGCAGTTCGTAGTGTACAGTATTACTTCTTCCAGACCAGCAGGAGACTATTCTGCTAGCACAGACTTTTGTATGGTGTAAGTCTTAATCATGTGTGTGATGGCCCCTTTGCCATATTCTATTGTTAGAAGCAGGTCACTGTTCCCAGCCACACTCAAGAGGAGAGAATTATACAACGTGTACCACCAGGGGAAGGAAATACCAGGGAATATCTTAGAATTCCTCATACCACAGTATGGAGATTATATTGATTCACAGTGATTTTGTGTTCTTTAAAAAATTATCTGATAATAGCAGGCACTGATGTCAAGTAAATTCTGATTAAGTTTGAGGGGACAAAAATCAAGTTTGGGAAACATTTGACATCCATTCATCAAAACTGAAAATTTTTATGAGTACCTCACCACATATGTTCTTATTTTACTTTTGGCTTTAGTAAAATGTTTATTTTTATTTATTAATGCCACTCTTATAGGACAGCAGCAAAAATGCAGTGTTCTTCTTGAGTAACTGCACCAAGGCAAGTTGATATTTGAAAGAAAAGACTCTGGCTCTTCCACTAAGAGAGAGAATCTGTAAATAATATTAATTGTAAGAGTCTGCCAATACTTCATTGCCATTTTTCCTTGAAGAAATCAAAATTTAAAGAGAATATAGAGTTTATTTAAGAAATGCACTGTGTATTATGGAAACAAAGCTAAGTTTAACAACTAATTCTGCTCATATGTGTCCTGGAAGTTTTCAAAAAGAGGTGAAATTTAGACTGAATTGTTAGGATTGGATAAATGGAGAAAAGGGGATGGGGAAGTAGCACAGAAAAAAGAATCAGCATGTGCAAAGGTTAATAGATTGAAAGAAAATGGCTTACTTGAGGTATATTGAAGAGTTAGTCAGGTTTATGTTTAGGAATCAGAAGAGAGGAGCAGAGTAATGTCCAACTAGATAGGGAGCAGTTCAAGAAAAAGCATGCATTTTCAGCTAAACAGTAGTACTTGATACTTTAGGCAACGGAATTTGTTCTAAGTGGTGGCTGGATAATAATATCTATATACTCAAAAAGCAATTCACTAGCATGGGAAGAATATCTGAGAAGAGATGGATTTGCAAAATAGGGAAAAAATGATTGATAGTAATAAGTATTTATACTTCTGAGAAAGTTCATTCTTTAAAAAAAATAAAATTAAAAAGGTCATCATTGCCTGATATCTGAGGAATTCCTTAGCGATATTAGGGAAGTGATGGATTAAAGTGAATAGTTGAAAAAACAGACTCTAAAATTATAACCAGGAAGATGAGAAGTAAAAGAAAGAACAGTTTCCTGCATGCAAGGGGTAATTTAATATAATCAATGTATGTTCTTAGCCATGTCTAACAAATTAGTGCTGGAATTTCCATTAATTAACATTATGAATTTTAAGGCAAGTTTCCATGAATTTCTGTATTGCATCTACCAGAGATAATATATGTCAGGAATTCAGTTTCCAGATACTGAAGGAGTTTTTTTTTAAAAAAAGTCGGTGGCAGTTGGGATAAAGAGGAAGAATAACTATGTATAACATTTAGCTGAAGAATAATTATTTGACTATGTAGAGTAAGTAGGAGGGAAACATTGAAGATAAGCCTTATGTTTCTAGCTTAAGCAGATCAGCTAAGGTTATGTCCTTAACAGACATAGCGTACAAAAGAGGACAAGAAAATGTGGTGGGCTCCTACTGCTGGTACTTAGAAAAATATATCTAAAGGATTCAAATCAAAAGAGAAAACTCTCAGTTGCAAATTGGAGAAAGAATGAGATGCAGTGTTATGGTCTAAAATGAATCTGTTAAAATCAGTTATTTTCCTTATTTTATTCATTCAACTTTCAAAAATTAACTCTGCAAGGGTGAAAGCATCTTTTACCTGTAAAAAAAATTATATTGTTTTATATCCTTAGTGGGTTAAATGAAGAAAAAGTGGGAGTGTTTACATAGAAGTGAACTAGAGCATTGAAACATCTATGAAAGCTCAGATCTTCAAGTGACTATACACACTTCTCTACAACAAACATTTTAACAAGTGAATCCTTTAGAATGTAAATAATGTGGAGATTACATGAAATAATCTGTTTTGGCTTTCTGTTGTTGTGTGACAAAACTCCCTAACATTCAGTGGCTTAAAGCAGGTGACGGCAACCTATGCCCATGGGCCAAACCCTGCCCAGGGTTCCTTAGTATTCAGCCCATGGGTGAAGAATGGCTTTTACATTTTCTAAAGGATTGTAGAATTTTTTAAAAAGTTTGAAAAAATTGCATGTGGCTCACATATATACCTTTACATAAATATTTGCTGACAACTGGCCTAAAATAATCACAAGTCTTTGTCATGATTTTGCAGTTCAGACAGGGCTGGACAGGGATGACTTCTCACTGCTTGCAAGGCTTTGCTTGGAGTGTTCAAAATGGCCTCAGTCATGTGACCAGCAGTTGATCCTTGACCTTGGCAGGGAGCTCAGCTGGAGCTGCCAGCTGGAAAAGCTGGTGACTGGGAATTCATTTGGAGTTGTCAGTTGAGAGGGTTTGTATATCTGGAATCCTCTCTTTGCGTGATCTTTTAGGGCCTCTTCATGTTGTTGCTTGAGCTTCCTTATAGCATGGTGTTTGAGTTTTAAAAAAGGAGCCTTCTAAGAGAGCTGACAGCAGAAAATTCAAATATCTAAAGATCCAACCTCAGAAGTTACAGAGCGTCCCTTTAGATCCTTTCTGTTAATTGAAGGCCATCACATTACCAGACGTCTTCAGGGGAAAGGGAAATAGAAACCACATATTGATGGAAGAAATGGCAAAGGATATCCCTCTTTAATTTACCAGATAGTCCTCAGAATAAAGCTATTATTGGAAACTCTTAATAAAGTAGAACTTCACAAAATTTAATAAATAAAGATGTAATTTAGTTTTGATGAGAAGAGTCAGAATACGCAAGGATAATTTGAATTTTATGCTGTTAGGTAAGTATTTCTAGACCATCAAGTTTCTCTATTTTTCTGGTTCTAAACAAAATAAAAAACTAACACAGTCCTTTGTATTTACAAAATAATTTGTTTCAACAACTTCTCCATTTATTCATTTTTTCTTATTAAATCTAATGCAGAGGTTAAACTGCAATATTAGGAATTATATATATAATTTTATATTAACATACCAGAGAGGTAATTCTATCAAGATTTGATGTGACATTTGTGAGTTAAAGTATATTAGTTCACGAATTAGTACAGATTAAAAAATAGAAGTTCAAAAAAAATACCATCATTTTGTAGTACAGGTTACAGAGATTATCATGTGAGAGAAAATTAATAAGGACAATTAAATATTTTGTAAAAATTAAGGTTTTAAAATTAACAAGTTAATTAATTTGTTAAATGTCTCTAGCAAATAAATATTTGTATCTTATAGACTTCTGCTTTTCTTTAAAATATGTAATTTCTCTATCTATTAATAGAAGTGGTGATAAATTTGTGGAAGGAATATTTGGATATTTTCTTTGTTAAGTTCATTACCAGAAATCATTAAGAAAGTTGTTAGTAAATTATGTTTGTGCTGGACCTTAAACTAAGGAAAAAAAAGTCATTTAATCAAATTATTATTTTTCTGATAACATGACCAGTTTTAGGTTTGTATGAGGTTATAATTCCTATTTCTATAGTTGTGAATTAAAACTCATTTTTAGTAATACAGTTTACTTAAAAGCATGCATTACAAATAACACACACACACACACATATCTCCAGATGTAAGTGTGCCTATGTGCAAAAAAACAAAATGTCACATACAGAGTATTAATACATGTTTCTTATTATGATTCAATGGAGAGAAATTTACTGGTTTGTATGGTAACAAATTAGCCTGCCACAGTTTCATAAATGCTGACATAGATTCAAGACTCCTGGGTCACAGACAAAGGACTTTATTATTATATTAGAGCAAACACTATGAGCTTCATATTTACATTGTTTTTCATACACCAGAAATCCAATGGAGGCAGATCAGGTGGGTCTAGGTGGATGCTGAAAATGTTGCGATTTGCATCACAGCTGAGAAACCTGAGTTTAGGAAACACCAAACTTTTATTATGAGATGCCAGTAAACTTGCCCAAGCTTTGCCTAGTGGGAAGACATTATCTTTATTAAACTTTAACACACCTGCCTTCTGCTCTGGAGGGAGACACTCTCTCTGTCTTAGAAGGCTATTCCTTATGCAAACATCAGTAAAAAGGTAGTCTAGAAAAAGGCTATCAGTGTCTCTGGCCACCTGATATGCAGAAATACAAAAGACCCACTGAGAATTGTCTTCCAACATAGATTTTAGTCCTCTTACTCTTCAGTTTAAAACATGAAGTGTGTGTGTTAGTGCAAAAAAATACATCATACAATCATTTAGTTTTCTAAAAAAGCATGAGGATTTGATGAATAGCAACAGCACTATAACTCATTAATTTAAAACAATCCTTGATATTGAACTTTCCACATTAATTTTTTATGTTAGCCTGATTACCATAGAAAAGTAATTTTGGAATATCTGTCTCTATTCTAGGTCACTATCATTTTTTTTTAAAAAAAACCTTCCTTTATTAGCAGAATACCTTAAAACTCAATAGCATTTTTGTTGTGGGTTGTGGGTTCATGAGCTGGAAGTATGTTGACTCTGAATATTTGATTTGGAAGCTCTTTATGGAAATTAGGTTGCCAATAGTAATGTACTAGATCATGATTTGCAGGCAATTAAACCTAATAGTCACGTAGACCAATTGAACTGCTGATTAGTGAATAAATACATACTTTTCTTACATTTTGTTTCAATCTCTCTGTGGAATATGTGCTCAAGCAAAAAGAAAATTAACTGAGAGCTTGGAGAACATTTATATGATTCTATATCTTTTAAGAGTAGTGTGACCAGGGGCTTCCCTGGTGGTGCAGTGGTTGAGAATCTGCCTGCTAATGCAGGGGACACGGGTTCGAGCCCTGGTCTGGGAAGATCCCACATGCCGCGGAGCAACTAGGCCCGTGAGCCACAACTACTGGGCCTGCGCGTCTGGAGCCTGTGCTCCGCAACAAGAGAGGCCGCGATAGTGAGAGTCCAGCGCACCGCGATGAAGAATGGCCCCCGCTTGCCACAATTAGAGAAAGCTCTCATACAGAAATGAAGACCCAACACAGCCAAAAGTAAAAAACAAACAAAAAAAAAGAGTAGTGCGACCATATAATTTATTATTCAAACCAAAATCATTTTGAGAATGAATGAAGATGCTATTAATCTTTAACACCATGACAACATATATAAATCTGGATTTTATTAGATCGACCAGGATGTATAGCCACCTTTCTTAAAATCCCCAAATTTTATCACCATCTGTAAGATTTGTTTTTTGTCTCTAAATGATCTCACAGACATATATCAGTGGATATTCAGTTCTTATTAAAGAAGCCTGGAAATGACAAACATTTTAAAGGATGTCACATCTTCAGTGTGTTTTGGAATATTAGGCAGATTCAACGTTTTCTTATTTCTCCCTATCCAAGTTCACATAAGTTCTTTTTAATATTCATAGCTTACATCATGAAGTTCCATGTTTACTGTTCATTTTTCTGCACCAAGCACTGTGCTGTGAACTTTCCATCAATTATTTTATTTCATCCTCACTCCATTCTGTCCTAGATGTTCCAATATTCTCACCATTTTATAGGTGAAGAAACTAAGCCTATGGAGCCTGTGATATGTGCAAATTCCCACAGTCTATATGGGGTGGAGCCAGGTTTTGAACCCAGCCAAGCTGATTCTACAATCTGTGTTTATAACAGCTATACCATTTGTGATTATACATGGCCTTAATATCAGCAGGTTAACTCTGTTCCTCAGCCATGTATTTGATTTGAGATGGATAATCAGGGAGAAGCACTAACAATTTTAGTATACGATTACTGGATGATGGGGAAATGGTTGGCCATTTAAATCTGTTCATTTTGCACAAAACAAGTAGTGACAAAAGATGACCTATTCATGGATACTGATGAGCCAAAGTGAGTTGGAATAACTGAATTGTTTGATTCCTTTGCTTTAACCAAAACACAGTTTCCCAGATTTCTGAAGTACGGATCCCATTACTTAGGTTTACCAGCTGAATCATATTTTGCTAGTGAATGTAGAAAATTTAGCCAGTGATGAATGGATAAATTCTACCCCTGGGGAAGACAAAAGTGAAATTCTCTTGAAATCACCCATAAGCTTCCTGTCCCTTCTATTATGCTGATTTATACCTTAATCTGCTAGATGAGACTATAAAATGAAGATGTGAACCTACAAAACTGAGTCAGTTAAAGAAGAATATTATGCATATACCTCCTTGTTCATTAGGAATGTGTCTAGAGAGTTACTCTTTTATTCAGCCTTCAAACAGTTGAAAAGAAATCACAACAAAGCCCAGTCCAGATGGGCTAACAGTCTATGACAAGAGTACCAACATAGGCATCAAAAAAAAAAAAAAAAAAAACTGATCATGAGGACCTCCTACATGGGGCAGGTGGTTGGATAATGAGTGGTAAAAAGAAAATGATTCTTCATTATAGTCTCAAATTAAGGTCTGTTCAAATTAGGTCCATTAAAAATGCACTCTGCTTCACTGGGACGTATCACTCTGAGCTCCACATCTGGACAACTATGTAGAAACCTAGACTGGAAACTAGATTAAAGTATTATGATTCTGACATAAGAGAGACTTGAAGTCACTAAGTCTAACTAAAGAGCAAGTAGATCCACTGGGTCTGACCGTACTCCCTCAGAGACATCCCTATTAGTACAAACACATTTGTAGCCGAAAGGGGATCAGAACAAACATGTTTATGGTACAGCTTTTACTCAGTCTTATTAAAGACCCTTCTCTTACTATTATCCCTTAAATCAGACCCTCACTTTTAACCTTTCCCTCAATAGTCCATAACCCAAAACAATCTGTACCACTCTTTTTTCCCCATGACATTTATCAGGTATAAATGTAGCATTTAACTGTGATTCAGTGTTGTCTATTATTTCAGTGAAAAGTCTCATCTGAGGCAAGGATGGAACTTGTATATATAAAGGGGGTGATGCCAGAGTCTGCCCACTGAAGGGGATCAGAGTCTTGGATGAAAAAGCTACTCACCAATTACAAAGTTGCATATTAAGTGCTGCAATCATGTTCTGCATAGGATTGAGGGAACAGATGTGGAAGATTTCCCATGAGTGACAATATTTAAGCTGAATTTGCAAGGTGGTTTTTGGTGATACATATAGAACTGGGGAAACTCACTTTCTTAAAAGGCATTAGCATATATAAGATACAAATGCATGATACTAGAATATAAGTTGTGTAACATAGTAAGGATGTATTTTATTTACTCAAGCATAGAAAATTGTCTGACATGAAGTAGGCATTTGAGTAATATTTGTTGAATAAATGACACAATATGGTGAATTTGAGCAACTGCAACTGCAATTGTTTGATACTGCTGAAGAAGAGAGATCTGGGACAAGAGCTAGCTCTGCTGTGTTTAGGTAGCAGTACAGTCTTTTTTTTTTTTTTTTTTTTTTTATGTCTTTGCCTTTTAATTCCTTTATTAATTTTTTTTAACATCTTTATTGGGGTATAATTACTTTACAATGGTGTGCTAGTTTCTGCTTTACAACAAAGCGAATCAGTTATACATACACATATGTTCCCATATCTCCTCCCTCCTGCGTCCCCCTCCCTCCCACCCTCCCTATCCCACCCCTCCAGGCCGTCACAGATCACCGAGCCAATATCCCCGTGCCATGCGGCTGCTTCCCTCCAGCTATCTACCTTACTACGTTTGTTAGTGTGTATATGTCCATGACTCTCTCTCGCCCCGTCACAGCTCACCCTTCCCCCTCCCCATAACCTCAAGTCCGTTCTCTAGGAGGTCTGTGTCTTTATTCCTGCCTTACCCCTAGGTTCTTCATAACATTTTTTTTTCTTAAATTCCATATATATGTGTTAGCATACTGTATTTGTCTTTTTCGTTCTGACTTACTTCACTGTGTATGACAGACTCTAAGTCTATCCACCTCATTACAAATAGCTCAATTTCGTTTCTTTTTATGGCTGAGTAATATTCCATTGTATATATGTGCCACATCTTCTTTATCCATTCATCCGATGATGGGAACTTAGGTTGTTTCCATCTCCGGGCTATTGTAAATAGAGCTGCAATGAACATTTTGGTACATGACTCTTTTTGAATTTCGGTTTTCTCAGGGTATATGCCCAGTAGTGGGATTGCTGGGTCATATGGTAGTTCTATTTGTAGTTTTTTAAGGAACCTCCATACTGTTCTCCATAGTGGCTGAACCAATTCACATTCCCACCAGCAGTGCAAGAGGGTTCCCTTTTCTCCACACCCTCTCCAGCATTTATTGTTTCTAGATTTATTGATGATGGCCATTCTGACTGGTGTGAGATGATATCTCATTGTAGTTTTGATTTGCATTTCTCTAATGATTAATGATGTTGAGCATTCTTTCATGTGTTTGTTGGCAGTCTGTATATCTTCTTTGGAGAAATGTCTATTTAGGTCTTCTGCCCATTTTTGGATTGGGTTGTTTGTTTTTTTGTTGTTGAGCTGCATGAGCTGCTTGTAAATTTTGGAGATTAATCCTTTGTCAGTTGCTTCATTTGCAAATATTTTCTCCCATTCTGAGGGTTGTCTTTTGGTCTTGTTTATGGTTTCCTTTGCTGTGCAAAAGCTTTGAAGTTTCATTAGGTCCCATTTGTTTATTTTTGTTTTTATTTCCATTACTCTAGGGGGTGGGTCAGAAAGAATCTTGCTGTGATTTATGTCATAGAGTGTTCTGCCTATGTTTTCCTCTAATAGTTTGATAGTTTCTGGCCTTATATTTAGGTCTTTAATCCATTTTGAGCTTATTTTTGTGTATGGTGTTAGGGAGTGTTCTAATTTCATTCTTTTACATGTACCTGTCCAGTTTTCCCAGCACCATTTATTGAAGAGGCTGTCCTTTTTCCACTGTACATTCCTGCCACCTTTATCAAAGATAAGGTGTCCATATGTGCATGGGTTTATCTCTGGGCTTTCTATCCTGTTCCATTGATCTATCTTTCTGTTTTTGTGCCAGTACCATACTGTCTTGATAACTGTAGCTTTGTAGTATAGTCTGAAGTCAGGGAGCCTGATTCCTCCAGTTCCTTTTTTTGTTCTCAAGATTGCTTTGGCTATTCGGGGTCTTTTGTGTTTCCATACAAATTGCGAAATTTTTTGTTCTAGTTCTGTGAAAAATGCCAGTGGTAGTTTGATAGGGATTGCATTGAATCTATAGATTGCTTTGGGTAGTAGAGTCATTTTCACAATGTTGATTCTTCCAATCCAAGAACATGGTATATGTCTCCATCTATTTGTATCATCTTTAATTTCTTTCATCAGTGTCTTATAGTTTTCTGCATACAGGTCTTTTGTCTCCTTAGGTAGGTTTATTCCTAGATATTTTATTCTTTTTGTTGCAATGGTAAATGGGAGTGTTTTCTTGATTTCACTTTCAGATTTTTCATCATTAGTATATAGGAATGCCAGAGATTTCTGTGCATTAATTTTGTATCCTGCTACTTTACCAAATTCATTGATTAGCTCTAGTAGTTTTCTGGTAGCATCTTTAGGATTCTCTATGTATAGGATCATGTCATCTGCAAACAGTGACAGCTTTACTTCTTCTTTTCCGATTTGCATTCCTTTTATTTCCTTCTCTTCTCTGATTGCTGTGGCTAAAACTTCCAAAACTATGTTGAATAAGAGTGGTGAGAGTGGGCACCCTTGTCTTGTTCCTGATCTTAGTGGAAATGCTTTCAGTTTTTCACCATTGAGGATGATGTTTGCTGTGGGCTTGTCGTATATGGCCTTTATTATGTTGAGGAAAGTTCCCTCTATGCCTACTTTCTGCAGGGTTTTTATCATAAATGGGTGTTGAATTTTGTCAAAAGCTTTCTCTGCATCTATTGAGATGATCATATTGTTTTTCTCCTTCAGTTTGTTAATATGGTTTATCACATTGATAGATTTGCGTATATTGAAGAATCCTTGCATTCCTGGAACAAACCCCACCTGATCATGGTGTATGATCCTTTTAATGTGCTGTTGGATTCTGTTTGCTAGTATTTTGTTGAGGATTTTTGCATCTATGTTCATCAGTGATATTGGTCTGTAGTTTTCTTTCTTTGTGACATCCTTGCCTGGTTTTGGTATCAAGGTGATGGTGGCCTCGTAGAATGAGTTTGGGAGTGTTCCTCCCTCTGCTATATTTTGGAAGAGTTTGAGAAGGATAGGTGTTAGCTCTTCTCTAAATGTTTGATAGAATTCGCCTGTGAAGCCATCTGGTCCTGGGCTTTTCTTTGTTGGAAGATTTTTAATCACAGTTTCAATTTCAGTGCTTGTGATTGGTCTGTTCATATTTTCTATTTCTTCCTGATTCAGTCTTGGCAGGTTGTGCATTTCTAAGAATTTGTCCATTTCTTCCAGATTGTCCATTTTATTGGCATAGAGTTGCTTGTAGTAATCTCTCATGATCTCTTTTATTTCTGCAGTGTCAGTTGTTACCTCTCCTTTTTCATTTCTAATTCTATTGATTTGAGTCTTCTCCCTTTTTTTCTTGATAAGTCTGGCTAGTGGTTTATCTATTTTGTTTATCTTCTCAAAGAACCAGCTTTTAGTTTCATTGATCTTTGCTATTGTTTCCTTCATTTCTTTTTCATTTATTTCTGATCTAATTTTTATGATTTCTTTCCTTCTGCTAGCTTTGGGGTTTTTTTGTTCTTCTTTCTCTAATTGCTTGAGGTGCAAGGTTAGGTTGTTTATTCTAGATGTTTCCTGCTTCTTAAGGTGGGCTTGTATTGCTATAAACTTCCCCCTTAGAACTGCTTTTGCTGCATCCCACAGGTTTTGGGTCGTTGTGTCTCCATTGTCATTTGTTTCTAGGTATTTTTTGATTTCCTCTTTGATTTCTTCAGTGATCACTTCATTATTAAGTAGTGTATTGTTTAGCCTCCATGTGTTTGTATTTTTTACAGATCTTTTCCTGTAATTGATATCTAGTCTCATGGCGTTGTGGTCAGAAAAGATACTTGATACAATTTCAATTTTCTTAAATTTGCCAAGGCTTGATTTGTGACCCAAGATATGATCTATCTTGGAGAATGTTCCGTGAGCACTTGAGAAAAATGTGTATTCTGTTGTTTTTGGATGGAGTGTCCTATAAATATCAATTAAGTCCATCTTGTTTAATGTATCATTTAAAGCTTGTGTTTCCTTATTTATTTTCATTTTGGATGATCTGTCCATGGGTGAAAGTGGGGTGTTTAAGTCCCCTACTATGAATGTGTTACTGTCAATTTCCCCTTTTATGGCTGTTAGTATTTGCCTTATGTATTGAGGTGCTCCTATGTTGGGTGCATAAATATTTACAATTGTTATATCTTCTTCTTGGATCGATCCCTTGATCATTATGTAGTGTCCTTCTTTGTCTCTTTTAATAGTCCTTATTTTAAAGTCTATTTTGTCTGATATGAGAATTGCTACTCCAGCTTTCTTTTGGTTTCCATTTGCATGGAATATCTTTTTCCATCCCCTTACTTTTAGTCTGTATGTGTCTCTAGGTCTGAAGTGGGTCTCTTGTAGACAGCATATGTAAGGGTCTTGTTTTTGTATCCATTCAGCTAATCTGTGTCTTTTGGTGGGAGCATTTAGTCCATTTACATTTAAGGTAATTATCGATATGTATGTTCCTATTCCCATTTTCTATATTGTTTTGGGTTCGTTATTATAGGTCTTTTCCTTCTCTTGTGTTTCTTGCCTAGCGAAGATCCTTTAGCATTTGTTGTAAAGCTGGTTTGGTGGTGCTGAACTCTCTCAGCTTTTGCTTGTCTGTAAAGGTTTTTATTTCTCCATCAAATCTGAATGAGATCCTTGCTGGGTAGAGTAGTCTTGGTTGCAGGTTTTTCTCCTTCATCACTTTCAGTATGTCCTGCCACTCCCTTCTGGCTTGTAGGGTTTCTGCTGAAAGATCAGCTGTTAACCTTATGGGGATTCCCTTATGTGTTATTTGTTGTTTTTCCCTTGCTGCTTTTAATATGCTTTCTTTGTATTTAATTTTTGACAGTTTGATTAATATGTGTCTTGGCGTATTTCTCCTTGTATTTATCCTGTATGGGACTCTCTGTGCTTCCTGGACTTGATTAACTATTTCCTTTCCCATATTAGGGAAGTTTTCAACTATAATCTCTTCAAATATTTTCTCAGTCCCTTTCTTTTTCTCTTCTTCTTCTGGAACCCCTATAATTCGAATGTTGGTGCATTTAATGTTGTCCCAGAGGTCTCTGAGACTGTCCTCAGTTCTTTTCATTCTTTTTTTCTTTATTCTGCTCTGCAGTAGTTATTTCCACTATTTTATCTTCCAGGTCACTTATCCGTTCTTCTGCCTCAGTTATTCTGCTATTGATCCCCTCTAGAGTATTTTTAATTTCATTTATTGTGTTGTTCATCATTGCTTGTTTCATCTTTAGTTCTTCTAGGTCCTTGTTAACTGATTCTTGCATTTTGTCCATTCTATTGTCCATTCTATCTCCAAGATTTCGGATCAACCTTACTATCATTATTCTGAATTCTTTTTCAGGTAGACTGCCTATTTCCTCTTCATTTGTTAGGTCTGGTGCATTTTTATCTTGCTCCTTTATCTGCTGTGTGTTTTTCTGTTTTCTCATTTTGCTTATCTTACTGTGTTTGGGGTCTCCTTTTTGCAGGCTGCAGGTTCGTAGTTCCTCCTGTTTTTGATGTCTGTCTCCAGTGGCTAAGGTTGGTTCAGTGGGTTGTGTAGGCTTCCTGGTGGAGGGGACTAGTGCCTGTGTTGTGGTGGAAGAGGCTGGATCTTGTCTCTCTAGTGGGCAGGTTCACATCTGGTGGTGTGTTTTGGGGTGTCTGTGGCCTTATTATGATTTTAGGCAGCCTCTCTGCTAATGGGTGGGGTTGTGTTCCTGTTTTGCTAGTTGTTTGGCACAGGTTGTCCAGCACTGTGGCTTGCTGGTCGTTGAGTGAAGCTGGGTGCTGGTGTTAAGATGGAGGTCTCTGGGAGATTTTCGCCGTTTGATATTATCTGGAGCTGGGAGGTCTCTTGTGAACCAGTGTCTTGAAGTTGGCTCTCCTACCTCAGAGGGAGAGCCCTGCCTCCTGGCTGGAGCACCAAGAGCCTTTCATCCACACGGCTCAGAATAAAAGGGAGAAAAAGTAGAGGGAATTAGTAGACGTATGAGGAAAGAAAGAAGGAAAGGAGGGAAGGAAGGAAGGAAGGAAGGAAGGAAGAAAGAAAGAAAGAAGCAAAGAAGGAAAGAAGGCAAGAAGGAATGAAAGGAGGGAGGGAGGGAGGGAGGAAGGAAGGAGGGAAAGAAGGAAAAACAAAAAGAAAGAAGATACAGTAAAAATAAAATAAAGTATAATAAAGTTATTGAATTAAAAAATTCTTAATTAGAAAAAAAAAAAAAAAAGGACGGATAGAACCTTAGGACAAATGTTGGAAGCAAAGCTGTACAGACAAAGTCTTACACAGAAGCGTACACATACACCCTCACAAAAAGAGGTAAAGGGGGAAAAATCATAAATCTTGCTGTCAGAGACCACCTCCTCAATTTGGGGTGATTCGTTGTCTAAAGGAGGGAAGGAAGGAGGGAAGGAAGGAAGGAAGGAAGGAAGAAAGAAAGAAGCAAGGAAGGAAAGAAGGCAAGAAGGAACGAAAGGAGGGAGGGAGGAAGGAAGGAAGGAGGGAAAGAAGGGAAAACAGAAAGAAGATACAGTAAAAATAAAATAGAGTATAATAAAGTTATTGAATTAAAAAATTCTTAATTAGAAAAAAAAAAAGGGACGGATAGAACCTTAGGACAAATGTTGGAAGCAAAGCTATACAGACAAAGTCTTACACAGAAGCGTACACATACACCCTCACAAAAAGAGGTAAAGGGGGAAAAATCATAAATCTTGCTGTCAGAGACCACCTCCTCAATTTGGGATGATTCGTTGTCTAAAGGAGGGAAGGAAGGAAGGAAAGAAAGAAAGAAAGAAAGGACGAAGGTAAAGTATAACGTTCTTAAAATTAAAATTGATTATTAAGAAAAAAAATTTTAAGAAAAAACCATGGACGGATAGAACCTAGGACAAATGGTGGAAGCAAGACTATACAGACAAGATCTCACACAGAAGCATACACATACACATTCACAAAAAGAGGAATAGGGAGAAAAATCATAGATCTTGCTCCCAAAGTCCACCTCCTTAATTTGGGATGATTGGCTGTCTATTCATGTATTCCACAGATGCAGGGTACATCAAGTTGATTGTGGAGCTTTAATCCGCTGCTTCTGAGGCTGCTGGGAGAGATTTCCCTTTCTCTTCTTTGTTCTCACAGCTCCCAGGGGCTCAGCTTTGGATTTGGCCCTGCCTCTGCGTGTAGGTCGCTGGAGGGCGTCTGTTTTTTGCTCAGACAGGACGGGGTTAAAGGAGCCGCTGATTCGGGGGTTCTGGCGTACGGAGGCCGAGGCCGGCGGCGGGGAGGGAGGGGCACGGAATGCGGGGCGGGCCTGCGGCGGCAAAGTCCGGCGTGACTCTGCACCAGCCCGAGGCCCGCCGTGCGCTCTCCCGGGGAAGTCGTCTCCGGATCCCGGGAACCCGGCAGTGGCGGGCTGCACAGGCTCCGCGGAAGAGGGGAGTGGAGAGCGACCTGCGCTCGCGCACAGGCCCCTTGGTGGCGGCAGCAGCAGCCCCAACGTCTCCCGCCCGCCTTGGGGTCCGCGCCTCCAGCCGCGGCTTGCGCCCGTCTCTGGAGTCAGCGCCCTCAGCCGCGGCTCGCGCCCGTCTCTGGGGTCCGCGCCCTCAGCCGCGGCTCGCGCCCGTCTCTGGGGTACGCGCCCTCAGCCGCGGCTCGCGCCCGTCTCTGGGGTCCGCGCTTTCAGCCGCGGCTCGCGCCCGTCACTGGGGTTCGCGCTTTTAGCCGCGGCTCGCGCCCGTCTCTGGAGTTCCTTTAAGCAGCGTTCTTAAACCCCTCTCCTCACGCACCAGGAAACAAAGAGGGAAGAAAAAGTCTCTTGCCTCTTCGGCAGGTGCCGGCTTTTCCCCGGACTCCCTCCCGGCTAGCTGTGGTGCACTAACCCCTTCAGGCTATGTTCAAGCCGCCAACCCCAGTCCTCTCCCTGCGCTCCGTCCGAAACCGAAACCCTAGCCTCAGAGCCTCAGCTCGCAGCCCCGCCCGTCCCGGCGGGTGAGCAGACAAGCCTCTCGGGCTGGTGAGTGCCGGTCGGCACCGATCCTCTGTGCGGGAATCTCCCCGCTTTGCCCTCCGCACCCGTTGCTGTGCACTCCTCCGCGGCTTCGAAGCTCCCCCCTCCGCCTCCCGCAGTCTCCGCCCGCGAAGGGGCTTCCTAGTGTGTGGAAACTTTTCCTCCTTCACAGCTCCCTCCCACTGGTGCAGGTGCCGTCCCTATTCTTTTGTCTCTGTTTATTCTTTTTTCCTTTTGCCCTACCCAGGTACGTGGGGAGTTTCTTGCCTTTTGGGAGGTCTGAGGTCTTCTGCCAGCCTTCAGTAGGTGTTCTGCAGGAGTTGTTCCACGTGTAGATGTATTTCTGGTGTATCTGTGGAGAGGAAGGTGATCTCCGCGTCTTACTCTTCCGCCATCTTCCCTTCCGAGTCCAGCAGTACAGTCTTAAAAGTCAGGGGATGACGGTGTGCAGAAAAGGCCAGATAAATATCCAGGGCTGTAGTTTGTTCCTGGTTGCCTCTCTCTAAATTGACAAATACATTTGGCTGTACAGAATAGAGGTGAAAGGTTAAAGACAAAGAAATTAAGACAAAAAGCTTCCTCCGCTCTATGATTCCTCAGATCTGGGAAATTTTCTGCGTCCTCAGTGCCCAGGGAAATTGTTCACGTTTGGAGGAATCTATTAAGAAACCGGGACAGTTTCACAATTTTAATTCTGTTATTTCCCTGCCTTATCTTTATTGGGATTACAAGGAAACAATGAAGCTGTAGGGTTCTTCATTATTTAATATGTATTTTCCCTCTAATTTAAATAATGAAGTGTCAAATGTGCCATAGCAAGCTATGTGAATTTCATTCTTAAATTGATGATGAACCATAGAATGATTTTAGGCAGAGGTTTGGTATATTTAATTTTATGTTCAAGGACAGTGAATCTAACTACAGAACAATTGTGAATTTGAGGAGAATCTATATAGAAGAAATAGAGGAAAGTGCATTCATGCATTTATTAGTTCATCCTTGAACACAGATGTATTGAATACTAAATGTTTGTGATTATCTGTCTAGCCACAGGGATACAGGTGAAAACAAGGCAAACTCAAGCTCTGTCCTTATGAAGTTTATGTTCAACAAGGAAAGAGTAATACTGAACTAGTGAGATTAAGTCTGATGAATGCTAAAACAAATGGAAATAAAGTATACAGTGAGAGTGAGACGGCATAACATAAGGACTCATCTGAAGATATAAAATAAGTGGACAGTAAGATGTAGATTTCAGTAGAAGTTAAGTAGGTGGAAGAGAAAAAGAGCGTCCCAGGCAAAGGGTAGAGCATAAAAGAAGACCTTAAGAAGAAATATGAAGAGTAATAACTTAATTAGAGTTTTAGAGGGGGAAAATAGTGAGGAATGAGATTGGAAAAATAGGTTAGGAAGAATGTAATTTTTTTTTCTGAAGTCAAAGAAATACTATTGAAGATAAAGAGGAAAAATGAATGAATATAAACAAGCTGTTAAAAGCTTGGGCTAGGTTAGATAATGAAGTGATGGAAAAGAAGATCGTAAAGAATTTTGAGATATTTTGGTGTTAGAACAAACAGGAATGGAAATTGGTGATTGAAATGAGAGAATATTTTTTAATTTTAACTTTTAAGTCTGCATTTGTGTGGCTCTAGAAGGTATTTCTGGGCTAGCCTTTTCACACTTTTCATACTTGGGGATATTGTATAGACTATTCTATAAGAAGATATATTATAGTTCATATATAATAGAATATAGTATAGGAATGTTAATATATATATATTTCCTTGTATTTAGATTATTTTGTCTATGTGTATATATGTGTGTGTATCTGTGTGTATATATATACAGAGAGACAGAGACAGAGAGAGATATTTTAAGAAGTTGATTAGAGCGATTACGCAGTCAAGCAAGTTAAAATATGCACTGCAGCCAGCAGGCTGGAGATTCAGGTAGGATTTGAAGTCATCTTAAATTTAAAGGCTGGAAATTCATACAGAATTTCTATTTTGCAGTCTGTACACAAAATTTCTTTTTCTTTGGGAAACCTCCTTTGGCTTGCATGATGTCCATGTATATTATGGAGAGCAATCAACTTTACTCAGTCAACTGATTGCCAATGTTATCTACATCTACACAATACCTTTACAGCAACATCTAGACAGGTGTTTGACCAAAAAAACAAAACAAAAAACAAAACTGGGTGCCATAATCTAGCCAAGTTGACACAAAAAATTACCCATCAAAGGGCACATCATGATAGAGGAAAGAAAGAGGTTAGCTTAGTTTAAAAAGGCTAAGAGTGAGTGTTTGGAGGAGAGAGTGGTCAAAAGTGTAAAATAATCCTCAATAATTCAAGTACTGAAAGGCAGCTTCTGAATTTTTTCGTGTTAGTGAGCAATACTAAGATCTTAGAGAACCAGGATAAAAAGCCTGATATAATACACCAGCTATGCAGCTGGACAGATTTGAAAGAATTATTTGGTAGCATCCATAGGCCTTTACAGGTTGATTGAGGCTGGTGGTGGAGACAAAAATATCCAGGATAATCCCAGGAATTAACCTTGGTGATGGGGGTGAATGTCATTCACTAAGCATCAAATACAGGAGGTAGACAGATGTGAGAAGATGGCAGTTCAATTATGTGTTCTGTTTGAAATATATCAAATTGTACCTATTTGTGGGATATGTAGTAGAGGACAGCCAGCTTTGGGAATTAATTAGTTTAGACAGAGATTTTTTAGAGTAAAAAAGAGAAAGGGAGAAAGATATTTTCTGGGGACGACAAGCATTAAACAATGGGCAAGGAAAGGATCAAGGAAAGTGAAGATAAGGTGATGAAAATCCTTTTTTCCCCTCTGTGCTGCCATACTGTGCTAGGATTTTACAGGTACTTGATATATTCAGACCCACTTTGTGGGGTAGATATACATCTATATCAGTGTATAAATTGAGCCTCTGAAAAAGCAATCAATTTGCTCAAACTGGTTAAAGATAGAGATTAAAAGACAATTTTTCCTTGCACTAATTGCTAGATTCTAAAGAACTCAACAATTTCAAGAAATGGGTTGTGATAGGCAGAGTAATGGCCTTCCCTCTGTTGTCCACACTATCATTTCCAGAACCTGTAAATGTATTACATTAAATGACAAGATAAACTTTGCATATCGAATGATGTTTACCTTAAAATAGAAGATTATCTTGGATTATGTGGATGAGTCCAATACAAGTAATCTTATGGGCTCATAAACATGGAAGCAAAATGCAGAAGAGTCAGTAAGAGAAACACAGAATGGCAGAAATAAGATAGATTGGAAGATGAGAATTAAACACACCACTGTGCGTTTGAAGATGAAAAAGGGGGCCACAAACCGAGGAATATGGGTGCCTTCTGAAGCTGTGAAGAGCTCTCCCTTGACAGTTAGCAAAGAAATAAAATCTGAATAGAGCCTTCAGGAAAGAATGCAGCCCTGCCATCAACTAAATTTTAGCTGGGTGATGCTGTGTCAGAACTATGAGGTCATAAATATTATATATTGTTTTAAGCTGCTAAGTGGTAATTTGTTATGGCAGAACATATAGAACACTAATATATTTATATTTAGTTTATTTTTTACATATATGTTATGCATATGATATATTAAATGATAGAAAAAGGAAAATATTAATTAAAATACAAGTGCTAGCACATTTTTGGCAATCATCCTGCTCCTATATTGCTTGTACTATGTGTAATGATGAAAAATGCATGATAATATTTAATTTTATAATAGAAATATAATTGAATGAAAAGAATATAAAATTCTGTTTGTTCTAAAGTTTTATTAAAAACACCAAACTACAGTCTTGATAATCAGGATAGCATAATCATTTACGGTGTATAGTTTATCATGTCTAGGAAATTCTCATTAAAATGAAATAGTACAGCCAATTCTATTTTCTAGAAGCAAAAAGTTTTTGTTTTACCCCCCCAGGGTTCTTGAGCCAATTCAGTCAAATGTAGATTGAAATGAATTTCTGATCCTCAGATTCTTAGACCTATGATACCAAAATCATGTCCTATGTATAATTTGTTGATCTTTTTTCTTTTTTTCATTTTCTATACTTTATATTATTTATATCATACTTGTTCAAAGTAGAGAATACTGGTTATTGTTTATTAGGGAAATAAATCATTACTGAGAAGAAGTTGGTGTACAGATACTTAGCTCATTTTAGTCCATTTGTCTGGAATTATACTGTGAAACTGAACTGTGTGAAGACAGATTAGTTGAAGTTGGTCTTCATTGTAATATTCATAGGACAAGAAATGGCACCAAATATTAATATTTAAGGCTCAGTTGTTTTCACTGCAGGCTATGAAGTCAACATGATTTAGTTTTTACTTTATTTTTAAAATTACTAACAATTTCACACCATTGAAAACATGTGTTTCACTAGTTTGTGGAGACAATGGTCCTATTATTCCTATTCTTTACAAATTCTAGTTTAGATATTTCTCTTTTTGATCTCATATTTTCAATGATTTATTCCTTCTAGGCAGAAAAACAAAAACTATCAAAATAATCCTATCTTTTGCTTCTTTTAGTTTGTACAAAGCAAGACACGAGAAATTAATTTATTTAAATATGATCTTTCTCACGCACTAACACAAAGTTAAATAAAATTCTGGCTTTCCAGAACAGGCATAAAAATTTCCTTTTTATTGCTGCCCATAATCTCTCTAACTCTACCAAACATAACCTTATTGGATCCTTTGTTCAGAGCAGGTTTACATATAATTTTGTGAATTATAATTGATGTATTAATCTGTTATGTTTTCTGAGGTTATAATAAAGATTATAGGATATGATTTCTCTCTCAAACAATTTGCCATCAAGATCAAATGAAAAGAGAAATATGTAAAATACATTTGTAATCTTGGATGATATATGGTCACAGATTTTATTAGAAAGATAGACTTTGTGTAGCCAAGAATTTATAATGGTTTTTAAACCTAAGCAAAATAAAATTTTAATTGTAAAGTAAATGAAGAAAACCACTGGATCTTTATCAGCAAAATTACTGACTGGATCTAAGTTGATGTTACTAAGTTGATGTTCTGATGACATATAAGCAAACCTTTACTGCAACATTTATCACAAGACATTGAAATGTCCTGTGTCTGTCTCTCTGATGTGGATTCTGTAGGTCACATTTGTATTTTTCCTCTTTGGATTCCTGGTATTTAGCATAAAGCTAGTCTCATATTGTGTTCTCAATACATATTTTTGCAAAGCCTCATACTAACCTAGGCAAAGGATTAAGGTGGAATTTGAACCACAGGGTTAACAGGATCTTGGAGACGCTTCATGAAGCTTTAGATCATGAGCAGGTTGTTGTACAACACACACACACAATGGTGTACTTTCATTGTCTGGGATTCATGGATCTCTAGGTGAAGTGCCCTTTGCAAATTGTGGAATTCTGATCATTGCACTAGGGATTTCTGGCCCAGTCCCACATTCACACAGAAAAAAATAAACTCCTGCACTCACGCTTTCTCTCCAAACCCCAGATAGTCCAAGAAATTGGACCAGCCCTCTGATTCTACCTGCTCCCAGAAGGTCCTCTTCCGGGTCATGTATTCTGTAGTTGACTTACAGATGGAAGTTAGGAAGATGCAGGAGAGTGGGGCAACCACCTTTCTAGAACCACCTCTCCCTCTTCAAGTGTCAGCTCTTTCTAATTTCTGAAAATTAAATCCCATCTGCTTCCATCCATTTTTTGCAATTTGTAAAACCTGACCAAACACTTCTTGGTTTAAAATGTATGCTACTGTTTGCCATGGACTTTATAAACCTTAGATATCTCAGCAAAACCTTACAGTGCTTTGCCCAGTTATAACTAAGAAGGAAACTCCAAAGCCTTAAAAGTAGTATTCTGTAAACACCAATATTACAATCTAGGGTCTTAAAGGAAGTTCAGAAATAAAGAAAGAAGGGGGCTGCCATCAGCACCGTGTTCATGAAAAAGGTGATACATCTCTTTATCATCTTCAGAAACTCATGGGCTCCCACCACGAATTCTGAATTCCTAAAATCCTGCATTCTTCTACTACTTTTTACCTACCCAAAATCAGTTTAGAGACTCTTCCCTACTGTCTGATCACCCAAAGCATCACCAGCAGCCGCTATATGCAATGTTTGCCTCTGTTTGAATGTCTGTTGCTAGTTAAGCTATATGACCAGCTTCATCTGAGCCTAAAGGTAGGCAAAAGAAAAATTAAGACATTTAAGAGGGTCAAGTGAGAGAGAAATTATAAATGGATCTCTCAGAATGTAATATTAAGTCCTGGTGAAGTAGAGCCAGATGGCGAAAAACAACAATATTAAATTAAAATAATAAGAGCTTTCTGAGAGATTTGGAAATCCATTTCCAAAGTATTATTTTGTTTGCATTGAAGGGGAAGAAGGTATGAGTATAAAATATAATTAGTGATTTAGATCAGGGGTAGGAAATTTCTCATTAAAGAGCCAGATAGTAAATAATTCAGCCTTTGCTGGTCAAAAGATCTCTGCCATGACTATTCAACTCTAAGGAAAGCTGTAGACAATACAGAAACCATAGACAATACAAAAATGAATAAGCATTGTTATGTTCTAATAAAACTTTACACAGACAGGGGCGCAGATTTGACCCTTGAGCTGTAGATTACCAACCCCTATACTAGATGAACAAGGAATAAACATATCCAAGCCATGAAAATACTGAAGGAAAACAAAACATCACAGGTTTGGAGACCACAATTAGTAAACCTTAACAAAAAGCATTCCAGAAAGTGGAGTAAAAGCCAGCTCTATTATTAGAGTAAAATGTTTTTGTCTTGAAAACAAGCTTATTTATGCAGATTGACTTTGTTAGTTACAATGGAAATTTGAGAGGAGAAGAACATCTTCAACTAACTGGTAAGGAGGATAAAGAATTAAATGCCAAGAATCCCATGCCCAGCTAGCAATCTTATGATTTTATTTTATTTTTTTTAACAGAGTCTGCAACATAGATGTGTTAGTTTTCTTGTGCTGCCATAACAAAACATCACACACTGGTGGCTTAAACAACAGAAATTTATTTTTTCAGTTTTGAAGCCTGGGAGCCCCAGATCAAGGTCCAGCAGTGTTGGTTTCTGGTGAGGTGGTGAGGTCTCTTTTTCTGGCTTGCAGACAGACACTTTCATTCTATTCCTCACATGGCCTTTTCTTGGATCATGTGTTGGTGGAGAAAGAGAAAGAGAGCTCTCTGGCGTGTCATCTTATAAGGACACTAAACCTATCAGATCAGAGCCCCACTCTTATGACCCCATTTAACCTTAATTACTTCTTTAGAGCCCCCATCTTCAAAAACAGCCACTCTTAGGGCTTCAATATACGAATTTGGAGAGAACACAAACTTTCAATACATAACAATAGAGGTTTTGTAAATGGGCAGTGCTAGAAAGAAAAGAATTGTGTAATTAGTGTTAATTAAAACATTTGAAACAGAGAAAACACATCTTAAAAGTACCTCCTAGTCAAGGCTTGCTAAATGTATATAATATTTTAGCAAAGCCTTAGAACTAGGGGATATGTGAATGGAAAAAAAGAGAAAGAAAAATTAACTTAAATATCTCTTTGGTAAGTAAGTGTCAAAGAGAAACATTTTAAGTAACTTATTTTATGTGGTGGCTTGGGGTGTGCTGGGGAGAGTGAAAGTAAGGGAGGATATTAGTTACCTTTTTTGCCCCTATATAATATATAGAAATATATGTTTCATTATGACAACTGGAAAATGAGAGTACTATACAAATCAAAAGGAAGGTACAGAAGAAACTGCCAATAGAGATAAAATAAGATAAATAGTAAGTTGATCCAATCAACAATAATAGGATATAATAACAGGAGAAAAAAAACAATGTAAGGTAAATAATAAGGTAAGCCAAAGCCAAAGCAACATTCCATGTGATTAATTTAAGTAATTACTAAATCCCCCTAAAAACTAAAATTTATGTCAAATAATTCTTAAAAACCTCATTTTATGTTGTTTATAAGGAACTTTAAGATATGCATCACATCATATATGCATAAAACTACATAGAAACTAAATGTATAAAGGGAAATGATAAATATGTAAAATGTTAATAAATTGTAATAATAGTCGATATTTCACTAAACTTCTTTCAGAATTGGATAGGTGAAATGATCAACAGTTCCCAGAGAAAAGAAAATAATCAAAAAATAAATGTATAAGTAATCGCTACAATAAAATTGAACACGCTATTATAACTAAATTTATTCAAAGCCAGATGCATTTGTCAATAATAAGTAATCAGCATCTTTCAATTTAGTTTAGTACAATTTCTTTCCAAAAGCAAATAGTTCCCCAAATATTAAGACTCATTCTTTAATATCAGACATGTACTTAATAAAATGCATGCAAAAAAAAAAAAAAAACCAAAACTTAAAATTTTATGACTGGGTAATGGTCATATAACTATAGAAGGACTTCTTTATGTTAAACTAGTCATCGTGTACAATTATTTCCATGAAGAATATTTGATGACCTCAAGTAGTATTTATGGTATATGTATGTCTTAGTCCTTTCAGGCTGCTATAAAAAATACTATAGATTAGGTGATATGCAAACAGCAGACATTTATTTTTTACAGTTCTAGAAACTGAAAAGACCAAGATAAGGTATCATCAGATTTGATGTCCTCATACGGCAGAAGGAGCTAAGGAACTCTGTGGGGTCTCCTTTATAAGGCACTAATCTGATTCATAAGGGATTTACTCTCATGACCTAATCAACTCCCAGAGGATCCACCTCCAAATACCATCTCATTGGGAATTAGGTTTCAACACATGATTCTTGGATTCAAACATTCTGTTTATATCAATGTATAAACAAGTCAAGGTGTGAAATACCATTGACAGTAGTGTCCATAAATGGTAAGAAGGACATTTATGAAGTATTTGTTTCCTAGGAATACCAAAACAAAGTATCATAAATTAGGTGTCTTAAAAAACTTAAATTTATTCTCTGATAGTTCTGGAGGCTAGAAGTCTTAAATCAAACTGTCTTCAGACCCACTCTCCCTCTGAGTCCTAGGGAAAAATCCTTTCTTGCCTCTTCCTAGCTTCCAGTGGTTGCTAGAAATCCTTGGAGTTCATTGGCTTGTAGATGCATCACTCCAATTTCTGCTTCCATCATCATAGAATGTTTTCCCTCTGTGTCTGTGTGGGGCTACTATAATACAATATGACCTCATGTAAGTGTTATTTCTGAGTGACGGAGATTATGGGTATTCCACATTCTTTACTTGGTCATAATCACGATTTGTAAAAGGTCTACAAGCAATAAAAATTAATATAAGCATTTAAAATGACTGTAAGACAAATTTAAAGGTGTCACATAATATTTGAATATAATTCTTCAATCATATATAACTGACATGTAAAATTACACAGATGCTTTCAATATGAATAGATGTGATAAAAATATATCAAATGTGCAGTTAACTTCCCTTAATTAGGTGCAAATCATTCAAGTCCCCCATCAAAAAAGAGAAGAAAAGAAACTACAATTCCTAAATTTAACATGGCCTCATTTAAACGGGAGATAATTCTATGGCCTTGCTCATAAATTGATGAGGTGCAAAGGAGATAATTTAAGGTCTATTTTCCAAGAATCTCCCTTTATGAAATATAGAAGATGTTCCTGCAAGTTGCTATTTCCTAAGACTCCCCATTTTCCTGCCTTGGACATTATTTCAAACCTTATTGTGTGACCAAAACTTACAATTGTAAAACTGGAAACAAAACACTGCTTTCTTTTTTGTGAAAATAAGTTCCATTTTTAAAGCCTCACATACAGATTTCCCCAAATTTGCCTTTTAGATATTAACTGATTTTCTTGGATTGTAAGTACTTTTAGTTGAAAGCAACTGTGTAATTTCCAAATCCAGGAGAGGCAAACTGTCTTTTTTTCTTTTTTTTTTCCTTTGGTGATATGATTTCTTACTTTACTGTATTTAGAGAATTTCAGTAAAAGGGAAGCAATAAAAAAAGATAATTTAAGGGGATTAATAATTTTCAAAATGCCAGAGGCCAAATTATAATCAAGTTTTCATACATTTAGTTAATTAACACTTGGAAATTTGGCTTAATTTATTTGGAACTTAGAGTACTCTTAATAGGTTAGACACATGTAATTGCCTCTAGTACCTATAATCATCTTGATGCACAATTTGCATGGATAGGATGAAGATAAATGATCTGGAAAAGCATTAGAATTCCAAAAATCTTGCTAAATGTTCATACTGATGTTCAAGTCCCTTGAAGAGCACTCCAACCTGTTATTTCATTTTTAAAAACACTGTAACTATTTATCAATAAGAAAAAGTAAACTTCTTGCTATAATTGATGTCAATATTGTATTAAATAGCAGTAATCTACTGTTATTTACCAAAAGTATCATAGAAATAAAAATAAATTGCTTTTCAGAAAAGTTTAACATGGTCCTTTTATGTTCAATAAACTGTGGAGAAATATAAAGCTCAATTGTTACTCTTAAAAAGTGTACATGTAGTTGGTAAGATTTGTTTAACAGAAAATAAAATGTACGTTAAGTCAATGAGACAAGGTCTAAAAAACAGATGAGCATAAAGAAATGTTAACTTTTTCATAACTACCTGGGAAAGTTATGGAGAGTTTTGTACTTGTAGTGTTCACGCTGGACCCCAGTTTTAGAATCAGAAATATCAGTGAATATATCATCTCATTCAGAGGGTACCAAGAGGAAAATTCTAACCTTGTAGAAGGTTCCATCCAAGGAATAAACCCCTCTAATATATTCACTGCAGTTTCATCCTCAGGGCAGTGAGTGAAACTCTCTTCATATTCTGTCATGTTTCTAATTCTTCCTTCTCCTTGTCATTTTAATAAGAACCGAGAAAACCTTTAAGAAATATCTAGCCTGTTTCCAACTTTCTAAGTTAACTTAAAAAAAAAAAAAAAGAACTTGTTGGTTTGGTTTTAAACACCTTTTATAGAATAACTTTAATCTATTTAAAACTTCTCCACTTCCTAGTCTTTGTCTGGAAATTAATGGAGTCTTGCCCACTTTCTGTTTCTCCTCGAAATTTTACCATCTTTTTTCCTTTTTTGAACAACTGGTCTACAATTGAACTGATCTCTATTTGGACTCTTGCTTCCCAAAATATTCAACCAGTACAACTCACTCTCCCTTCTTGGCCAGAATTAGAGTCTGGTACTGAATTATGTTGTTGCGATAAAATCCTCAGGTTAAATTTAAAACAGTATTTTCTGTAAGTTACCGCATACCAGTGAGCAGAAAATAGGCTCTGTTGTCTTCCATTGGGATCAGAAACAGAGCTAGTCTGTCTGACCTTTCTGCTATCTCTCTTTTACGTTAATTGTTCTATCTACATTTTTGTAAGGAGAAGGTTTGTTTTGCTTGTTTTGTTCCAGGCTAGATCAAGTTAATATAGACACCTTTCCTTGCAAAAGTTGACCACTCCTGCTTAGTGCCTGATTGTTATGATGGCTCTGCTCTGTAAAATAGGTTTTTTCACAAATGGAAATACAAGAGATGACCTTAAATTGTACGGGTTCTCCAACACATGTATTTAGCTCTAATAAAAACACATCATCAGGAACTAAGGGCAAGTGAGTGAGATGTCCATGCCTCCTCTGATCCTCCTCGTAGCCATTCAAAGTCACCCTATATTCATGAAGCATTCTGAGGGAGAAACTCCTCTCTCAAGGTGATTTGACAAAGTTTAGATTCTTGAGGCGTTCTCAGTAAAGACCCAGAATCATGAACTCAGAATGCAGAGGGTAGTATTTAATTGTCTATTAGATATGGGACACTTGAGTAAGTGGAAATATTAGCTTGACCATATGAAATAGCTGATTTATAGGTCGTATTGGCCAAATAATAACAATTTCTTACAATTTAAATTAATAGACCAAAAATGAAATCATTCTTTAGAGTACATCTAGATGGCAAAAACTTGAAAATTCAGGAATTGTTTGTATTTAGAATCCTAATCTTGCAAGAAATGTATTAGATCATAAAATCAAACATTATTTAAATGTCACTTAAAAGTTATATTTAAAATTTTAGGATTCTAAAGTAGGAGAAAAAAAAAAAAGATTTTCAAGCTTGGTTCAAAAACCTAGAAGAGAAAACTTATTTTATACTTCCCTGTAACAGTTTTAGTCTAGAGGAGGAAAGGGTTATTCTATGAATCCAAATCAGACTAAGTGTAAACTACAGGGGCGTCTCTTCTCTAAGACCTGCTGGGGGACAGACACGCAAACATAACACCAGGGCTTATGACAGAGACTGAGAATCCACTAAGGCATAGAGATATGTCCAGCTTCTTAAAAGTTCACTTTATAACTGCTTTGCTTTTGACCTACATTAGTACCCTGTTTTCACCAATTGAAAGAAACCCAAGGAGGATTTTCACTTTTATGAAAAAAGGTAAAAAGCAAAAATAGCATCCAGCATTTGTTTTGCAGAGGCTGGTTATAAAGGCAACAGTGCACCCCCAAAGTGGCCCAACCAAGCTCCTTCCCTGGACTCACACTCAACATCTCAGCATCAAGCTGCCACAGCTTTGTGCTGTGTGAGCAACTGTTTCATTTCGATTTCTTTTATGTTTTGCATCCATTAGTGAGATGTGTCTAAGGTTATTGCTGCTTCTTTTATTTTTTTAACATCTTTATTGGCATATAATTGCTTTACAATAGTATGTTAGTTTCTGTTTTATAACAAAGTGAATCAGCTATACATATACATATATCCCCATATCTCTTCCTTCTTGCATCTCCCTCCCTCCCACACTCCCTATCTCACCCCTCTAGGTGGTCACAAAGCACCGAGCTGATCTCCCTGTGTTATGTGGCTGCTTCCCACTAGCTATCTATTTTACATTTGGTAGTGTATATATGTCCATGCCACTCTCTCACTTCGTCCCAGTTTACCCTTCCCCCTCTCCGTGTCCTCAAGTCCATTCTCTATGTCTGCGTCTTTATTCCTGATCTGCCCTTAGGTTATTCAGAACCTTTTTTTTTTTTTTTTAGATTCCATATACATGTGTTAGCATACAGTATTTGTTTTTCTCTTTCTGACTTACTTCACTCTGTATGACAGACTCTAGGTCCATCCACCTCACTATAAATAACTCAATTTCATTTCTTTTATGGCTGAGTAATATTCCATTGTATATATGTGCCACATCTTCTTTATCCATTCATCTGTTGATTGACAGGTTGATTTCATGTCCTGGCTATGGTAAATAGTGCTTCAGTGAACATTGTGGTACATGTCTCTTGTTGAATTATGGTTTTCTCAGGGTATATGCCCAGTAGTGGGGTTGCTGTGTCATATGGTAGTCCTATTTTTAGTTTTTTAAGGAACCTCCATACTGTTCTTCATAGTGGCTGTATCAATTTACATTCCCACCAATAGTGCAAGAGGGGTCCCTTTTCTCCACACCCTCTCCAGCATTTATTATTTGCAGATATTTTTGATGATGGCCCTTCTGACTGGTGTGAGGTGATACCTCATTGTAGTTTTGATTTGCATTTCTCCAATGATTAGTGATGTTGAGCATCCTTTCATGTGTTTGTTGGCCATCTGTATATCTTCTTTGAAGAAATGTCTATTTAGGTTTTCTGCCCATTTTTGGATTGGGTTTTTTGTTTTTTTGATATTGAGCTGCATGAGCTGCCTGTATATTTTGGAGATTAACCCTTTGTCAGTTGCTTCATTTGAAAATATTTTCTCCAATTCTGAGGGTTGTCTTTTCGTCCTGTTTATGTTTTCCTTTGCTGTATAAAAGCTTTTAAGTTTCATTAGGTCCCATTTGTTTATTTTTGTTTTTATCTCCATTTCTCTAGGAGGTGGGTCAAAAAGGATCTTGCTATGATTTATGTTATAGAGTGTTCTGCCTATGTTTTCCTCTAAGAGTTTTATAGTGTCTGGCCTTACCTTTAAGTTTTTAATCCATTTTGAGTTTATTTTTGTGTATCGTGTTAAGGAGTGCTCTAATTTCATTCTTTTACATGTAGCTGTACAGTTTTCCCAGCACCACTTATTGAAGAGGCTGTCTTTTCTCCATTATACATTCTTGCCTCCTGTATCAAAAATAAGGTGACCATATGTGCGTGGGTTTATCTCTGTGCTTCTTTGTTTTATGTCATTTTGGCTTACAAAAGTTTTCATAAGAACACGATACTTTCAGAGGAACAGGTGGGAACTTACTATAGGCTGTTTAGCAGCTTTTATTTTGTAATTGTCCCGATTTAATATTGCTTTGTAGGAAGACCATTCTTCTCCATTCCTCACGCAAACACCACCACCCCAACTGTCTCTTTTTCAGTGTGGTGGTGGATAGCTGCTATTCTCTGATTGCTAGCATGTCCAGAAATCAATTATATTGTCTTTAAACCCACTGCTAATTTCTACAAGGAGCCATACCAAATGTTACAAATTATTCCATAAATTACAAGACTCAAAAAGAGTCACAGGGTGGGGAATGATAAAGACCAAATTACTCCTACTCCGTTATAAGCACCCATTATTTTTAGTGCCCATACATTTAAGTGTAGCTACCGTAATACAGAATAGTCTAGCAAAAATAGCAAAAAATAAAAACAGTCCATAGAAAGAGCCTTTGATATCTTGCTCAAGTCACTATGCTAGTCACCACTGTGTCAGAAAATAACCAAGCCCACACTTCCTTTGTCCCATAAAAGAATCCCAATATAAGAGAAAAATAATTCTCAGAAAATAGTCCTGAGATTTTTCTCAGTCTGTGTAAGCTAGTTGCCCACACTTTCTGAATAAAGTAGATAAAAGTATATTTGTAATAGCAAGGCATTATGACCAGCTGAGTTACTGGAGTGTGTATATTCTTTTCACTTTATGCAGGAAAGGGACACGACCTGAATTTAAAATTTTAATATGTGCTATTTATTTTCACAACAGAAGCACAAAGTATGAATATGTGGTAAGTTCTTATTTTTAAAATCATAATATTCCCTTCCAAATACATAGATTTCCTCATAAAATCTCCATAAAAGAGCATATGTAAACAACAATTGTGCCATGTTCAGAAGGATTGTGGTATTCTGCTTTGCAATGAAATTCAAATCCTATGAAACATTATTTTTCACATTCTCATTCTGAGAAAAACCTTTGATTTTGAGAGTAGAGTTGATTGTCAGAAAGAACCCAACTTTATTTCAAGTGAATTTGTTGTGTCAGGGTGATGTAAATTAGTAATTTAAATTTTTGACAATAAAACAAGTAAATTGATTTTTTCATAGTTTCCATGCTGAAAGGTGGCTCGTCTTCTCTTTTCCAAATCTATACAACTTTTGTTTATAATGCCAAAAATGTACTGGGTTTATATGGACTTTGTCTTTTCTACATTCCAGGATGGATAAAATATTGCTATTTTTCATGAACCAATAATATCAAATCCAGTTTGGGGATGGTCATTTAATCTATGTTCTATATTTCTTTGCCCAGTTATATTATGTTTATTTCTCTATAATCTTATTTGTGAAAATAATTGTCAAAAATTTTTTCTTTTATCTTAAAACTTGATGAATTTTATTATTAAAAGTTTTATCTCTAGTGTGGATAATAAATAATTTTGAGCATTTTATCTTGTTCTATTACTAATTTTAACTCTAAATAAAATCAAAATATAATGTCATATTGAAAACACGTCAGTTTTTTCTTAGCCCAAAGCAAGCAATCTTATGACCTCTACATGCAGTGTTTAATTCTAAATGCCATCTCATTATTTATATTTTTATAAACTGTTCATTTTTGAGTAGTTTTAGAATTACAGAAAAAATACAAAGATAGTACAGAAAGTTCCCAGATACCACATACTCAGTTTCCTTTATTATTAACATCTTACGTTAGTATGGTACATGTGTCTCAGTAAGTGATCCAATATGAATACTTTTGTTTTAACTGAAGTCCATGTTTTATTCATGTTTCCATAATTTTAAGCTAATGTCCTTTTTCTCTTTCAGCATCCCACAACACATGGAGTCCTCCTGACTCCTTAGGGTCATTTTGACTGTGACTTTGCTTATTTTTGATGGCTTTGAAAGTTTTGAAGAGAACTAGTCAGATATTTTGTAGAATATTCCTCAACTGGGATTTGTCTAATATTTATTTTTTCATTATTCAGCTGTGGTTGTGGAGGTTTGGGGAAAAAGACCACAACTGAAAATGTCATTCTCATCACATCATGTCAATGGTGCACACAATCAACAGGCGTGATTGCTGCTGATGTTAACCATTATCACTTTGCTGAGGGCATGTTTGTCAGGTTTCTCCACTGTAGACTTATGCTTTTTTTCTCCCTTTCCAGGCTGTTCTTTTTGTAAGGAAACCACTACACACAGCCCACACTTCGAGAGTGTGGGTTCTGCTTCACCTCCCTGAGGATGATGTGTCCATATAAATTGATTGGGGTATTCTGCATAGAGGAAGATTAATCTATTCTCATCTGCTCATTTGTTTACTTATTTGACCATTTATAAAACTAAGGACTTACGGATATTTATTTTATTCTTTGGGTTAGTCCAATAGAATTGTATCAACTTTGATGCTCAAGTTATTCCATCTTTAGCCATTGGGAGCTCTTTAAGTTGATATCTGTGTCTCTCTGACATAACCACATTAGTGTGTGTGTGTGTGTGTGTGTGTGTGTGTGTGTGTGTGTGTGTGTGTGTGTGTTTAAGCAATTCCTTACTTATTAGGTTCATGTTGTAAATGTCCTGCCCCAGTCCTGGAATCAGCACTTTCTCAAGAAGCACTAGTTCCTATTATTGGAAAATGGTATTACAAACAAAGATTAGGCATGAGATGTGTTTGTTGCCACTGGGGGATCATTTAGTTTTTTTAAAAGCTCTCATTATGTTACTAAAAACAATAGAATTAATCATGTGATAGTTTTAGTCTAAGTTAGATAGATAATATTATATGAAGGAAATAGATGTTATGAATACATGCTAGGTGATACTGTGTAATGTAACTGATTTTTAATAGCTTGCTTTCCATTTTAAGTAGGCAATGAGAGGTCATTCCTCGACCTTCTGTTTGTTGTTTTATAGAACGAGACACTTCCAGCCTGAAAGACCATAAGTGTTTTTCCTTATCATACCCCAAAGTATATTGCATAGTCCAACACAGAATTACATTAAAAAATATATAAAACAACTATTGAAAATTCCCCAAAAATAATAAAAGCAATGAAGGAGTATGTTTTTCATATTAAAATTTGGGCTATTTAAAGGATTTTCAAGGTCCCTGGGTGTTACAGTAAATACTTTGGTAGGAGATGGCTTATCTTCTGAAATCCACTGGCTAAGAAGACATAATGTGGAAGCAAGAAAAACAAAATGGAGATACACAAGCTGGAGTCCTTTTGTTCATTGTAATTAGTAAGACCAAAATACTTAAGAAACTTGTGAGATTATTGAATAAAAATATATATGTATTTTTTTCACATGAGTGCTATCAATCACTTATCACATTAAATTTTAAATTTCCCAAAAAACTACTATAGACTAATCTATCCCTTGTTAACCTATAAACCATAGAAAAACACTATTTTCTTGTTATCGATATTTCGTTGGTCATTTTTAGCTAATAATACGGGACATTCTATGACAGAAAGTTCGTCTTAACATCTTCCAAGAACTATTCTGTACCGGATCAAATGTAGTATTTATAGTAAAAAGGGGGCAAAGCTGTATCAGAGGTGACTAATCAGTGAATGTCACTAAAACATGAAACATCACAAGTTAAAAATAATATGCGTGCAATTTAGAATGTTTCCTTCAGTAATAGCAAAATTGAGAATGTATATCTACTTCAAATATCTTTGGATCAGCTCAGATACATCAGTCATGACTTAGGATGCTTAGAAAGCCATGCACTGTATATGAAAGTTAAAGAAAATAGGGTAATAAGTACGCAAATATAGTATATGTGATTATCAATCCATCACAATAGACATGTCATGGAAAGGACATGATCAGTGTGTAGCTGGTGTTTTGTCTGTAAGCAGTGAGTTGATTACTGCAGAAGAGTGGGAAAAAATGAATCGCATGTTATACTCATTTTCTAAGACACCGTCAAAAGTAAACTGGGTAGCTTTAACAAAAACAGTTAACTGACTCATAGCTTTGGAGGCTGCAAATCCAATATCAAGATGTCAGCAGAGTTAGTTCCATCTGAGAATTGGATGTCTCTCCCCTAGCTTCTGGTGAGTTGCTGTCAATCTCTGCACTCCTTGACCTGTAGATGCATTACCCCCATCTCTGCCTTCATGTTCACATGACTTTCCCCCTGTCTGAGATTCTGCATGTGTATTTGTGTCCAAATTTCTCCTTTTTATAAGGACACTAGTTATATTGGATTAGGGACCCATCCTACTCCAGTATGACATCATTTTAACTAATTACACCTTTAATGAGGCTACTGCCAAATAAGGTCACATTCTGAGGTTCTGGGGGTTAGGACTTCAACACATAAATTTGGGGGATTACAGATTAACTTATAATAAATGGTTAATTCTGAAATTAGATTGACCTTTATTATTTTTTGAAAAGTTTTTTTAAAGTAATTTTTATTGGAGTAGAGTTGATTTACAATGTGTGCCAGTTTCAGGTGTACAGCAAAGTGAATCAGTTATACGTATACATACATCCACTCTTTTTTAGATTCTATTCCCATGTAGGTCATTACAGAGTACTGAGTAGAGTTCCCTGTGCTATACAGTAGATTCTTATTAGTTATCTATTTTATGTATAGTAGTGTGTATCTGTCAATCCCAGTCTCCCAATTGATCCACTCCACTTTCCTCTTGATAACCATAAGTTTTTTTTTCTATATCTGTGAGTCTATTTCTGTTTTGTAAATAGTTTTATTTTGTACCATTCTTTTTTTTTAGATTCCACATATAAGTGATATCATAGACTATTTGTCTTTTTCTGTCTGACTTACTTCACTCAATATGACGGTCTCTAGGTCCACCCATGCTGCTGCAAATGGCATTATTTCATTCTTTCTTATGGCTAAGTAATATTCCATATATATATATATATATATATATATATATATATATATATATATATATATATATATATATCACATCTTCTTTATCCATTCCTCCATTGATGGACATTTCAAGTCATACAATTATTTCAACAACCTGTTTTCTTAACATCATAGATTATACAAATTAATAGAATATTAAAATTACTTTGCAATAAAAACTATTTAGTTAAATAAATGGGAATTTGGCTGTCTAGTACATTAGCTGAACTTTGGTGTCTTTTTTATTTCTGTGCACAGGTGTTTTGTTTTTTGAGTTTCTTCCAAACAACATGTTTCACAAGTTAAGTTAGGGATATTCATATAAACATGAGCATGAATGGATTAATATATATTTTTGTAGCCAGCTAAGGTTTTAGAGTTCTGGTTTATATCTAAAGAATTTCTTTGAGCTAAGAAAGAGGATTTTTTTCCCTCTCAATAGCAAAAGTAGTCTGTAATTAGCTTATGTCTTCCATAAAGGTCAGTTTTAACTTTAATCAGTATTAATTTTAATATTTTCTTCCACACAATCAAAGAATCATATAGCTTAATATCAGGTAATCCTGCATATATACAGAAGAGTGAAATCTATAAATTGTAATATATTTTAATTTCTAAGATAGAGTGCCTTAGAATAATGTAAAATCCCTCATAAACGATTCTGATTTTTAAGAGGAAAGAGATTTGGGTTTGTTGTAAAAACTGAATTTTTTCTGACATTATAGTTTTTCTAAAAATTTTTAAATGACATTCTGTGTTTATTTCAGAATGAATTTCAGGTGCTTTGTGATGATGTATGATAGTTATTAATGTCAAGATAGCATAGAGTCACATGAGAATTTCTGTGAAAAATTTTAAAAAGAAAAATAAATAAGAGAGCCCATTTGTAAAGTGGATGCAATCATATTTTATGCGTGAATCAAATGTTCAACTCTAATCTTCTAAGAATCTAAGCTAAATTAGAAAACTTCATTAATTCCATAATGAATCATGCCAATTGGGTAAAGATATTATTCTTAGTTCAAAATTCAGAAATTTTATCCTAGGATCTTCATATTATCTTCAAAAATATCTTTAGAGTTGACACAGGTAATATTATATAACTATTCAATCACCAAGTCAAAAAAAATATTGCATATCTACTATATGAGATACACTGTGCGGGGAGCTCATTACCGTAAAGAACACGATCAATAAAGGTTATTTATAGAACCTGAAATTAGTCTAGCAGGCAATGCTGAAATAAAAGAGTCAACTGTAAAACAGTCTTACTGAAGAAATATAGCAGATAGCACTTAGGAAGGGCTTATAGATTAGCCTTAAGGAGGCAGGGAAACTTCCCAAAGTAAATCACCTCCATGTTGTAACCTAATGCAGTCTCTATGTAAAGGAGTCTGGGAGGCTTGGAGATTATTCCTGTATTGGGAACACCCAGAAGTTAGAGAGGAATTGCATTGTAGAGGAGATAGAGTTAGGTGATTGCTATCATACCTTACAATTTCCAAGACTGTCTCATGCACATAAAACCATCCTTGGTAGAAGAACTAATATCCTAGTAATTAAAGTAGATTGTGTTCAAAAGTGCTGTTCTCTTTTGAGACACCTGTTTTAGCGTAGAGCTCTCATTGTTACAGATGCAGTTGGAATGTAAAACAACTAAAAGTTTGAGAACTAACAATCAGCAAACTGCAAGTAGGAATAAAATAATTTTAGAGAATTAATGTGGGACCTGAGTTGTGATAAAAATGGCAACCATGACCCATGTTCCAGCCAAGTGAGTGTATATCTCCTCTCTCAGCCCAAAGCCCTCTAATAAATGAGCATTTTATAATAAATCCAAGCCAGAGGTCCTTTTCCTCATTTTCGTTAAGCATTGCTTAGTTTTTTGTCACCAAGTTCTTCTACTGTAATGAAATATAAAATCATCTGATTTCCAATCACAGCCACCAGTTTGTATCGGGGTTTGGAAAGTATTACTGGGATCCCAAAGGACAGTTTCTTCTTGCCTAAGTCCATGAATTGTCAGGTCAAAAGTGCCTCCCAAGCATTTAACAATTAATTGTGGTTTTGTGTCATAGAGACAACATGACTGGGTAGTTACCTACCTTAGCAGTGAATATCTGCATAGTACAACTCAGTGTGTGTGTGTGTGTGTGTGTGTGTGTGTGTGTGTGTGTGTGTGTGTGTGTTTATTCACCTTATTGAGATTACACATAAATATAGGATGAGGGATTTATTTATATATATATATATATATATATATATATATATAGGAAGTCCACAATACAAAGATCTGAAGAATATTGTCATATTTATGATCTCTGCCTTTTCTCTTTAAGTAGGAAGGTAAGTCTTGTTTTGTGGGTGGCATCTTCAAGGGGAGTGGACAAGAGCAAAGGTAGCTTATCCTTCTGGGAGAAGATTCACTCTCCCCAAATTTGGAGAGAAATAGCCAACATGCGGTTTACTAATGATGCACATTATTTTTTGCCTTCACACTTTTACACAGTCAACCTGCTTTCAATAACGTAAAACATGAAAAGTGACAGCTGCATCTGGTGAAATATTAAGCAGTTACAAATATAGAAATTGCTTTCCCATGGCTGACAAGTTATCTTCATCAGGTCTTGAGAATATGTTCTGAAATAGTGTGTGTGTGTGTCTTCACGCATGTGCACATGTGTAGGTGGATTGAATTTGATAAAGATATATAGTTTTAAAAATATCTAATTTTTTTTTCATGCACTGTCCATTCAACTCTGTTCGGTGGCAATACTCCTTCTCCCTTTTCCACATGAAAATACCAACAAGCTCCAAAATTTCTTGAATTATTCTTAGAAAATAAAATGTTAAACAGTAATTTAGGTCACAGACACAGTAACCTAAAGTGACCAGCCCCAAGTCATCAGTTCAAAATTATGACCTTTGGCACTTGTCCTCACATAATCACTCAGCCATTTTTCCTTTATCCTTAACAGTAAATACAAGTGAAAAATAAGAGTTTCATTTCACCCTGTTGAAAATAAGGAGAGATTCCACCCCCTACTCCCCCATTTTTCTTAAGGCATTTACTTTAGGAAACATAACTGTAAGATTTTTCTCTGTCTCATCTAAATGTATGTAAATCTTTTAAAAACTAAATAAGCTCTCATCAGCTTTATGACCCAGGAATGTCTTTCTCAATGACTTGGCAACCATCTCTGAAATGTCATCATCAAGGAAGATGGAGCCCCAGTTCCTGTGGGATGAGAAGAAACTAACTTCTGCAGGAGCCTCGTTTCATGCTGCAAACATATTTCCTATCATAACAGTATGAGAAGTTTATTATTTCTTTGGATAAAGCCAATTAGCTAACAGGTGATCACTCCAATCACCATGTGAATTTAAGATAATTTGTGTGTGACAAATGGCACTATCAAGTCATTATAACATGTATTTAAAGTGTTGTATCTGCTTGCCTATATAAATGGGTATGATTTTATTTGATCTTTGCAATCTGTTAGAAGATCACGCGTGATATGCATCACATTCTGGTTTAAGCCTTATTGAATAATAAAACTATTCTTTTTCTCCTCTACTTTTGCAGGGAAGTTCTCTGAGGTGAGAGGAGATTTTGTTTCAAACTACGTTTTCCCAACAATGTACGCTGGTCCCTTGCACCACAGGGGTCGGGGGGAGGTGAGTAAATATCCTTTTCTCTGTAACCCAGTGTTTCTCCTCCTCATTCAGCTGTTATCTGCAAGGCAACAGCAAAAGAAACTATACACTGAATAAAAAGCTATTACCTAGTGGGTCTGTCAGCAAGGATGACAGACTCTAGGCTCTCTAGTCTCAGCCTATGATCAGTGCTGACTTTTTCTCTCAACTGGAAATTTCTAGTTATATTATCCATTGTCATGGGCTGTGTCTCTGGCTAGCCCTATATTCTTCAGTCCTTGTTTTCATTTATATTTAGCACTTACCCTACTCCTCATGGAGTTCTAGGCACAAGGGATAAAACAGTGAATGAAACAGACAAAACCCTGCCTTGATGAACCTAAAATTCTAAATGTATATCCTGATATGGGCTTTTAAAAGATAAGCAGAAGCATACTAAAATTTTAAGGGTTTATTTGAGCAAAAATCAATTGGAAACAGGAACCATCAAACCAGAAGTGGTTAGACATGCTCCACAAACAGGAGCTGGGAAAACACTCTTATAGAGAAAAGCCAGAGGCAAAGCAGGAAGGTTACTGATTGGCTGTAGCTTAAAACCTAGTTGGTTGCCTGTTTTTGATTGGTTGTCCATAGGGTTCAATTTGGTAACCTTGAGGCATGTACAGACTGATTTTGGCTTGCTTATGAAAGCCACCACAGCATTAGAGCCACCTCAGTATAACGGTCTCTTTGCTTTATTGTTTTAAGAGGGCTGAGAGAAATAATAATAATAGGAGGGAAATATGGGTTAATGGGGACCATTTAACAATTCTAGGTGGCTAGATCTAACACTCCGTCTGAAGAAGTTAGTACTCCACTTCTTACATTCCATGAGGTTTCTTTTAATCAGCCACTTTCATTTAAATCATTTTAAGTAGAATTCTAGTCTTACAAATATTCAGTTACCTAACTAAGAATTAAACCATATTGGTCCTATTTAGAACAAATGCAAGGGAAGAGCAAGGGAGAGAGAAAACAATGGATATTTCATCTAACCGAGGTTAATGTTGCCCTAAAGTGATTTGCTTAATTAGGCAAGAAAGTTAATACATGAGCAATGTTTTATATGCATTAGGAAATAATCAAGAGTCTGGAAGTCTTACAAGATTATAAAGCAGGTACAACGTGGTGAAAGTAATGGAAAAACAGGGCTGGAGGCACATGAACCTACTGTTAGAGGCTCTATATTAAAATGTACTGTTTCAACTTTGAGCTGGGTCCTGCTTTGAGAGTATCCTGGATGTGGGCAAAGGAGTAATAACTGAAGAACTGTGACAGAGAGTCAGGGGAGGGTGGGAGGCTTTGGATGATGTATCCGTTTGCTACAGCTGCCATAACAAAGCACCACAGAATGGGTGGCTTAAACAACAGAAACTTACTTTCTCTCAGTTCTGAAAGCCAGAAGTCCAAGATCCAGGTGCCAGTAAGGATGCATTCCAGGCCTCTGTCTTTGGCTCTTCTCTCTGGGTCTTCATCTGGCATGTTATGACCCGAACTCTGCCCCTTCTGCCACATTCATAGTAGAGGCCCTAAGCTCCAATGTAACTATATTTGGAGATAGGGCCTTTAAGGATATAATTTTAAGGTAAAATTATGTCATAAATTGGGGCTCTTATCCAATAGCACTGGTGGGAAGAGGACAGGACACAGGAGCTCTCTCAGAGGAAAGGCCCTATGAGAACTGCAAGAAGGCAACTGACTGCCAATCAGAAAGAGGCTGCAAAACTGAAAGAGACTGGTGCCTTGATCTGGGAATTCAAGCCTCCAGAACTGTGAAGAAATAAATTTCTGTTGTTTAAGCTGTCTAGTCTGTGGTATTTTGTCATGGCAACCAAAGCAAACTAAAACATGGCATTCTCCCTGTATGCATGTCTGTGTCTGGATTTCCTCTTCTTAGGAGACTCGTTATATTGGATGAAAGCCCACGCTAATGACCTCGTTTTAATTACCTTTTTAAAAAACCTGTCTGTAAATATTACATTCTGAGGTACCAGGGTTTCAGATTTCAACATATAAAATTTTGGGAGTGGGGGACACAATTCAGCCCGTATGGGACGTTGAGGAATGTTGTATTATGATTCTCAAGTATTTTCCCTTACATCCTGCCACGCTTCCCTGTAAGAGTGTGTTGCCAACTGACTTTAACAATGAGACTTCCCTGGCCGATGGAAGGCAGGCTGAGGAAATATATTACATGGACGCCAAAGCAGAACGTCTCAATGCACTCATGTGCCTTCTGCCTTTGCCTCTTGAAATTCTGCCCTCTGCCGCATCCACAGCATGTCCTAAATATGGATTTCTCCCTCAGCCTGCATTCTGGAATGAGAAGGCAGGTGAAGTCAAGTGTAGCCAGGCTAACCGAGCAACATCCTATCTGCAGCCATCATTTAATATGAACAATAAAAACATGTTGGTTTGTATAATTTCTAGAATATTAGTGTTGTTTGCTTCCACAGCAAGCACTGACTGAAAAAGAAATATCTACAAAAGTGGCAAACTGCCACAGCAAACCTTTAAAATATGGGCATAAGCTTTGCTTCTGGATACCAACTAGTGAGGAAAATGCTATTGAAGTTTGCAACCATATTATGTCTCAGAAAAATATTGCGTATGACTACCACCTGTAGTAACTTGGAAGGCACGAAATTTGTCAAATAAATCTGTAGCTTTGGGAAATGAGGTTTTACCCAAGAGAGAATATTGGTAGCATAAATTGTTTATTAATAACTGCATTGGATACATATTGCAAAAATTAAGTTGGCTCAGAAAAAATAAAAGGCTTGTTTACAGTCAGCATTAAAAAACAGAAAATGAAAGAATCCAGAATATCAGGACTACAAGGATTTGAAGAAACAACTCCTCAATTCTAGGAAAGGAATCTCAGAAAAGAAAACAATCAAGGATGTAGTCATCATATCCTTTGTCAAAAAATATGATTAGACTAATAGTGCATTTAGAAATTCATTCAATTAATGTGAATGGCTCTAGGAAAGAGAGCAAGGATATTATTTTATGGAAGCCTGAGAAATCAAGGTGGTTCTAATCGGATAGAGAGAGGCATGCTTCTATTGATGGGCATTCGGAGTTGAATGGAATCAATTAGTACAATGTTTTTAAAAATTGAGTGTGTTGTGTTGCCTAACATCCTACCAGTCTAGAGTAACAGATATTGTGACTATTCAAGATTACTCCTGGGATTCCAAATTACTAAGTACAGGAAAACATACTTAGAAAACTGTTTAATCACCCCAAAGTGAATAGTCTTCATTTCTCTTCAAAAGCATCCAAGGAAACTGATAGAATAACTTTCCAAAGATAGAACCAAGAGCCACGGAGAGCAATGTTTCAGAGAGCTCCTCCTTGGGTGAACAAGAACCTAATCAAGGAATATTTCATATGTCAAGAATTGGGGGACTTCACACATTTTGTCTTATCTTCAGAAATGCTATTGATCAATGTCTTGTAGGTGTTTACTCTTTCCTCCTTTCCAGATGTGATAATTTACTATATTTGTCTTATTACTGTTTCGCCATTCTATACTGTGTGTGTGTGTGTGTGTGTGTGTGTGTGTGTGTGTGTGTGTGTGATGGGAAGAAAAGATATCTTATTTCAGTTCACAGATCTGGATCAAGCAAAACTGCATTCTGACCTGATGCAGACCATGAGACCCCAAATTTTAAGTCTGAAGGAATAATTGGATGAGGCATTTGGAATCTCTTGGAGGTGATGGATTTAATTGCATTAAGGGAAAGCAAATGTTTTTCACCAAGGGGGTCAACTGTGGTAGAATGTATTCATTGTTCACAGGTTTTGTTCTCTCCCCACCCTTGCCATGCTTCCCTAGAGGTTGACAATGTGTTGCTGACTGGGCCTTCAACATATATTGTTTTGCCCAGGGATGTGTAAGCAGACAAAATTTTCCCCACAACTGTGCAGAAGCATGCAATGTACTTGTGTGATTTGCCTGTTTCATTTTGTTCCTTACTCACCCATGAGAACAGCACATCCCAGAGGTGGGCAGCTCTTTCGGCCTGGGTTCAGGAATAAGAACTGAGGTTAAAGAGCAGGGTCCAGAAAAGCTATAATTCATCTGCAACCTCAAAAACAACTGTGCTGTTTAACTGTGATTTTTGAATTGTTGCTTCAATAAAAAGTGATTAAAGCAGATGTATCATCCAAATGACCATTCAAACACAAATACAACATTGTATGTATTATTTCAAAACCTAAGTAAGTGAGTAGCAGTGACCAAGAGATCATAAAATCTTGTCAAATAAGAGTACTTGACTTTTGTTTTACACCGAGATGCATAAACAAAAGGAAAAAAAGCAAAGAGAGCTTTGTGTTTTGAAAGAAGCTAAAAGAATGCTATTCAAACTCACTGTGACTTGTGTTGGGTGTGGGAGAGTTGATTGCCTTCCAATTCTGGATTACAGTTTTTTTATATATAATGCAGGGTTCTTGGGTGACGGCAGAGTTTCTGTGGGTTCTTTATGAATCCTTATTTATACCAGCCTTTAGGCTTAAAAACAGAGCAGCAATTACACTTCAAAGAGCAGGTTTCTGACTCAGTGTCTAGAGGTCTTAAAATTTTACTGTTCAACAATTTTATGAATTCTAAAAGTGCCATTTTTGCTTAACTGCATGATCTTCTATTACCTATGACTATTCCTAATCTGGGTCCTCTTAAAACATTGTATCTATGCACCAACTTTTCACTGCTCTATAACATAAACTCTAAGTGACCAGTACTTTTTTCCCTGGTGATGTATTAGCATCATTAAAGTAAAATAATATGCTCAGTCCGAAAAGAAAGAGAGGAAAGCACTCTCCAGCTTTGGTATTTCACTATTTTCAAAGCATTGTGCTTCCAGTTTCACATAACTTGTTGAAAAAGTAGTTTAAACATTTTTAAAAATTTTATTTGATAATTAATTTTATGTGAAAACCTGTAAACAGCTGAGCCAAAAAGTAATCTTAACAAGAGCAAACTTTCACCACAGAGTTCCTTCTCTTGAAAGCTCAAGGAAATTTTATCGGATCAAGCTTTACACAAAGCTTCTGTTGGAAGTACAATTTCTTATGAAGTTCTTTGGTTACAGTAACCTGGGAGGCCTCCATACCATGTGCGATCCTGGTGTGAAAACAATTACCTATAAAATACATTTTAAATCAAAAAAGGTGAATAGTAGGTAAGAAGTTATGAACAGTAAAGCGGTTGGGTAGGAAATCAGCAGTGGAAGGAATTTCCATGAAGACAAATAATTTAGCTGTATGGAAAGAATAGTAAGGAAAACTCAGGTTGATAGGGTAAATGTGGAAAAGAGAGACATTGTTTCACTGTGTTGGTATCATCATGTTGGAGGGAAAACTCTCACCTGGGGTTAGAAAACTACAAGACCAGAAGGATGCCGTGCACGCAGCATCCAAACTGAATGCAGCTGACAAGCGGAACTGATGTCCTTGAAATTTTAGGTAACTGACAATTAGATCTGTAGCCGCAAACAATGACCTCATAGGAAATAAAAGTATCTTACAGTCTCTGCCAGTGATGAGGCTAAGATGTCTACAGCTAAAACTGAAAAGATTTACTCTTTGATGGACCTAGTAAGCTGTATATGATTATGTAGACATAAACTTCAGTGATGTGATAGGAGCAAAGCCAGCTTGCCATAGAAGAAAAGAGTAAAAGAATGACAGTATATAAAAATCTTCAAAGAGATGTGGTTGGATATAGACACAAAAATTTCTTTAATAGACAATTATCTTTCCTTGAATTTTGTTAGTTTATTTTAACAGTTACTCCAATGAAGCAAAAGCCTACTTAGAAACTACTTTGTTATATATTAAAATACAAAAGCAAATTTAAGTATGTTAAGAGGAAGATTTAAGTAAAATTTGAAGTTTTTACATGTCTATATCTTGCAAACTAGTCATTAGTGCTTATTTATAGCGGTTATGTTTTAATATTCATAAAGATAGGCCCATGAAAAATATTAAACCTTGAATATTTTAAAATAAATATGTCTAAGCAGATGACTTACTGTTATCTTTTGAAGCTAATATTACTTTTTCATGGTATTTTTTGTTAAAATATAAAACAATTTTACTATTTAGTATATTAAACCCCTTTAATCTTTGAGAAAATATGTATTTAAGCTATTTTATTGAAATAATTTACATAACACAAAATTTACCTGTTTTGAGTATACAATTCAGTGTTTTTTATTATATTTATAGAGTTGTGCAACCATTAACACGAGCTCATTTAGGACATTTCCATCACCCCAAAAAGAAATCTCACATCTGTTATCAGTCGCTCCCTGTCCCCTCACTAATCCTCAATCCCTGTCAACCATGGCTTTACATCCTGTCTCTATAGATTTATTTATTTTATATGAATAAAATCTGGAAATGTTAAATAAATAGAATCATACAGTATGTAGTATCCTGTGACTGGTCCATTTCACATGGCATAACTTTGTAGCATGTAGCAGTATTCCATGCCTTTTATTTGCAGATAATATTCTATTGCATGTATATAATCACATTTTATTTATACATTCATCAGTTGATGGATATTTGGGTTATTTCTTTACAATTATGAATAGTGTTGTTGAGAACATTCATGTACAGGTTTTGTGTTGACACGTGTTTTTATTTCTCTTGAGTAGATATCTAGGAATGGAATTACTGACTCGTATGGTAACTATTTAACATAGAGGTAGGTTTTTATGACCAAATTTCTTTCTGTAAAAATTACAGAAAAATGAAACCACTCTCCCAAAAAATCTCCAGAATATTTTTTCCAGGAAACTTTATAGAACATTTTCAATCATCCATAGCAATTATCATCTACTTTTGAATTTTTTTTAAAATGGAAAGAAAATTAAAGAATCAATGAAGAAACTTTAAGTTTCAAATCTAAGATGGTGGCTTCTGCCAAACACACATTTTTGTCAAAATAGCCTTTGTACTTGCTGCGGTTCTCTGAAAACCTAAATGACAAAAATGATCACAAAAAGTAGTCATTTTGTAATTTTTTGGCTGAGTGGCCCTGAGTCTATTGGCATCCAACAGTGAGGAAAATTATTTATAAACAGCCACATCATATGCGAGGCCAAAGTTCTGTATTGCCTCAAATATTAAAGATGTTGCAAAAGTGTTAGTGTGACAAAGATTTTACATTGTTGATCAATGTTTATCAAACTCAATTTAAATGTTAACTTCTTAAAATAAAATTAATGTTTTTATGTTGTATACTATTATTTTTGTACATTACTACTGATTTCTTAGAGTCTCTTGAAATGGTATATAAAACAAAAGGGCTCAAAGACTTTTTTTTTTAATAGCCATACATTTAAATGCATTTTAAAGTAAATCTCTTAAGGCTGGAAACTTAAAAATCTTTTTACTTTTATAAGTATATGCAGTTTTATTAAATGAAGAATTATAACTGTCCTCTTAAGAGATTCCAAAGCAAGGATTGAATAACCATAAATTGAGGTTACTGGAGAGAGATTCTGGTTACCTATTTCTGTCCATTCATTTTTGAGAAGTCAGATCTTCCTTTAAAGTCCTTTTTTAAAAAAAAATTCCGTAAGCAGATTTAACACTAGCAATGGGAATAGAGGGAAAATAATGTTTTCTTATTTTCTCCATGCTTTAATCCTTATTTGTTACATTAAAATACATTATCCTGATTTTCAATAAACTACAAAGTTCCATTCATTGTTAATCTAGTTTTCCAGATGAGTAATATTTGTGAATCAGAAGATAATTTTTCTTACCTAATGTCACAGAACTGATAACTGATAGAGTTAAAACTTTAATCCAGAACGGTCTAATACCAAATCATGTATGCTTTTGCCACCACACCAAGAGTCTTGTCAATTGAATTCTTTCATGTAATAAGCAAATGCTTTGTCCATGGTGTGCATGGTTTTATGCTGTGTGCTAAGGTCACAAAATGGAATACCACAGTTTCTGCTCAAGAGTAGACTATAGTCAACTGGCAGAGATGGAAGTAATTGTTGAATGTAATTACAAAAAAAAGTGGTAAGTGATAAAATTTAGGCATGTATACATGGAATAAAAGATGTGAATGACCTTACTTAGGCTCTGGGGAAAGAAGGTTGAGGAGAATTATTTTAGCAGAATGTGATTCATGATATGACAATTGTGGGTGGAAGATAGACAAAGGAACTTTAGAAGAAAGCATGGGACAGAGAAATGGTATGCTATATACAGAGTAATGATAGGAAGTCAGAATCAAGGAGTCATGTATTGTAATGTGATGCCATGCAAACAATTAATCCTGAATGGCTAGCCAAAGCTTGATCACAGAGTTTCTTTTATGCTGGGCAGAAGACTTTTCATATTTCCTCAAGGCAAGTGAGTCCCTAGTAGTGATGGGAAAAAGTAATTTTATGAAAGGCTGTGTATCGAAGATGGAATTTGTTGTAAGAGTTTGAAAATAAAGCAGAATTTGTCCTAATGTTTATATGTTTGTATTTAGGTGAGATGTATAATTTTGTTTGAATTTCAAAAGTGATGAAAATAGGTCCGAGAATTATGTTTTTCAAATGGAAGAGGGAAATTGACAAGATTGAGGAGAAGACTCAATATCTTTTCAAATTAAGGAACAAGTGGCTGAGAAGGCACTGAGGAGGCAGCCAGGGAGAGACATCTCAAAGTGGTGATGTTGTTGACCAGGGTATTATTGGTCATGAACACCCTGAATGCAAAGCAGAATTAGGCCAGTATCATGGAGGCACCCTACAGATGCCAAGGAGGAAAATTGAATCTTCTTCCTCATTAAATCTTCAAAATAGCTTTATCATAAAAACAATGCCTATTTTTCTTCAAACTCATTGAGTCATATGTTGGCCAAAAATTTGTGTTGGGTTGGCCAAAAATTTCATTTGGGTTTTTCATAAAATGTTACAGAAAAACCCGAATGAACTTTTTGGTCAACCCAATGTGTTAACTATCTATAGCTTTTGTGTATCAATTATATCTCAATAAATTGATTTAATATTTTTAAAACAAAACCCCATTTTTTCTGATATTAATTCTTTATAAGTTATTGTTGATTATTTCCTTAAAAAAAGGCAGTGCCTACTGATTACTAAAAACTTTCTTAGATGTTTCTTACTTTCTTCCTTTCACTCATGATTTATATGCACATCTTATGCTCTCTCTCTTTTTTTTTTTTTTTTTTTGGCGGTACGCAGGCCTCTCACTGCTGTGGCCTCTCCCGTTGTGGAGCACAGGCTCCGGATGCGCAGGCTCAGCGGCCATGGCTCACGGGCCCAGTCGCTCCGCGGCATGTGGGATCTTCTCGGACCGGGGTACGAACCTGCGTCCCCTGCATCGGCAGGCGGACTCTCAACCACTGCGCCAGCAGGGAAGCCCTGCTCACTCTTTTTGATATTTACTTCAAACACTTTTTTTTCAACATCCAGCGTTATGTTCTAGCATGTCTGACAACATTTTGATTTATCCTTGAAATCTAAAGCACCAAATTTCAAGACTTTATAATTTTTAAATTTATTTAATTAATTAATTTATTTTTGGCTGCATTGGGTCTTTATTGCTGTGTGTGGGCTTTCTCTAGTTGCAGCAAGTGGGGGGCTACTCTTCGTTGCCGTGCATAGGTTTCTAACTGCGGTGGCTTCTCTTGTTGTGGAGCATGGGCTCTAGGCGCGCGGGCTCAGTAATTTTGGCGCACGGGCTTTGCTGCTCCACGGCATGTGGGATCTTCCCGGGCCAGCACTTGAACTCATGTTCCCCTGCATTGACAGGCAGATTCTTGACCACTGAACCACCAGGGAAGCTCTCAATAACTTTAAATAGAAATTTTTAAAGCGATCGTTTTAATATCATGAAACTATACATTATGTAACATATGCCATATATATGGTTCATAATGGCTTTAATGAACATATGGCTTTTATGTTGCACATGAACAATTTCCACTTGTCTCAAGGTTTTTGGTTAATTAGTTTTCTCAAATTTGACTTGAAATTTCAATTAGAGATTTTTAATGTGCAATGTATTAATGATAATTACAGATATTAATATGGCTATTTTTCACTTATCATTTTTTTTCTTTGTCTTGTTTCTTAACATGAACACACAAAAAAACAAATAAAACCCAAACTATCGAACAGATATTCTAACCTTAGATACTTGAGGAGGGAATGTGAGAATAAATGTATGCCTTGAAATCATTTTCTGAATATGTATTATATTCCCTTTGGAAAAGGTTTATAGCTTTCATAAGATTTCCAAAGGGGTTTGTACCCAGGCCCTCTAATTCTACTTTGAGGAATTCTAGAAACCGTGCTTGTTTATTTATTTATTCATTCATTTATATACTTATAAATTTATATTTGTATACTTATATACATTATAAGTACTTATATACATTATATTTGTATACTTATACATTTGTATACTTATATACATATATGTATACTTATACATATATGTACATATACATATTATATATATATTATATTATATATAATTATACAATTCTATGTAATATATATATAATTATATATTATATAATATATAATCATTATATTATATATATTAAATTATATATATTATATATGTATACTTATATACATATACTTATATACAATATAATGTATACTTATATACATTATATTTATATACTTATATACATTTATATACTTATGTATTTAAGGAATAAATACTTCATCTATGTTTAAACATCTTAAACTTATAAACTAGTTCACTGAAAAATTCTTCAATATTTTTCTTTTTGAAAAAAAATTGTATTTTACTTTGGTGAATACTAAATTCTTCTGACTTGCTTCTTCTTTCTTTGCTCTCTGTTGGAATCTGGCAATTCTACTGGAATGTCATTGAGATTGCAGCAGTTAGCCCTCTTTTATTGCAGAACAGATGTTCGAAGTGCTGTGTTCATTTGACATGGGTTGGGATGGAGATATCACAGCTGTTGTAATTTAATTCTGGTTAGGTCAAAAAGCTTCATCATTATCACTTCAAAATATTCATAAAATATAATAAAACTTACATATATTTCCAATTAAGTTGAGTTTCACTTAGTCATGGTACATTGTAAACTCTGCAATCTCCCACTGTCACATATGGTAACATGGACGATAGTTTGACAAGTCAATATTCATTTCCATGATTACAACCTAAGGGGTTTTATTTGTATACATAACAATCATTACTGTTTGATTTTATTACAATACTGAGAGCATCAGATTGAAAACAGCAGGACAGATTTATTTCTACATTACTGTCTTATTTCCAGACAATAGACACTTTGAGACCCTTTCTGTATAACCAAATTATCTGAATGTTTTCCTGTTAACCACAATAAAATAATTAACATTTCTAAAAACCTATTGTGTTCACCTATCACTATTCAACTTTCTAAATCAGAGAAAAGTCAATAAGTAATTTTGGACAATATCAGCTTCCTTTCAAAAAGACTGTTTTCAGGATGAGCTCCCACAAATGATTAATTTCCATCTCAAATAAAAATAATAGTAAGTGCTTTGAAATAGATCATTCCTAACCTAAATAAGTTAGTGCAATCCAATTTAGTGGATTTAAGATTGTGAAAATAATTGAATTGACTTTGAAATGTTTGGGTTATTTTAGTCTTAACCACTGAATCAGATCCATTCTGTACTGATGCAATCAATTTGTGACAAGTGGCTTATTACTATAGCTAAAGGAACAGTTCTGTGTCTTTTTTTGTGTGTGTGGTACGCGGACCTCTCACTGTTGTGGCCTCTCCCGTTATGGAGCACAGGCTCCAGACACGCAAGCTCAGCAGCCATGGCTCACGGACCCAGCTGCTCTGCAGCATGTGGGATCTTCCTGGACCGGGGCACAAACCCGTGTCCCCTGCATCGGCAGGCGGACTCTCAACCACTGCGCCACCAGGGAAGCCCCAGTTCTGTTTCTTTTAAGGAAGTGTTACTTATATCATTTGACAAAAGTTTTAGCTTTGTAGTAGTAGATCAGTATCCTTGCTTATACAGTAGAAATATAAAAGTTAAAGACTTAATTAAGATAGATGATACAACTGAGTCAAATACACCATTGGTGCATTGGAGTGCAGCATTTGAATATTGTTCATTTTGACTATAACAGTCAGGGACACTTTGTAAGAAAGTGTTGTTGCCTTCCATGAGCTAAACTACACAAAATGAGGTAAGCTGTCCAGGATGAGAGGTGAGGCTGCAACAGAATTGCTTGGAAAGCATTCTAAAATACTCACCAACTCTTCTACATCTCTCCTTCCAACAAGTATTGTTTTTTCCAGGTTTAGTTTTTTAAGTTAAATTTTATTGGACTATGATTGGTTTACAATATTATGTTAGTTTCAGGTGTACAGCAATGTGAATCAGTTATACAAATTCATATATCCACTCTTTTTTAGCTTCTATTCCCATATAGGTCATTACAGTGTATTGAGCAGAATTCCCTGTGCTATACAGTAAGTTCTTATTAGTTAACTATTTTATATATAGTAGTGTGTATATGTCAATCCTAATCTCCCAATTTATCCCTAGCTCCCCTTACCTGCTTCTAACCATAAGTTTGTTTTCTACATCTGTGACTCTATTTCTGTTTTGTAAGTAGGTTGGTTCACTTGTACCAATTTTTTAGATTCCACATATAAGTGATATCATGTGATATTTGTCTTTCTCTGTCTGACTTCACTCAGTATGATAATCTTTAGATCCAACCATGTTGCTGCAAATGACATTATTTCATTCTTTTTTATGGCTGAGTAATATTCCATTTCCAGGTTTATTGTAACATTAGATATTAATTGTTTGGGACATTAATTGGCTTCTATATGCCCTACATTCATTTTATTTACTAATATCACTGTGATAATTTATGGGAGGGATTCTCTCCTTGAATTTGTGAAGACATAATCGATGGATAATTCTGGCTTCCAACTCACTGAGGGGTGAGATGGCACACTGGTAGGTAGATTGGTAATAGATGCAACACCTTCTTCTTCAGAGTCCCTGAATAGCCAGGAAATGGGCATATTTAGCTTGAGTCATAATATTGTTACTTATATTGACTAATTTTCACCAATACCACCCTCCTACCACCACCACCACCATTCACTATCCACTCTTCCAATGTTTGGGGTTCCTCAAAATCTTTTAGTTTTCATTGATAATATTAATTTCTCTCAGAGATTAATTTCTCAAAAAAAAAAAAAAGCTATTTGTATGTTCAGCTGTTAGCAACCTCAGGTTCCTGGAATTCATTCATTATAATGACAGTAAATATTTTCTTTGAAATTTTACATTTGTGTTCTCACTAATTTTCCCTTTTTATCTAATTTTGCCCCTATCACCCAGTTGTTTGGTTATGTTCCCCGCAGTTGAAGGCCTGTGAGGGTTGTTCTCACTCTCACACTACAACGGTCTCCACAATCTGAAAGCAATTCCTGCTTTTATACTGAGTTTTCTTTCTTTCTCAAGGACTTGGCTTCTTGCTACCATATATTCAATCAAGTTCTTCCTTCCTAATGATCTTGCTTACCTCTTACCCAAGAATATACAGTCTTCCTAGTATATTATCATTAAAATAAAAACAATAATAAATATGATTCTCCCTCTTGACAATAAATTGATTTCCATCTTATACCTCATTTATCTAGTTCCCTTCATTGGCCTACCTCTTGAGAGTATTCCTCCCACATCCTCTGAATCTGCCTTTTACTTATCTGTCCCCCGCAGGCTGGATTCAGCTGCTTCCATATATTTTTCTCAGTGTCTTATTGCCAAATCATTTGGCAATTCCTCTCCTCTCACCTTTTGAAATGTTACCACAACAAGTCATGTATTCAACCACTCTTTCTTCTTGCCATACTCTCTCTTGGATTCCCAGACACCATGGCTTCAGTTTTCCACTTACATGTGTGGTTATTTTCTTTGCCAGACCCTTTTCTTCATTTCCATATCTTATTTGTATGCTTCAGATCTTTGTTATATTTTTATTCTTTCTCCTTAGGTGAAATAAGCATCATATTGCTTCAGTGAACATGCTATGCTGATGTTTTCTAAGTTTATCTCTTCCATGTAGACTTCTCCTTTGAGCCTCAGTCCCATTTACCTAAATCCCTACTTGATATCTCCATGTAGATGTCTCTTAAGTGTTGTAAACATGTACCAGGAAGAAATCCTGAATTCTCTTCCCCAAATCCATTCCTCCTTGAATTACCGTGTGTTTTTGCCAGAATGTAAACAACTATTCAGGCAAGAAAAGCTGGAGCCATTTTGCACTCTTTTCTCTCCCTCATTTATTATATCTGAAACTTAATACTTCCTATGTATTTAAAAAACATTTTTTTAAATCTATAATATGTCCACTTTTCCTGCTCTCCTTTGTCACTGCTCTGGTTGTTCTGTCAGAAGGGTTATTGCAGTACACTCCTAACTCATCCCCTGATGCCTGCCTTCATGCTTTCGATCCATTCTCCATAAAGTAATGGGAATAATACTTCTACATTAAAAATCAGATGTTATTCTCAACCCAAATGCTTTCCTATTGCATTTAGAATAAAATGTGGACTCTACCTTGTTCCATTTACCATTTGAACCTCATCTCAATAGCACTCTCTTCAAGTTTGGTACAGTCCAAGCAAACAGCCTTACACTACTCCCACATGCCAAACTTTTGTCTCTATTTCACTTTGTCCTTCACCTTGTGCAGTCTTCCCCTACTCTGCCTAGTATGAACATGCACATGCCAAGTTTTCTGGATACAATTCTAACATAGTTGGGATTTTCTGGATACAATCTCAACATAAGTATTAAGCTTGTCCCTGCTGATGATCCACTGAAAAGCATTCCCCAATTTACAGTCTTAGCTCTTATCTTGTTTCCTTTAAGCAGATGTTTTAATTATCATTTATTTCACTAAATTTGTATCTGAATGGAAGACAAAATCATTTCATATACTGCTAGGAAAGCAGCAACTTTGCTAAACTATGATATATTGATTTTCTATCAGTCAGAATTTTCATTTTAAGCTACCTAAATAACACTTTGAATTTTATTCAACATTTATCACCTTTTTACATATTAAAAATGTAATTATAATCAAAATAAATTAGTGAAGGTACCCTTAAACCTTCCTTAAATTCCTTGAATTCAAAAAGTTTAACTTTTCTAATTTGTATTTTGATTCACAGTTACTGCTGTTCATGTTTTCCATGCAGTATTGTACTATATGCGCTTAAGAAAATTGACAAATGTGGAGAAAGAAAACAATACTTCTAAAGTAAGCAAAGATTATTTTACCATTGTTTTCTAGGTTGTAAACTAAACCACTGGCACGCATTTTGCAAGTTTTGGTGTTGGCACTTTCTTAATTTCAGCAGACGTTATCAATAACAAGGACCCCTCTTCCTTCTTCAAATAGTCTTAAAATATCTTGTTCAGTGAAATGTCAATGGGGGAAGCGTTCCAAATCCACCACTAGCAGTGACAACTAGACAGGCTTATACATATACTTATTCTGTAATTGTACATACCTGGGTCAAAACCAAATCAAGCTGTCCCATTGCTTTCACTTTCTATGAACTGTTGGCTGATCCAATCCTTCTCTCTTCCCCTGAGCCCCACAGACATCTTTTCTCATCATTTTTAAGTTGAAGGGAAATCCCCCTTCTTTTATGTTAACTAATTAATTTATTTATTAATTAGCAAGGCACTGTTATGACTATGAATTCCTTTCTCATAAGGGTTGAGACATTTTGTCGAACAAAACAACTGACTCTACTGATACAAAGACGTGTGAACATTTAGTGGACTAAATGTGCCCACAGGCCGACAATGACAATTGATTCTACTTAGACTACTCAAAGACTACTATCTGCACCATAGCAACAGAAAGACACAATTAATCAGACAATGTCATTGTTACTGAGTCCAAGCTCCTAATGCCCGCCACAGGACAAGTCAATAAATTGAGAGATGAGGTGTTAGGGCAAAGAATATTGGAAAGCCAACAGATTGAGAAGATGGTGGACTAGCGTCCCAAAGAACCATCTTAACTGAGTTAGAATTCAGGCTTCTTTTATACTAAAATGGGAGGAGGTGTGGCTGATTGTTGCAGACTTCTTGCTGCTGGCCAGACCCTGGAGGGGTTTTGATAATCTTTTGTTCTTACAGCTGTCCATGTAGGTCTGGTCATGATGTTCGTGTAAAGTTCCAACAAGACAAATGTTATTTTCTATTCTGCAGCTTTTTATCTCTATATGAATCAAAAACTCTTCTAGCTTTAAAGGTCAAGCCTGGGAAGCAGAGCACTGCAAAATATCTATTATGTGTATTTCAGGCTATAGGCAACATTCTTTTACAAAGGAGCAGAGCCAGCATGACTAAGCACAAGCAACAGAGCACTAAGTTTTGAGCTAAAGGAATAGATCCACTAGAGAGTCAGCTTTGTTCTTCTCTCTTACATTATCAGTTCAGGGATGTTAAAATGCAAAAAAAAAAAAAAAAAAAAAAAAAAAAAACACAAAAAACAAAAAAACCCTGCATTTTTGGATTAGTAAAATAGATGATATATTGTTGACATTTTTCATTGGCCAACTTCCCCTCTAGACAGAAAGCTGCATGAGGCTGTGTCTATTTTGTTCACCAGCTTTAAGGTAGGCTGGGACTTAGGACCTTTTACTGGAGGGCTTGCACTTTCACCTTGACAAATGTCTCTTCCAGCAACAGAACACAGAGAAACTATAAGGGACTAAAAATAACCACATGCATGCTCAGTTGAAGGCAATTATCAACAATAAATAAAATACAAAAAGGTCACAAACCCACTGCCATTTCTGAGATATCAGGAGCAAAAGCAGAGTACTGTGCATGATCCCTGCACACAGCACCACCAAGGGGGCAGGCAGACCACCTAAGCCTGCCCAACCCACCAGCCCATCTCTACCCTCACCCCATTTAAGGAACCAGCCTGCCCTACTTGGAGAGCAAGCAAGGGCACCTGTTACTTATTTTTGCTTCCTCATGCTGCATCATGAGTGCCAAAAAGCCTTCCCTGAATTTCTCTTCTGGCCTCTTAGCAATTTCTATTGATTAAAGAATACAAGGACCCTGGTCGGTAACACCTTGAACCACAGGCCTAAGGTAGTGCCTGCTGCATTTTAACTGTCCGCATACATTTGTTGAATGAGGTCACACAGTGGAAAACCTCTACAAATTGCTGGTTTATTTTATGTTGTGAGATTAGCAAAAAACACTTATTAAAGTGAAACTATTTCAATGTTAGGACTTCTTATCTTCTTATATAAAAGTTAATTTTTAGTGATAAGAGTTTAATATGAAAACCAAATAGTAAAATTCCCTCTCTCTCCCTCTCTCTCTCTCTTCTCTCTCTCTCTCTCTCTCTCTCTCTCTCTATATATATATATATATATATAAAATTATATTTCATAATCAAGTATTACCAAATTGTCAAGTACTGTATATAATAAAATGCCAAACACATGCACACATGCCCCCCCCACACACATATGACTATTTGACTATATTTAACTATAATATATGCTTTTATCTATGTATATTTAGATATGTAGATTAAAATATACAAAGAAAAATAGATATATAATTCATCACATATAAACTTCATCACATATATTTCAATAAAAAAATAGAAATTTAATGGGCTAATGTTTAATGTTATAAAATATTTTTATCTTCTCAAACTGCCAGGGACACCTCTAAATTCTGCTCCTCACCATACTGTCTTTGCAAACTGAAAGAATCTCATCCTATCATAAAGAAATCAAAAACAGTATGAAGACATTTTTTTCTGAGAAAAGGTTTGTGAATGTTTTGTGATTGCAATACATTGCTTTCTATTTAAAACTTTAAACAAAGTTGTAGGCTTTGTTTAAAAAATTGGCAGTTATAAGTTTACAACCTATGAGGATCAGTGATTCTCCCAGAAAGATGTGTTTCATTGTGTGCTTAATGATACATCTTCTCTCACCTCACAGAAGAGAAACGGCAGGGATTTACCCTGACAAAGTCACAGCTGTTTCAAATTCCCTTACTTTGTTCCCAGTGTTTATAGCTTGTGCAGCTGTCAGCAGCTATGGCTTTTTCTTTGTTAGGCAAGGATATGTCTAAACTTATAATTAGACCTCAGTTATGAAAATGTAACTAGTTAATCATAGTTTTCATGAGGGCTTTTTGCATTCCAAAGGGACTTGAACAGAGCCAGAATGGTGGAACACACCAAAGCTGGCTTGAATTCTTTTAGGGTTTATTTTCCAATTCACATAAACATATGCATCTTTGCCATATGACCCATCATAATTATCATTCTAAACTAATATTTAATATATTTAAATTATCTAAAATGTTTATATCACCTATAACATCATTGTTCAAACTAGACCCTTTTTTCTTTGTTAAATTATTTTAATGACATCACTGAGATAAGGGTAAGTAAAATGATAGTAACAATTTTACCCATATAATTTTACCCATATATCACAACATTGTCATACTAATATGCATAATCATATTAATATAAACTAAACTATAAAAATAATGAATTTTAAATTAAAATTATAATTTAATATAATAGCTTGTGTTACTTAATTAAAAATAAATCATTCTTTAGTTTCAGATTATTTTGAGTTAATTAAGCCTTGTTTAATGTATGAGTTCTCAATTTCCACTTCTTTTCTCTAGTGAATCTTTTGTGAAACTTTTATTAGTGCAACCTGACCTTTTACCACTAGTATTTCATTCATCACAAAATCTTCATTCATGAATTAATCTGACTGATTTTTTTTTTTTTTGCCATAGCACTGCTATTTGAAGGTGCCAACATAATTTTAAACATGTATCAAAGGATACAAAGATAGTTTGACACTATTTGGCCAAAAGATGTTTACTTAAATCATATAAAATACACTCAAGGTAATTTTTAAATTATCCTTCAAATAAAAATGAATTAAAACATTTGTAGATAGCTTGTGGGGCCCCAAGAATTTGTCTGTAAGCCACAGACTTCTTACTTTCTACCAGTTTTCACCACTAGTTCTGCTTTTCTACTTTATGAGTACATTAAGTCTATGGACATTCTACACTTCCTAATCAGGCAGTGTTTTCTTCTCTTTCTAGCTAGTTCAGATTCACAAATTGCAAGCTCATTAACAGTATTGAAAATACTTTTACCTCCCCCACCCTTACCCTTTCTTACCTTAAAGGTGGTGGAGAGGTAAAAGTATTTTTTGTTTGGTTGGTTGTTTTTTCATTTGTTTTTCACTTGACTGTCAGTGCCCTGACTGTGGCTGAACTCAACTTTCTATTTTCTCCTGGTGAGAGTTATTGGAGGAAGTTTCAACCGAGCAGGCAAAGTTCTGATGACAAATCTCAGATAGCTTCTAACACTCCAATGGATTCTATTCATTTTCCCAGATCAACTCATGCTTTGAAAGTACTTTTTAAGAATGTCTTAATCTCCTGTAATCACCCCTCCCAAACACAAAAGATCAACAGATTATTTTGTCACCTAAATTACAGATATTATAACAACATCAGAAAAAGCCAACTCCTTGAAAAAATAAATAAATAAAGCCCTCAAGTAAATAGACTTGGGAGACCAGAAAGAGGAACTCTCATGCCCTGTGAAAGAAGAAAGACTCCTCTTCTTTCCTGGTAAGGACTCAGCCAATGAAAAGCCAAGGACCCTTTGTTTACTATAGACTTCCCATCATCCTTTCCCTCTATAACAGTGTTCTCTTTCCCTTGCTGTGCAGGCACTTGTACATGACTCACCATAGTTGGAGACACAGAATTGTAATTTTCTCCAGATCCTGAATAAACCCATCTTTGGATGAAAAATATCTAGTAGTCTTTTTGTTTCAGGTCAACACCCTCCCATCTTCAATTCACAAAAACTACTTACACAAGAGTAGTCCCTCAACTTCAATATCCTCTGCTCCTTTGTTTTTATTCCATTCAAACAATGGTTGGCAAACTGGAGCCCATGGCCTGCTGCCTATTTTGAAAAATAATCTTATTGGAGCACAGCAATGCCCATTCTTTTACCTATTGTTGCCATCCTAAAATGGCAAAGTTGAGTAGTTTTAGCAGTATCTGTTCCTCAAAGTCTAAAATATTTACATTCTACAGAAAAATTTTGTCAAATATCCGTTAAAGCAACCAATGATTCTCATTGGATTCTGAACTTTTAAAGTTTGCTTTAGACTTAATCTTCTTCAGTCTTCTCAAGAATTTTTGACTTTATAATATTCAGACCTTTTCTCCAGACTGGATCCTTCCTTTTGCCTTTTAACTATCCTCAAATATGTCTTATTAAAAGGGCAAAAAACAGGGACTTCCCTGGCCGTCCAGTGGTTAAGGTTTTGCCTTCCAAAGCAGGGGGTGTGGGTTCTATCCCTGGTCGGGGAGCTAAGATCTCAGATGACTCGTGGCCGAAAAACCAAAACATAAAAAAAAAAAGGAGTGTTGTAACAAATTCAATAAAGACTTTGAAAATAGTCTACATCAAAAAGATCTTAAACAAGGTGGTAGGGGGACAAAAACAATCACCGATCAACTAATCCCTGATTATCATAATTACCTCCTCTCTTTTCAAACCAACACTATTCAAACTGTCTTTCCTCTTGCAGCCATGTTATCACTTCCCATTAACTCCTCTGTTCAGTGTAAACTGGGACTAAGTTCCACCTTCTTCACTGTGCACCTGCAAACTGAACCTGAAGGGGTAATTGGGAAGAGGGGCTTCCATTAACATTTTGCTTTTTTGCATATTTGGGAAAATCACTTGAATAAATTTAGGACAAAGTGCTGAGAAGAAAATAGATGGCAAGGCAATGAATGGAACCAAGGAGAGGGTGAGAAATTAGATCACTATTCCAGTCTACAGTCAGTAGAAATGATATATTTTTATATATATTATATATATTTTTATACTATACATAATGTTTATGTCTTATATATTAACATATAAAGAATATATATATGTATAATATATGTTATATATATAAATGCCTGGCAAGGATATTGTTCAAACACTTTAAATAATAAGACTGGTTGACAGACAAATAACTTCTAACAGCCATCATCTTCCTCAACTTGTCAACAAAGTTTTGAAGTGTGCATGTGTGTGTGTAGAGAAAGAGAGAAGAAGCTTCAGTTCAGGATCAATGTAGTATGAGATGAATATATCACCCTTGAAATTGCTGCCAATTCATAATGGGTCAATTGCTGAAAAATAATCACCCCTATTTTTCAGTGATCTATAAGTTGACTGATGGTTTGGCTAATCTGGACTGAGTCTGGTCCAAGTTAGTCTTGTTATTGTTTTTGGGTGGCAGGTTTTGTGGGAGCTGGCTGTTTGTGCTTCTTCTTAGCTGATGACTCAACTCTCCTCCTTGTGTCCCTAATATCCCTCAGCTGGCTGCTCTGGGCTTGCTCTCATAGTGAAGGCAGAGGGGTAAAGTAGAGAAGGAAAGTGTGTGAAGACTCTTGAGACCTAGACTCAGAAGTGTCATAGTAACTTCTGCCACATACTCTTGGTCACAGCAAGTGAATTTTGTTAACTAGATCCCCCTCTTCATGAAAGAAACTGCAAAGCTATATTTTAAAGAATGTGGAAATAATAAGATGATTTTCAATCAACTAACACAACCTGGATTGGGAATTGTATCTACTTATACAGAAAATGGTGTCCTGTATTGGGCTTCCTATTGATGGTTCAAGAAAGCTCAGCTCTGCTCATGGCCAGGAAGTTGATAGCCTCAAATTATCTATGGTGGAAGTATTTAATCAAATGCTACAAATCAAGACTTTGTATGTTTTATTTACTTATTTATTTACTTTTTATATTGGGTTGTTAAATACCTGTCAACATACAGCTGGGTTCATCCATCACCAAAAACCTACCATATATGGCATTGTACTTGGGAAACGTGAGATCAAAAAAAAAGAAAAAAGAAAAAGAAAAGAAATTGGAGTGTGAAAAGTTAAATATTCATGTAGTTAGGAAGTTGAAAAAATGGTAAGCTGAAGCTTCTGAAACTTCTAGATACTGGTCAAGAGATTTCAAACCTGAAAATAATAGTGTGCAATGATTGCTATTGGTTATTACAAGATAGAGATGAGCACAGAGAAGAGTTGGCTAATTTTTGAACAATAATTGAAGAAAATAGTTTCCAGAGATGGAAGGTCTTAGGAGACTGGAATCACTGCCTGTCTTGATCTATTAAACACGATGAGATAAAATTGAAAAATTATTTTTGGGACAAAGATCCAGTAAAACTTCTCAATTGAAATAGGTGACTTAACTTGGCAGCCCCCAGTTGTCCTAAGAGTAAAGTCCAATCGCTTTGTCATTAAATACTCTTCATGTTATGTTTCCTTCTTTCCTTCTGGTATTATTTTTTTCCCTTTACCTTATCTTCAATTCCTCCAAGCTGGTTTAAGTGGTCATTTATCACTTCTGAGCCTTTGGACTCATAATCTTTCTCTTTGGAATATCACCTTTCAATCCCTAAACTGCTAAAGCATAGTTATTCTGAGAACTGCACAATTTTTCTCCAAAATTATTTTCTGACCTTCCATGCATGGTTTAGATAACCTTGGTTACCTAAACGTGGTTAGGTAACCTTGTAACATTAGTATATATTGAATAGTTGTCTTGAATGTTTTTCCCACTAATTTCAGAGTTCCATAAAGGCTGGGCTTGTACCAAATTTATTGTTAACTATAGTGCAGCATATGCACTAGATATTCAGTAAATAGCTGCTGAATTAAATAATTAAAGACAATGTATATGAAAGTGTTTTCAAATGTGTTATTATTTTCCCCTCATTTTAGAATAAAAAAAATCCAGTATTGATTATATTATGCCATCATTTTATAATATGAAAGGAAAAAAAGAAACACCAACAATTATAATTGTTATAAGCAATTGACTGCAAACAGATTCAGATTTCAGAAATGTTAAAACATGAAGAAACTGGTTGTTTTAGAATCAAACTATTATTTTTGTCATGAGGATTGCCCCTCTCCCCTCCAAAAAAGGAAAAAAAGAAAAAAGAAAAGGAGTGAGCTTTATTCAACAAATGTAGAATCTAATTTTGTATGTTCCCCTTTCAAATAAAAGAAAAACAGTTATGTTATTAGAAAGTATAAGTACATATAGCAACATTGATATGAAATATTTCAAATCAGAAGTATATCAAAGGTAGTGATATGCTATCTTTATAATCATTTATACATATGCAAATACATGAAGTGTATATTACATACATTCAACTAATCTTAAGTAAATGTTCACATTTCAATGACATTTTAATGATGAACAGTTTGAATGTGTTGAATTTTGAATTTTCATATAATACACTACTTAAATTGCAATGGATAACAATTAGCAGCAGGTTTTTAAGTGTGCATTATCAGGTTGTAATATTTTTTCTCCTAGATGTATGAATTTGTTCTACTGCTTTATCATAATTGAGGTGAGCTGAGGATAAAAGTTTTGCAGAAATACAAGTTCCCTGTGAGTAGCAGTAATTGAGTTGCCACTGTGAATCTTCCACAGCAGACAACAAATCCATTGGAAATCTGATTCCATAAAGTTAAGCAATGTTTGCTGTGATTTTCATATAAAATCCTTGCAATGTCCAACTGCTACCTTTTTATTTAATTGTGTAATCTGTTTCATAATGAGTTTGTGCACGTTTTCCACCAAATGTCAATTCTAAAAGCAGTGCTCTGAGGTATCAACCATAGTGCAAATCCCATTAGTTTTCACACTTTTATTTGCCACACAAAGTTCAAGTTGAAGGAAAAAGAAGTGTGGCTACATTGATGGGATGGCAGTATTCATAAAGTATCTATATTTGATATCACATTCCAAATGATTTTGCAGAGATTTTTATCATTTGTCATTCTATGGAAATTAAAGAAAATTTCAACATAGAATACTGGTGTTATTTTGTCCATTCTGCCAAGAAATATACTATAGCCACAAAAGAGGTAAAAATTGTTAATATGCGAATATTTTTATACAAAGGAATCTGAGAATACAAAGATTTTTTGAGCATTTTAAAATTAATTTTGAGCATTTTTTGATCTTTAAAATTAGTTTTTTTTCTTTTAGTAATAGAATATCCATATATTTTTTTCTGGAATCTATTTCAAATAATTCTAATACACACTTAGACACACAAAATACACCCACCCAAACAAATACACAGACTCACATAGACAAAACAACACACACAGATACACACACTGATTTAAATACATGTTATACAAACAAAATGAAATGATGCTCTAAATAATGTAAACTGTGAATTTGACTTCCAAAGTTAATTGTGAATGTACAAATAGTCTAAAAGACACTAATTGTTTGCAAAAAAAAAAAAGCCTTCAGGAAAATTCTTACATTAATTTAATACTTAAAAATTCATGTCCTTACATTTTTCAGATTTGATGATAATTTCTGGTCCAAATTGCCTCCTTCAAATTCCTTGTTTTTTTACATAGCTAAGATTTTGAGCTATGAGCAATCACTACATATATGTTTATCTCTAAGTGTAAATGTAGCACTTTGTTAAATTTAGTATATGTGTTAAGTACAGCGTAGGATCTTTGTAGTGCAGAAGGTGTTAAAACAGTAAGGAGACAGGTCATACTGGTCAGATTCCAAAATTTGTGGAGTTACGATTACATAATACATGGGACTGTGCTTTTAAGTAAAATCACTATGTATGCAAAATAGCTTTTCAGCCCAGAGTGGAGAGGTTTAATCTAGAACAGTGTACTATGTCAGGTTCCATTTTATGCCTTGTCCACCAAACCGCCTGAAGTAATAGGTTGCCTATTTTAATTGGAATGAAGCCATACATTATCAAGGATGGAAGAATTCTTTATTAGATGTTAATTCAAGGTTTTAAGACATCTGATTAAATCATGTTTAACAAAGAGTGGAACTATGTAGAGCAGATAACAAATTCCCTATAGCAGGAGACACTGATTATAAAGGAAATTTGTACAGACTTAGATAAAATAAACTATAAGTGTAAATTAATTTAAAACAGAAAAGAGGCAGCACTGTAGGTGATCAATTTTGCTTACAGAATAGTTTTTGTTCAGGTTTATTTTTTCAAATAGACTAATAAGTCAGGATTATAATAAACTGCGAAACTCATAGTCTTTATGTTTATAGAGATATTTTTAGATAAAAGTTTGAACAATCAAGCAAAGCATAAACAAATATAGATGACTGGGAAAAATACTTCAATTTTAGTACATAAAGTAGTCAACCATAAATATATTCTATTCATCAGAACACATTTTCAATTTTTAGTATGATTACCTGAAATAATTTTTATTGTATCACATATGAATTAAAAAATAATCCTCTGAAACCTGTGAAGAAGTGTATTAATTTAAAATAGACTAAACACAACTCACAATCTAGCTGTATGTTAGCGAAGAAATCTATATGGAATGTATATATAATCATAAAAGTTTAAGTTTGACATTTTTAGGATGTATGCAAATGAAGACATTTATTGGAAACAGAATGATTGATACTGAAAAATGACACCTGATCTAGATGACCTAAATGTGGCCGAAATAAAGGATGTTTGATTGGTGCGATCAGAACAGAGGTTTCCTCATTGGGATAATACTCCAAAATTACTTCCCCTGGGGAAGCTACATTTTGCCGAGAACAGAAGGAATCAGAGAAAAGAAAATTCATTTTGTTCTTTTCTTTAATAACATCCCACAAGACACCAACTAAAAAGGAAATTTGAGTTTTTGGCATCTTAATTTTTTTCTCCTTTTTCTCTCTTAGAGGACAACTTATTAAACTTTAGTATCCAAGGAACATGGTAATTATAATATTTGCTAACTTAGCAATGCTATAGGTGAAAATGCTTCCCTGTAAAATGAGACCAGAAAAACAATGTCTGTATTTCTTCTTTGGGAATATGCACTCACTGAATAACAGTACAGAAGTCCTCCTAAAAGAATCCTACTTCCAGTCATCTAAGATTGTCTTTAGAAATATTAATAATGTAGAGAATGAACAAAATGCAGTACAGTATGGAAAACAGATTTAGTTTTTGTCAAACACTATTTTCCAATATGTAAGGTGTTTTATTCTTTCCCCAAACCTTGAATATATCTAGGATAGGCTCTAAATTTGTTTGGTTATTTTTACATTTTAGCTATAAGGATGATATAATTTTGTCCATGTCAATCTATCTAGAAATGCTATGCCACATCCAGTTAAAAGTAGCTTCCATTCCACCAGACTCAGGGACTAGCAGAGAGATTTTGTAAATAGTAAACAAATTTAATACTGTAAATCATTATATATGTATAATGGTGCCATATGCATATATAAAACCTCCATTTTGCCTTACTTAATTGGTCTAAAATTGTTTACACAAACAATAAACTTTCAAAGAAAACATTGCAAGCAAATATCATTTATCAACAAAATGATATTTGACCAAGATGAAATTTAGCACTAACATACTGCAGACTAGCATCTCTCTCATATGTTGCCATAGAAAGAACAATGTTGTACATAGCTTAAATTCTGAGCTTTAGCTATTTTATTTAGAAGATGGGACAGTTGGACTTTCTTTGTAATCTTGAAAGTCCCTTAAAAACACTTTTTAAATGATATATAGTTTGTTTCCATTATAATTTATTTTTTAGTGTTTTTTTAAAATATTTTATTAGACGATAGTTGATTTACAATGTTGTATTGGTTTCAGGTGTATGGCGAAGTGATTCAATTATACATATACATATATTCATGCTTTTTTAGATTCTTTTCTCATATAGGTTGTCACAGAATATTGAGTTCCCTGTGCTATACAGTAGGTCCTTGTTGGTTATCTATCTTATAAATAGTCATGTGTCTATGCTCATCTCAAGCTCCTGATTTATCCCTCCTCCCCAAGTTTCCGCTTTGACAAGCATAAGTTTGTTTTCAATATCTGTTAAGTCTGTTTCTGTTTTGTAAATAAGTTCATTTGTACCTGTTTTTTAGATTCCGCATATAAGCGATATCATATGATATTTGTCTTTCTCTGTCTGACTTACTGCACTCAGTATGACAATCTCTAGGTCCATCCATGTTGCTACGAATGGCATTATTTCATTCTTTTTATGGCTGAGTAATATTCCATTGTATATATGTACCACATCTTCTTTATCCATTCCTCTGTTGATGGACATTTAGGTTGCTTCCATGTTGTGGCTATTGTAAATAGTGCTGCAATTAATATTGTGGTGCATGTGTCTTTTTGAATTATGGCTTTCTCAGGGTATATGCCCATGAGTGGAATTGCTGGATCATATATGGTAGTTCTATTTTTAGTTTCTTGAGGAAACTCCATGTTGTTTTCCACAGTGGTTTACCAATTTACATTCCCACCCACAGTGTAGGAGTGTTCCCTTTTCTCCACATCCTCTCCAGCATTTATTGTTTGTAGACTTTTTGATGATAGCCATTCTGATTGGTGTGAGGTGTGAGGTGATACTTCATTGTAGATTTGATTTTCATTTCTCTGATAATAATGTTGAGCATTTTTTTCATGTGCTTTTTGGCCATCTGTATGTCTTCTTTGAAGAAATGTCTATTTAGATCTTCTGCCATTTTTTTGATTGGATGAAATGTTTTTTGACACAGAGCTGGATGAGATTTTTTTTGTAGTTTGGAGGTTAATCCTTTGTCCGTTGTTTCATTTGCAAATATTTTCTCCTATTCTAAGCATTGTCTTTTTGTCTTGTTTATGGTTTCCTTTGCTGTGCAAAAGCTTTTAAGTTTAATTAAGTTCCATTTATTTTTGTTTTTATTTCCATTACTCTAGGAGGGGGTCAAAAAGATCTTGCTGTGGTTTATGTCATAGAGTGTTCTGCCTATGTTTTCCTCTAAGAGTTTTATGGTGTCTGGTCTTACATTTAGGTCTTTAATCCATTTGGAGTTTATTTTTGTGTATGGTGTTAAGTGGTGTTCTAATTTCATTCTTTTATATATAGCTGTCCAATTTTCCCAGCACCATTTATTGAAGAGACTGTCTTTTCTCCATTGTATATTCTTGCCTCCTTTGTCTTAGATTAATTGGCTCATAGGTGTGTGGGTTGAATTCTGGGATTTCTATCCTGTTCCACTGATCTTCATTCTATTTTTGTGCTAGTACCATATTGTTTCGATGACTGTAGCTTTGTAGTATAGTCTGAAGTTAGGGAGTCTGGTACCTCCCACGCCATTTTTGTTTCTCAGAATTGTTTTGGCTCTTCAGGGTCTTGTGTGTTTCCACATAAATTTAATTTTTTTTCGTTCTAGTACTGTGAAAAATGTCACTGGTAATTTGATAGGGATTGTATTGAGTCTGTAGATTGCCTTGTGTAGTATAGTTATTTTGACAATAATTGATTCTTCTAATCCAAGAGCATGGTATGTCTTTCCATCTGTTTGTGTCATCTTTGATTTCTTTCATCATAGAAAATCCTAAAGGTGCTACCAGAAAACTACTAAAAAACTACTATGTTACAAAAATAGAAAACTATGGGCTAATATCACTGATGAACATAGATGCAAAACTTCTCAACAAAATACTAGCAAACAGAATCCAAGAGCACATTAAAAGGATCATACACCATGATGAAGTGGGTTTTATTCCGGGAATGCAAGGATTCTTCAATATACGCAAATCAATCAATGTGATAACCATATTAACAAATTGAAGGGTAAGAACCATATGATAATCACAATAAATGCAGAAAAAGCTTTTGACAAAATTCAACACCCATTTATGATACAAACTCTTCAGAAAGTGGGCCTAGAGGGAACCTACCTTAACATAATAAAAGCCATATATGACAAACCCACAGCCAACATCGTTCTCAATGGTGAAAAACTGAAACCATTTCCTCTAAGACCAGAAACAAGACAAGGTTGCCCACTCTCACCACTATTATTCAACATTGTTTTGGAAGTTTTAGCCACAGCAATCAGAGAAGAAAAAGAAATAAAAGGAATCCAAATCAGAAAAGAAGCAGTAAAACTGTCACCGTTTGCAGCTGACAGGATACTATACATAGAGAATCCTAAAGCTGCTACCAGAAAACTCCTAGAGCTCATCAATGAATTTGGTAAAGTTGCAGGATGCAAAATTAATACACAGAAGTCTCTTAAATTCCTATACATGAACAATGAAAGAGCAGAAACAGAAATTAAGGAAACAATCCCATTTACCACCACATCAAAAAGAATAAAATACCTAGGAATAAACCTACCTAAGGAGAAAAAAATACTTGTACTCTGAAAACTACAATTTATTTTAAATAATTATGTTTCTACCATATATTAAGTTTACTTTTTATGTTAATATATTTCAAAACTTTCCCTGTATTTAACCCTGGCAGTTGAGAACACTGCTTACTTTTAATTGTCTCTCATTACTGCTTTGCTGTTTTTCCCTGATTTTGAGTTAATGCAGCTGATGAAATGATAAAAGAACCAAATGTTTTCAACCCAAAGAAGTTCTTGAAATTTCTTCCAATAATCAGTATTCCCCAGGTTTCTGCTCTATTCATAGTGACATTGATAGAAAATCTCCCATGACCTGACTCTACCACCTGACTCCCAGAGAGAGAATATTAGCAACACAGGTTTATTTTCCTCCAAAGGTGTTCTTGACAATGAATAATGTCAACTTCATTGAAAATGATAATGCACTTACTTAAAACGAGGAAATAAAGTGACTGACAATGATTATTTTTTAATTAAAGTTTAACATCTAGTAACAAATTTGATGGGAATCAATACAATAGAAAAGTCTTTCTTGATACAGTTATCCCACTTTGCTGTAATTATATTGCATTTATATCTTCCCTGTTTATATACTGTTAGGATTGTGTGGGATGGTTTTGCCTGAATTCCAATGAGGATTTTTTTTTTTTTTTTTAGTTTCCATTTTTAAGATCTTTGCATCAGCATCTGGCTCATAGTATACTGATCTAAGAATAAGAGTTTCACCATATGAAAAACTATCTGAGTTGATATTAAGGAATGTGCCTATAGTTACCTCTGGTAATGCATAACCAAATTAAATGAAGTGTATTATCAGAACCAAGTCAGCACACTATAATTTAAAACAGAAAATGAACAATAAATGTCTATGATTAAGATGTAACTAGAGAATAAAAAAATCATTATTCTTGGTTGATAGTTTTGTGCCTTTCTACTTTTCATTTAATAAGATCTAAAATATGAAACTACATTTAAGAATATTTGAGATAAAATGGATTTGCATAACCAGTCATGACAAACAGGAAAACTACATGCATTCCTGATCATTTTTTAATTCAAACAACATGAATATATTGTAATTAAAACATGCAGATTAATAGATTTTTGTATTGTAGCTACTGCAAGTAAAATAAAAGCCAAAATAAGTCTAGTGGTTGCATATCCTAAATGAACCTGTACAATAAGTCCTAATTAATAGTATTCAATAGACAAGTTTTAAGTCAAAATTTGAATGCTTTCTGTGCAGGAATACAGCTAACAGGAAGTATAAGTCCTTATTTAGTGGCTATGTTATTAGAAATTAAGTTCCATTCCTTCTCTTTATAGGATTAGAATAGTGGTGCACTTGGTCAGACAAATTCTATTCCAAATATCTATTCCAGCCATTCAGTTTAATTTATGTTAAAACAACGTTTAAGACAATCAAATTAGGAAGTCTGTGGTTCAGTTGTCTTTTGATTGTCTTCTCAATCAAGGAAATTAGAGTGACTTAATGTAAAGATGAAACTATCAAAACAAAATTAACCCTGGAATGTCAATTTATTGTCTTATGTACAAGATCTCTATTAGGGTCTCCATTTAAGAGTTTCTTCTTTTTTTAATTTGTTTTTAATTTACTCAAATAATGTTCTTCAAATACATTTTATTTTAAACATTAGACATCTAAAACCACATAATATTTAGCTCTGTTAGTGTACTTTTTAGGAAGTGTTGGATTTGTACTATGATTTTCCAATAGATAGAAACTCAAAACTTTCAACACCACATATAATTTATTTTAGATGCAATTATCATACTAGATAAAGTACAAAGAATGATTTACTCACTTATAGTTTCAGAAATAACATTTCTAAACTTTATTTGCTAAGTTTTTTTTTCCCCTCTTTTGGGTCATTATATATTTTTCTTCCTACTACAATTTTTTGGTTAGAGAGAAACAAATATTTCACACCCATGCTTCTACAGTCATGTGATTTTTCCATTCTTCTGGACTGAGACTCCAGAAGACTTTCCAGATTTTCTATGCTCCCACCCCTAGCAATCTTCTCCAAGATACGAGTTTGGCAGAAGAACTTCAGCATATAATTTCAGTTCCTTTGATTTTTATTTTGAGTCATCTTTATAGTCTAGTCCACTCAGAACAGAAATGTTGTTCTTGTGCAGAACTAATCATAATTTGACAGATTTCAACAACCCATTTAACTGAGGATGTACAGACATATTCTTCCATTAGTTTCATCAGTATAAACACATAGTATTTTGTTTTCATTGACCTGTCTCTTCTTTATTATTTCTTACAGTTTTTAGGTTATTCTACTGCTTCCGTCATTTAAAAATTTCCTGTCCTGAATGGTTTTGAGAGTTACCCTCCTCCATATTTATTGCTATGATTTGTAAGTTTTAAATCTTACTGAAATCTGTCAATTTTTATAGCTAAAACTATTACAAATATATTTCTTAAATTTTGCTAGTGATATAAACAGATATTCTAATAGACTGTATTCACAAAATAATTATTTGTTATATACTTACATATAATTTCTTTTATTGTGTACTATTATATAATGCTCTTTTGGGATTTCTTGACTCTGGTTGTTCAACATGTTCAGCTTTTTAGCTAATCCCCAATCATTTAAATTATGTTTTGTAATATTCTCTAATATATGAAAAATCCAATCTATGTTTACTTTTTTTAAATAATAATTTTCAAGTGTTAAAATATTTTAACTTATTTTTTTCTGTATAAACTTTAAAATAGTCAGTTGAATTCAATAATGTATTTGGTTTTCTTTTTTAGTTTCCTTCCTGCTTTTTTTTTTAATTTATTTCCTTCCTGCTTTCTTTCATTTCTAAAATACTGACTGACTGCCTATAATATCCCACGTGCTTATGTAAGCAACTAGGATACAATGATAAAAAGATATAAAGCCCCTGCCGGGACTCCCTTGGTGGCCCAGTGGGTAAAACTCCATGCTCCCAACGCAGGATGTCTGGGTTCAGTCCTCAGTCGGGGAACTATAACATGAATGCATGCTGCAACTAAATATCCCAAGTGCTGCAACAATGATCACACATGTTGTAACTAAGACCCAGCACAGCCAAAATAAATAAATAAACAATAAATAAATTTTTTAAAAAAACACAAAAAACAACCTTGCCTTCTAGGAGCTTTATTTCTAATAGAAAAGGAAAGTCAGTTGGGGTAGATTATGGAGGGTCTTGAAAGCTTTAAACTTGACTGCATTCAAGACCATGAAGGTCACTGAATCACTTGTGGAGTACATCAAAACCAAGCCCATTGTATTTAAAGTCTTTGGACATTGTTAGCCCTACTCCACCTGCAAGGACCTGAGCTTAAGAGTCCACCTCAGCCATCCTGATGATTCTTTCCTGCACACATGTCACTCTCCATGCTAGTTCCAGCCACCAAGTTAAATACCCTGAGCAAAACCAGCCTTAACCACAGCATGAGCATGTATGTACTTCTCATTTGGTTTGAGATCAGAGAACTGGAGCCTACTAGAAAGTATATCCCATCTGTAGTTGACTGTACAACAGGCTTGCCCTGCTAAAGGGCAATTTTGCTTTACCAGGGCATCCAGCAAAAGATCATACCATTACCTAAGAGAAGGGGCATGAGCTCCATTGGAAAGACATTCCTGAGCTGATGGCAGGCAGGATTAGAAATAAGGCTGAGATAGATAAAGGTGCAGTTGATGCCATTCTCTCCCAAAATGTTATCTCTGCCAAGTACCTGAAGTCTTCCCACAACTCCAGCAGGTGAGACACCCTAAAAGGTGTGTTGATTCAGCCCTATGAATGTTGTTACACCATCAGATTCCTTGTTCAATAATGACTCCTGTTCAGATGAAGAAACTAATTCCCTTTTCACTTTGAAAACCTCTGCCACACTGCTCTCCATAAATAAATACATATGTAATTGGGGCAGAAACACAGAGGAAGGCATACAAATATTTGAGACATTTAATCCTCACAACCCAATGAGGTAGGTATTATTATCCCCATTTAACAGTCAAGCAAACTGATCCTCAGAGATATGGAAGCTAAGAATAATTGGCCCGAGGTCAACAGCTAGTGAAGGACACATCTGGGATATGAACATGGCTTTCAGAGACCCAAGATGTTGCTCCAAACCGTGACACTTAGCTAGTTGGGCTAAGGGGTCCCCCACTTAGCCCAACTCACCAGCTCCAGAATCATAGAAAGAGAAAAACCGTAGTGATATGGCCAACACAAGTAACAGCAAAGAGTATTGCTAAAGATGTTAGGGTCAGACAACACCTCTCTGGTTGTCTTTTGTACACCTGCCCTGGGAATTTTCAATATAAATCTGCTAAGAAGAAGGGAGAAAGGAATTTTAAAGTAGGTCAAAACATTCAGAAGCAATTGGCTGTGCTCTCTGCCTTCCAAAGCAATTTCTTTATTGTCCAACCAATCAATAAATGTTTAATAAGGTCTAGCACTGTACTAGGTACATAGTGTCAAAGATAAATACAATGATATGAGGCACAGTCTCTGCCAGTTTGAGGTGCACAATCTAAATATTTCTCAATAATTATTCCATGGTTAAAAATCAAATCTGGACATAGTTGTGAACATCTTAATGGACATTTTTTAAAATCAATATTTTAAAGGAAAACATTATATCCCACATTTATCAGAGTATGAAATTTCTTCTTAGTAATATTAACTTTGTTGTTATAAATAAAAAGTTACTTTTGTTAAAATTCTCCTCTTCTTCCTCCTTTATTTTGAATAAATATGTTTTGAAAAAGGAATTTTTTAACATTAGGAGGTAGAAGCTCTTAGGTACAATTTTGGCCAACAGCTGTCTGAGCAAAAGATCTGTAGACCACTGAGTGAACTTTGCTCATCTCCAGGTTATTTTGACTACTATTGGGTTGGCCAAAAATTTCATTGGCCAGCATGTTCTATTCTCTTTCTTGAATGGGTTCATTTTGGCTATTCTGGATTATTGTGTGCTGTATCTGAGGAGAGTTAGGTAACTTGTATTTTCACTTGTGAGCCACCTAAATTAGGAGACACTTCATCTGGAACTGAAGTATATTAAAAATCCCTGGACTTTGATCCTCATATTATTATTGGAAGTTTTTTGGGATTAACTCCCTGCAGAGGGGAAGAGTTGTATTTTCATTTGGGAGAGAAATTAATATTTAAAACTAAGAAAGCAGACTGTGCAAAATCAGAGGTTTTTTTTTTTTTTTCTTATCATTTTCTCCTTCCCCTGTAAGACTATTTTATGTCCTATCTTTGCTGTGTCCCATTGTCAGGCTTGGCTATGTGTTTTGCTTTCCTTGGTGGATTATACATATGTTTTAAGTCTTCAATGTGCCTCTGTAGATTGATACAACCTCTTTTTCTTGTCTTCAGCCATCAAAAGGGGTTTGCTTCTTTCACCTGAAATTCAGAATATGAAGACATAAGGAAGAGGGCCAAATAGAGTCACTGCCAATTTGCAAATCATGAGTGAAAGATAAGTGTGACTATAACCACAGAGTCTGTTACAACAAAAACAGCTTTCTTATAGACCACCCTGTATGATGATTTTTTTGTTTTTTGCTGTCATATTAGCTTGTAACTTTTTGTTTGTTTTAGTTGTAGTTTTCACCCAGATTTATAATTACTTTATCCATTTGTGTATTTCTTATTTTAACTGTATCACCCACTAGACCACTTGTTCAATGAAGACATGGACTACTGTTCCCACTGTGATCCTAAAGCCTAAAACAATTATGTAGCAGAGATGCAAAAGTATTTGTCAAAGTAATGATTGAAAGAATCCTCTCCTTAATGTTGTTGTTTCTCATATACAAATACATATGATTAATATACACAACTCAAGGAGAAGTTCACACTGTATTAAAACAAACCTTGAATGTTAATGTTGCATTTTATTTCAATTTAGATGTGTTTAAACATTATTTTCATATGTAGAGTTCAAGGTCTTTAATGGCAGTGGCCATGAATCACATATCTGATATCGTTTGTATTTCCATATCCAGATAATATTTTCATAATTCAATTAATTTCTTTTTTACTTTGAAAATAAAGCTGGCTAGTATAGTCTCTCTGATACTGTATGCCTACAAATATTTTTTACAGGATTTATTTTTTTTTTGATCATCATTTCTGGTATGAAAGAGATACATCTCACTGAAGTGATTATCAACTGACATGAAGAAATATTACATCTATTCTCTGAAGCATTTTATTCATTGCTTCATTTGTTTCTTCTTTATCATTCAGTGCCATTCTGAGTCTTTGGGGCTTCCATTCACTCCATTACAGAATTCTGAATACTTCCTTCACTAGGATTTTAGCCCCTGTAGAGAAACAAGCTGGTAAAATAAGGGCTGGATATGCTTTTCTATGATATAAAGCAGTGATTTATGGACCACACCATGGCAGATTAAATTTTTTTTTATTTTATATATTTCCTAAGGGTGGAAATACAGTTTTGTTCTCCGATAGTATTCAGTTAAATATTCTCAAGTTTTCAAGTTAAACTGGTCTTATTCTTATAGATGCACATAATAAAAGATACACATTATCTGAATAGTAAAATATACCACCATCTCTAAAATTTGTGTATGTCTGTAGCGTTTCTAGCTCTGCACACATTAGTTCATGTGGTCTCAACACCTCTATAAGATAGATATAAGTAGCACCTTTTCAGAAATAAGAAAACCAAGGATTATAGAATTTAAGTCGGGTTTTTAAAATCATGCAAGATAGATAGAAAGATAGATGATAGATAGATAGATAGATAGATGGATAGATAGATAGATGATAGATAAATAGATGGGATGTATATACAATCTATAACCCAAATAGGGAATTACATAGGAAAGTCAGTGATATTTTTAGGTCTACTTGTGGTTCTAGTCACATTCTTTACTATAGATAAATATTCATGGAAATCATTACAATAATCTTTTCTTAGTAATAGGAAAAGGAAAGCTTACATTTTAACTAACTAGAAAGATTTTGAACAATTTCTAAACTAATTTATCTGAGATAGATTATATTTCTATTCAACTAAAAAACTACCGTATGTTCCTTTTTTAGAGAAATTTATTCATCTCTGTTCAGTTGACCATGTATTTTATTTTTGTCTATGAAATACATATTGTTGTAAGACACTATACCACTTCTGGGAAGAAGCCTTATGATCCATCATGTGGAGCACTGACTGTGTCGTCTTACTTCCACCTCTGTGATCATGGAAGCCTGAATTCACATTGAGTCCCATAAGCCTTGACCCTTATGAATTTCAATAAACTGCATCCCTGGATGACCTGTGATAGACATGTAGAACAAGTGCTACATAAACTTATTTTAAGCTACTAAATTTGGAGATTTCTTTATTTGTCATAGCATAGCTCAGTCAATCAAAGTTGACAGAGAACAATTTTTTTTAAGTTAAGTGTAAAAAAATTTATGACCATCACATAAATTCCCTGAATTTGAAGTGAATCCATCATTTCAAAGATGGATATGTTAAATCTGGACAGAGCTTACATTACACAGTTCCTTCTTAAGCTTGGTATTATTATGACACAGTGCTGGCACATAAAATATTGAAAATTAGTTTTACATTTTTATTTATTTAGATTAAATTTAATTAAGTGTGCAGCTGTAATATCTCGTATTGCCTACATTATGAGGGTAAAATTTTAGGAAAGGGCTATTGATCTCAAGAATGGTAAAAATAGATTTAAAAATACATTGATTTAAGAAATAACCAAGTCACAGCCTAAGGACACTTCCTCATGTATGCTAAATGCATTTTCATGAATGCTTTCTAATTTGTCATTTACAAATTTAGAAAAAGTCTTCATGCAAATTTTGACCTATTGAAATAGGGGAAATCTCTTTGTAAAAATCATTCAATGAATTATACTTTGCCAAAACAATATATATACACACAAACCTATTTGAAATGAAATTTATCTAAAAATATAAAATGCTCTAAATGAGATTCTCAACATGTCTATTTAAATGGAAGTGTTACAAACTTTAGATATATAAATTAGTTTTCAAGGCTTCAATAGCTATTAATAATTTGTTTTAAAATAAAAATAGATTAGTACCATTCAAGAAAAAATCAAAAATGTTTCCCTAAAATCACAAACGTGCTGTATAAAATAAGCATAACTTTTGTTCATGAAATACATCAACATGTCTTCTCCATGATAAAAGGTAATCAAGCATTTTTGCCAGGCTTTATCTTTGTAAATTTTCCCAAATGAGTTTAGTCAATTGAAGAAAAATGAGTTATGTATTTACAGGTAACTCAAATTGACAAAACCTGTGTTGCTTAACAGTCCTCAATAAATATAGTTGCAACCAAAGATATGAGATGTTGTATCGCCTGTAGTGCCTCTGATCATTAACCTGTGGATGTTAGAAACAAATCAATATGATAGATGTGTTGTGTTTTTTTTTTGACAGGAGACTAGAGAATTCTGAAAATATAAACATCATTATTAAATCATACTTCAGTATGAACATAGGAGAGGTAAATATTAATGAGCCTTTTGTGAATGGATGAATTTACTCTCGAACCAACTTCCCCTTCATAGTAAAAAGGCAGATTTATAGAAATAAAAAGTCTGCACTATAGGCAAATACTTCTGAAGTACAATTAAATCACATTAATATTGAGCACAGCAATGTTAACTCCAGAGGGATTTTGAGCCATTGCTTCAGCATTTAGGAAATAAGAAGTGTTTTCTAGTTGCTATGCTGGACTGTATTTCTCCCAGAAAGCAATGTCTCTGATAAGTGCTGTGGACATTTTAGTTTGCTTTTTTGCTTCTCTGAGACTGTCTAATATAAGCCCTTTTAACAAATCCTGCTGCATGTGATGCAGGATTCTGCTATTTTTCTTTTAATCACAAAGTTTGAAAGTTTGATGAAACTTTTTATCCTTTCCCAGCTAAAATGGACATACTGACAGACCATTGCACAGGTATTTTCAGGGGGTTCATGAAAACCCATGAAGTCCGTTCTGGACTTTCTCATCATTAGAGAAATCCTGGATATGGTGGTTTCAACTGTTTTTCAAACCTGTTCAGGCAAATGGTTAATTGTTGGTCTGAAGTTTGCCTCCAGACCCAGTATGTTTGGAATGACTGGACTTCCATTCTTGCAGCACTGAGGTACAGATTATACAAGTTGAAAAAAGTACAAAATAATAACTGTCAGTTTTTACCTGGTTTTCAGAATTCTTCACAGGGCACTCCTGATTGAGGAGTTGCAGCTTCACTGGTAGGTATAGTCTTGGCACATGTGCCCAGGGGAGGGCACATGAAAAGCATGGTATATACAGAAGTCTAGAAGGGAGAGGTGACTTCCCTGAGCTGAAGTAGTCTGCGCCTGCTTCAAGTTTCTCTTTTTGACAAGAGAGGAGAGAAGTAGAGTGAAGTGCCTAGGAAACTGTGCTTGACATGTTGTGGGACTTCCCAGTACATGTCTTTTTTTTCTCTGAGTTGCTTTGCTTCCTTAAATTGTCTAAACCTAACTAAACTGGTGTAAGGAAGATTCTCAAGGAATCTTTTGGTCAATTCTAAATCTAGGTCCACTGATGTCGATTTGATGGTCCTGTAGAAACTTTTAAATACAAGAATGCATGCTCTCTCAAATATGTTTGAAGTTCCCTTGTCATGTCTTGCAATTTTTAATTTTTTGAAGTCCATGCATATAGTATTATGTGTGCTTGCTTATATTTCTAAGATGGGTAAAATTGCACTGCAGTACTGCATTAGGGTTGTATCTATTTGTTTCCAGATCCACATTCCATGATAATGAAACTGTTCAGTCCAGAAATCTTGCTGAAATACTGAAAAGTGGCAGGGTTGGTTAAAGCCTGGATAAATCTGGTTCCCTTTTCCTGAAATCTGACCTATGATATAAAGGGGGCAGTGAGAGATGGAATGGAATAGTCTTGATATCTTGAGAGAACAAAGCAGCCTTTACAGGTTTGTGCAAAATATACTTTGGAAAAAGCACAGCCCATCAATATGAAGGGTTGGGGGGACATTAAGTAAAGAGAGGACAATGAAGTTGGAGTGAAGGAGAAATTGTAATTTCAGTAGAGCAATGTCAAGACTCTCATGAAAATGGGGAGAAGGAACGGGAGAGATAGATGGAGATCAAGGGCTCAGCTATTTCTTAGAGATGGCTTCTTTTCCCTATGACTTTCCATAGGGAAAAGATTATAAAACATCTTTTACTCAACACTGCCTGAGTCTATCTCTGTTCTTGCAACTAGGGGAAAAAAAGTCTTACCAGAAGAAAAAGAGTCATTTAAAGAAATATTTTGTGCTTTGTGTTGGGATTTTAGAATCCAAAACTGAGAAGCCCGAGTGAATTAAAATAGTATCCAAGGGAAATCATTTTAATAAGGCATCACTTATTAAAATGTTTTGCAAAAGAATGCATGCCTCCATGATCAACACTATGTTAACAGGTATAAACCTTTATTTTTGACTTAGGAAAGAGAATTCTGCTTTTTAATTTCTTTGCTTCCTGTTGAATCCTTGATTTCTTTCAATATATAAAAATTATAAAAAATGATTATATTTAATTGTAGTTATCTCTTTATGGATAATATTGTGATCATTTGATTATTTTCTATCTTTATAAATTGTTGGTATGTTTCTCACAGACAGGATGATCTCATTTATTTTGGTGTGTGCAGAACCAATGGAAGATGCTTATTCAATATTTATTTAATAAATAAATAAATTGTTCTATTTGTAAATTTACTAACACATTTTTATATATTCTCATTTTCTAGAGGATTTATTTCAAAATATAGTAATTTTTACACTAATGGGAAAAAATTGGTTATCATCCATAGAAACGTGGATGTGAAGAAATGAAATGGGAAAGGAAACACATATCAGAAAATTATTTTTCTTTTCCATCCACTAGGAAACTTTGGCACTCATACTTACAATTCATTTTCCACAGGAGAATATATATTTTATTTCTTGTCTTTCTCCTGTAGTTCAACAAAGAATAGAGTTTGTGTCAATCACTTCTTAGTTGGAAACCTTTTAGAAAGTGTATGAGGAATATTTTCATAAATAAAAAATATCGGGCTAGCTTAACTACTCTATATGTTTATCTCAAGAAGTAATCTAGAAAATGCAACCTTTTTTAGTGTAATCAGTATTAATAGGTTTAACCTTTTCACTACTACAAAAGTCGAAGGAAATCAAGGAAAATGAGATCTTTTCAGATGATCTGGAAACAATACTTTTTTGGGGGGAGGAAGGATTGTGTTGATTGTTACACATCAGCAACTTATTTTGTAAATACTTAGTTAAAAAAGTGTTTGACCATTCAAAATAAGTCTTAATACAAATATAACTCTAATTAACAATGTTCTACTTTATTGCTATGCTGATTTATATTATGCTAATTCTATTTTATTCTCTTCTATTCCACTACTCTATCATTATTATTTCCAAGCTTAATAAACTTGGTAATACTCTGTCTAAAAACCCAAAACGGCTAGAACAAAACAAAACAAACAAAAATAGGAAATAGGCAATAAAATTGTTGAAGTTCAGGACCAATATATAATATTTTAAAATAAGATATAATTACCTTAAAATTAGTATAGAAGGTCATTAGGTACACAAGAATTATGTGATAATTATTTAAACTTGGAAATTTGATTCCCCAATTACTCACAAAGAATGTACTTCTAAGTAATGTGAGTGTGAGTCCAGTGGTTTTGCATTCTTAATACCTATCTTTTCTCTATTTCTCATATTTTCTCCCCAAGAGGGAAACCAACACTTAATAATGTCTGTTTATTGGATATGCCACACATAAGTAGTGTGCTGGTAAATTTAACTGGCTTTAGGAAAGGAAAAACATGTGTAGTGTTGGCCAATTTTCATCTTATAAATACTCTCACTGTTAAAGGATGAATTGTGTCCCCTCCAAAGATATGTTGCAGTCCTTACCTCCAGTATCTCAGAAAGTGAACTTTTTTGGAGATAAAGTATTTGCAGAGGTAATCAAGTAAAAATGAGGTCAGTAGGGTGAACCCTAATTCAAAAACAATAGTGATTCTCAAGAGTGAGATTACTGAGTCTAATGTTTAGTAGATATATAATTTAATGAAACAGTGCTTGATGGCTTTCTAAAATTACTTTAAAACTTGGACTCAGATACAGATAGGTACTCGGAGAACGTCATGTCATGACTGAAATTATGCTGACACGAGCCTAAGAACTACCAGATGCTTGGAGAGAATGTCATAGGGAAAAGCAACTCTGACTCCATATTAGATCTGTTTCTTTTACTTTAACCTTTGTATTCTGCTGCTTTTGCTTTGAATTCAGGATATTGCCTATAGCCTGAAATATACAGAATAGCCCATTTGCAAGGCTGTGACATTTAAGGGTATAACACTTTCCATCCATATAGAGATAAAAAGTTGCAGAACAGACAATAACGTTTGTCTTGTTGGAGGTTTACATGTTGTGACCTGACCTAGGTGGACAGCTGCAAGAACAAAGGATTCCTGCACTAAGTGTGCAACAACCAACCATGCCCCTCCCTCACATGGCCTTTAGAAATGCTTTGCTGAAACCCTTCAGGGAGTTCTGGGTTTGGGGGGCACAAGCCACCCATCTCCTTGCATGTCCCTGCGATAAACTTTTCTCTGCTCCAAAATCCGACATTTCCATATTGTTTGGCTTCGCTGTGAGCCATCTACATGAACTTGCGTTCAGTAACAGGAAGGCTGGAAGGACTGCTTCCCCAGCACCATTGGAGCAGGATGGCCCTGGCAACTTCATCATAGACTTCTAGCCTCTGGAACTGTGAGACAACAGATTTCTGTTGTTTAATCCTGTCAGTTTGTACTATTTTATTACCACAGCCTCAGACAATGAATACACTCATTATGCCTGATTTCAGACTGCCAACATGGAATCTTGAAAATGTAACAATTCGGTCACTCTCACAAACCATTATGAGTCAGTTTCAGCACTCTTTTAGACCATTACTATTACATTTTTTTTTTTTTTTTATGGCTGTGTTGGGTCTTCGTTTCTGTGCGAGGGCTTTCTCTAGTTGTGGCAAGCAGGGGCCACTCTTCATCACGGTGCGCGGGCCTCTCACTATTGCGGCCTCTCTTGTTGTGGAGCACAGGCTCCAGACGCGCAGGCTCAGTAGTTGTGGCTCACGTGTCCAGCCGCTCCGCGGCATGTGGGATCCTCCCAGACCAGGGCTCGAACCCGTGTCCCCTGCATTGGCAGGCAGACTCTCAACCACTGCGCCATCAGGGAAGCCCTATTACATGTTTTTTTAATAGCAATTTTTATTTGTTCCACCTATTTCTTAAATATTCTTCTAAATTTTCTTTTAAAAATGATGAGTCATAAAAAGAAAAAAAAAACACTGGATGAAAAATCAGAGACTTTCTTAAAGAAGTTATATAAGTAGAACTTAAATGATGTGTTTATCTGGTTAGACTGAGCTGTGGAAGAAGAGATCCAGGAAAAAAATTACTATATATTAGTAAACTATAGATTAAATGAAAAAAATGTTGCAACCTAAAGAAATTTTTAAAAAATAACAGATAATAGGGCTTCCCTGGTGGCGCAGTGGTTGAGAGTCCGCCTGCCGATTCAGGGGACACGGGTTTGTGCCCTGGTCAGGGAAGATCCCACATGCCGCGGAGTGGCTGGGCCCGTGAGCCATGGCCGCTGAGCCTGAGGGTCCAGAGCCTGTGCTCTGCAATGGGAGAGGCCGCAACAGTGAGAGGCCTGCATACCACAAAAAAAATAAATTAATTAAAAAAGACAACAGATAATAAACACATCATTCAATAAGTAGATCTGTGTTTCATTGTTTAGCTTGGATCTTCTTCCCCATCTTTTAATTTTCAACTTTTAGTTATTTACTTTGCTTTAACTGTCAATTGTTTTTGCTTTTTTCCTTCTTGGAGACAATCCCTTTTGTATCACTTCATGTGTATAGACAAGCACATATGATACTTCAATATATAACATTCATGGATGCTACATATTCAAATATCACACATGCTGTGTTTTTAAAAAATCCTTAATGCCCACAGTTTTATGGATTAACTCCCCACTTTTATGATCAACGTTAAGAACCTTGTGTATACAGTCAATGCCTTTACAAGTATTCTCAACAACACTAAAAGGACATGATATAATTATTTCACAAAGTACTATAATTATTTAAAAGATAAGAAGACTGAGAAACAGAGAAGTTAAGTAAATTTTCCAAGGACAAACAAATAGCCAGTATTGGATTCCATTTTTTTAGAATCTGCACTCTAAAAAAAGCACAACATGTTGTATCTCATTTTCATTATAAACCAGTAGATTTGATTCCCTGGAGTAAGATTAGTGAGTATAATGTTTGGTGGATTTTTAATTTAATGAAATATTGCTAGATGCCTTTCCAAAATTACTTTATTCTTTTTTATGTTTCTTCCTCCTTTTATGTTTCTTCCTCCTTTTCCCATATTGCTTCAAGAAGTCAATTTGTTTGTTTGTTTTCAATTTTTGCCATTCTGGTATGTAATAAAGTATATCTCTTTGTTTCATTAATTTTTTTTCCTCAGATTTAGGAATATGGGCAACTTTGTCTAGATCATTAGATATTTGATTGATGTTATTCTGAATTTCCTGTTTAATCATTCACCCATTTTTTATTCAGTTTGCATATCTTATTAAATTCTTCTTCATACACCTCATAAATATATTTTTCAATTCATTTTCTTTTTAATAGCTTTAGATATCTCTTGATGTACATTAAATATGTAATCAAAAGTTTATTTCATCTTTTACAACTCCAGATTTGGTCTATTCATTAAACACATCATGTCCACAACTCAAAATATGGAAAGGAATATTACTAATAATTTTGAAACTCTCTGTTTGCCACTATCTGATTGCATTCACCCATATTCAGTAATAACCATTCCTTTGAATTGTCTATTAATCAAGCTTTAATTTTCCTCTTTACTTTTATAAAATATGTATCTATTCTTAAGCTTTATATTGTTTAATTTTGAATGCTGTGAAAATTCATATGGATAAGTTTGTATGTTTCCCTGGTTAACTGCTATTTTCCAATTAAACTTTTTTTGTGTTGTTAGACTCAGTATTTTATGAATATCCACAAATTTATTGGTCTATTTAAATGACAAGTGATGGGATGATGTTCTTAGTTCAAGTGATTTGTTCTCATAAACAAAGTTGCTATGTCTATTCTAAAACCTAGCATCTGTGTGCAATGTGCATCTTCATTTTACTGATAAGGCCAAAATTGTTATCTAAAATTATTGCTTTTCCCCTTCTGTGAAATTCCTGTTCATATCTTTTTCCAGCTTAAAATTTACTCTTTAGCTTTGTGTGTGTTTTTAAACTAGACTGTCCCACAATTTTCTTTATTTTAAAAAGTTTATTAAGTTCCCAAATATCTAATTCTATGTATGTATATTAATTTATTTTGATATTTTTCACGATATTAATTATATTTAATTTAAATTATTTTTTCTGTTTCTTTTACTATCTTTCCTTGGGTATTGCACTATCTCTGGATTTAGTTTAAAACAGCTTTTTTTGACATTGGTTTTACTAAACTCTTTATTATTAATTGGATGTTCCTATTTTTTATTTGCTAATAGCTCTTAGCCTCTCTGTGGTGGTTGGATCTGAGTGGGGGTGTCTTTCCCTGTTGATTCTTTCATAGGGAAGGTGAATAACTCACCTTCTGTATATGGTGGGTTCTCATCACTCGGGAAAAAAAATCCAACAACTGCAATCCCAGAACTCATAATTCATAAAGTCTCTTTCTTTCTTGTTTTATTTTTCTAATATTTTTTGCTATCCATTCTTTAAAATTTAAGTCAAATCTCAATTTATTCACAAAGCCTGATTATGCCAGCTACTATACACCTCTTCCACCAAAGGTATGCAAAGTGCATACTCTCTCCCAGCTTTTAGAACATGCTACCTTTTATTCCTATGAATGTTTCTCCTCTCAATGTTGTATTTTTCCATTTATTAAATATTCCTTCAATACTTAAAATTGTATCTCAAAAGTTTTCATTTTCAGTTATTTTGGTGTTGCTGGTGGTGGTAGTGATTTAATATGTAGGCAATACATCTCCACTTTGCCCCCTGTAAAATTTTGCATCACCTCCATAGGTACATGAAAGACAACATCTGTAGCTTCATGTTGAATTCCAACTCATGTTTTACTGATTTGGTATGTCGCTCCTCATAAATAATGAAAAATAGTGTACAATTTAGGTCAAGTCCATTGAACTAGTGTTAAAAGAGAAACTGGAGCATATTAAAAGTTTTAAGAGTTTATTTGGCAAAAATCCAGCAGTATTCATTCTAGCAAATAGAAAGGAACTCAGAGAGGTTGTACAAAATAAGAGTTTTATAAGCAGAAAGGAGCAGGGATAAGGAAGTTATACTAGGCAAAAGGGGGGTTGTTATGGAAAGGTTACTTTCTTTTAGAGGATGGCGTGGGTCTAATAGGCAGATTACCTAACTAGGGCTAATCAGGTGATTCCTGATTAACTGGTTTAAGATTCCATTGCTGGGAGAGCTGAAACTGTAATAAAGTCTCAATTTGTTGATGCGGGGGTTAGCATAAGTAACACCATTTTGGGCCTGTTGTTTTTAACAATAGAAAAGTTGTATTTTTGGAGCACAGTTGTTGTAAGTACTTTCATATTCTTTCTAACTTCATTTTATTAAATATTTCATTTCTTTCTAACTATAAATTAAGATCGATTACCACGGTGAAAACATTATGAATTCTAATTTTCAATAGGAAATTTAGAAAAGACTTTTTATAAAGAATAAAAAGTATCTAAAATTTAAAGGTAATTCAAAATACCTGGTTGAAAATGAATTCTCCATTTTTTTTTCCTTTTTCAATTTTAGAGTTATTGTTTTATGCAATTAGAAAACTATGAATTTTTTGAAATAACTTTCAAATGGTGACAAATTTGCTTCTTAATCAGCTCAATGTTTTAATCCAATTTACCATTTACTGAGTTGATTTTTAACTCAATATAAAATTCCTTAAATGTCAGCATATGATTAACTAATAATTTAAGTGAGAAGTGATTGAAAAATAACTTTTAGTTATTGGGAGAGATTTCTTTTTTCAAATTAGTGTCCTGAAAATAAGGCTTAGAAAGCAGAAGTGTGGGTTTAATGTCTTCAGGTATCTTATATATTTTGTTCTATTAATCTTCTTTTGATTAAGTGAAAAACAAAATACAGTTTACAAATAAACATGTGAACAATATATTATAGGAGATCTAAGCATAAAATAAACTCATCTACAGATTACCAAAAAGGAACACATTAGAACAAATTAATACTAAACAGAAATCAGAAAAGCTTGAGCTCATAGTTTTCCACATCTTTAAGGATATCTCAAATAAAACAGTTGTGCTCTATCTTTCTGAATATATGGCTGACTGACTTTTTTTTTTTTATATCTGCGTAGATGTGTTTTTTGATTATAAAGCTTTAGAGGAAGTAATAACCTGACTCCATCAGAGTCTCACTTCATTGCCCTCATTTCCTTTTGCTTGGCCTTAAGATGAGGGACTTAGACTTAGGTAGGAAATATTTTCATTTTTTTATATTATAGTTTCTCTTATCTTTAATGTCAGGACCTGATGTAATTTTTTAAGCTGTCGTATTTGTCTGCTGAAGATGTTAGATAACATAAGGGCTCCATTCACAATTGAGAACTTAGTTTCTCTGTCTTGCAGCCTTCAGACATTGTAAATCCACATATTTCTCCACCATTATAACAGGTGAAATTTTGTCCAGGCTGTTTTTGGCTTTCCTTACAGAATTTTCACTCATTCCTGAATATCTCCTGGAAAGACCTCTGCTGGCCTGTTATTTATACCTTCTTGAATATTAAAAAAAAAAATTATTATTATGAAAGGAAAGGAATTGTATCTTCAGACAAATTGAAAAGAGTGCTCCCTCTGGCATGGCCCATACAATAGAATTTAGGCCTAATGAATTGACCACTTTGACCAGATGCTAAGGTGCATTTAACCACATGGACAAGTGGCCCAGTCTTCTAAGTATTATTAATATTGTACTTAGCTTTGAGAAAAATTCTTGCTTTAGGCTGATTTTAAACTGGCTACTCTTTGGCTGGTGAGTGCTAGAGAAGGTCAATAAGTGAGTGACAAGCTCCTTGATGGCTTTAGGAACCTGAATAATGAGGAGTACCTGTCCAAATCACATGCTTACTGGAAAAAAAAATGAAAAAAGAACAAAACAAAAAGAAAGACAGGAAGAAAGAAAGAGAAAAACACACTTTGACATATTGATTTTGGGGAAGACTATGGCTTTTGATTTAAGGAAGATAAATTGCATTGCTTCTACCACTTAGCAGACAGCTGTCAAGCTGCAAATCTCCTCTTTCTTCCATCTTTAATTCAGTAGACACTTAGAGACCATAGTGCAGAATACCTTACATTTTCCCCTCTTGATCTACCTTACCTCACTCCCTCCCCCTTCTTCATTGTGTTTTTTGCCCAAGGTGTCTGACTTGTATGTACTGTGTTGTCTTCTAGTTTCTGATTGTGTTTGGCCAAAGGGTAACCAAAGCAGGGAATGAAGCCAGGCTGTTTTTTCCCAGCTTGGGTTTCCTATTGCCTCCAGCTGGCTGAGGCTCAACCCAAGTTCAAATTGACTCTTACTACATGTCTCTCTCTTCCCTTCAATACCAGGGATTCTTATGTCTACAATTGTATAAATAGTGCTTGATTTGCAATATGATTCAGTAATTATTTGGAATACCATGTATACATACATGACTAAGACTCTGGTACATATTTTTGGAAATTTCACAATATAATCTCGTAATGTAATATAATCAAAACATTATAATATCCACTTAGGTATTGGGATATGCAATATAAAATATATTTTTTCAATTAATAAACAGAGGAGATGGGAGGAAACACTGAAGTGAAACGAGAGAAATTTTTAAAGCAGTGAGAAATTCACTTTTGATTTTCTAATTTCCTCTTATTCAATAATGTTGTTAGGTGATATTTTAGGTTCAATAGACATGAAAATCATATGATAGTTGAATGATGCGTAAATCCTTTTCTACCCTAAGAAAAAATGAGTGCTCTTTTTTACAATACATAAAATATTGGCTGAGATTATGTATATTGTTAATAGAGTTGATAATTGGTCATCTCATACAGATCTATGACCGCTGGAGAACTTTGAACCATTGGGGCTTTTAGATATATAATAACCTTAAAATATAGTCTTATATTTAATTTATTGGAAAAAACTACAGAGCTGCCTGAGTTGGGCATTAATATCAGGTTTTTATGTATTATAAATTATTCCAAATTAGATATGAAATAGTACATGGCTCAGAGGTCAATTGAAAATCTGTATTCACTAAATCTACATTTTACATGCATTTTATACATAGATTTTATATTTTATAAAATATAAAATTTTATTTTATATGTTTTACAGCATGGCTATTTGGAAGGTACTCCCTTTAAGTTGTATGAAATTGACAGTCAACGTTCTGAATTTTACTCCAAATTTCCAAGCTACACTTTTCAAATATAATTCCTGACATGCCTCAATTCTTTATAAATATATACTGTACATGATTTATAGAGGCAAGCATGTAAGCAGCAAATTTTGCACTTTCTGCTTTTAGTACTTTTTGAGACCTTTGTTCTTTAGAAAATTTAGTCTACTGGATATGAGATGTATATCAATAAATATTTACAATAATGTCTGATCTGTGCTAAAATAGAGGTGAAAATCCTAAGGGAACATACACTAAGAAGCAATAAATTAAAAGTATTACAATAAAGTTTACAGAACAAAACTCCGAAAGTGAACTCAGGAACTGAGGCTTGGATTACTTGAAATTATTGGCTAATGACTTAAAATCTACCAGATGTAATACAAAATAGAAATTATACCTTATCTTTAATCTGAAATAACTAAGAGGTATTTCACTAGATTTGCACCCCCAATAAGTATTGGAAAAATGGTATGGTAATCCACTTCTGCCTGAACAAAGTCTTAAAGGATGAACTGAAATTTCATGCTGAACAGAACAGTGATGAATATTTATGTCACAGTAAACCTCATGAGCAAAAACATAGGAAGATGGAACCACACACGCTTTATGGATAACCACACACGCTTTATGGATAATTTCAAGTAAAATAAATTTTACCAGTGCGTGCATTGCAAAGGGAGGAGCAAGGAGGAAGTTAGTATCAAATCAAAAAATAAGGAATGTTCTGTGTAAATTATAATATGCTACGTATATGTTATTTATTTTGATTATTTATGTCAAAGCATTACTGTAAAGATTAAATCACATAGTATAAACTAATTTCCTTTGATCTTAGTTTACATTTGTATAGAGATTATACAATACAGACAATGTGCCCATCCAGGAAATAGGAATAATGAGTTGTAAATTATATTTTACATCCTTATGGAAGTTTCTAATCATGATAATTAAAACTTTCAGACAATTCAGTATGTTTTTCATCTGACTGGAAATAGAAACAAGGTCCAACAATGTTTATATTTTATATAATGATTATGTTTTCACTCAAAATTAATCATTATTTAAATACAATTTTGTGGGCTTCCCTGGTGGTGCAGTGGTTGAACATCCGCCTGCCAATGGAGGGGACACAGGTTCGAACCCTGGTCAGGGAAGATCCCACATGTGGCAGAGCAACTAAGCCTGTGCAGCATAACTACTCTGCCTGCACTCTAGAGCTTGTGGGCCACGAGCTGCTGAAGCCCACGCATCTAGAGCCGGTGCTCCACAACAAAAGAAGCCACCACCATGAGAAGCCTGCGCACTGCAACAAAGCGTGGCCGCCGCCTGCCACAACTAGAGAAAGCTCGCATGCAGCAACAAAGACTCAACGAGGCCAAAATAAAATTAATTAATTTAAAAAATAAAAAATAAATATAAATTTTCAACATGACACAAGTAGAATTTTCATATATACCAAAATTTTCTAAGAAATAAACTCTCATCATTTAGTTTATAAGAGTATACGAGGTAAAGTTTTTAGCTGCAAGCAATGGAAATTTACGCAGCTTAGCTTGTTTGGAAAAAAACTTAGATAGAAAAATCCCAGGTATTTTACAGAGTTGAAAGAAAGAATGGAGAGCCAGGATTAGCAAAAAGCAACACCAGGCCCTTCAAAGGGCTGTGCATAAAAAAAATTATTCAACAATCCCACTAGGGAGCCTCAACCACAAGTAATAAACTTCTGTTTTATTTGCTTCATCATTGAATCATGTATCTCAAGAAGGAAAATCCCAGGAGAATGAGTCAGATTGATCTAATGTAGTTCCCTCACCCCTTGTCTACATAAAGGCACAAATACTCTACTCAAAGGGAAAGAGATAATTCCTTAGAAGGAAATCAGGGTACTCTTTTCAAAATAGTAGGCAATGGATACTGGGTCATCAATATACAGAAAAGTTTCACTACATGGAAAAGGAACTTGAATCCTCCTCTTTAAACTAAGAACTAGCCTATTAAATATGATATAGGAGAACTAAGAATAGTTCTTAGTTCAATAGAAAAGCTAAGCTCATTAAATGTAAACCTCAACTCTTAATGTAATAATAGCCTTGAAGATAAGGGACAAATTTAGAAGAAGGTTCTTTAGTGATAATGAATTGAGGTTAGAAGAGGAGCATGATAAATATCAAAAACCTGTTCAAGACATGAGCAGGTAGGTCTGAAAAGCCATATATTGATTGCATCTATAATTCTCTTATGGTACTGAGAATTAGAATCCTAACCCTTTAGGCTGGGAAAAGTGGTTGATACCATGCAATGGTATCATGATACCATGCAATAAATCATGTGCATTGCATGGAGAAAATACCCAGATTATGAAAGCCATCCACCATGTGTATAAGAGAAGAGGTTATGGGAACAAAGACAGGAAAATTACTTCTGGGCTTTTGTTACCATTTCTGTTTTTACTTTTATTCATGTACACAGTAAAAATATCGGACTTCTTTTTAAATTATCCAATTAAATGATTTAATTAAAACATCCAGATATTCAGACAAATCTTATATCTGGTCCTCAGACAAGCTATAGTAAACTATAAAAAGGGTCACAAATTTGTTATGTGCTCACATCCAAGCCTTTGTCATATGATGTTGCAGATTCCCTCCTCATGAGATGGAATCTGTTTCTATACGCATTGAATCTGGGTATGACTTACTTTGGCCAAAGAGCTAGTAACAGACCTGAAGCAAGCAGAGGTTTGGAAAATGCTTTCGTATTGGGTATTTTTATTTTTTGGTCTTGGAACCTGTTGCCAAAATGTGAACAACACGGCTACCCTGCTGGATGATGAGAGATACGCAGCTTAGTTGTACCTGCCACCTCAACCAACAGTCAGCCAACCCCTGGAAACACAGCTGCTTCATTAACCATCAGCTGAACACAAATGCATGATTGAACCTAGCTAAGCCATCAACTGATTCTGGCCCTAACTGCCAACAAGGAAAATTGTTATGAAATAAATATTTGTTGTTTAAAGCAGCTAAGTGTTGGGAAGTTTGTTTTACAGCAAAAATTGACTTCATAAATCTGTTATGGATTGAATTATGTCCACCCAAAATTCATATGTTGAAGTCCCAAAACCTAGAATCTCAGAATATGAGCTTATTTGGAAATAGGATTGTTGTAGATATAATTACTTAAGTTAATGTGAGGTCTTAGTGAAATAAGTTGGGCTCCCAATCCAAGATAGCTGGTGTCCTATAAAAAGGGGAAATTTGGGCATAGAGACACACAAAGGGAGAATGACATGTGAAGATAAAGGCCGAGATCAGAGTGAAGCTTCTATAAGCCAAGGAACACAAAGGATTACTAACAAACCACCAAAGCTAGAGTAGGGTGATGGAATTGATTATTCCTCACAGCTCCCAGAAGGAATCAACCCTACCAACACTTTGTTCTCAGACTTCTAGCTTCCAGAACTATTAAACAATAAATTTCTATTATTTAAGCCACCTAGTTAATGGTACTTTATTATGGAAGCTCTAGCAAACTAATACACAGACTAAACTCACTTTTATGGTGAAAAAAGTGAGTTTTTAGTTATTATTTACTTTGCTTGGAGAAGAATTTTTTCACTTTCTCTTGCATTCAATTTCTAGCTCTAGATTTGCCTTAGCAGAGATTCCTTGACCACATAATTCAAATTATCCTTCCTCTATCCATCCTCTACTAGCTATTTTTATTTCCTTTATTATACTTATCTCTATCTAAAGTTACTCATAATCTTTGTTTACCTATTTTTAAATCTCCTCTACTAAAAAGTATACTTCATGGGAACAGACCCCTCTATTGTCTGTTTTTATTACTGTATCCATAAGACTTAGCATATCCGGTCTTTAATAAATATTAATCACATAAGATAATACATAGATAAGCCAGAAAGCACTTAAATAGGTTATCTTATAATTAAACATTTAACTTATGTAAGATATTTTACTTCAAGTCTACTCTGGAATAATCTTATTACATGCATGTAGTATGATTATTTAATTAGAAATCCATGTAGAATTTACATATAACTTATTAGTAATGTAACTAGAAATAATCTTTGGGATTTTCCTTTCCTTACCTCTTAGATATAATTTTCTCTTAACGATTGAGGTGCACGAATGTAGTCTCTAGAATAATTAAAATATGAATTTATTAGGATATAAAGAGAGTCAACAATTGACATAATTGAATCTAGCAGAAATTTAAAGGAAATCCTGAGGGATGCTGTGAAAAGAGATTAGAACTTAACAATAGAACTAGAAAGAGTGAAGAATAAGAGAAATATAATCCTCTGTATCCCCCCTCATTAAAGCTGAATAAGAGACACCCCCTGAAGAAAAATGAAGGGGAAGGGAGTTGCTGGGTGACATTGGAGAAGCATGTGATGGGAGTAAGACAGAAAAAAAACAGTCAGAATTGGCAGACTATTAAACACCATCTGGAGCATATCCAGTAGTGGGAAATAGAAGAAATACTATAAATTCACTCATTTTCACTTCTGTGAATACCACACACAGCCCACACAGATGTGCAGTTCTTCTTGACATGGACATTTGAATGTCACCTGTTTGATTCCTGTGAATCTTACAGGAAAAAGCCACCTTCTCTATCTATGCCTAAATGGCCTTCCATCAAAAACTCCCCAACAAAATGGTTCAGGGAATTTTAAGCATCTCCCCACAAACAAGTTGAGTTTCTGGACATTCAAAAGAGTTGACCTAGAGTAAAAACTGAAGCTCCAGAATCTGTTCTCTGATATTATGGCTTAATAAGAGTGGATTAAGATAAACAGATTAAAAAATAGACAAACATACATCATTAGAATTATAGGATATGAGCATTAACTACTTAGATAAATAACACTGTGAGGATGCTATTTTAAAAATATACTGATCTTCTTGGCACAAAAGAAAATCAGAGTTTCTTATATAGATAGGGTCATGACCATTAGCTCCGCTCTTTCAAACTATGTAGTCTTCTCTTGAAGCAGCCATGTACAGAGACCTTAACAAAAATAATTCATTCTAATTTAGGATTTAGGGTCCCTTCAGAGATAGGTGCTATGACACAAAATCATAGATGTTCCCTTCACATGTCTTATCCCATTAGCTAGAAATAAAATACATTTTCATCAAAAATAACTTAGTCTGAAAAGTTGTAACCATGTTTTACCTTAGCCCATAATTTACCTAAGATAACAAAAAAAATTACCACCCACAATGAATGTATATCTGAATACCTCTGATGTCCATACCTAGTCATATGTATACCTGAATATCTATATTTTTTAAAGAAGATATTCATATTGAAATTGCATATAACGAATCATACCTGAATACCTGAATATCTCTACTTTTAAAGAAGGTATTTATATTGAAATTGCATGTAATGATGGCTATTTTTATTTGTTTCCCAGAACAAAGATGCTATCAAGATAAAGGAATATTGAAACCACTTCCTTTTGAATCTATATACACTAAATACACTTAGAGATTATGTGTGCAGGTGAGAAGGGATGTGTACACTAAAAATATAAAGTTCAATATATATACATAACACCTATGTATTTCTATGTAGGTAATATACAGATATTATGTGTGTATATATATATATACACACACACACACACACACACATAAAAATCAATATATCACACGCACACATATGCACAATTCCATCTTGTAGGCTTCACCACAGATTTAATAATGTTATGATCCATTTTGGAGGAAGACACTATAGACTCAAATGGATTGGCCCAATTTTATAATGGTATGGTATAAACCAACTCAAGAATACATTATAAGGCATTATATAATAAATGACACACACATTATGAATACCAGTGGATTCTATCTTCTTGGATACTACAGCCTTAATAATAGAAACAGAGAGAGTAACCACCAGCATTTGATCATACTTATTAAAATTTATTTATTTCCTACTGAATAACCCACACAGAAAATTTTAAAAATAAAGGTTGAAGTTCCAATATTTACTCCTTTCAACACATATTCCCCTTTACATATACCCCAAAGGGGCCCTATAGAATTTGGGAAAAATTTTGAGAGGACAATTTTATTTTTAGAGAGTTGCTTAAGCCACCATGAAAATTTTAACCATATTTTTGGATTGTATAACAAGCAGTGTGTAATAAATCACTGTTACCCATATTTCCTGAAGGTCAGTTTCTTAATCTATTAAAAATTTAGACCTAGTTTACTTCAAACCAAATCAAATTAACAGTCGTGTGTGTGTGTGTGTGTCTGTGTGTCTGTGTGTCTGTGTCTGTGTGTGTGTGTGTGTGTGTGTGTGTATGTGTGCGCGCGCCTGCTTGTGAGAGCATTCATGTGTATTTTGTTAGTCAAAATTTAAAACCTGTTGTAGGAAACAACAGTACATTTTCTCCTGACTTTCTATGGAAAGTCTCTTCTCTACTTCAGATTCTTTATCTTTAAAAACAGCCTCATTGGGCTTCCCTGGTGGCGCAGTGGTTGGGAGTCCGCTTGCCGATGCAGGGGACACGTGTTCGTGCCCTGGTCCGGGAGGATCCCACATGCCACATGCCGCGGAGCGGCTGGGCCCGTGAGCCATGGCCGCTGAGCCTGCGCGTCCGGAACCTGTGCTCCGCAACGGGAGAGGCCACAACAGTGAGAGGCCCGCGTACCGCAAAAAAGAAAAAGAAAAAAAACAGCCTCATTTATTTGTTTTTGTCCTTATCAAAAGTCATGAGAATTAAGGTTACAAACACACACACACACACACACATTCATGAGACACATGTATAGATATAGATATAACTATATAGATATAGATAAAAGAAAAGATATATTTTAAAGAGCATTGTTGTGGATTGTGGCATTTTTGAAGGACAAACATCAGTATCAAATACTATAGAAGCCATAGTTTAAATCGTAAATATGGATTTATAATGGTAAATATTGAATATGATCTCCAAATGGGTATTTCAATATCTTTAGCATAGAGCTAAAGAAAAAAAAAAAAAAAAAAACCTGTGACATATATACTGCTTACAGAATAAACTCAGCTCAAAAATATTTGAAAAAGGTCAGTCCTTCCCCACCCTTAGAGTTAATAATATTTATAAAATCCATACTATGTCCACAAGAATAACTGTATCTGTCATCTTTATAATGATAAATAATAGAAAAAATCAGTTATGACTTATTGACACTCCATTCTGAACAGTTAGAGGGGCTGTTAGGACCCATATCTGGGTTCAAACTTAACATGCTAATGCAGGTAAACAACATGTGGATCCATGAAAGCAGGTAGGCACTGGAGGGCATCACAAATTGAGACAAGAATACACAATCTTTTATACTTTTCTAAAACTATAAGGTTTAACTAATATTTTCTTGCTCAAAACAATTTAGTGGATATCCATTGTTTACTTACTTTGAAATACCGACATGAAGTTCATACATTTCCTTACCCTTGCAAATAACACCTTAACAGAGCATTAGGCATGAAGGGAATCCAAGCTAGATAATAGCAAAAAGAATTTTAAAAGATTTTGATATAAGACAAGCTACAGAATTATGGTCTTCTGTACTTGGTCACTGTTTATACATGCATTCTCCATATATATTTTTGGAAAATATTGGTTAGCAGAGTCTAGAAAATATATAATAACAATGAAAAGAGTTATTCATCTCTACTCCCATGATAATCTATGTCCAACTATCCTATGCCAAGCATCCAAAGGAATCATCTTGCATTTTTTCAATCTTCAAAATGTTTTGAGCTTTGCTCTATTCCAGCCATGAGGCTAAAAGCCAGAGGACAAGGTTGAACAATATAGACACAGTCTTTTCATGGGCCCACAGTCTCAGGAGGAGGGAAGATACTAATAAAAATAAATTTCATATATAGTTATAAGTGTGGTAAGTATTGTATAAAATACAAGCTGTAACACAATTAATTAGAGCTAACTTGGTTGACCTCTAGAAGGTTTTACAGTAGCAAATGTTCAATCTTGATGCATTTGGGGTGAAAATAGTAAATAGGGGTTCATAGACTGTATATTAGGAGGATGAATCAAAATGACATTGATTAATAGTGTCCCTGGGACTTTATTAATGATATAGGAATTTCAGCTCCCTCAGCATGAAAAGTAGAGGTATATATACTCGAAGGGCAAGCAATGATTAAACCTGTCTAGTCAGATTAAGTTCAGAAAAGTATTAGCAACTGTTACAGCTCAACAGAGACTCTGAATAATAGACTAACTTTCTGAAACTGGGGAAAGGAATGGTGAAGGGGTAAAAAAGTCATATTAAGAACAAATATGTGGATGGAGTTTCTTATGAGTAAGTTCAACATCATGATTTTTTTATAATCTGTTTAAACCATCAGTTCTCAGTAGGAAAGAATGCTATTATTCGTGTGAAGAAGTATTGTGTTGTTTTAAATTGGGGCCCTGTAAAAAAGTGTTAGAAGTGCAGTAACAGTGTACACACATACACACATGCAGAGGTAAGCCAACTTAATGTAAAGGGAATACAGCAAGCCAATTTGAATAGGCAAGTGAGAGTACAAAATAGTTCCTGTTGATTTTCTTTAGAAAGAAAACACTTTTGGAAAGGAAAATGATTGGTTTTAGTGCAGTAGTGTGATGGTGTTGCAGACAGGAAAGAGAAAATGCAGCAAGAAAGAAGGGAGCCATATAATTTTAGCACGGTCGTTATCTTTAGTTAGAAATTTGCAAACATGGCTTTTAAGTAAAAGGAAATTGGCTATTAAAGAATGGTGTAAATAATTGCATGTTTAAACAAATCTTTCCTAAAGAAATTTCAGAGAGATTTCAAAGGAACAAATATTACCTTAACCAGAAAATGAGTTCATGAAAAAAATGTTTTTGCCAAATATATTTCCATTCTCCTTCATTCTTGTTCTCTTTCTCTGTACTCTCTCTTATACACCATACCTACACACCCAGAAACACTCACACCCACAAACACACACACATTCAAAATTCATTTTTTGTCTCTGTTTCGTAATAGTCTAATAAAGGCCATGTAACATTTCCTCAGTACTGTCTTGCTTTAAGAAGTATTCCTTAAAAGACTATTCCACATTTTTTAAGTCACATCATTATTAGAAGACCTGCAGTTTTCAAGCAGTATAAATACAGTGTTGATAAATGCATATTTTCATTAAACAGGAATATGTGACTAATGCTTCCTAACTTAAAGTTATCTTGAAACCATTACGGTAGGCAGAATAATGTCCCCCACTTCCAACATGCCCATGTCCTAATCCCTAGGACCTGTGAATATGTTAAGTTGAATGGCAATGCGGAAGTAAGTTTGTTCATCAGCTGACTTCAAAATAGGGAGATTTGGTGCTCTCAGATTTGCAGAGTTATGGCAAGAAAGGGGGTGGGATAGGGGCATTGGGGTCTCTGCAGTCCTGGTGCCTTTTCACAGTCACTGTTCCCAGTCCATCAGAGGCAGAGCAGCTGGTCCAGGAGCTGGCCTGGCAAGTGGAGCAGCTGGAACTGGGCCTCAAAATGCAGACACCCAGCCTGAAACAGAGAGAGGGTCCCTTATATAGAGTTGGGGGAAAGTGGACAGTGACAGGGCAGTGGCCGGCAGGTTCTGTCAGGGGGTGTAATGCTGCTTTTGCAGTAGGATAGATGCCAGGAGGTGAAGATAGAGGAGGTCACTAATATAACAGAGCAGGACCCTAAGGGGCTTTCCCAAAATAGACCCCTCTCCCATATCCTCTGCTTTAGCTCTTCTCTGAAGTACCTAGATAACAGTAACTGAAGCACATTTCCTGAGTTGTTTTACAGATGTGAAGACCCCCACCAAATGGAAGAGTATAACTACTTGATGACCATAAGGATGTAGCCCCAGGCCTCCTGGAGCCTAAGGATTGATAATAACCCTGTGACACCACCCTGTTACCTCACCATCAACCAATCAGATAATTGTTCGTGAGCTGATCACATACTCTGTGACCCCATAGCACAGGGAACTCTCCTCAATATTCTGTAATAACCTATATGGGAAAAGAATTTGAAAAAAGTATAGATGCATGTATATGTATAACTGAATCACTTTGCTGTACACCGGAAATTAACACAACACTGTTAATTAACTATACTCCAATATATAATACATTTTTTTAAAATTTCAAGATTAAACATTTTTTTAAATGCTTTCCTGAAACCTTTCCTGAAAAGCTTTTTGAGCATTAGCTGCCTGGACTCCTTGCTTGGTGCCCTGCAATAAATGCTGCACTTTCCTTCACTACAGTCGGTGTCAGGAGATCGGCTTTACTGAGCGGGGGTGAGCAGATCGAAGTTTGGTTCAGTAACTCTAATCCTTTATTTTTATCTGGAGAAGAGCAGGGTATAGGTGGACTTGGAACCCCCTTGCCCTGAAGAGGCAGCTGATGCACTCCTTGTTTGGAGACTACAGGTCTTGATGACTCTCAAGGCTGGTAAGGAGCTGGGAACCAGTTGAGTCAGGACCGCCTAGTTTAATGGAGTAGGAAGGAATCACTCAGGGAATGAATAAAGTCCAGAGCAACAGTGCTGCTGGGAGAAAGAGATCCACTCAGGGAAGCCTGGGGGAGCAGGGAGAGAGAAAGCCTTGGCCTCTCAGGAACACAGAACCCTGGTCTGGCCCAGGGAGCCAGGAGACAGAGCCTGGCTGTGGTGGACTTGCTTCTAGGATGGACAAAGTTGCCTCTGTGCCTTGGCTTTGTCTGCTGGCCAGGAAGCTCCATTCCATCCCCTAGCCCTTTGCTTGCAACTCCTGGAACCAAATAATCTGGATTCACATCCTGGATCTACGTTTGACAGATTAGTGAAATCTCTCTGTGATTCTAACTGGAGGGTAATAATAATATCCATCTTGTAATTTTGAGAAATAAACCTGTTAATTTATACAAAGGGGTTAGAGTTGTATGGGCACAGTTACCTTGGATCTTGTTACTCAGATCTGATACTGGGAGGTCCCTGTCCTGCAGCAGCCCACTCAGCCCAGGTACAGCCCATGGGTGAGGCCACCAGACAGAAAAGCCCAAGGATCTGCAGGCCACACTTACGAGGAGGAGCTAAGGCCACCCTGGTGAAGAGGTTGGGTTCCACTTCTTTTAGCCTCTCCTCCAACTTGGAACAGTCCTCCCTCCCTGGGTGATGTGGTATCCGGGAACACTCTGTCAGGTAGATGTGGGGTTGGTTTGGCCCCAGCTGTCCAGGGAATCTGGTGCCATGGTCACAGAGCAGATGTGAGACCAGCATATTGAGGTACTTACTGTCAGCCAAGCACACGACTCCATTCGTGAAGTTAGAAGAGCTGCTATGCTACACTGAAGTGAGTGTACAGCGTGTTGTAGAAAGAAAAGTTTACTCAATCGTTAGGATTAAATTAGTAGCCGTAGGTAACAAGGATTAGTGGGGAAGCTACATAACTGTATGCCGGGGCTCACTTTTGAAAGGATGCCCTGTCAAATGGTGTAGTGCTTTACGCCAGTATGTCACATTGCCCTAATAAAACTCTATTTTTTGATAAAAAAGAATGAAATAAAATACAATAGGGAGATTATCATGGATAATCCTGATAGGCCCGAAGTAATCACAATGGTTTTTAATAGTGCAGAGGGAAGCCGAAGAGTTCAAGTCAGAAAAGATGTGAGGACAGAAGCAGAGGTCAGAGTGACACCCTGTGAGGGGGGCTCTACCCTTCCCCGTTGACTTTGAACTTGGAGGAGGAGGGCCATATGTCTGGAATGAAGGCCAAATTTAGAAGCTAGAAAGGGCAAGGAAAGGGCTTCTCCCTTAGAACCACCAAAATGGAAAAAAGCCCTGCCAACACCTGGATTTTAGCCCAGTAAGTTTTCTAACCCACAGAACTGTAAGATACCACGAAATTGGTGGTAATCTATTGCAGCAGCAACAGGGAACTAGTCCAAGCACCTAAGTTTTTACAATCTTACAACACTCTCTTAATCCAAATTAGTTCCACAGACATGTTAGCAGAACCTTATCATGATATCCTCCTTAACTTTGCAGTTATTACATCCACAATTAAGAATTAGCAAAAGGTAGACTGAAACATATTTAAAGGGGCATATTTAGTATTTGAGACATTAATTCACAATAGCATTTTTTAGGAAAAGTCTTTAAGGGTCATAATGTTTGTCTCCAAATATACCAAATTTAATGACTGATTGGGTAATCTTTCTGTAATTCTTTGAAATAATTGCAATTTTAGATAAAACTCCATCTATGTAACATATGTAATGTTTGGACTGGAAACACAGGACAGCTAAAATGTCATAGTAAAAATTAAAACATATAAATAAACCAAACAAAAATGACATTATGCCTGCATCTGAATAATCTTATGAAAATTTAAATCTCAGTCAATATGAGGGTGTTCTATCCCAATTGTATGTGAAGATCTTAGATTTTAACTATAATGAACAACAACATTATTGCTGCTATGGCCATGGTTCAGAGCCTCAGGCCCCACCCTCTAGGTCCAAGGTGCATTTGCTCCATCTGTGGTCACCTCACCCTCTGTCTTCTGCCCTCATGAGAGTTTTTATACCTTTTCCATTCATTTATTTCCTTAAATTTACCTTTGACTTAATATTCCAACAAATCTTATTATGTATATTCTTTGTACATCCTCTGTGCTAGAAATAGAGCACTAATTAAACTCAACTAAATTCTGTCTTGGGTCTTTCATCCAAAACTACAAGTTCCTATCAAGCAGCTTCAGCTTTATGCTTTGGTTTCTTTCTGAGAATGGCAGGGGTTTTGTGACTGGGCAGTTCGTGAACAGAACTCAAGTTAATATCTAAATAAATTACTCTACCATAAGTGAAAGACATGATATCATATTAAGAAAATCAGATACTTTTAGTGATACGAGTGTGCCTTGGTGAATATCTGATATTTGCCAAGGATAATAAAATTCCCTCAGCCTTTGAGAGATCAGACCTGTTGAAAACAAAGACATGATAGGAATGATTTATGCTATAGCATTTACTTGCTACCTGTAAAACTTTGTAATATAAACAAAATAACAATATACAAATTTTGAACAGATAAGACTACAAATAATCAATTTTATTACATGTGACAATATGTGAATGGACCATAGATTTCAGAGATAAACAAATATCATTAAATACTTTAATTATTGTGGTAGGCAGTCTCTACAATAATCCCCAATGATATCTGTGTCCTAGATTCATATCCCTGGGTGTGGGCTAGGCTTATTTGACTAACTTTTACAAAATAGAATACCATAGAAATGATGGGATGCATTTTCTGAAATCAGATTAAAAAAAAAAAAAAGACTGTGGCTTTCATCTTGGACACTCTCTCATTTATATGGGAAGAGAGAACAGAGAATGGGCAAGAGGTAATATTTAAAGGTTAAATGGTGGATAATTTCCCAAATTTTAATACAGAGATGAGTCTTGGGTAGCATTGAAAATATAGTTGCAGCTAGACACATTTTAAAGAAATTGCAATTGTTGGGAAGAGAAACATAATTTTAAGTTTGAAACTAAGAAAGAAAAATTGAAGCAAAGGAAATTGTATCAACTTTAAAAAATCAAGGAAAGAGAACAAACAAACTTTGGTGAATGCAAAATTAAAAAAAATAAAGATCATTATAAGTAAATCAATTATTTACTCACAAATGCAATATTGTCTATTTTAAACATATTATACATTAGATGTATGTGTGTTTGTGTGTCTTTAATTTGTCTAATCTAGACAGAGAATCTCAGATTGGCAAATATTTATAGGAGTACCAACTCAAAATGGTAGTCTAATGAATAATTCTCTTTTACTTTAAATCATAGTTTAGAACCTTTAAAAAAAATTAATAGTTTAGGATGTTTTATAGATTAATAAATCTTTCTTTTTCCATATCTTTCTCTCACAATATTCTTCTTTTCTGGACACTCTTTAATATTCTTTCCCAGTCTCATTTGCTGATGCTCTCTCTCTCTCTCTGTCTCTCTCTCTCACACACACACACGCACACACACCTATGCACAAACATATTTAAAAGGACATATTTAGTATTTCAGTCATTTATTCATAATGGTATTTTTAGTAAAAGTCTATAAGGGTGATGATCTTTCAATTCTGATTTAAAAAAAAAAGATAGAGCACTACAAATTTAGAAAAATAAAAAGAAAAATAAAACTTTGGAATATATATATATATATATATATATATATATATATATATATATATATACAAAATCCTATAAAGAATAAAATTTGCTTTTACAGAATTTTTAAAAGAATTAAAACCCATATTGAAATGATATTTGACCTGTATTAAGAGAACATTTTTCATACAGCTAATAAAAATCTCCAAAGATACTAGTTAATGCTAAAACACATTGAATAAAATCCAAAATCCACAGCTATAAAAACAAACAAGTGAATGGACTAATCATAGAAGCTATTTCCTTAACACGAGAACATATAAATGCCCCCAAATAACAACAAATACTCCTCATCCTGATGACATGCTAGCAGCATTACCTTTAAAATGGAGAATAAATAAACTTGCTCACTATCATCCATTTTCCTTTGTTAAGTTTAGCCTTTGTAAGGAGCATTACATAAAAGTAGGAACTATGGTAGTATTGTTTAAGAAACATCAGTTTTCATATATATCAGAAAATACAGTTAGAAGACATAACTGAGGGGATTATTCCTTTAAATGTAGCAACTAAAATAATTAAAATATCTAGATATAACCCAAAAAAGAAATGGTAAGGACTTTTCTGAAGACAATTTTAGTTCTTCAGTATAAGAGTTAATGGTGTGTGTGTGTGTGTGTATGTGTGTGTAGTCAGAGAGAGAGAACACCAACGAATGAGACTGAGAAAGAAAATTAAAGAATGTACAAGGAAGAAAAAGACTGTGAGAGAATGATATGTAAAAAGAAAAAAAAATGAAAGAGAAGAGAGAGAACATGAAAGAAAGAGGGGGGAGGAGGAGAAGGGGATTAGGGAGTATTAAAGAGAAAATGGCAGGAAAAGTTCATGATTGGACAGATCATGATAATGAGAAGATACCTTCAATCTATGGGTGAAGAGTTTTACATTTTATTCTCAGTAAGATTCTGAATTTTGCAAATTTTGTAATACGTGTGCATCAATTTTTACAATTCAAAGACATATTTTAGAACAGAAAACAAGGGAAGCTGTAAATTTCGCCAAAAGCATCAAAGAGTAGTTATATGAGATACATTTTTTTTTTAAACATGGCACAAACTGAAAGATCTGAGTAACGGGATTTACCTTAGCACATCAACGACGGGAAATCAGAAGGCTGTAGGAATTTATATGATGCGGTGTTTACTTAGACAAACATTCTCGAAACAGCTTGCGAGGTTTTATCCTTGTTACATAATTAACTTACATGAAGAGGGGGAGGTGGAAATGAGCCTGACAAGGTGGACGTTTTCACCCAGAGCGGAAGACATTATTAGGCATAAGCACATACACACAGCTTCTCATTCGGAGCATCAGTTCGGGATAATTTGGTTTGTGGCTGCACTTTAGAGAAATGACAATCTTCAAATAGAGATTAGATGCACCACAATAAGTTCTTTACTGTAATTTAATACTTTCTTGGAGGACTTTATTCGCCATTTGGACCATATGCAGGTTCTGTTTATGAAGTTGTGTGCAAGATTTTTGTAAACAAGTTACTCCCACCTCCACGGAATGAACTTTCAAAGGTACATTTACGGGAATATTTATAGGTACTTCAATGCTGTGAAGGAAAGCAGCGCATGTCTCTTCTCTGACTTCTCATGAAACGATCTCACACTGATATACACATTAATAAATCTACTTCTAAACTTCCTGGAATAATTCTGAACTTCAAAAAATATATACAGGGCTTCCCTGGTGGTGCAGTGGTTGAGAGTCCGCCTGCCGATTCAGGGGACACGGGTGCGTGCCCCGGTCCAGGAAGATCCCACATGCCGCGGAGCGGCTAGGCCTGTGAGCCATGGCCGCTGAGCCTGCGCGTCCGGAACCTGTGCTCTGCAATGGGAGAGGCCACAACAGTGAGAGGCCCATATACCGCAAAAAAAAAAAAAAAAAAAAATATATATATATATATATGTGTGTGTATATATATATATATATATATATATATATATATATATACACACACAAATCTGAGGTTATGGTTGAACAAAACTATTCAATACTGAATTTGAAGTAAGAGGGATATTATCAACTATTATATAGTTCAACATTCAGAACTCTTGATGTCCAAGAATAACATCTAAATGAGAAAGCCCTGGGAGGGGCCTGCTGGGCTTGTCTCTCTGTCACCTCTCTTCGTTCATATCCATTTATGGGCTCTATTTAGCCTGTCCTGCACATTCTTTAAAGTAGTTGTATTAATCCTAATAGGTTGTTGTAACTGTTTGCCTTCATGAGAAACTGATCCTTTATGAAATACTCTTAACAGCTTTTCATAAAACTAGTCAGACAATTCTGACCTCTGAATGAGTTTCAAAGATAAAGAGAAGAATGGGAAAAAGGTGGAGGAAACATGAGTAGTGAAAATCACTTTAGAAATTTTATATTTGAAATGCCCAGAAGGAATTGTTGTTGGAAATGTGCAGCCAAGGAACGTCTGTGACTCAGTAGAGGAATCTGCTTGGAGTCCATGATTCAAAGTCAGCATGTAATTGTCATCATTTTCCACTTTATTTATTGGCTCCATAATAACATATTGTGGGGTCATTATGAGGATAAGATATTTTACACCTGGCAAATTAAAGAAACTACTAATTTAAAAGGTACTGAAAGTGGACCCATATATTAAAGAGATTGTTGCATTTTGAGGCGTAAGTCCTCACAAAAGGAAAGTCAATGCTAAAATTCTCTATTCTATTTTTCCTATAATTTAGAAAATCATTCTCTCCATTGAGGGAGCAGAAGCAATTATTTTTTTAATAATTTAACTCCTCAGATCATGTTCAGCTTTGAATCTATGTTTCCACCTGTACCTCTGGGCTCTGAGTTCTGTGAAATGCTGCTCTTCTGCAAATGTCCACACACAAAATGAATGCTGTCTTCTTTTTCATTTCAGTTCCCTTAGAGCAATTACAGGGAAGAGGGAGAGAAAAAGTCACAAGAGTGTGGAGTGTAGAAGGAGCTTAATGAGGGACCACAGGGGTTGGGGAGAAGTGGAAAGCACCGAAATGGGAGACTGGGAGAAATTTCTCCCACTGCACTTGGCCTGAGGCAAAGCTTGCTCATTTTCCTTGTGACCAAGCAAATAGACAATGTGTTTGCCATGGGGACCCAGATATTTTACTATGTATATTGTTTAAGAAAATACAGCCATTATTAAAAGTGATGAAGAGAAATTTGAAAACCTCCACTTTAGGAACATTTCCTGTATATGTAATCCACCTGGAGAAACTGAAAATAGAAACTGAAAACACTACCTCTAAATTGCAGAGTATAAGTAAAAGTAAGCTTAGGGTCGGTCTTATGAAGATCATAAAACATATAATAACATATGTGCTGTGGTAAATATTAAAAGCTGACAGAAAGTGAAACTATGCAACTCTAATTTGTACCTCCATTTTTTAAGTCAATAAGTAAGAACAATGATATTCCATGTATAAAAAAAATAAATGGAACATGGATGAAGGAACCACAGCTTATGGAAGCCTCTGGCATATTTTTGTATGTGTGTGTCTCTGTGTATGATCTTCTTCTCTTTAGAATGGATGGTATAGAGTGTGGGTGGAGGTGTACAGAATAGGGGAGCATCTATGAATCAACTTTGTACTTAATACAGTTGTTAAACTTAATCTTTGTCCACAAGTTTCCTAATGTTTTCAAACCCAAGTTCATGTGTCCAATGCACAGTGAGGCCAAACAAACCGAAATGTGGTGTTTGGAATAGAGAAAGGTTTATTGCAAGGGCCAAACAGGGAGAACAGGTGGTTCATGCTCAAAAAACCCAAACTCCCCAATGGGCTTTAGGGAAGAGTGTTGAAAGGGAAATTTGATGGGGTGGGGTCTTTTGCAGGGCATGTGATGTTCCTCTGATTGGTTGATGGGGAGGTAACCGTGCTGTGTTCCAGGAATCTCAGTCATCAGCCTTCTGCTTCCAACCATTATGAGGTTTACTCTTGGCTCAGCCTAAAGTTACCATCCTCCACTGGGGCCCAGTTCCTGTAGAACTCAATGATATGTACCAGATTGCTATGCACATCCCCCGAGAGGAATGGGGACCCTGCCCTCTCACTGTACTATTGTTTCCTTTTTTTATTATTAATTTTTATTGGAGTATAGTTGCTTTGCAATGTTGTGTTAGTTTCTTGCTGTACAGCAAAGTGAATCCGTTGTATGTATACATATATCCACTCTTATTTCAATTTCCTTCCCATTTAGATCATCACAAAGCACTGAGTAGAGTTCCCTGTGCTATACAGTGGGTTCTCATTAGTTATCTGTTTTATACATAGTTGTGTATATATGTCAATCCCAATCTCCCAATTCATCCCACTCCCCCTTCCCCTCTTGGTAACCATAAGTTTGTTATCTACAACTGTGACTCTATTTCTGTTTTGCAGATAAGTTCATCTCTACCATTTTTCTAGATTCCACATATAAGTGATATTATATGGTATTTGTTTTTTCTCTTTATGATTTACTTCAGTCTGTATGACAGTCTCTAGGTCCATCCATGTATCTGCAAATGGTACTATTTTGTTCCTTTTTATGGCTGAGTAATATTCCATTCTACATATGTACCACATCTTCTTTATCCATTCCTCTGTCAATGGACATTTCGGTTGCTTCCATGTCCTGGCTGTTGTAAATAGTGCTGCAGTGAACATCGGGGTGCATGCATCCTTTTGAATTATGGCTTTCTCTGGATATATGCCTAGGAGTGGGATTTCTAGGTCATATGTTAGCTCTATTTTTAGTTTTTTTAAGGAAACTCCATACTGTTCTCCACAGTGGCTGTAGCAATTTACATTCCCACTAACAGTGTAGGAGGGTTCCCTTTTCTCCACGCCCTCTATAGCATTTATTGTTTGTAGAATTTTTGATGATGGCCATTCTGACTGGTGTGATGTGATACCTCACTGTAATTTTGATTTGCATTTCTCTAATAATTAGTGTTGTTGAGCATCTTTTCATGTTTTTGTTGGCCATCTGTATGTCTTTTCTGGAGAAATTTCTATTTAGGTCTTCTGCCCTCTTTTTGATTGGGTGATTTCATTTTTTTGATATTGAGCTGCATGAGCTATTTGTATATTTTGGAGATTAATCCCTTGTCAGTTGCTTCATTTGCAAATATTTTCTCCCATTCTGAGGGTTGTCTTGGTAAAGGTGCAGGATACAAAATCAATACACAGAAATATCTTGCATTCCTGTACACTAACAGTGAAAGAGCAGAAAGAGATATTGAGGAAACAATCCCATTTACCATCACATCTAAAAGAATAAAACACCTAGGAATAAACCTACCTAAGGAGGCAAAAGACCTGTACTCAGATAACTATAAGATACTGATGAAGGAAATCAAAGATGACATAAGCAGATGGAGAGATATACCACATTCTTGGATTGGAAGAATCAGTATTGTGAAAGTGACTATATTACCCAAAGCAATCAATCCCTATCAAATTACCAAGGACATTTTTCACAGAATTAGAATTTAAAAAATTACACTTTCTATGGAAACACAAAAGACCCCAAATAGAGAAATCAATCTTGAGAAAGAAGGATGGAGCTGGAGAAATCAGGCCCCCTGACTTAAGACTATACTACAAAGCTACAGTAATCAACACAGTATGGTACTGGCACAAAAATAGAAATATAGATCAATGGAGTGGGATAGAAAGTCCAGAGATAAACCCACCCACCTATGGCCACCTAATCTATGACAACGCAGGCAAGAATAAACAATGGAGAAAAGACAGTCTCTTCAATAAGTGGTGTTGGGAAACCAGGACAGCTACATGTAAAAGAATGAAATTAGAACACTCCCTAACACCATACACAAAAATAAACTCAAAATAGATTAAAGACCTCACTGTAAGGCCAAATACTATAAAACTTTTAGAGGAAAATATAGGCAGAATGCTCTCTGACATAAATCACAGCAAGTTCTTTTCCAATCCACCGCCTAGAATAATGAAACTACAAACAAAAGTAAACAAATAGGACCTAATGAAACATAAAAGCTTTTGCACAGCAAAGGATACCACAGCTAAAACTATTGTTCTTGACTGCCTTCCCTTGGTTTCTGCATTCCCTCCCCTCCCTATTTAATATCTGTTTGAATCTGCCCTTTGCAACTCAGGGAAAGTGTAGGAGGCTGCAGCCTTATTCCTACAAACAAAAAATGGGGGACATACAAAGGTTTTTGTGCCTGGGAGGCCCCACAGGTTCCTGCTCAATTTTACTAATCTTTCATTCGTAAAACATTATCTTTCTAACATCAAGGTAATTGGTATGGGAAATCCAAGGGACCTCAGATCTGTCCTGACACTATATACTGATTTTTCCTTTTCACCAGAACAAATGGGACTAGTAAGTCATGATTATTGACAGTTATCCTCTGGTCCTCTGCTTTCAGCCATCTCATTTCTCCCTGGCTTCAGTGACAGGTGAAATTATTAGAACAGTGAGTTGCTAAAATAACAGTGTAACTCATAAGTACCATCTCTCAGAGCTCCATAGGGGTTCCTTCCCCATTCTTATTTCAAGACACCATTTTAGTAATTACTGTCAATCTGTAATAACACCTTGTCACTATAGTGATGAATGGTTGGGTGTATGAAACAACCTTGTATGTAATTGTTAAACTTAAAGCTAGTAAATTTTCTTCCACAAGAAAGAAAACCATATTTATTTCTGTGGTTGAAACTATTAAATACACATGATGCTGGTGCCAAAGTCTGCTAAAAGCAAGCTGCCTTATATGTTGGTGAATATTTCTTATTTTTAAAGACAAATAGTTTCTTTTAGATCATAAGGTCTGCTTCCTTCTAATATATTGAAGTAATCTCTGAAGTCAAATGCAATTCTTATGTTTTATTGTCAATTTTCCTTTACCACAGTGATGATTGTTTTTGAACAAAGTATGCCAAGCACACACTCTTCTTTCCCTATCTGTCCTAATGGATAACATCTAGAGATCTGTTTTTCTTTAAGTTCATTTTCTAGGGATCAGCTGTGCTTGATCCTTTTAATATTTGTAGATTTGGAAATATATACATCTTTTCTTCTCAAAATAAGTTTGTAAATGTTCATCTTATGAGCTTCAAGCTGATGCCACAGTACAAGAAATAACATGGTCTGAAATTCTCTTAAATTTTGAGAATTGCCACCCAGTGATCCCTAAAAGGACTTGGTTGTAGACTTGAAAGTCGACCTTTTAATAGCTCCTTCCCCAGCATCATCTTGGTCAATGTTAAATGGCAGCTCTGAGCTTCAAGAACTTTCAGAAAACTGAGGAAAAAAATTAAATTCTTCATCATCAGACAAAAGACTGAAGCAATGCAGAAAATACCTCAATACTGTTGAGAATTACTGTTGAAAGAGGATAATGTGTTTGTGAAACACATTGATTGTTCCCTATCTCTTGGTGTCCCAATTTCAATCTCAATAAAATCAAAGTACCTCAATGTGTTTTGCTCTAGAAAAAAATGGACACTCCACACTCTGGGAGATATTCTAATAAAAATTATAAGCTGGAAGAACTAATTGATGATTTCTGAATAAATACTGAAAATGGAAAAAGGAGCACAAAATAGAGAATGCAAAAATAAGTCTCAATCTTTGGTTTAATGGATGACAGATTGATGAGAATGGCAAAATACTGGAAATAATTGTTTTATAAAGAGTTTCCTTACAGTCTATTAGATAACAGTTAAAAATTATACTACTCCACTCTATGAATTCATGCAAAATTAAACAAATATTTTAAAAGAGAGACAAAGGATGTAGGGTATATTGATTTTAGTAGCCATTTGAAAAACCTTTGTTTTTCTTTTGGTTTTTTTTAACATCTTTATTGGAGTATAATTGCTTCACAATTGTGTGTTAGTTTCTGCTTTATAACAAAGTGAATCGGCTATACATACACATATTTCCCCATATCTCCTCCCTCTTCAGTCTCCCTCCCACCCTCCTATCCCACCCCTCTAGGTGATCACAAAGCACCGAGCTGATCTCCCTGTGCTATGTACCTGTTTTCCACTAGTTATCTATTTTACAATTGGTAGCGGATATATGTCCATGCCACTCTCTCACTTTGTCCCAGATTACCATTTCCCCTCCCCAAGTCCTCAAGTCCATTCTCTATGTCTACGTCTTTATTCCTGTCCTTGCCCCTAGGTTCTTCAGAATCTTTTTTTTTTTTTTAGATTCCATATATGTGTGTTAGCATATGTTATTTGTTTTTCTCTTTCTGAGTTACTTCACTCTGTATGACAGACTCTAGGTACATCCACCTCACTATAAATAACTCAATTTCATTTCTTTTAATGGCTGAGTAATATTCCATTGTATATATGTGCCATATCTTCTTTATCCATTCATCTGTCAATGGACACTTAGTTTGCTTCCATGTCCTGGCTATTGTAAATAGAACTGCAATGAACATTGTGGTACATGACTCTTTTTGAACTGTGGTTTTCTCAGGGTATATGCCCAGTAGTGGGATTGCTGGACCGTATGTTAATTCTATTTTTAGATTTTTAAGGAACCTCCACACTGTTCTCCATAGTGGTTATATCAATTTACATTCCCACCAACAGTGCAAGAGGGGTCCCTTTTCTCCACACCCTCTCCAGCATTTATTGTTTGTAGATTTTTTGATGATGGCCATTCAGACTGGTGTGAGGTGATACCTCATTGTAGTTTTGATTTGCATTTCTCTAATGATTAGTGATGTTGAGCATCCATTCATGTGTTTGCTGGCAATCTGTATATCTTCTTTGGAGAAATGTTTATTTAGGTCTTCTGCCCATCTTTGGATTAGGTAGTTTGTTTTTAGATATGGAGATGCATGAGCTGCTTATAAATTTCAGAGATTAATCCTTTGTCAGTTGCTTCTTTTGCAAATATTTTCTCCCATTTTGAGGGTTTTCTTCTTGTCTTATTTATGGTTTCCTTTGCTGTGAAAAAGCTTTTAAGTTTCATTCTGTCCCATTTGTTTGTTTTTGTTTTTATTTCCATTTCTCTAGGAGGTGGGTCAAAAAGGATCTTGCTGTGATTTGTGTCATAGAGTGTTCTGCCTGTATTTTCCTCTAAGAGTTTTATAGTGTCTGACCTTATATTTAGGTCTTTAATACATTTTGAGTTTACTTTTGTGTATAGTGTTAGGGAGTGTTTTAATTTCATTCTTTTACATGTAGCTGTCCAGTTTTCCCAGCACCACTTACTGAAGAGGCTGTCTTTTCTCCACTGTATATTCTTGCCTCTTTTATCAAAGATAAGCTAACCATATGTGCATGGGTTTATCTCTAGGCTTTCTATCCTGTTCCATTGATCTATATTTCTGTTTTTGTGCCAGTACCATACTGTCTTGATTACTGTAACTTTGTAGTATAGTCTGAAGTCAGGGAGCCTGATTCCTCCAGCTCCGTTTTTCTTTCCCAAGATTGCTTTAGCTATTTGGGGTCTTTTGTGTTTCCACACTAATTGTGAAATTTTTTGTTCTAGTTCTGTGAAAAATGCCATTGGTAGTTTGATAGGTATTGCATTGAATCTATAGATTGCTTTAGGTAGTATAGCCATTTTCACAATGTTGATTCTTCCAATCCAAGAATATAGTATATCTCTCCATCTGTTTGTGTCATCTTTAATGTCTTTCATCAGTGTCTTATTGTTTTCTGCCTACAGGTCTTTTGTTTCCTTTGGTAGGTTTATTCCTAGGTATTTTATTATTTTTGTTGCAATGGTAAATGGGAGTGTTTCCTTAATTTCTCTTTCAGATTTTTCATCATTAATGTATAGGAATGCAAGAGATTTCTGTGCTTTAGTTTTGTATCCTGCTACTTTACCAAATTCACTGATTAGCTCTAGTAGTTTTCTGGTAGCATCTGTAAGATTTTCTATATATAGTATCATGTCATCTGGAAACACTGACAGTTTTACTTCTACTTTTCTCATTTGGATTCCTGTATTTCTTTTTCATTTCTGATTGCTGTGGTCTCAGCTCCCAGCCCCCACTCGCCCCAGCAGGTGAGCAGACAAACCTCTCCGGCTGGTGAGTACTGGTTGGCACAGATCCTCAGTGTGGGAATCTCTCCACTTTGCCCTCTGCACCCCTGTTTCTGTGCTCTCCTCCATGGTTCCAAAGCTACACCCCTGCCCACCCCCCAACCCGGTCTCCACCAATGAAAGGGCTTCCTACTGTGTGGAAACTTTTCCTCCTTCACAGCTCCCTCCCAGCAGTGCAGTTTCTGTCCCTATTGTTTTGTCTCTGTTTTTTTCTTTTTTCTTTTGCCCTACCCAAGTACGTAAGGAGTTTCTTGCCTTTTGGGAAGTCTGAGATCTTCTTCCAGCATTCAGTAGGTGTTCTGTAGGAGTTGCTCCACATGTAGATGTATTTCTGATGTATTTGTGGGGAGGAACGTGATCTCCACGTCTTACTCCTCCACCATCTGGAAGGTCTCCCTGGGTTCTTCATTTTTCTTTATAGAAAAGATGGAGAAATATTTGTTGGCTGATTCTAAAGTTAAAATAAACACATAGATTTTTTAGTGTATATCCCTGGAAATTTACTGATTTTTTAAAAATTAGATAAGATAATTTTTAGTCTTGTAGAAGGAAATAATGAAGACTATTTAAAAATACTGAAAAGGTACAATAGTTAGAAAATGTTTTCTCATTAAATATTAAACCATACTTTTAAACAACTTAAAAAATTAATGTGTTTTAATAGTAATAAAAAGTAGGTTTTCTAAAAAGATGCAGAATGAAGAGTCCAATATTAGATTCTAGGATGCCTTGGAATTTAATATATAACAGGATGGTATGTTATTTCTATGGGAATAGTACTTTTGCTGAAAAAAATGTTATGCATCTGGAAAAATATGCTTGAAATTTTGCTTCATATTGTAGAGAAATCAATGTAAATTGTATGAAATGCAAAACACTTTAAAAAGAATCAAGAGTAAATAATAAATGTTAGTGGTAAAGTAGTTCTTTAAAGCAATCTGATAATAACAATTAAAATTAAAGTATAAATCCTTAACTCAAAAATCCCACTTATACAAGAATCTATAGAGATGATAGCATCACTATGTAAAAATTATACAGTGGTTATTTTGATATCTTTCGCAGCAGCAGAAACCTGGGAATTTATGGAACATCTGTCAACAGGAAATGGTTAAGTAAACAATGGTACTTTTTAATGGGGAATATTATCCAGCTATTAAAAATTATATATATAATTATATGTATATACAACATTATATATATATATATACATATATATATATTTATATATATAGGCAGGAGGCTTGGAAGCATTTTCATGATCTTCTGTTAAGTGAAAAATGTAATGTTAAGAGAAGATACTGTAGAATGATACCATGTTTACTCCTACATCTCCATTTATATATAGAGAAAAGTGTTGACATGGTTTACCAAAAGTATAATGGCTTGAGTTGAGGGAATGTGTAAATTATCAAAGGTAAAAAAAGAAAAAGATACCATAGAATAATGGATTACCATATCATTATGAAGTTTCAATAAATGTTACATATGCAATAATTTTATGAAGATATTGTAAATATATAAATAATAAATGTGTACATGATAAAGACTAAAAATTGGCAGTGACAAATGAAATGGCTGACCACACAGAATGAAACTCTACATCATTTTCAGAATGCATTTCTGCTATTTCAAAGCAGCTTTGTATCATAGTTTCAAAACTAAGTAATAACTGAAAAAATACAAGGTGAGATATGTTAATGTCTTTGGGAAGGATGGAAATGTTCCATTGTAGCACCTAACTGCCTCTAAACACTTCAGTGCCATGAACGCAATTGTAGAAGTGAAACCACGTTAATTAGCCAAAGCTTGAAGAAGTAGCTGATACCTTGGTGAACTTATTAATCCATTATTTTAATAAAATACAGAAATACATGGATAAAATTTCACAAGGAAGTTTTGAATTGGTTTAATATTGGAAAGTGACATTAAAAGGTTAGAGTGTTGGGTAAATACTGTAGGGAAGACAGAGGCTGTGGTCCACAAGGAGGGGGTTTGTTCAGAATGAAGACTTGTATTACCTATTTGTTAATATCAGATCAGTTTGCGGAGGGCACATTTTCCCAAATCATATATTTGCTGTCATTGGAAATCAACTTGGGCAGTGCCTCCAAAGTGACCCATGCCAGGGCACATCTCCCATGTCAGTTGTTAACAGAATGTAAATGGAGTGAGCTCAGCAGCAAACTGCACACAGGACTCTACCAAATGGCTTTTCCCATGTTGCGATCCTCTTGCCATCTTCTTTGGCCAGCCCTTAAACCCAAGTGCTTTGACTCAGAAGTTAAAGTTTGTGAGTTTCTGCTTTGTAAGACTTCCTTTTAATTCCCATCAAGATCTTGGTCCCCACCAGCAATAAAACCTGATGTCTTCTTCATTTTGGCCTTCAAGAACACATTTCTCTTTGTGGAAGACACCATGCTTTGTTTGATTTCTAATGCTGATAGTACCTTCTTTTTCAAATGTTTATGATCATTTCAATAGAAATAGAGTCAGAGGCATGGGATTAAAGAGTTCATGTTCACATTTTAACCAAGAATTATCTTCAACTGCAGAACTGTGAGTGAATAGATTTCTGCTCTTTTAAACCAGCAAGTTTGTGGTAACTGGTTACAGCATCCACCGAAAATAGAGAGCTTTGACTCAGACAGAAAAACAAGCCTGAAAGAATGGGTTCCTATGGAAGATTATCAAAACAATATTAGTTAACTAAAATAATACCAAGTTCAAGCACAATCTGGACGGTATCATACAAATAGGACAAATCCCATTTTGTTGTAATGACAAGATGTTTCATTGCCAGAGTTGACGCTGGAATCTTGGGAAAGATAGGGACATTTTCATGTGTAGGTGCAATCTGAAGTAGTATCCATGCATATTGCTAAGGTTTAGGCTTAAGGACAATGCTTTGGGAAGAGAGATTTATCAAGCCTTATAAAATATCAGAAGCCATTAGTGCAGATGAATTTAGAATGATTCTGCCTCCCAGGCTAATTGTCATGCAAACAAAATCACAGCAGAGGCTCTTTCATAAAGACAAAATTAGTGAATATTGACAACACAGATGCACGTTTTAAGATCCAAGATTAAGCCCAGACAAAGAATGCCACTGGCTCCTGAGTCTGAGATTATCAATTTCTATCCATACTGAAGGCTGTTGGCTGACAGCTTATAGAGCTGGGAAGGGCAGTGAGACTACAAGACTACCACTTCTCATTTTGACAAAAATTTGTTAATGCAGCCAAAATACATAGGGATTGTTCAGTCCACGTTTCACCTTGCTGAACTGTCTTCAGCTGAATTTTTCACATCAGCTACTGGCAATGTGTGCCTCACCCGTGCATTGAATTTTTGATATTCAAATGCTTGCATTTACAGTACGTCATTGAACTTTTTGTCATTTGTGTTCTTCAAATATATTTCTGGCTCCTCATCTTCCATGGGCATGGTCAGATTTTACTTCCCTTCAATTTTGAAGTGTGGTGTGACTAGGTGATTCGCTCTGACAAAGGAAAGGTCAGCAGAAATGACTAGCCAGTTTCCCAGATGGCACCTTCAGGAGCCACTGTTGAGTTGCCATGATTCCATTTTCCTGCCTAGGAAATCACAGATGCATGGAGTGTTAGGGACCCTGAGATTTGGTCCTTCAGGAATGAAGAGGTAAAGCAGAATCACTCCCCCCCGCCAAGCTAATTTTGATGGAAATGTGTGAGAAAGAAATGAGATGCTGAGTTTGTTCACTATAGTAAAGTTACCTAACCTATGCTTAATAATTCGAACTGTTAAAATTTTTAATTGTTGCTTTTAGGCTACAATTCTAGATTAATAAAATTACTTTTACTTATAATCTTATAATTACTCATTTTAACACTGGTAGAAAATATATACTTATTCTGTAGTCAAACATCTTCTATTAATGACATCATAGTTGTTTTTTTTTTGTTGTTTTTTTTTTTTTTTTTTTTTTTTTTTGCGGTATGTGGGCCTCTCACTATTGTGGCCTCTCCCATCACGGAGCACAGGCTCCGGACGCGCAGGCTCAGCGGTCATGGCTCACGGGCCCAGCCGCTCCGTGGCATGTGGGATCTTCCCGGACCGGGGCACGAACCCGTGTCCCCTGCATCTGCAGGCGGACTCTCAACCACTGCGCCACCAGGTAAGCCCAACATCATAGTTTATATTGACAATATCTACTGAATATGATTATATCTTCATATTTTTATAGGGTCCTCAAAAATTAAAGGAGAAGCTTTGGGAATGCTTTCTTGAAATCAGTAGTACCTTGCCTTTTTAAATGACTCACATCTATTCACTTCCTTTAATGAAAACAAAATCTTAACCTTGCTCCAAGTAGCTTAGAGATAAAGGTTTTGTAAAATTGCTTTTTACTTTATGTGTCATATCACACAAAAATAATATTAAAGTAAATAATCTCTGCTTTTCAAACCTTTCTCTCTCCTCTTTGTCTCTGTCTGTTTCTCTCTTCATACACACAACACACACACACACACACACACACACACCCAGGAACATTCACACTCATATATACATCGAAATAGATCGGTTCCCATATTGGATCAAAATAAAAAGGACTCAAGGATGAGGACTATCTCTCACTTGTTCACCATTTGATGTCAATGTATTGCCCAGGGCCTAGAACAGAAGGGAAGGAAAAGAGGAGGGAGGAGGGAGAGAGGGAGGGGAAGGAAGGGAGAGATGGTAGAAGGAAGGAAGAACTAATTTGAATTCAACCAACTAGAGTTCAGAAAAAAATTGGGTGGAAAGAAGATGGGTTGAGTGTGCCCAGGAGGATTTCATTTTATACACACATATATATTTTTTCAAAGTGTTTTACTACCTTCTTTAAGTTATTCAACTGTAGTTAGACCCAGACTACACGGCCTCTTAAATGACTTTAAAGGCTCAGGGTTGGTGTTTCTGGGAATGTGCTACAGTGTGGTAAATTGGATTTTACAAATAATTTAATCCTTTTTGATTCAGTCACATTCACACAAGTTTTGAATGAAGTGAAATTAGAGAAAGGTCATCTATCAATTTTTACCCTTTTGTAAATTCAAGTATTGCATTCAAAGGTAACCCAATAAAAGATATAGTCCAAATATTAAAAACCCTGCACAATTTATGGATTCTATCATCATTTTGACTTCCATCGTTTTAATTTACAAAAATACCAGTTAATATTTTCTGCATCTAGCTATACTAGGAAAATAATACACATTGATTAATTAAATGGTAACATTAAGTAATGTACATTGAATAATTACTTAAAGAAATATAGCTAAAGCAAACATCTATTGGTGTTATTTTAAAACATTGAAAAATAATCCTTTTTGTTTAAATTCAAGAAGACAAATAATTATTTCACCTATATGATACTGCTTTGAACTGAAAGTTAATAATAATCTGAACAGACATAATATTCTTTATGTACTAAACTGCCAGTCTAGAATTACTGAGTGACAGCAATCACCATGGCCATACAAATAGTTAAATACAAAGGAATATTAGCTTTTATAACATAATAAAAATTTTAAAGAACATGAAAGATGTTCTTTTTTGAAATATCAAAACACAATATTGTATTTATCTGTAGAGGGAATTTCTGATTCTCATAAACTGAAGCTCATTTCAAATTTTAACATATTAAATGTATGTCATACATTATGCATTTCTGTTATTTCAAGTCATGCTTCAACCCAAATGAAATGATTGCATTTTAAAAATTCTATTCTTGAAAAAGAGAATAATCATGTGTAAATCTAAAATTTGGTATGCTAATCTCTTAAAGCAAATATTTATCACTGAATAAGAGTATGATGGTGCATTTACTAAATGTTACCTAAGATAGCCTCCTATTCATATTGTGATTCAAGATGCTTTAAATGCTTAAAATGATTAAAATGCTGAAAATGATTTCTTGGAGCTACTACAAAAAGTTGCATAGAGGGCTCTCTTATTCTACTTTATAAATGCGTAGTAGTTTGTTGTTTGCACTTACTGCAAAATGTCAGTGTTACAAGTCTTCTTTGCTTTAATTCATGCTTTGTGGTTTGCCTTTATATGGCTGATATGAAAATTGCTATTTCTTCTTTTTTAATATTCAGTTTTCCAATATGACTTTGTCCATATTTAATAGATCATTGCTCATGCTTTTATTTTCAAATTTTCTGCATCATTTTGTTTTGGGTACATCCCTTATCTAGGACAAACATTTCAGATTTGTCTTGTATTCAATCGGAATTGAAATTCAATAGGTGAATTAAACACATTTATATTTATTGATATGACAATATGTATGTTTGATCTTAGTTCATTTTGCACTTTTATGTTATGTTTTCTGTTTTTATGTTTTTTTAAATTTTGTGATGTTTTTTAGTGCTTAACTTTCCAGTTATGTTTTTATAAAATAACTTTATTCATTAGGATTAAGTTCTCTATATTAGTTCCCTGATATGAGCAAATAACAAATCTTTAATCCAGCTACATTATATTCATAATTTTCACCTTTACATTAACATAATATTTAATACTATGATAATTATTACTTGGTCTTTTCAAAATAAAACAATATCTTTTGATTTCTAGTTATTGCAGTCTCTAATCAATAAATTTTTATTTTCTACTTTTCCTTGTATTTTTGTTAATTGCACCATTTCTATAAAGTTAATGCATATAGGTACTATTTTATTTGGATATTTGAGAATATATTTTAGTCTTATTTCTAAAAGTACATGTATACAGTACTTCCACCAATATCCATCATGAAAACTAAGATGGAAATCATTCTTTAAAACTTAGCTAATTACATCCAGTAACATATACAAAGGATAATATATTGTGACAAAGTGTAGTTTTTCACAAGAATATAAGGTTGATATAATGGAAATTAATGAATGCACTTCATTTCAAACAACTAATTAAAATCCATACAATTAATTAAATAGATGTAGAAAAGTCATTTGAAAAAATCTAGAAATCATTCCTGATTAAAAAATAAATAAAGCAACTTTCAGCAAATGAGAAATAGAAATTTCCTCAGCCTGATAAAAGACATCAAAGAAAAAACATCTACAGATAATACCACATTTAATGATATTAAATATGAAAGAATAAAAGAGGGAATGCTTAAGGATAAGACAGATATGTCTCTCTTACCACATATTTTTAATAGATCTTTATTGGAGTATAATTCCTTCACAATACTTAGTTTCTGTTGTACACCAAAGTGAATAAGCCATATGCATACATATGTCCCCATATCCCCTCCCTCTTGAGCCTCCCTCCCATTCTCTGTACCCCACCCCTCTAGGTCATCACAAAGCATGTAGTTGATCTCCCTGTGCTATGCTGCTGCTTCCCACTAGCTATTTTACATTTGGTAGTGTATATATCTCGATGTTACTCTCACTTCGCCCCAGTTTCCCCCTCCCACCCCATGTCCTCAAGTCCATTCTCTGTGTCTAAATCTTTATTCCTGCCCTGCAACTAGGTTCATCAGTACCGCTTTTTTTTTTTTTAGATTCCATATATATGCATTAACATATGGTATTTATTTTTCTCTTTCTGACTTACTTCACTCTGTAGGACAGACTCTAGGTCCATCCACCTCACTACAAATAACTCAATTTTGTTTCTTTTTATGGCTGAGTAATATTCCATTGTATATATGTGCCACGTCTTCTTTATCCATTCATCTGTTGATGGACATTTTGGTTGCTTCCATGTCCTGGCTATTGTAAATAGTGCTGCAATGAATATGGTACATGTCTCTTTTTGAATTATGGTTTTCTCAGGGTATATGCCAAGTAGTGGGACTGCTGGGTCATATGGTAGTTCTATTTTTAGTTTTTTAAGGAACCTCCATGCTGCTATCCATAGTGGTTTTATCAATTGCTTTCCCACCAACAGTGCAGGATGGTTCCCTTTTCACCACACCCTTTCCAGCATTTATTATTTCTAGATATTTTGATGATGGCCATTCTGACAAGTGTGAGGTGATACCTCATTGTAGTTCTGATTTACATTCCTCTAATAACTAGTGTTGTTGAACATCTTTGCATGTGCCTCTTGGCCATCTGTATGTCTTCCTTGGTTAAATGTCTATTTAGGTCTTCTTCCCAATTTTTAATTGGATTTTTTTTTTTATATTGAGCTATATGACCTGTTTGTATATTCTGGAGATTAATCCTTTGTCTGTTGTTTCATTTGCAAATATTTTCTCCCATTCTGAGGGTGCTCTTTTCATCCTGTTTATGGTTTCCTTTGTTGTGCAAAAGCTTTTAAGTTTAATTAAGTCCCATTTGTTTATTTTTGTTTTCATTTCCACTACTCTAGGAAGTAGGTCAAAAAAGATCTTGCTGTGGTTTACGTCAAAGAGTGTTTTTCCTGTGTTTTCCTTTAAGAGTTTCATAGTGTCTGGTCTTACATTTAGGTCTTTAATCCATTTTGAGTTTATTTTTTTGTATGGTGTTATGTAGTGTTCTAATTTTATTCTTTTACATGTAACTGTCCAGTTTTCCCAGCACCACTTATTGAAGGGCTGTCTTTTCTCCATTGTATGTTCTTGCCTCCTTTGTCTTAAATTAGGTGACCATATGTGCATGGGTTTATCTCTGGGCATTCTATCCTGTAAAATTGATCTATATTTCTGTTTTTGTTCCAGTACCATACTGTCTTAATTACTGTAGCTTTGTGGTATAGTTTGAAGTCGGAGAGCCTGATTCCTCCAACTCCATTTTTCTTTCTCAAGATTGCTTTTTCTGGGGCTTCCCTGGTGGCACAGTGGTTGAGAGTCCACCTGCTGATGCAGGGGACACAAGTTTGTGCCCCTGTCTGGGAAGATCCCACATGCCGAGGAGTGGCTGGGCCCATGAGCCATGGACACTGAGCCTGTGTGTCCGGAGTCTGTGCTTCACAACGGGAGAGGCCACAACAGTGAGAGGCCCACATACCGCAAAAAAAAAAAAAAAAAAAAAGATTGCTTTTGTTATTCATGCTTATTTGTGTTTCCATACAAGTTATAAAATATTTTGCTCTAATTCTGTGAAGAATGCCATTGGTAGTTTGATAAGGATTGCATTGTATCTGTAGATTGTTTTGGATAGTATAGTCATTTTCACAATATTGATTCTTCCAATCCAAGAACATGGTATATATCTCCATCTGTTTATGTCATCTTTGATTTCTTTCATCAGTGTTTTATAGTTTTCTGAGTACAAGTCTTTCACCTCCTTAGGCAGGTTTATTCCTAGGTATTTTCTTCTTTTCGTTGCAATTGTAAATGGGAGTGTTTCCTTAATTTCTCTTTCTGATTTTTCGCTGTTGGTATATAGGAGTGCCAGATATTTCTGTGCATTAATTTTGTATCCTGCAACCTTACCAACTTCATTGATTATTTCTAGTAGTTTTCTGGTGGCTTCTTTAGGATTTTCTATGTATAGTATCATGCCATCTGCAAACAGTGACAGTTTTATTTCTTCTTTTCCAATTTGTATTTCTTTTATTTCTTTTTCTCCTCTGACTGTCCTGACTAGGACTTCCAAAACTTTGTTGAATAAGAGTGGTGAGAGTGGACATCCTTGTCTTGTTCCTGATCTTAGTGGAAATGCTTTCAGTTTTTCACCATTGAGTATGATGCTTGCTGTGGGTTTGTCATTTATGGACTTTATTATGTTGAAGTAGGTTCCCTCTGTACCCATTTTTTGGAGAGTTTTTATCATAAATGGGTGTTGAATTTTGTCAAAGCTTTTGCTGCACCTCTTAAGATAATCATATCATATTTATTCCTTAATTTGTTAATGTGGTATATCACATTGATTGATTTGCGTATATTGAAGAATCCTTGCATCACTGGGATAAATCCCACTTAATCATCGTGTATGATCCTTTTAACGTGTTGTTGGATTCTGCTTGCTAGTATTTTGTTGAGGATTTTTGCATCTATGTTCATCAATGATATTGGTCTATAATTTTCTTTTTTGTGATATCTTTTCCTGGTTTTGGTATCAGGGTGATGGTGGCTCCGTAGAATGAATTTGGGAGTGTTTCTAATCAACCTTGTACTGGAGATTCCAGCCAATGTAATAAGACATGAAAAAGAAACAAAAGGCAATTACAATTGAAATGAAGTAGCAAAGCTGTCTTTATTCACAGATTACATAAGGATTGTTGTAGTAAATCCAATGGTATTTACAAAATAGACATTAGAACTAATGAGTGAGTGTAGCAGTGTTACTGGATAGAAATATGAAAGTACAAATTTAACTATATTATAAATACCAGCATGATACAATCAAATTAAAAATCTTAACACATAATAGCAGCACAATTTTGAAATATTTAGGGGAAATTCTGGTAAAATATGGGTAAAATCTGTACACTGAAAATGACAAATTATTGATAAAAGAAATCAGTTACTTAAAATAACAGAGAGCTATATTGTGGAGACTTAATAGCACAGGGATATCAGCTCGGTGCTTTGTGACCACCTAGACAAGTAGGATAGGGAGGGTGAGAGGGAGAGAAATGCAAGAGGGAAGAGATATGGGGATATATGTATATGTATAACTGATTCACTTTGTTATAAAGCAGAAACTAACACACCATTGTAAAGTAATTATACTCCAGTAAAGATGTTAAAATATATATATATATATATATATATATATATAGTTAAAATGTCAATTCTCCTTCAACTAATCTGTAGATTCAACTCAATCCCATACAGAATTCCATAATTTTATCTTTAGTTTTATTTAAATTGACAAATTGATTCTAAAATCCATATGGGCTATGAAGGACTTATCATAAACAAAACAACTTTGAAGAAAAACAATTGTTGAAGGACTAACATTCCATGACCTCTAGACTTATTTTTTAAATATAGTATTGGTGTAGAGATAAACAAATAGAATAAGGAAACACAATAGAAAACCCAAAAATAAGCTCCCCACATATTTAGACAACTGATAAATGTTCTAAGGCAATTCAATGAAGAAAGAATTTTCTCTTCAACAAATGATGATGAAAAAATTGGCTATCCTTATGACAAAGTAAAAATTTTGATCCATTGATTATGCCATATAAAAATTAACTTTAGACCTGTTCTAGGCAACTATCTTACAGATGCATGAATGTAAGAGTAAGAAGGGGTAGATGTTGGGAGCACTTGGAGATCTTTGACACTTGAAGAAAAAATATACCTGGGGGGAAAAGTAACTTAAAATTAATCTCAGACCTAAATTTAAAGCTTAAGTTTATATAAAAACATATAAGAAAATCTTGATAAGCTTGGATTAGGCAAATATTCTTTAGATAAAACACCATCAGAAGTACAATCTATAAATGAATAAAATGATATATCAGAATTTATCAACACTTAAAAAATATAGTGACTAAAGGAGAACAATAGTTGCCTAAATATATGGGGGTAATAAATCTGCTTATTTTTTTCTTTTGATAATAGTTTCATTGACAATATTTATGACAAAAATATTAAAATTTAAACTCTAAATATGTGCAGTTTATTGTATGTATGTCTCAATAATGATATTTATCTAAACACACATTAAATAAAGTCCTTCTCAGACAAAATAAAATTTAGAAAGTCAGAAGAATTCATTATCAGAAGGCTTGAACTGCACTACAAAAAATATTACAAACAATTCTTCAGGAAGAAGAAATGTGATATCAGATGGAAATTTGAAATATGTTCAAAAGGTAGCAGTCCTGAAAATACTTTAGAAAGTTGGGTAAACATAGAATACTTATTTTCTTATTTTAAGTGTATGAAAATAATTGACTGTCTAGAAGAAATGACAGTGTATTGTGCTGCATGTAACATACGCAGAAATAAACATAAAAAAGAGCTCAAGGACTGGAAAGGGGGAAATGGAAGCTTGCAATTGTAAGTTCCTAAAACTAAATATGAGGTGTCATATCAGTTGAAGTTAGACTGTGACAAGCAAGAGAGATCACAATACACAAAAATCAAGAACATTGAGAAAAAAAATACTTGATAGAAGAAAAAAATCAGGGATGATATGAAATCACACAAACACATACACACACAAAAAGGAGAATAATGGTAAAGGAAGAAGCATGTCAAATGCTGCAAAGACTTTCATTAATATGAAGAATAAAAATTGGCATTAATATTTAGCAATGAGGAAGTTATTGGTGACCTAGGTTAGAATTATTTCACGGAGTAGTGGAGACAATTTTCAGATTGGAGTGATCTGAAGAACGAATGTGTGGTGAGTACATGCTACCCTTTCAAGAAGCTTGGCTTTAAAGGAGAGAAGAAGGACTGGGGATTATTGTGAGATGCATTGGAATCAAGTAAAATTTAATTCTTTTTGTTTTGACAAGATGGAAGAGAGAAAGAATGATAATGGGATTCAAAGAAATAAGGGAATAATTCATAAGGAAGTAGAAAATATGGTATACACGGGCTTCCCTGGTGGCACAGTGGTTGAGAGTCCGCCTGCCGATGCAGGGGATGCGGGTTTGTGCCCCGGTCTGGGAAGATCCCACATGCCGTGGAGCGGCTGCACCTGTGAGCCATGGCCACTGAGCCTGCGCGTCTGAGCCTGTGCTCTACAACGGGAGAGGTCACAACAGTGAGAGGCCCGCGTACCACAAAAAAAGAAAAAAAAATATGGTATACAGAACAGAAGCTGACTAGCCTAATACCAAGAGCAAAATCCACCTTCAAAAAAAATGAAGTGTTTCAGAGTTGGTAATGCTGGGATTTGATACATTATTAAGATAAAAGGAAGGGTAGAGGAATTAGGTTTATAGAAAGAATGAGTCATTTGAGACTAAGGCAGATTGAGTAAAACATCTCCTCTAAAATGAATCAATGTATGAATTCAAAGCATCATTCAAATATAAATAATATGTAACTATTTTATTCTCTACTCAAGTTACATTATCTCATTAGCCATAACCAGCCATAAGCAGCATCATAGGTAGATTTTGAAACAGTAAATAATGTTAATTTAATTCTAACATTTTGCTGTCTCAGCATTTTGCTTAACTTGTAATAATTAATATTACTTTAGCAAGCCATAGTTTGTAGATGAATTCATAATTTAAAAATGAGTCTTTCACTAGGGAAAAAGCAAACAACCTATATCCCACAGAACTTAAGCAATGAACTTCTCTATGACTACCACCACTACCTCTTTGTGGTATTCTCCTATAAACTGTAAGAAAAAAATAAAAGAAGCTATTGAGCTCCTAGGTTTACTCATTGTTACCCTTGTTTTAAATAAATTATTCAAACACTCTTTACTCCTCTAACCTGTAAAATAATAACCATGTGGCAAAGCTACTGACAAGAAAAAATGGAATAACTAATGTAGGACTCTGGGCAAAGAATGGATCCTAAACGAAGATTAATTTTCTTCTCATTCCTTTATAGAAATAACTTGGGTTAAATAGTTTCTCTTCTTTAGAAACTCTGTCTAGTTCCAATATTTTAGTATTGAAAATAATAACACAGAGAAGAGAGAGGGAAGATATTTGATAATAAATGGATTCCTTTATCTCCCTCTGCAATGTTCCACAACTATAATTTCTTTAATGTAATGTAATCAAAGAAATAAAATTAGCGATTTGAAATTTTGGCAATGTTATTTTGTATATGAGAAGCTTCAGGGATAAAAACGTTAGATGAATACAGTGATGCAGATTTTTTTTTTCTTTTCTAAATAAAATAGAATCATCTCTCTGCATCAAAAAATTCCATTGAAGACTTGCATGTACAACATTTAAAAAAAATCATTTAGTGTTTAAATACCACATTCTAATACCCACTTTACTGAATTGATTACAGCAATTTAAATTGTTTACTGCTCACCAGATAAGTTCATTTCCTTAATCTTTATCCTGGGACTCCTGCCTCAGCTTTTGTTCTTTCCAGCAATATCATTAGTGGATGTCATGCTAAGATTTCTGGCAGAGTGTGACAAGAAACAGTGCTACAAACACTTAAAGGGAGCCAGCATTTCAAAAGTCAGCAAAATATCCAAAAGTAACATTCCTTACATTTGACAGTACAGAATGTAAGACCTAGACTAACCAAAACTATTACAAGGATATATCATATTTTTGAGCACCTTACTTAAAACAAATTTTCTATGAAACAAGTTTCCTCCTAGTTATTCTTGGTTTATTAAAAGAAAAAATGTCCCCTTTAATTATAGAACTGTTTTATAATTTTTATTCTAATATTATGCAATGTAACCATTTAGGTATATGTACTTTAAAGTATGCAGTAGACAAAATCTGTATTTACGTATTGGTTCTGCCGTTAAAAAACTGTACAATACAGGCATCACTTCACCTCATTTCAATTAACTCAGTCATAAAATTGTAATATGTAACTAGCAATGTTATTGTAATTATTAAATATGAGAAGTATTAAATAAAGCTTTGCAGACTATAAGAATATTTACAGATACAGTTAATAGCAATATTATTAAACATGCAGCAATATTCTACTTGCTAAAGTACACGTAGAATAAATAAAATATGTCCATCTCTAAATCAAAAGATAGGAATTCAACCAGTCAGGTAAAGGGACATCATAGATGAACAATTAACAGCAGGTAATAAATCAAGCAAAAGACTTGGAATTCAAGGTAAATATCAAACCAAAGTAGCATATACTGGATGTAGGGTACAAGGAAGTACATGGTGTGAGGGTGCAGGTTATTAGAATCAGGGACCAAAATGAGAGTGAGGCCAGCAGAAAAACTGAGAATGTGAAGAACTGTCCTCCTCTGATAAATTTAAGTTCTTCCATTTCTTTGAAAGGAGAGTGAACTTAATAATGAAAGAGGGATAGAAGTGCATTTCGATTGTATGGGAATAAAAAACATGTAGAGATAGATCTGTTACAAAGTCCATGCTCATACTGCTGGCTGCAAGACAGGCCAACAAATTGAGAGATGCGGTGTTGAGACAAGGAATAGCAACATTATTTGGAAAGCCAACAGATCGAGAAGATGATGGACTGGTGTCCAAAAGAGCCATCTTACCAAAGTTAGAATTCAGCCTTCTTTTATACTAAAAGGAGAGGGAAGTGGCTGGTTTTTGCAGACTTCTTGGTGCCAAATCCTGTGTTTTTGCAGCCATCCACATAAGGTCTGGTCACAATGTTCCTGTAAACCTCCAATAAGACAATTACTATTTTCTGTTCTGTAACTTTTGATCTCTGTGTGAATGGAAAAGTGTTATACCTTTAAAGATCAAGGCTGGGAGACAGAGCATTGAGAAAGTGCTATGGTGTATATTTCAGGCTATGGCAGTACTCTTTTACAAAGGTGTAGAGCCAGCATGACTAAGCACAGAACACAAAGCTTAGAGTTAAAGGAATAGATCCAATAAGGAGTCAGGTTTGTTCTTCTCTGTCACAGATACTCAAGAAAATAGTCAAATTAATACAGTACATTTTATTAATATTAAAAATGAATCTTTATTTTTTAATTAAAATATAATCTTTATTTATCAAATGCCAATTTTGGTTTTCTATCAAATAGTATCAGAGAATGACATCTATACATCCTTAATAAGAGAAGTTTGAACTTATTAGTTTGCTTGAACACCAGTAATGTGGTGAGGCCATGGTATCCTTGAGGAAGAATCTATGAATACTGATTCCCTTGTTGCTAATAAAACAGATTTTATTGAGAACTGTGTATTCCTGTATATAGATCCTGAGTATTTTGAGTAGGAACCCAGAGATTAAAAAATAGAAGACCACTGTGGTGAACAAACTCTAAGATATCTGTCATTAATTCCTACCACCTGATATTCATTGTCTTGTTTACTCCCTGCCCCTTGAATGTGGCCTGAACTTACTATAACTAATAAAATATAGTAGAAGTGACATCATACAACTTCTGAGATTAGGCTAAAAAGTCTATTGTTTCATCTTGGTTTGTCTCTCTCATTCTCTTTTGGATTATTTCCCTAGTAGAAGCTAATTGCCATGCTGTGTGATAGCTTGCTGCCATGTCATGAAACAGCCCTGTGCAGGTACCCAGGTAACAAGAAACTGAAGCCAGCCAACAATCATGAGGGTGATCTTAGAAGCAGATAATTTCCCTGCAGTTAATCTTTCAGATATGTCTACACCCCCTGCCAATAGTACAACTACAAAACCATAAGATACCTTGAGCCAGAGGGAACCAACAAAATGACACCTGGATTCCCACCCTCAGAAATTGAAGATAAGTGTTTGCTGCTGTCTTAAGTTGTTAAACTGTGAGATGATTGTTTATGCAGCAATAGATAACACATACAATCATCAATTAAAACAAAGATATTTTGATGTGTCAATTTAGGAGAAACTATGTTGATTTTGCTTCTTGTTATTCTTCTCAGTGTGCAGATATTATTCTCTGAGAACACACCTTGATATGCAAGGAGCATTATATACCTCTTGGCTCATCCTTACAAATTCAAACTTCTTTTAAGATTATTAGTTTTAAATAATATTGCCCACCAAAATGTAAAACTCATTCTTAAAAACCTCTATCTTCCACAAGTTTAATTTTCTCTTGGTGACTTCTTCCAAAAATTGACTGAAATTTAACCATTTAACTGCAATCTTAGTCTTTCAAGAGTACAGATTCAAGTTTAAAGAGTGAATTAATTTAATAATCTCTCCCCTTGGACCATACTTATGTTAATATACTCCTCCTACTAATTAGCATTATTTTCAGCTGTGTTTTGAAAAAATATTGCTTTATATTGTTCCTGTCAAAAGGAAAAAAAAATATGAAGAAGGAAATTTTAAAATACCAGTGCTCACAGCATTACAGAATATCCGTGTTGTATAGGAATTTCCACAGGGCCATTCTCATGGCCAACAAATCATGAGATTGTTGTTTGTGAGCAATAATTCAGTATATATTGGATAACTCTGCCAATGGTTACTTCTAAGTAAGTAATCTATTCCATGGTTATAATGATAAGATTTCTGACCATTACAATAATCTTTGTAATTTTAAGTTGGAAACTTCTTCTGTATAACTTCCTTATTTTTCACAAGAGGGCCTAGTCTCTTTTCCTTACTCTTGGCTTCAGACACTTTAAGGTAAGACTTTTTTGCATACTTTTTCTACAATTAAAATTGTAATACTAGGAATTGAGAACAATATTGTTTCCAAGAGTTGGTGACCACTGGAGATTTATCAAATCTTTTATCAGCACATTATGCTTTCAACAATGATATGTCAGTTTCAATTAGACGGGCTCTGTTTCTCAACACATTGTTGGCACAAATTAGTTCTGACAAATAAATGCACCAGGTGTCTGTTTTACATGAATCACCATTGAGGTAACTTATAATGTTCTTGAGCATAGGCAGTTTGTTTTAAAAATTTAAAACATATCTCTTATAGATAACATTGTTATAGATTCACATTAAAATTGAAATCTGAGATTATATAAATCCATATTCAGATTATGCTCATGATACATATCTGAAAGCTTCAGCCATCAATATTGTCACTCAAATTATAGTTTAAAATCTTGGATGATATTCATGCCATGGCACATTTCAGAGGCTGTTTATTCACAGTGAATCCCTTTTTCTAATAATTTAAGTGTATAGCCATTCAAGTTTGAATATGCTACCAACCTTGTTTACTTTTCAGTTTAAGACCCTGAAATCATACAAGGTCAAGTTTAGATGTATACCCAGAACTGCACCCTGAAAGCACATCAGAGATTCTTTATTTAGGTAACTTTCATTGCATCTCTTTCTTCATATGGAAACAAAACTAGAAGACAGGCAGGATAAAAATAAATGAGAATCACCAGATAGTAATCTTGAAAGCAAAATTATGAAGTTCTAACTGCATATTAACAGAAGGAAGCCAGCTTAAAAATCAGTGGGATTACTATGTAAAGAGGGTGTAAATGAAGTTCTTATACATAAAAGGGAAATGGCAAAGAGACTAAATATATTTCTCTCCATTGCCTTGCCTGAGGAAAATGTCAGGGTAATTCTTACACATAGATCATTCCTTGAAATGGGCAGTTAGCAATACTATACTGACTGGTGGCATGCTTTTGTCAGTAATTTATATTTTGACATGGATTAATCATTTATGTACTAAATTTGTCCAAATGCTTTTATTAAGCCATCAACTCTTGTTTGAAAATGTGTAATTCATATTATCTAGTACTTGCTCTTAGATTTTACAAGTAGAAGACATTCATTTAGATTATTTTTATTCCATCTTTGAGAGGTGAAATGTCATAGATGATGTGATCTTATTTCAAAATGAAAACATAGCTCAGGATATGTCATTTCATTTAGAAATTACAAATAAATGTCATTCTTTGTCATGAGTCATGTGATTACTTCTTGACTCTTCAATCATTTAATTCATATACAAAATCATCATAGTTATTGGTAAACAGAACTAAATGTCAAAATCTTAGTTTCCAAAATATTTCTTGTATAATTTGTACTAATTTTTATGCTTTCCAGAAAAAGTACATGTAGATTTGCAATAAAAATAATCAGTGTTATTTTTGGGCACAAATGTGTACTGAATTCTCCTGTTGAGAGACAATTCCTAATGGATCTCTTGCATTTCGGAAAATCTCATGAAGAAGCATTGATACCTTGAGTTTCCAGATTATTTATTTCAAGGATGTTTGCATAGCAAGTAGCCTTGAGAGATAGAGTATCTCCATCTGGAGCAAAAGGTATATTTTTTGCTGTCTGATCAGGATAATAAAAATAATGCTTCTCTCCAGGGAAATGTTGGACAGGTTTGCTCATAGCCCCTTATAAATTGGAGGTTTCCTAAACTTGGGGATCATTCATCTGTGACCCAATCCACCGTGTGTATGGCTTTCAACTGGGTTACTCTACACTGCCCTAAGTGAATTGGGGCAGAGGCAAGGGAAACTAAAGTGAACATTGAAATTCATGCTGCTCTCCATGAGTAATAATATTCTTTGTCTCTGACCCAAATGTCCTGTGTTTTCTTACTACCTTTGAAACTGGAAAGCTAACTTCTTAGCATGCAAATGAGATAGAGCCTCAAATTGTTCATGGTTTTTGACAACTCCCTTTAGTGAAGACAGGAGCTAAATACCATTTCCTTTACGTCTCAAACTATAATTTCTGAACCACATTATATAACAAGAAGGATGGGTGTTCAGTTTTCTATTTTTAACCATGATACCAAGAGTTCAGTATTCACTAAACTATTGTGTTTACTGAGACTTCAAGCTTTTCATCTTTCTGAAACATGTCACTTTATTATATTAAAAGTTGCTGTCATACTAAGTGAATTAAGTCAGAAAGAAAAACAGTGAATAGTGAATATTAATTCATATATGTAGCATCTAGAAAAATGGTAGATGAACCTATTTGCAGAGAAAGAATAGAGATGCAGACGTAGAGGATGGACATGTGGACACAGGGTGGGGAGAGGAGGGTGGGACAAATTAGGATATTAGGATTGACATATATACACTAACATGTGAAATATAGATAGCTAGTGGGAAGCTGCTGCACAGCACAGGGAGCTCAGTTCAATGTTCTGTGATGATCTAGATAGGGGAGATGGGTGGGGTGGAAGGGAGGTCCAAGAGGGAGGGGATATATGTATATATATATAGCTAATGCACTTTTTTGTACAGCAGAACCTAACACAATATTGTAAAGCAATTATACTCCAATCAAAAAAACAGACAAAAAAAGTTGCTTAGTGCTTTATAGCTGAAGAAGTAGTTTTAAATAAATAATCTAATTAATCTTCTCCTAAAGCCTGAGGAATATTATCACAAGCAAGCATCTGATAAGAAAACAATGGGACTAAAAATGTAACAACAACATATCCAGGGACACTCTTGACACTCAATGGCTTGTCTTTTCTTCATATCATCTACTTTTTAAAATAACTCTGTAAATTTGGGAGACATATATGGAGAAACTGTCTAATATAAACCACTATAAAGGAATACTTGAGAACTTCTACTACCTACAGGATGTTTCGGAATTATTTAGCACTATTATTAGAAGCATGCCATTTCTTGAAATGCATGGTATTTATGACAGTGAAAGGAATTGTTAAAAGTAAATAAAATAATGTCTGTTAAACAATAAAAAGATTAATAATACTATAATATTACTATTTTGAAGTGAATGACAATGAGAACACTACATCTTAAAACTAGTGTGATACAAATAAAGAAGCACTTGGAAATTTTTTTTTTATCCTTAAGTGTACAATTTAGAAAATAAGAAAATATTTAAAGTAAAAGGTCTGAAAGTTTATAAAAGCAATAAATTAACCCTTAGAAAACAGAGGGGGAAAAATCTATCAGAGAAGAAATAAATAAAATAGAAAAAAATAGAATACGGAGATGAAAGGAAAAGGAGAAGAAGGGGAAGAGAAGAAAGAGGAAGGAGAAACAAAATATGGTTCTTTGAAAGGATTAATAAGATTTTAAAACTTCAAGACAAATTCAAAAACAAAGTATGGCTGAAAGTAAATAATTTGGGGACTATAAAATTGACAGGTCTACAAGTTAAATAGATGTTAAGTAGATATACCTTTGTAAAGAAAATTTAATATAGATGAGTGGGTAATTTTCAGGTATATATAATTTCTAAAACTTTCTCAATAAACATATAAAAGCTGAATTTCCTTATCAATATTTACAATTTTGAATCAACAGCTTAAATTGTGATCATTGAAAAAACCATATACTCATCCATTTTATGAAATGATCAAGAAAAAGATAATTTCATGCTATAAAATTATTCTATTGTACATAAAAGAGGAAAAAGTTTGCCAGCTCACTTTATGATTCTAGTATTATCTTTACTTCATATTCTCTAGATGATTGCTAATGATGAGTAATTACATTCAGAGTAAAAGAAAGAAGAAGGGGATATAATTGAAGAGGTGCTGTAAATCGTATCTATCCCCTTTGATCAGAAATTCTAAATTTCCCCACATGCTTCATAGTACACTTCCCCCAAGGACTCAGTGGCCAGAAGAACATAAAAATAATATCAGGGAGTTTACCCAATTTAGTTTGGGAATATATCTTCTTAAAGATCATCTATTCTATCCTTCCAGATGGAAGATGACTGTGCAAGGAGTCTGGACTCAAAAAATGTTGCCACAAATTGAATGTTTTAATTTCTTTTCTTTCTGTATCTTAATAGGAGGAGTGAACTGGAAATTCCAGAGACAGAAATGTGATGGAAATTAGGGTTTGGTCTTTAAATATATATTCAAATTAAAGTTCATTCCCTCACATCTAAATCTTTGGACCTAGACAATAATATAATGTTGGTAGTAGGATTCACACTTTCTACTGGTTGCAGTGTTTTACAATTCTCCTGTGGCTGCATAATTCCATGAGTCTAATGGAACCCAAAAAATGAATTATCCTTTCCTATCTACTATATATCATGTACGCTTTGCTTGCTACACTAACAGATGATTCCTGATATTCTATCTTGGTATATTTCCCATTTGCTGATTATTCAACACATGTTTCAGTGGCCAGGTGTTTATTCTCAAGCCATAGATCTTTCCTATTATTTCATCTCTAAAAGCTGCTCTAAGACTTCCTGTTTCAAACATCCATTCCCTTGGATGTTTCCATTTCTTTCAATTTAGATTAGCTACTTATATTATCCTGAGCTATATATATTTTGTGTATTAAGGATGGAGTTAAAATGAAACTATTTTTTTTGCTATTCATGTATGGTCATTTTACTTATTTTAAAGATTTTTTTTCTTTTTTTTAATCATAGAGAGCCATCCCTGCCCACCTGTGGGGCCACATCGGCCTCACAAGCACTGTAGCCAGCCCTGTAGGGGCTAGCCACGCTTACCAGCATGCCCAAGAAGTCATCCCATCCACCACAGAAAGCCATATTCAGCCCACATAGGGGACGTCCCTGGAGCATGTAGCTCTGGTGGCCAGAGGGAGGCATGCTGCTGGACCCCATGGGGTATCTCCTAAATAAGCCCACTTCCTTGAGGTTGGGAGACATAATAGACCTACCAAAAAATAGAAATAAACACAGAGAATTAGGCAAAATGAGGACACAGAGGAATATGCTCCAAATGAAGGAGTGACAACATGGATGAATCCAGAGGGTATTGTGATAAGTGAAATAAGCCAGACAGAGAAAAGTAAATACTCTGTGATCTCACTTTTATATGGACTCTATACTATAAAATTTACAAACCAAACCAAACAAAAGCAGACTCATAGATACAGAAAACAAATGGGTGGTTGCCAGAGGAAAAGGAGCTTGGGGCTGCGTGAAATAGGGGAAGGGAATTAAGGGTACAAACTTCCAGTTACAAAATAAATAAGTCATGGGATGTAATATACAGCAGAAGGAATATGGTCAATAACACTCTAATAATTTCACTTTCTATGGGAACAGATGGTTACTAGACTTACCATGTGATCATTTCATAATGTACTTAAAAGTCAAATCATTCTTGAAAATAACATGGAAATAACATAATATTTTATGTCAACTATATTTCAATAAAAATTAAAATGTGTTTTCTCTAAGGACTAACTTTGCATTTGATCTACCTCTGTATTGATATCACTTTTTATTTTTCCATGGAATAGCTAATCTGGTTTGCTCCCATATCCAATTGTAAGGTCCTTACTCCAAGCTGTAGACCCACTTAGAATAGTAACTCCAACTTTCTTGGGCCTAGATTCAAAGTATTAATATTAATTCTAATATGAAGAGTCCTATTCATTGAAGACCTTAACACACCAAGCAGTGCATAAAGTCCCTAATAATCAGGAAAAAGCCTATAACTAAAGCATTATTTGCCTCCATTGTCCTTATAAGAAAACTGAGGCTTCAAGAAGTAAAATAATATGACCAAGTTAAATTACTCCTAAAGATAGCCAGTATTTGAACTCAGATCTGCCTAATTTTAAATCATATGCTTATAACAATCCTCACTAATATCTTTATTCTTTTTTTATCTATTCATAAATGGTAAGCAATTACATGTGTGTTTTATTTTTCTGTATATTTAAAGATTCTACAGTCTTGATAATTATTTTTCAAATATGTTTGGGTATTTTTCATCGTGTTTTCACATTAAAAATATCTATTTACAGACTATTGTCTCACACAAATTGAAAATACTTTTCAAATTAACACAGAAACAAGACAGTTTGATGATTTCCACTGTCAGTAAACTACTTCTTGCTCTGAAAAGTTTTTGAAAGCATTAGGAACCTTTACTCAGAATCAAATAAAATATATTTCTAATAACATCAACACTTTTTTAATTGAGAAGCACATTAGATTTCAGTATGCCTAATCCAACTCAGATCATTTTAATTTTTTGTTATGACCTAAGAATCACATTAAAAGTATAATATTCTTTTTAGTATGTATTGATCTTTCTTTGATCTTTGTCTGCAGGACTGGCATTAAGTTGTATACATTCAGCATAGATTTTTTATAGATGTGTCTCTAAAGTGAAATCATGAATCAGAATTATCAGAAATAGTCCCTTAAAAAATCAGAAAATTAGGTGATAACAAGTAAAACAACAGATGGGTTTTCTTTCCATTAGACATGTCCTTAAGCTTGAGTAGAGTCACAGTTAAAACTGAGCTGTCACCACTCGTCCTGATGATTTCAAGATTCTTTTCTAGCCAACAATGGAAGATCAAATTAACTACTTTCATTGCCCTCATTCTATTAAAATAGTGCAACTGCAGAAACCGAACATGTGGATTGCTTTTCTGTTTTCAGGTTAGCAATTGTGCCAAAGTGGGGTGCATTCATACTTTTCTTTTGGAATGAGATCATGACAGTTGATTTTTACATGTACCTCTTGATGATTTGCCAGACTGTGTAAGTCTAATCATTTTTGAACCTTCTGGAGAGACTGATGAATAAAAAGTCTGTCTAAATGCTTCTTCTAAAAGATTAGAAAAAGGTACTTTCAGAGATTTTCCAGGCTTACCTTCCACTGTGGATTTTATTTCTCACTTCTCACTCTTACATCAGCGTTCAATAATGGATATTTGGAAATA